>NC_135321.1:13781134-14981134 GCF_048772815.1 Callospermophilus lateralis
CATCCCTGGATCCGAGTGGCCTGGCAGGCTTCTTGGACTGTTGGCAGCAGAAGCAGTGTAGCCAGGACACTTGTGCCCCCACCTGCATCCCCTCCCAGTCTGTCCTTGGGAGCCTCTGCACATGGGAGGTAGCCCGCATGGAGAGTCCTCTCCCACAGACAAGTCCCCACAGGGCAGGGAAGTAAACCCTTGGGGTCCCCAGGCTCTGCAGCTCTTCCAGGGGAGAGGCCCTGCTGTGCACGTCACTCTACTCTTATCCAGTTCGTCTGTGTTCTCCAGCATTTAATTTCTTTCTCCTTCTTTTTCTTAATGATAGACCTATGCAGGCTTATTTTTAAAATTCAAATTGATTAGTGAAGAATTTGTTTTCAAATACTTTTACACCTATGCAAAACTCACAATAACATTTCTTCGCTAAAGTCACGCAAATTCAGCACTTAAGTTTTTAAAAGTCTTGAATATTGTCTTCACCATCGTCACTTTACACACTGACTCAATTAGAATCTAATTTCAGACAGAAATTGGTGAATTTTGTTAATGGATCTTTTGGAAGCGTTTAGAGTCAGGATTGGAAAAGACCTTGGAAGGTCATGGCGTCCAGTCCTCTCACCTTATGGGTGTGAACCTTGGCACCCAGACAAGTTGAGTTGCTGGTCCAAGGTTGCACAGAGAGTTAGAGTTACAGCCAGAGCCAAGACTAGAACCCAGGGCTGCTTCAGTACCTGCATGTGGGAGAACGTTGAGGGGGTCATGTGAGTATTTAGCAGGTGTTCTTCTTCTTCTTTTTTTTTTTTTTTTTGGTTAAGACAGGTTATTTTTAAGGCTATGATATTGATGAAATAATGAATTTCAAGGGCTAGAAGAACATGCTAATTTTATTACCTCTTTATGTGTGACTCTTGCTAAGCCAGAATTCTTGATGATGCTACCCTCATGGAAAAGCTTTGCAAAATGCATTGGTGTACTTTTCTGAGTTGGTAAGCATGCTGTCTCTTTCTTAGAGGTCAAGGAGTCCTCTGCCCCTTGGAGTCATCCCACACACTGGTCCTAATTGCTTAGGAAGGTGGCAGCAGGGCATGGATCGTCATGAATGAACACACAATGCACGCCAGCGCCCCCCTCCTCTCCACCACCGTTAGCCTATTTAAAATATGATTTGCTGGTTCGTATTCTTCCCCAGGACCTTTAAGAGGCCCTGTTGGCTGTTATTTAACAGTTTTTGAGAAAGAGTCTATCGTCCAGGAAAATTGTGCAACTTGCTCTTGTGCCAGTTGCCTTCTGATGTGGCACTGATTCCCCAACACACACACACACACACACACACACACACACACACACACAGTTTTCAGATTGGACACGGGCATAGAAGATAATCTTGGCAGTGAGATTGTTTGGCTTGTTTACTTTCTCCCGTTGTTAAAGTGGCTGTGATTCAGCACTGGCTGCTGTTCACCCTGATGTGCTTCTGAAAAGAGAGAAATGAAATCCCAAGTTACCAACAGAAGCCTGGCCACCATGTAGGATGTCCTTTATGTAGAAGACTGTATTCACTGCCTCCTGATTACCCCACGAAAACAGTACCCCATTCTGGAGGATGACTGAGACTCTAAATGCCACCCCCGCCCCTCTTTAGTTCTCTCAGTTGAGAGAGATAAACAAACCATGAAAGATCACCAAGGGGATGGCCCCCGATGTCATTCTGTACAGTGTGTTAAATGTGGAGGATGTGAATCTGACCTCGTATAAATTTTTCCTTGAGACTTTTGCTGTGGACGTGTGTGTCTTAGGGAGTTCGGGCCATTTCCCATTCTCAGAGGCAAGAGCTCACTCTTTTCCCTGTGCACTTTTTGCAAAACAGACCTCAGATGACCATGAATCAGTGTGTGGGGTGACATGCTGTCCCCATGGGCTAACTGGATCTGAGGGACCACAGAGAAGGCTTTGCTGCCCCAGGGTGCACCTTTGGCATGTTTTGGCCGAGGAGGAGATAATGATTGAATCAGACTGAAAACACTTCTTGTTCACAGTATGGTAGAAACTTGGAAGAGAAGGACATCACACAAATATCACCTTATTAGGGGGTGGTAACAGTGGTGGAAAGTAAGTGGGGCTTGGAGCTAAGAGATGAAATTCAACTATGTCCCTGTCCTAGGCATGGGACGTGGGCATGTCATGCAACCCTGAGCCAGAACTTCTTCAATTAGTAAATGGACCTCTAGGACGAGGGGAATGGTCATAGAAACGGTGGTGGTGATGTTTGCCTTTCTCTCTGGTAAGATGAAAAATGCCCCAGAAGAAGTTCTTGTCCTAATCCATGGCTTCTGGAAATATCTTAGTTTACATGGCAACAGGACTTTGCCAGGATGATTAGGCTAAGTATCTTAAAATGATGAGTTTAACCTGGGGCCTCGGGTGGGCCAGTGCAATCACAAGGGTCTTTGTAAGAGGGAGGTAGGAGAGGAAGAGTTAGCAGGAGAGTGCTAGAAGCAAGGGATCAAAGGAACACGAGGAAGAACCCACCAGCCAAGGAGTGTAGGAGATCACCATACCTGAAAATAGATAAGGGGATACCATGATCCTCTCTTCAGAGCCTCTGGGAGGAACCAGCTCTGCCTACACCTTGACTTTAGCCTGGAGAGACTGATTTCAGACATCCAGCCTTCAGACCTGTAAGGTAATAAATTCATGTTAAGTGGCTAAATTTGTTTCAATTCGTTACAGAAGCAGCGTGAATGAATGCATTTACCTATTCTACAGTTCTTGCAGTGGTTCAGAGTGACACTGACTCTTCTCTATTTACGAGTAACCAAGTGCTACATAGATACTATCACTTTTAAAATGGGTATTTTTTTGTTCATCTCAATTTCCAGGTGAAGGTAGTTAAGTCAGGGAGACTAGGAAAATAAGAAGGACTTCTCAGTTATGCAGTGAACAGATTGTGTCTAAAGATTTTAAGCCTGTGTTACTGAGGAAGTCTTAATTGTGAGGTTATTCATGGTCTTTTAGCACCTGTGCAACAGTCTTTTGGGAGCAAGCAGTTGTGCCTGATTTTCTGTGCCCTTGGGCCGCAACCTTGCATGCCCAGTAGCATCACCTGGTGGGCTCTCAAAAGCCCTGATGTCCAGCCTGCACCCCGGACAATTAAATCAGAGGCTCTGGAAGTGAAGCAGAGCACGGGGGTTTTAAAGCCTCCAGGTGATTGCAGTATGCAGCTGAGGCTGAGCCCACTGAGAGGGTATAACTCAGGTCTGCCTGGAATCTGAGATCTAGATGTTCTTTTGAGCTTTGGGGAAAATGTTCAGCTGAGGACTCTGTCTCATCTTTCAGTGATATACACAGATCAGTTTATGGGCTATGAAGTCATTCCGGCAAGGAATACAAAAGCATTAGTTACCCAGCAGTCCCGAGCCTGTTTGGCAAACCCGTCCGTCAGTGTGCCGGGATGGCAGACACCATGTTAATCAGCCAAGCTTTCTCCTTTTGCTGCCCAGAGGTTTTTAAAAAAGCACCAGGGAGGGACAGAAAAGGAAGGCGGGAGCTTTCTCCTCAAGTGGGTGAGTCCCTTGAGGATTGATAAACATTGCTTTTACTTATGTCCCGTGTCCTGATGTCTCCAGTTTGGAGGAGAAAATAATAATTTTGAAATCTCCTCCTTTGGAACCGCTGTTTCCGGAAGCCGTGGCCTTTGCAGATTGCCGTTGCTGCCCTCCTTGGTTCCTGGGTATTTTGACTGTGATGTGATGTGCAGCCGAAGCCAGCTCTGGGCTGCCTGTCACCGAGAACACCCTGGCCTTTGACAACAGGTGACATTATCCGCCTTCTGCATGTCACAGAGAGGATATTAGAGATAAGATTGTCTTTATAAATCACAAGGTGCTGGGCCGATGCTGCTGTTGCCTTTTCAACATGGACTTCTAGGCCATGGCTGGCAAGACGACTGCATGTAGGATAAGCTTATTGTAGTCACATGATGATAGATGGGGGCCTTAGGGTCTAGGCTTCTAAGGTGGTGCCTGGGTAAAGGCACTAGCTCTGGTACCATGTGACTTCTTACTGTTCATCTAACCAGTTGGGTTTAATTTTCTCATCTGCAAATGGAAAAGTTAATTCTTGGCTTTTAAAAAAATTAGACCGGGTGAATTTGAGTGTGGGATAGTCTGGATGATGCTGTCTCCATTTAAATCTTGGCTCTGAAACTTACTCCGAGGGACACTCGGTAGTTTCCTCATCTGTAAGGTGGGTGAATGAGATGCACTCCAGAGCCCAGGCATCCCAGCCATCTCTTCCACACTCTCTGGAAGCTGGGGTGGCTCAGCTGGGGCGTTTACTCCCCTTTTCCTTCTTCCCCTCATCATCATTTGTGGGATCCCTGTACCTGGTGGGGACTGTGCCACAGATACAGTGTTTGTGCAGAGTAGATGCTCTGGTCACTTTGGTGGTTGAAAGTTTGATTTAAAATCTTGATAGGAAAAGGCGACGGGGAAGGAGGGATGGGGAGACTAAAGCCTGTGTGTCCCTGATAGGTCAGAAACATAAGGCCTCTGTTGGTTTGTTTGTACCAACCAGAGTCAGATCATGAAAAATATCTTAGAATTGTGGATATCGAGCCAGGCATGAAGGCCACGCCTGTAATCCCAGCTACTCAGGAGGCAGAGGAAGGAGGATTATGAATTCAGGAACATCCTGGGCAACAGACCTCATTTCAAAACAAGGAAAAAATAAAGTGAAGATCAGTAGATAGTATTGGGACCAGGCAGAAATAGGTGTTTTTTTTTTTTTTTTTTTCTTTTTTTTCTCCTTTTCTCTTTGTGGTGGTGGGGATTGAACTACCCTATCAACTGAGTTGTATCTCCAGCCCTTTTTATTTGGAGTCAAGGTCTTGCTAAGTTGGCCTGAAACTTGGGGTCCTTTTACTTCAGCCTCCTGAGTAGTGGGGATTACAGGTGTGAGCCACCAGGTCTAGGCAGAGAAAGGTGTGGGGCATGTTGCTGATACCACAGGTGGTGCCCTGGCCAAAGCTCTCTGATTTGATTGGCAACACGGTCAATCATTATCAAAGCAAACAGGGTGACCTGGCGTTTCTGTATACCTGGTGCTGTGCTGGTACCAGGGCGGGCATCCCCACCTAGAGACGGGGCTTCCTGGGATCTGGGGACCTCATGGCTTAAAGGTGAGTACTGTCAGTGAAAATGCTGGTGGGAGCTTGATTAGCCTTCATCAGGTCCCTGAGCTCAAAGAAGCCTTTTGGGTAAACCATAAAGTTGTATAGAGTGTTTTTTAACTTCAGTGTTTTTAGGTCACATTCTCAAGCAGGTTTACTTTGCTGTCATGAATATACACCTTTTCCTAGAAAATGGTGCAAACTGATGTTCTCTTTTCCCCAAGATTCTCTTGGTACCCATTTCTCATGCTCTGATCAAGTGCAGATGGCTCAAGTCTGCCTTTTGGGACTTGGGTTTTTTTAGTGATTAGAGCTATTCTCAACATTTCGTGGTGATCATAATAGCCATTCGAGTTATTTTTAACTCAAAATTTTAAGACAGGGGAAGAATTATTTTAAGGGTATAGATAATTCTATAAAATGCTCAAAAGAAGTTTTGTTCTTTCATCAGCTTCACTTAGAGGCACTTAGGAAAGATGATGAGGATTCTATGATGAGGACAGTATTCTGTGCTCCGGTGGCTGTTCTGCACCAGACAGTGTGCTGTGGGCTTTGTGTGTATTTTCTCATTTCATCTCCCCACAGCTGTATGAAGTAGTGTGTTTTTTTAGTTTTCACATTTTACAGGTGAGGGGCATGAAGCCACAGCAAGGTTAGATAACTTGCCCAGGTTTAAGCTGCTTGTCAGTGGAAGGTCCTCCATTTGATTCCAGATGAGTCTGACTCACACTTTTAACACTGCTGTGTTATCGCCTCAAGCAAAATCCAGTTAGAAAGTTAGGAGGAAAGGGCCTCTAAGGGGAAGGGTGTGTTATCTAAGGCCCCTCTATATCTGTGGCAGGCTTGGATGCAGAGGCACACTCAGACAGCTCAGTGATGGGGACGCTGAGTGCTGAGAGCGCGAGCATTGTCTCAGGCCTCTGAGTACCTGTGAGGTCTTAATCCAGAAGCCAGGTGCTCCTCGAACTCACTGGACAACGATCCTTTTCACACCATTGCTTTCTTCCAGATTAATTGATGGAGGAGAGATCCATTTTGTTTCTGATCATCTGAAACCGAGGTTTTAGGGTTTCCAATTTGGGATAAATTCTAAAACTTCCTTCTATATATTTCGGAAAACTGCAAGCTTTGGTGTCAGGTAGGTGGTCACTTTGGGGAGGTTACTTCAGTTCAGCAATTTATACCTCCTTGTGTGTGTCTCTTGGGAGGAATGGGTGCCAATAGCATTGATAGCCTGGTCCCTGTAACTGCTCACTTAGGACACATTTGACATAACTTTAGAAAAGGGATCCAAGTTCTTAAAATTGTCATCAAGGGTCCAGGAAATTCCTCAGGGTCAACTTCAAGGTAGCAAAAATGGAGATTTTTCTAAGAAGAAAACTCTGGCCATACCAAATAGAATTGGAACCCAGTTTTTATGGGCTGGGTACCAGAGCCCATTTTTTTTGGACAATAGTCTCAATATCGTGGGTCCTCCATGTCCTCAGGCTCTGCATCCACAGTTCAATAACCTCAGATTGAGAAAATCCTAGAAAAAAAAATGTATCTGTATTGAGCATGTGCAGACTTTTTTCTTGTCTTTATTTCCTGAACAGTACAGTACAGTGGCATGTTTACAGTGATTTAGATTTTAGAAGTAATATAGAGATGATCTAAAATATATAGGAAGACATGTGTGGGTTATATACAAATATTATGACATTTTATACAAGGGACTTGAGCATTCTTGGATTTTGGTGTCCAGAAGACAATCCCTCTCAGATGCCAAGGGATGACTACTTAGGCTATGAGATGTGGAGTGGGGCAGCCCTCTGGCTTGAGGTTGGCTTTGATTTCTGGTAGGAGATTGAAGGACAAGGAGGAGAGGTCACAGACCTCATCTCTTCCCCACCTCCCATCCCCTCTCTGCCTCTGCCCATTTCCCATTTCTTTATTAGCTCCTGCTGGGAGGCCCTCATCTATGGGCACCAGCTTTTACTTACTCTGGAGACAGTACCCATCTTGCCCCCTCAGGCCAGTGGGTGGTAGGACCTTTCCCTTGTTGCCAATCCCTGGTTCCTTGGTAGGACCCTTAACCTCAATGCAGACCCACCTACAGTTCTCTCTGTGCCCCTCTTTGCATATTCCTAGGAGAGTGACAGTCTAGTCTGGGTCACGTGCAGTCTGGGTCGTTGTGTATGGAAAGCAAATGCATGCTGCTTACTCTTCTGTTACCGGTTTTATTTGGGGAAGATGATGGTAGCCAAAAGGGTATTATTATTATTATTATTACTGTTTTCTCTGGTGGTGCTGGGGATTGAACCCAGGGCCTTGAGCTTACCATGGAGCTATATAACCCTCCCCCTTTTTTCTTTGATATTTTGACATGTACAGTTGGAACTTCTCTCCTAGTATATGGAATTACTCAGACATGTGATGTAATCACTAATATTTAGAAAGATTGTGGAAGCTCTGATGTCTCTTGCAAAAATATTGAGCAACCTAGAAAATTTTTAACTGATACTGTTGGACACAGAGACAGGACAGATTTCATAAGAACTCGTTCTTCCTGACATCTCACTGGGTTCCAGTTGGCTGATGCAAGAGAGGCAGGTTTTTGTCTGTGCATTACAGTTGTATATAATAGTTGGGATTTTGACACACAAAGACAGTTTTTAATTCAAGTATCTGCTGGTTCTGGAGATGTTGGGGATGCAGCACGGAACCAAACCTATAGGGCTGATGTCCTGGAGACAACAGCATGAGATGCGGAGATGACATAGAGTGTTAGAAGATGGTATGTGTCTGGAGAAGAATAACCAAGGAAGTGGGGAGGGAATGATGAGTCACTGCCATTTGTAAAGAGGTCACAGGGCGCCCCCAAAAGAAAGTGCCATTTGAGCGCAGAAAGACCCATTAATATCTGAGAGAAGAGAGTCCAGGCAGAGAGAAATTTGAGTAGGAAGACCAGGTCTGGGGAGCCGGCCAGCAAGGGAGGCAGGTCGGGGAGGCGGAGCTGTGAGGCTGGATGGACCAGGTGGTATTTGCTTCCTCTGAGGTGAGTGGCCCCTGCAGGGCTGGAGGGAGGGAATTGGTTCTGACTTTGGTTGTGGCATCCCCACTCTGGTGACTGTACAGGCAGGAAGCTGTAGGGAGACCCAGGGATGAAGAGGGAGGCCAACCAAGATGCTGCCATCTTCCCTGTGAGAGGAGGAGCTGTGCCCTGGACCAGATGGGGGCGATGGAGTAGAGAAATGGGTGGGTTCTAGATATATTTAAGGTGGAGCGGTGGGGTAAGTTGAATGTGAGGTGTGAGAGAGGAGTCTCTGATGGGATTCTGAGGGTCTGGCCTGAGATGCAGGGAAGGAGTGTGGAAAGGGCAGCTGGGGGGGAATCCAGGAGTCTGTGGGCTTGAGACATTGGTTGATCTCCAATGTGAGACTGGTGTCAGTCTTCGAATGTCAGTTTTCAAGTTAAACATCACCTGTGGCGCTTCTCTCCCTGAGGTGTGCTTTAAGAAAAAGAAATGTTTACACCATGACATGGTAGTGATTTGAGAGACAGCCTCAGGGCAGAATATGCAATGCTTATATTTTCCACTGATTCAAAACCATCTCTGCATAATTAATAGATTCCAAGACACTTAGAGGGATTTTTACTGAACTGGGAGAGGCTTTTGCCACTTTTACCAGCTCTGAATCTTTTTCGGAGCAGAGCCCTAGTGTTCTGGCATTATGCAAAGAGGATTTCAAGTTGGCCACAAAAGCAGACCCCCTACAAATGGAAATAGCAAGTAAAGCAAAGTCCTAATTTATCTCTGTTAAAGCCTTGATGCCCTTTTATAGATATATTTTTTCATTTATATAATTACTTATTTATTTTGGTTCTGGGGATGGAACTCGGGGCCTCTCCCATGTTAGACTGTGCTCTCCCAGTGAGCTACATCCCAGCCCCTTTGAAATGTTAGTCCAGTAGCTCTTATATTTTTCTCTCCAGTGATTTCTTTCTTTCTTCTTCTTCTTCTTTTTTTTTTTTTTTTTAATTTCTGAAAGTCTAGTTTTCTTCTTGGCCATGTCACAGTTGCTCCTAGTAGTTAAGTTAAAAACTGTAAGTACAGGAAAAGAAACCCAATGTTTCCTGAGCAGCTAGTGTATCTGATATGTACACTTCTAGGCTGTCAGTTACCCTGTCTATTTAATCCTCAAAACAATATTTTGAGATAAACTGGTACTCTGTGAGGTTAAATGATTACATAAGACTATGGAGCTAATTGGTGAGAGAGTTGAGATTTAAATCCAGACTAGTGCAATTTCAGGGTCCAGAGCCTTGATCCTGGGCAGGCCAAGTTCTCTTTAGGCTGTTTAGTGCTTCTAGATGCCGGTTCACTGCCTGTCTGACTTTCTTGCTGTTAGAGGAGAGGAGGGTGAGGTTAATACTTCCCTGCCGGCTCCTTCTCTTGCAGTGACTGTGAGTTTTCCACAATGTACGGAGCTGCCCTCGTGGGCCAGGTATTTGCACAGCATTGAGGTGGGCAGCAGCAGTGCTCACGGGGTTTTTGCTCCGGCCAACATTCCTTAAGGAATCACACGCTGTGGAGCAGAAAGGAAGGTAAGGTGCCTGGTGAGGCTGCGCCTCTGTCGCCACTTTCCCCCATCTCAGCCGTTCAGCCAAACAGTTGTCCAGGCCCTAGAGGTGGAGAAGGATGCTCTCTGTGGCAAGAGCAGAGGCCCTAGGCAGCAGAGAGACTGGACTAGGGGAGGTCGCCCAGGCCAGCTGGTAGAGGGAGGCTCAGGGGCCTGTTCCTCCATAGTAAGTGACTATTCTGTCTTTGACTTTCTATTTTGTGTTGTCATAGCAGATATTCCAGATAGTTTAATGGGACTGTTTAAAAAACCAAAAACCAAACAGAAAACAACAACAACAACAAAAAAAAAAAAAAAAAAAAAAGAAAGAAAAGAAAAAGGCAAGAACAAGAGAAAGCCTAGTTGGATTGAGAATTTAAAAGTGTGTCTTATCCCTTTGAATGGCTTTAACAAAATACCATAGACCAGGTGACTTATAAACAGTGCGAACTTGTTTCTCATGGTTCCGGAGGCTGGAAGACCAGGATCAGGGCAGATTTGTTGTCTGATTCACGGATGGCACCTTCTACCTGCATGTATCTGTCATCCTGGCCCTTTCTTGAAGAGTGGGACTTGTGAGAGCAGTTGCAGCCTTGTTTTGACAGAAGATTGACTTCACAGTGCATTCCGAATGTGTCTCAAGGTACCAGTGTATCTACACATTTAAAATGAAGTCATGTAAGAACTTTCAAAATCTGCTTTGAAAGAAGCAACTTTTTTTTTTTTTTTTTTTTTTTTGATACTGAGGATTGAACCCAGGGGTGCTTAACCACTGAGCCACATCCCCAGCTCTTTTAAAATATTTTATTTAGAGACAGGATCTGCCTGAGTTGCTAAGTGCCTCACTAAGTTGCTGAGGCTGGCTTTGAACTTGGATCCTCCTGCTTCAGCCTCCTGAGCTATACTTTAAATTTCAGCCTCTCATGAGAAAAGAGATTAATGTTCTCTGGCACAGAAGCTCCCAGGTGACCAAGTCATAAGAGTGGTGGCCCTGGATGCCCACATGACATGAGCTGGTGTATGGTCTGATGAGAGTCCTGGTGACCAGAGCTGACTTCATTGTTCAGTGAGATTTTATCTGAGATCCTTTGCATTTCTTTCTTATACAGCATATTCCATAGTGTTGTCTCTACAAGTAAATTAGAAAATCATCTTCACCCAGCCTCCTGACTAGTATGTGAATCCTCAGTGTCACCAATGCTATTGGTCCTTGCTTGTGTCTACTTCTGGCCCTTAGGAGCAACAGAGGGAATAAAATGAATGAACTAGTCTCCTTGTTATTTGCCCTACATAAATTGTTAATCACTAGGCTGAGTAGGCCAGTAGGTGCCTCTTTTGCAAGGCTATTGTGAATATCTAAAGGTCGCTGGAGCCTTTAAAAACTGGGCTAAAATGCATTTTGTGCATTCCCTGGAGAAATCAAGTTTCATCGCCCTTTTTGGAGATGACACTTTTAAGTACATAAGACCTAGAGCTTTGCGTTATTGTTACTATTATTCCCCCAGAATCCCCAGCGTTACTGAGTGGGCACAAGATGAATAATCCCTTGACCTGTTTGTGAAAACTTACCTTTTAGATTAAAAATCCTACTATGGATATCCTACATTTCCAGATACTTTATTATGCACAAACAGTACCCACCCCCCTCCCCCCAAAAAAACCCACCAGAGCCCATGAAGCTTTTTCTATCAGATCAAATAAATGGCTGGTTTCCTCTTGCCATGGTGAAAGATGGTGATGAGTTGTCACTTTTGTGCATTTCCCAGCATTGACTTGCTCATAACTCCTTTCAGATTAGTTGCACAAGATTTTGTAGAAGTTAGCTGATGATTTGACTTTGACTTTCACCCAAATTATGAGCCTCATTTGTACTTTGCAGAGTTTTAAACTTTGTGCCTTTTGGATACCTAGGTCCTTACTATTGGGCTCCCCTCTTTATTATTTATTATTACCTGCTTTTATTTATTGTGGTAAAATGCACGTAAGTTATCAAGTTAGCCACTTTTAAGTGTATAGTTCTTTGGTGTTAAATGTACTTATCATGCAAAACCATCATTGCCACCCAGCCCCAGAACTCTTGTCTTGCAGAACTTGAACTCTGTGCCTGCTAAGACTCCGTCATTCCCACCTCCCCTTATCCCCTGGCAACCACCATTCTGCCTTCTGTGTGTGTGTGTGTGTGTGTGTGTGTGTGTGTGTGTTACTGAGGATCAAAGTCTCATGAGCATGCTAGGCAAATGCTCTACCTCTGAGCTACATCCCCAGCCTATGAGTTTGGCTAGACTAACTACCTCATGTCAGTGTATTGTGCAGTCTTTGTCTTTTTGTGACTGGCTTATTAGAGTAATGACCTCGAGATTCATGCATGTTGTGACATATATCAGGGTTTCCTTCCTTTTTAAGGCTGGGTACTTCATTGTAGAGACAGACCACATTTTGCTTATCCACTCATCTGTCTGTGATGGTTTTTCCCACGTTTTGGTATTACAAATAATACTGCCACAGACATAGGTGTTTCAGTGTCTCTTCAAGATCCTGCTTTCGCTTCTTTTGGTATCAGAAGAGGAACGGCTGGATCGCCTGGGAATTCTATTTCTAACCTGTCAAACTGCTGTGCTGCTCCCCACAGCGGCTGCTTCTATAGGTTTTCAAACAGCCCCAACAATCCCGACCGAAGGATGTGGATATGGAATTAGGTGAGGCTTGAGTTGGGAAACCTGTAAAAACAGCTAGACACACACCATCCACTTGAGTCATTTCCAGTGAGAGCTGGCTTTCCTGTAGAGTGTGCACGACTTGAAAAGAACATAGTTTTCCAGTTACCCAGCAAACCCACATGGAGCCGTCTAACATCCTTCCCGTGGAGGAGGCTTGCCTGGCACCCAGCCAGGTCTGAGCTTGAAAATGCAGGACCATCCGGAGGAAAACTGTGTGAGCCCTTCACCCTGCATCGGCCAAGGTCAAGGGGTTAGCCACCCCATCACAAAGCAGGAAGAGATTGGGAGAAGCGCACCCGGGAAGGTGCCTGATGGCCAAGCTTCTGATCTTTCACCGTAAAGGAAGAAAGAGGCCAGAGAGAGAGAGCGCCTCATGTGGGCCCTGATTCTGGTAAAAACAAGTCTCCAGGGAAACAAGGCCCTTGTAACGAATGGCTTGAGTGGACTGGCTTGAGTGTGACGGCTGCCCAGGCTTGCTCAAGCAGCGACAGCAGCCTCCAGAAGAGAAATGGGCCCCTGGGAACATGAAAGAATGTTCTGCTTTTTCGTCTGGTTTGCGGTCAGCTGTCAATTAATGGAACTGTGCTATGAGTTAGAAAACGAGGCCACAAAGGGTCTTTCAGGAAATGTTTATAATGTGGAATTATTCTAACCCTCATTGTGTTGGCCAGAAAATGGAACAATGGCTTGTTCATAACAAATTGTTCAGTGGGAAAAAATGTAATAAGTGGATTTTCTGGCTAAGAAAATAGCAAAGCGAGTATGATAAACTTGTGGTAAAAATAAATGTGAACCTTTAAAAACACAATTGAGTTTAGTTTTATGACTTGCTATTGTATTTCTTTTGCTAGATTTATTTTCATTTTGCTCTGCTGGGAATCAAACCCAAGGCCTCACACATGCTAGGCAAATGTTTCACCACTGAGCTACCTGACTGCTCCTGTGCTAACTTTAAAGTGATAACTGTTAGTATATTATTACAAACCTCCCATCCTGTTTTTATAAAGTTTTATTGGGATACAAACGTGTCCATTTGTTGATACATTATCTATAGCTGCTTTCCACTATAGTGGCAGAGTTGAATCGGAGGAACGGACTGGCCCACAAACCCTAAAATATTACCACCTGTGCCTATATGGAAACTTGTATTGAGAGTCACTGGCCCATCAAGGTGTGGGGAACACTGGCTGGGCCACTTCTTCATGTAGGGCTGCATGAACAGACTTCAGTGACTGGTCTCCAGGAAATCGTTGACACACTTCTGTCTATACATAAATGTTTACTTTTTGTGTGTGTATGTTTCCACTCCTTAAGGCTGTACCCCTTATCACTTTCCCAGCATGGTTTGTAACTCCAAAAAGTTTTAAATCACTAGGCTAGAACAGGGGGTCTTTGGTCAGAACAGATTTCCTGTTCGAAAGGATGGTCACAAAGATCTCACTGCTTGACACCAGAAATAGACCTGGCGCATGTTCATTTATTTATTATCCCTAAATAAACATACAGATTTGCAGCACAGTACAGCAGTGGAATATGTCATTTTGTAACCATTATTAATGGATAAGGGACCGTTTCATGGATATTGGTTTCTTGGGCCTTAATAGCTAGTGTCATATCACACTGCAGGTCTGAAGATATTTATTACATGCTTCTCCCCCTTTGGAAAAATGAAAGTTCTAATGTCCAAGATTTTAGGCCTCTGTAGTGACTTTTTTTGGGTATCCACTAGAAATCACTGCTAGTTAGCCTGACAGTGTTATTAAACATCCATCATGCATGGAACCCTGTAGAAATTTCTACAAAGCAAAGAGCCAGGACTCCTTGGAGAAATAGCTGTTTCTGGACTTGGGAAAGGGGAAGCACAAGATGAGCCTAAAATATTTTTTCTTTGTGCCATAAAGTAAGAAAGTGCTCAAAGAATGACAAGAACAGACGTGTCAGAGGGGCACAGGGGCCAGCTTGCAGGTGTTTCTTCTGGGCAAACGTGGCTCTCACAGCATCAAAGCAAATACGGCAGTAATAGGTTGGAACTCATTGAATAATGTGACATTGTGAGTCCATGCCACTAGAAATAAATAAGAAAGAAATAAGAAGGCTCTACTTATAAACAAATGCCAGCCATTAAATGTAGAAGAAAAGATACTTTAAAAAAATCATTTAAAAAATTTTGTTATATATGACAGCAGAATGCATTACAATTCATATTACACATAGAGCACAGTTTTTTATATCTATGGTTGTCCACAAAGTAGAGTCACACCATTTGTGTCTTCATACACATACTAGGGTAATGATGTCCATCTTATTCCACCGTCTTTCCTACCCCCAGGCCCCCTCCCTTCCCCTTGTCCCCTTTGCCCTATCTAGAGTTCATCTAATCTCCCCCCCCCCCACCACCACATTATGAATCAACATCCTTAAATCAGAGGAAACATTGGGCATTTGGTTTTTTGGGGATTGGCTAACTTCACTTATATAAAAAAAAATCATTTTTCTATCACCATAGTTATAATAATTCAGGGAAGAAGTTTGAGAGTATTAAAAGGAGTGAATGAAAGTTTGAACAATAGGATATTTATGTTTACACAACTTAGGGTGTTACTCCACAAAATACTCATTGAATACAAAGAAGGAGAGAAATCGGGGAGACACTGGTGTCATATTTAATGTAATGTAGTCATTTGCTGGAGTGGGCAGTGGGGGGTGACTACAGCATCACTTCTGTAATCGCCCCCCCCCTCCCCCCAAACAAAATGTAACTCAAATCTGTTCATGGACGAACTCAAATTGAGAGATGCTCTATGAAATAACTGGTCATTTTGAACTGTCAAGGTTAGGAGAGTCAAGGATTTGAAGAAGCTATATGAAATGTGACAGGTAAGCACCAAGGACTATTATTAACCCATGCATGATTGGAAGGACCACTGTTGAAATTTGGATGGGGACTGTGGTAGTATGCCAAGGTTGATTTCCTGATCTTAATGGTTGGACTGCAGTTATGTAGAAATACTTAGAGCTTACAAGGGAGAATGAGACCTTGGGTCTGCAGCTTACTAACAAATGGTTCTGGCAAAGGTGGGGCTGGGTTGTTTATTTTGCAACAAAATGATCTCGATGGGTAGTCATTATGCTTCTTGAAGTAGAAGATGATGGCGGAGTTCATCTGGGATTGCAGTAGTGTGAGGAAGATGTGAGTGAGTTGTCAGTTCCTGATATCCTTAGCAGAGATGCAGTTTCCAGTAGACCAGAATGAGAGAACAGAGAGGAAGTGGTCACTTCAGGGTGAAAGAGCCTCCGTCCACCAAAGGAGGGAGTGAGTGGGAGTCAGGAAGTTCAAGTTGCTGGGCTAAGACTTGATAGGTCAGAATGTGGAGGCAAATACTGGGTCTTTTTTTTTTTTTTTTTTTTTTTTAAAGAGAGAGTGGGAGAGAGAGAGAGAGAGAGAGAGAGAGAGAGAGAGAGAGAGAGAGAGAGAATTTTTTAATATTTATTTTTTAGATCTCGGCGGACACAACATCTTTGTTTGTATGTGGTGCTGAGGATCGAACCCGGGCCGCACGCATACCAGGCGAGCGCGCCACCGCTTGAGCCACATGCCCAGCCCCAATATTGGGTCTTGAGTGGGCTTTGTACTGCAAATGTGTGTCCATCTGTGTGAGCTGCCCTTTGGGGACTCTCCAGTGCCATCGTGGTAAATGGCAGCTCTTTTGTCTCTTCTTAATCATGAATTTTAGTTTCATCTGGGGACACTGTATGGCTATCTGTGGATATGTTGGGCAGGGGAGGGCAGGGGCTTTGGAAGGATTTCCACACCATATGAGCATTCTAGAGGGAGGCTGCTTTAAACTCTACTGAGGTCTATTTCATTTCATCTCAATTTTCTGAGATTGGTTTCAGCTAATGCCCGTGCAAAATCTGGCTGACCCCAAGTATAGGTCCAAAATGTGAAAATGGATCACTTCTCTTTGGTTATGGTTTGGTTTGGTCTTCAGTTATGAGACTGATCCTTAAAGTCTTTAGCTGTTGCTGTTGTGGTCCCTTGAACATGCCCATGCAAATGAAAATCCACAAGAGGAGCGTGAAGTTGAATTATAGGACCATTTAGGTTTCCAATCAACTTAATTCACTAAGGACATGCATGCCTAGCACGTGCTTAGATACTGCGGCTCACAAAGGTAGAGAACATGTGTTTCCTGGTCCAGAGGAAATGGTCTGGGCATGAGAGACACATGAATGAACCAGTCATTAGGACACAGCTTAGAATCATTTTAATAGGGGCCAACGCAGGGCTGAGGAAATGGTGTGTGTGAGCAGGTGCGGGGTCTCTAACTGTGCAGGGTGGGAGGGAAGCCTTTGGGACAAACAGAGTATGTGTTTCTTCAAGGAAAGGGATCAAAAGTAAGCAGCCAGCCCCAGAGGGGACACTGGAATCAGGGACAGGCGTGGGAGTTGGTCACTCTCAGAGCCAGGTCCCCAAGGACCTTGTGTGCCGATCCCTCAAAGTCTGGAGGTCAGAGTGCATTTGGATGTCCTAGACCAGGACCCCTGCTAGGCACCATGCTTGTGCAAGATAGAAAATGAATCCCGAAGCACTGAGTCAGGGACCTTCCTGTTTGTGGGTCCTCACACGTTGCCGAAAGGGCTGTAGGGTTTTCTGGAAGCTGGAGAAGCTTGCTAATCCTGAATGGAGGCTTTCTCCCACCTAGAATCTTGGAAATAGGGAATAACTGAGCAGGTGGAATGGAGATCTGTATGAAGACGTATTGTGTGGAGATGCAGATGAGTCTGTAGTACATTTGTTCAACCTTGAAAAACTTCAAATCTCTAGAATAAAGTAGAAAGACAGACACAATTTTCACATATTTGTCTGTTTGCAGATGTCATGACCCTTCACCTTAGAATACCTTTAGTCTGTGTCCTGAGAACAGGGACACTCCTCTGCATGAACACAACACTACCATCACATCAAGAAATGCACCCTGGATGAGTGTGATACAGTGGTTCCAATTTAAATTCAATACAACTCTGTCCTGGGTCACTTTCCCTCATTTTAATATATTTTTTTTATTCCTTCCTGCCACAGTGAGAAAACCTTGTTCCCTGACAACATCAATATAAAACTACTTGTTTTAGCATATAATATATATAAAATTAATTTAGAAGTACTGTAGTAGCATTGGTACCAATACCAACAACAAAGCAAGCAAAATTCGAGTTGCTTTGCAGTTTTTATTGTTATTTAAGAAAAATGTATCCCCTGAAGGGTGTGCAGAGTTCTTAGGTTAAGAATTACTTGAGTGTGGTTCTTAGTCAAATTGAGGTCAGTGACTTATTTCTACTTGTATTTCATTTTAGAGTTTTATTTTCATCTTTTTCGATTTATTATTTTCTGATATGTAAAACATTTATGTGGCTCTAAAGCCATAATTACATGACAGGTGTACCGAGAGCTAATGTCCATGTACCCCATATTGTGGTCACAGTGTTTTTGTCTCTTTATCTGCTTATTATAATCCAGCTTCAGGGATAGATGACATTTTGGAAATGCATAGTCTCTTTGGCCCTGCGCTCTGGAAATGTTTCCTGTCAGCGAAAGAGAGACAGACAAGGCGGGCAGCCCTCAGGGTCAGTTATGGTAGCTCTAGAACCACTTCCTCAGGAAACTGTGGGCTGTGTGTGTGTGTCCGTGTTCCTGTGGTCTCATTGATATTCCTTCCGACCAAGAAACAGGAGATGTAACAATCAGAATGACCATTGGAAGGACGAAGTTCCTGGTGATGCTGGAATTGGAATTTGTAGCCTGGCGGTGGGACACTGAGTCCCCTTGGATTTGAATTTCTTTGTGGCTGTGCTGTCTCCTCCCACCTCCTCATGTAGGTTAAATTTGACCTTGTTTCAAGTTACTCCATAACTTGAGAGCATTGGAGATTATTTTTGAAATACACTCGCTGTCTCAATAAACCAATTTAAGCTGATTCTTGTGACCTACATAAGTTAATGGTTTAGGAGAAATCTGTTTCTACTTAAATCTGTATTTGTTGTCTTACTCCTATTATTGCAACAGTTCTGTGAAAGCTGTCAGAAGATGTGTAATGTAAGGAGATAATTCTTTGTTGGTAAAAGTCAGTGAGTTTTAGTAGAAGCCAAAGAATTAGGAACCACAGGAAGCCTAAAGCACAGTGGCTTCATGGGTGCCCCCCGTGTCTCCTGCTCTGTCAAGTGTCTGAATCAGGCAGATGTGGGTTCACCATGCTTTCCTGGGCTCTCATAAGATGACCACACACTGGCAAGGCTTATGTATCATCACCAATAATAACTTGGTGATTGAAAACACATGCTTTTTGTCTGGCAAGGTCTAGTAGAGGTGGGTTCTAAATAGAGTGGCTTCTAAAATTCCATCAGTTTTATTTGCTAGCCTACAAAAACTCTATTTTAATCATTTTCTATTTAGAAGATACATGATGATTAAGTCGGGCTGTCTTATAAACCCAAAGGCAGAATCTGGGTAATTAAAAAATATATAGATTAACTGTAAGATACATTTTGCAACTATTCTGAGAAAGGTAAATTATGGAATTTTTTTTTCATAAAGAAAATGAAAGTTGAAATGCTACAGTAAGTTTTTGGTATATTAAATAGGATTAATTTGAAAGAATGTGCATGGCAATTTGGGTAATAACTCTGTATTACTGAATTGGAGAGCAGACTTTACCAAATAAGATCAGTTAACGGGTGTGGTGGCACACACCTGTAATCCCAGCTATTTAAGAGGCTGAGGCAGGAGAATTGCAGGTCCAAGGGTAGCCTGGGCAACTTTGTGAGACCCTGTTCAAACTTGGAAAAATTTAAAAAAGGGCTGGGGATGTAGCTCAGTGATATAGATTGCCTAGCATGTTCTTGACCCTGGGCTCAATCCCCAGGACTGAAAAACAACAGTAAATCAAACACAAAGAAGACTTATCAGTTGCTTTAACTAAAACTACTAAAACTACTAGCTTAGCACAAATAAATATTCTGTAGTATAAAAACCTATTTTATATTTTAGTTAAATAGTACGTACATACTTGTGTATTTAGGAAATATCTCCATATTTGGAATAATAACATGGAATTTTCTACTTGTACAAATCCAGAATGCTTAAGAAGGAATTGACCCTAACAACAACAAAAAGTCCTTTTATATTGATAGAAATTATGAAGTGTTGATTGTCGCTGATTGAGATGTTTGACTCTTGAGTACAAATAAGATGTGAATACTATACTCTCCCTAACATTGAATACAGTTGACATGAGAAAGAGTTACAGTGATTCTATAATGAAACCAATTTAAGGCTTAGGAATTGTCTCTTAATTGGATTTTACATGGCTTGTATACATGTTTATAGAGCATGACTCATACCCTATACCCCCCCACACACCACTTTGAGAATATTTATACTCTAAAAAGTTTACATAATTAAAGTGTTTTGGAAATAAATTATTTATTTGATGATGAGCTCTTAAGCTTTGTGGTTTAGTAGGACATTTTAAAATAGAGGTTGTTTACATGTAAAATTTTTGAATGAAATGAATCACTGCTTTCTATCAGAGAAATTGCATTTTCTACAGTGTTGTCTGTTTTATTTGAGTGTCAGTAGTTACAGCACATGGTGAGCATTGTGCCTGAGTTGATTTATATTTTCCTACATGCATGATTCGTAGTCCCTTTCTCTGCCATCACTTTTTCTAGAAATTATGAAAATATTCATTTCTTTTAACTCCCTATAAACGATGCAGTAATACTAGTTTCCCAATAGCTGTCTTAATCTCACAGAGAACTTAAGACTTTGGTATTTAGAAAATTTCAAGATTTGACCAGGTGTGGTGGCACATGTCTAGAATCCCAATGTCTTGGGAGGCTGAGGCAGGAGGATCATGAGTTCAAAGCCAGCTTCACCAAAAGCAAGGTGCTAAGCAACTTAGTGAGACCTGTCTAAATAAAATATAGAATAGGACTAGAAATGTGGCTCAGTGGTCAAGTGCCCCCGAGTTCAATCCCCGATACTCCCTGGCCCCCAAAAAGAAAATTTCAAGATTTGGAGCATATTGACCATCTCCATCATCCCTTTCTGCATTCTTTCCCCCCAGAGCTCTGCCTCTCAAAAACCTTCCTTCACTAGGTGAGATGGCACACACCTGTAATCCCAGCTACTCAGGAGACTGAGACTGGAGAATCTCAAGTTCAAGTTCAAGGCCAGCTAGAACAATTTATAAGAAAGGGTATCTGATATGATATGTCAAGAGCTTTGTAATGTTTTGAATAACTAATAAGAAAAAAAAAGAAAAAAAAAAGGGTGTCTGAAGCTGTGGTAGAGTGCCCCAGGTTCAGCCCCCAGTACAGTGTGCATGTGTGTGAGCGTGTATGTGCATGCGCTCTCTCTCTCTCTCTCTCTCTCTCTCTCTCTCTCTCTCTCTCTCTCACACACACACACACACACACACACACACACACACACACACACACAAACACACACACAGCTACTTGTCACAATGAGAAAATCTGGGATCTTATTAAAGAACCTTTATTCACTGATATTTGTTACAGTAGAGCAGAAAGCCTTTATTCGGGACCTGGCAATTGGGTCTTGCACTTGGAGAGAGAGATTGGGCTTAATGGGCATGTGGGGGTTGACAGCCAAGGAGCAGGTGGGGGTCAGTGAATTCAGGAGAGGGAACATCAGGGTAAGGAGGATACTGGCTAAACTCACCTGACTAGATTCTTGCTAAAGGCAGGGCAGGGTGATCAGACCTCACCTCAAGGGTGATAGAGGATGAGGAACCTTCTCAGATATTGAGGACGGTCAAATATCATATCAAAGGTGGGGTATTCCTTTTTAAGAAAACACAATAAGTGTAGACAAATTTTATGTCAATTAAAAATGTAGGGGCTGGGGTTTTGGCTCAGCGGTAGAGCGCTCGCCTCGCATGTGTGAGACGCTGGGTTCAATCCTTAGCACCACATAAAAATAAATAAGAGCATTGTGTCCAACTATAAAAACTAAAAAAAATATGTATTTTTTAAAAAAGTAAAAAATAAAGAGATTATCTTTACACTCCTGAATAATTGAAAAACATTAGATTAGCAAAGTTGTAAAGTTCAAGATTAATGTACCAATATCAGTTGTATTTTTATATACTTAGACTAAATATTCCAAAAATGAAATCAGTAAAGCATTTCATTCACTGTAGCATAAAAGAGAATAACTTACTTGTACAAGATTTATACACTGAAAACCACAAAATAGTGAATGAAATTTTAAAAGACCCAAGTAAATGGAAAAAGTTCTCTGTGCTCATAAATTGGAATATAGAATATTGCTAAGACGGTACTAACAGCGGGTGGGGGATTCTTGCTACACTGACTTAGCCGAGTTCTTTATTAAAAGTGGATGTTACAAGGAACTACACAGATGGACTGAGGAGAAAATTCAAAAGCCTGACTAAGGTTTGGCCAAGCAAAGAATCCTTCCCCATCCCACCTTCACTCTTCTCTATTTCTACCCCCTTCCTCCCTCTCCATTCCTTTATTCCAGCCTTACCCAGCTCTCCTCTTTCTTCTCCTTTCTGCCAGAGGAGTTTTAGAAAAACAATGTACAATTAAATATTACTGAGTTGTCAAAAAGGAGGGAAATTTCAATATATGTTCCAACATGAGCAGACCCTAAGGACATGCTTCGTGAAATAAGTCACACAAGTATTTGAAAGAAATTAAAGGTCAAATAGCATATAATTTTACTTTTATGAGGTATCTAGAATTCTCAGTTCACAGGAACAAAGACAAAGATTAGCAAGGGTGGGGGCAGTGAAAAGGGGGAGTTAATGTTGAATGACTACAGGGTTGTCGTTTGTTTGGGTTGAAAAAAATTCTGGAGATAGTGATGAGGATTACACATTGAGTTTGCTTAATGCCACTGAATTGTACACTTCAGACTGATGATGATGATGCTGATCTCCCCTCTGAAGTCTCCATAAGCCCTATTGCTCCTGGGATGAAATCCAAACTCTGAAGTAGGAGGTTGGGGTAGGGGGTTATCCGTTCTCCCCCATTCCTGAGATTCCCACTTCTCCCCCCGAATGAGAACTTAGGCCTCTGGCCCCCTCTCCTGCAGCCTCTCCCTTTCTCAGCCTCCCTTCATGGGGTGGGAAACAGGAGGGTAAGGGCGATGCTTTGGGTGGCTTCCCCCCTGCTCTCTCTTGTCCTCTGCCTGTTCTCCTGTCTCTCAGTCTCTCTGCCCTCCTTTGGGCCTTGTTTTGTTCTCTGCTCCTGATGGCATCTAGTGACCTCACCCATCCCAGCCTGCAGGGAAGGCTGCTGGATCCTTGGGACCAGAATGGGAAGGACAAGTGCCCTTTTGGCCTTGGGGCTGGCCCTGTTGTCCAGTCCTGCTTTTAAGCAGTGTGGCCAGGTTCAGACCTTGACCCTGTCTCTTCCTGTGTCTGCTTCTGCAGGGGCTCCGCCCTGCGGTGCAGACCAACTTCCTCATCCCCCTCATCTGATAGTGATATTTCCAAGCAGAGCTAAACAGGTGCCTGGTGCTGTCCCTGGGCTTCCCCCATGTTGACTCAGGGCAGTCTTAGCCACCTTGAGGTGGGCGCTCTCCGTCCTATCACCCTTTTAAAGAGCCACGCGAGTCACTGACGGGAGGTCACAGGCTCTGCACTGCCTCACCTTGGGCTCTGCCTTTTCCTCTGCGGAGTCTCTTTGGAGCTAACCAGCAGCTCGTTCCATGGAAAGCCTTTCTTGGTTTCCCCAATCACACCTCGTCACCTGCCGCTCCTGCCTGAAGCCCAGTCACTCTGTGCTGTGGTTGTCCCTGTGTCTGGCCTGGTTGCCCATATTCTCAACTGGACTTACCAAGGCAGGGCCCCATCTTTTCCTCTTTATATCCCCTAGACCTAGAAGGATATACATATTTGAATGAATTTATTAATCGTATTGTAGTATAAGCTATAAGTTATTTGTTACTCCAGGTTTTCTCTGGGAAACATGAATGTGAACTTGACGGTTTCCAAAAACGTGGTGCTAGGACACCTAAGAAGTACACAAGAATATTACCATTTCCCCCTAAGCCAATCCTATGGGTTGGTTTTAAATATAAAAAATGCAAAGATGGAACAGAGCAGTGTCCACAAGGGGCACAGTGGGCAGGGCAGGAAGGATGGATGGACTAGCCAGGGCCCAGGGAATGTTTTGGGATGGTGGAAAATCTTGACTGGTGTAGGGTTACCCAGGTGAGTATTTGTCAAAACTCGTTGAACTCTGTACTTAAAATATGTATTTTTTCTTGTTGATAAACTTTGTCAGGGTTGAATTAAATTTCATTTATGAAAGCAAAAAGAGAAAAATCTTTTGGATTTATTGTCAGGAAAGATGAATTAATGGTGGATGGCATATGTTTGCACCACTGTTCAGTATCTAGTTTTGAGGTTTGTACTTTTTTCTTTCCTTCTTACTTTGCCTAAATGGAAAATCAACCCTCATTGAGTTACTGCAGCTGGAAGTAAGAAAAAGCAGAAGTAATGAGCGAACTGACAGCTGACTCCCCGAGGTGCTTAATTTTAGTACCGATGCCTTTAGGAATTCTTTGCAACTTCAGTGTGAGTCTTAACTCGTGCGATGAATCACCGATATTGAGGGTAGGTAAGGAGATTGCAGCAATAAACACTCTCCACTCAAAGAAAATAATCTTAAGAATGGCTTTTGAATAGGCTTATTTAAAGAGTTATCTGTAAAACCTACCAGGTGTTTAATTTGTCATTCTTTTCGACTGTTTAATATAGAATGTTCTTTGGTTAACGTGAAGGAAAACACACACACACACTCACTCACACACACTCACACACACAATTAATGGGTGAAAGTAAATGAGTCTCAACAATTAAGTGGATGGGTTTTGCTTTTTTTTGTGTGTGTGGGGGGGAGTGTTTTGTTTTGTTTTATTTTTGCAGTAATGGGGATTGAATCCAGGTCCTTGCATATTCTAGTAAGTGCTCTGCCATTGAGTTACATCCATAGCCTAATATTTTTTTATTTTATTCTATCTTGAGTCAGGGTCTCACTATATTGCCCACAGTGGGCTCCAACTTGCAACCGTCCTGCCTCAGCCTCCTGAGTCACTGGGATCACAGGCATGGGCACTGCACCTGACTGTTTTTTAATTGAACTGAGACTTTCCCTCCCAGCATCTCCTTCTACCTTAGGGTGCCTCAAATGAGTGGAGTTCTACTTGTCATAAATCAGACATGTTCTTTAGCACTTTGTGGGAGTGCTCAATGTGTTGGGGAGTTTACACATTGTCCCATTGGGTTATTCTGTGGAAGTCAGCTTTTTGTTGTTATAACAAAATACCTGAGAAATTCAACTTAGAGGAGGAGAGATTGACTTTGCTCATGGTTTCAGTCTATTGTCACTTGACCCCTTTGCTGTGGGCCTGTGGTGAGGCAGCACACCATGGTGGAGGGGGTGGGACACAGCAAAGCTACTTCCTTCATGAGGACAGGGAAATTAAAAGAAAGAGCAGGAAAGGACTGGGGACAAGATATAGTCCCCAAGAGCATGCCCCCAACTTGTTCCACCTCCTATAGTTTCCATCACTTCCCAATAATCCACTTAGCTGTGAATTCCTCAGTGGATTAACCCCCCCATGAGGTCAGTCCTCATAGTCCAATTGCTTCCCCAAATCCCCACCTCTGAACATGGCTATATTGGCAAATGAAGCCTTTAACACATGAGTTTTCAGGGACAGTCCATGTCATGGAGTTCTCCAGAGATGCAGCTACAGATACATGAGAGGTAAGTTATTAGGGAAGTGGCTCTTGAGATTATGGTTACTGAGATGGTAAAGGTGGACCCACATAAGATACTGCTGTGTAGAGCTGAGATGAACCTGGACGAATCTAGATTTGTTCAGCTACCTTATGGCTGCAGAGTACCAAAACTGCAAAGGGACCAGGAATTGTGTCCACATGTGGAGGAATTTGTCATGTCTTTGTGAAATTCCATCACATGGGGAGTTGCCTTTTAACCTGAAGCTATCATAATGACTTTTCTATTATTCCCCATTTTGTTTAAGTAATAAATTTGCATTTCTAAATATGAAGTTTGCAATTACGTCTGTTTTCTCACTAATGGTATTAGTTTTTGCTGTTGGTGGGTGTGGTGCTTGATTTTAGGTGTCAACTTGACTGGGTTAAGGAATATGTAGAAATTTGGTAAGCGTTATTTTAGGTGTGTCTCTGAGGGCATTTCCAGAGGAGGATAGCAGGAGTCTGTAGAGTAGTAGGGCGGCCTGCCCACAGTGAAGCGGGCATCATCCTTTCGGCCAGTAGCCCAGATAGAACACAGGCAGGTGAATTATTCCCACCCCCTCCCACTCTCTGGCTCTGGAACACACTCTTCTCCAGCCTAACTCATCAGAAGTCCAGGCTCCCTGGCCTTTGGACCGTAGGACTTACATCACCAACAACCTGGGTTCTCAGGCCCTAGGACTTACATTGAGCCATGCTACCAGGATCCCAGGGTCTCTAGCCTGCAGGTGGCCTGTCATGGGACTTCTCAGCCACCAGAATGACATGACCCAATTCCCTAATAACTTCCCTCTCATATATCTGTCCACATATCCTATTGGTACTGTCTCTGGAAGCTCAATACAGTGGGACAGGAGAACGATGGTCATTGTTAATGTTCTTTGCTCAACTGTCTTTCCTATTTTCTGGAAACGGTCTCTTAAAAAATGTTGCATTTGTAAAGTTGTCATGTTGCATCTGTAAGCTTTGTCATCTGCAAAACAGAATGCAAAATAATTATGAGAATACTCTGGGTTTTGTAGTTTGTCATGAAACTCAGGTAACTATTGTTAGAATGAATTGATTTGGGGGTAGATACGTCCAGAGTAATATACCGAATCTAAGGAACAGGGGAAGGATGAGTGGGAAATGATGTTAGATCTAGGACCTGTTTTTGTAAACATGGTTCTATTGGACTTGCAGGGAGGAAAGAAAAAAAGTTCTTATACAGTCTTAGGTTTAGTGCCTGGGGCTTGTGAATTAAAATGATTAAAAAAAAACAGATTATGCAAGAAAATGTTTATTTAGGCATGCAACATGTGCTCAGTCATGAGAAACTGGGTTGTCTGGGACAGGGGAATTAAATACCTAGTTTAGTAGGGAAAAGGAAAGAGAGAGAAAAGGCTTCTATGGGAGGACATAGATATATTTAGGAAAGACAGATGGTTTTCTAGGTGTACAAATGAGAGATAAGCGTGTGTGTGATAATGTGTGGCTGTGCTGTCTTCTTCCTGGGCATGAAACTCCTCCAGAGGGATTTATAGCGTGTTTACCCTTGATCTGTCTCCTGGGGGTAGACTTGCCCTGCAGTGGGAATTTATGGCAGCCTGATTTCTCAGAAGTTTCAGCTGTTAGTCAGACAAGGGAAACTCCAACAAGGCTTCTTTCCACATCTGTTGACTCTCAAGTGCCTTCAGCTTAATCTTCACCCCAGCTCTGAGTTCTGAGCGACTCTGCAGAACACAGCCAGCCCTTCTGGTCCCTGGACATCACCTGTGACTTGCTTTCTCATTTTGGCACAGTTGAGTATGCAGGCTCCTTGGCTTCCAGTGGGCTATGTCTCAATAAACCTACCATAAGATGAAAACACCTTTCACACACCTAACCTTCTGAACATCGGAACTTATAGCATATTGATTGTTCCCTCAATACAATGAGGAAATCGTTAAAAAAAAAAAAAATTTGACATAAGGTTTCCATTTTTTTTCTGGAATTTATAGTTGGATAAAAAACCAGGAGTTGGGAATGCACATAGGTGTTTACTTTATACAAGTGTAAATTTACATACAGGAACTTTGTGGCCTTTGGAGGTCCCTTATCCTCTCATGAAGAGTAGGGGCCACCAAGGTGGGCAGCAGAGAGAGGCTTGCCCCAGGAGGTCTTGCAGCCCTTGTCATGGACTTAACCTCCATTGATGGCTTAACGTGCATCCCGGGACTTGGGCTGTCCTCACACCTTGCCTTGACATGTACCCCAAACTCCTGCATCCTTGGGTCTGTGGGCTCAGAGCAGCCTTGCAACCTGGAGTAATGCTCATCAGATCAGCAGTGATGCTGACCGAATAGAGGAACTGCCAGTGTCTTGACTCTCCAGGGGCTCTGCAGTAGAAAGAACAGTGGGCCAGCTTGTGGCCCCTTGGGGTCCAGGGTCCTTTCTGGTTCTGACAAGCAGTGACAATTCTTTGCATAGTGGTTCTGGCCAGTCCCTTCATGTGACCACTGTATACACATGATCAGTTGAAGGAGAGTCTCTGTTCAGGGCTTTGCCTACCCTTCCCTCTTTCCTGTGGCTCTTTTGATAGAATCCTTCCCTTCAGGATGTATGTCCAGGCTGATTGAGGGCAGGGACTCTGGTTTGCCACAGCATCCCCAGTGTCTTGACTAATGCTTGGCACATGGTGGGTTCCCAGTAAATATTTGTGTCCCTACCTCTACGCGTTTTACTTTAGTAGGTGTCCGATCATCGACCATCGACCATTGGTAAGACTTGTGATTTTTGCATTCCATCTTTTTGGCTTTACCGGTGTGCTTGGCTTGTCTGTCACTCCAACTCCGCTCAGGATTCTAGCAGTCAGGGTGCTGGCTATTTTTTATTTGCTCTGTCTGAGGCATCTTTTATCATTCCCTCTCTCCGGGGAACCTCGGATCCTCTGACAGTCTTTTATAGCTCTTCCTTACTTCATGACCATCAGCAACTTTTTCTTGGCCATTGCTGGATGTCAGAGCAAGTGAAGGTAAAGCAGTGTGACTGGTGGCTACCAGAGTGACCTTGGCCTCCTGCATGAGCCCAGTGCCACTGAGTATCTTTGAAAGGAAGAGTGGGACCATCCATATCTGGTAACAAGTTTGGGTGATAGGGCCATCTTGCTTGATCCAGGAAGGGCATCGATTAGACATGACATCGCTTTTATTGTTTCTGAAAATCAAAGCTGTGACTGTTTCTGTGAGTTAGCTCTAGCTAGATGCATTGATTAAACCAAAGACATAAAGGAGGAAGTTTCTAATGCAAACTGGCTCCCATTTAAATAGTTTAGATGTGCAATCTCCAGCTCATGTAGACACACATGCTTGCAAGATCATTAATAGAAAATATTGTAAATTATCCAGCAGGTGTAAGAAGCATAGAACAACAACCGAGCAGTGCTGTCATGCAGTTGGAAACCTGGCAGTGTGTCATGCGGTATTTTTGCTAGAAGGTACTTTATGGGAGACATCTAGTCCAGATTCAGTTTGCTTATGGTAACCTGTCTATTTGAGAGTTATTCTTATCTCCTGTTTCTAATAATATCGGTTGTTCAACAAACAAACCCGGTGGTTATCATCACTTATTGCAATACTGAAATATAGCTAAAATTCCTAAAACTGTCTCAATTCCAATATACTTTGATTTTCAATATGCAACATCAAACTATGGATGTGTCAAATGTATTCATCTTTTGCTAACTTTAGTGAAATATGCCTAAAGCTGAGTAAGGAACTTCTCTCTGGTGACTGTGTCTGCTTGGTAGGTAGGTTTCTCAGTGACAGATTTGGCAAGCACCATGGTGTGCCCTTTGGCACAATGCCCTTGGCTCTGTGACACCTACAGGCAGGGATGGTCACCAGGCTGGGCCAGGTCTTTGGTTGTGTGCTGAGTCCCTGAAGTGACCTTGTCATTGTAGCTGGTCTCTTGCTTTCTTCCTGTTCAACCACTTACTTTCTTCCTGTTCAACAGTTTACTCTCTGTCCCACCTGCCTGCTCTACTACCAAGGCCAGGCAACTTCCTCAATTGTTAACATCCAAGACATTTAAATGACTCTTTTCACTTTCCACATTTTTGGCTTCATCAAATACAGCAATCCAGAATGCTCACATGAGGAAACAGTACAAAGACTGGAGCTTGGGCCAGTGGGATTCTCGGTTGTGATTTGTCGGCATCCAGGCACCCACTGCCTGGCTCCATTAAAGCAAGGACAGTAGTTGCACCAAGTTTGCAATGCACAGACGTGACAGTTGTGTCCAGAAGGACTGCTCTCACTACCAAAGAACCAGAAGTCGGTGACACACCTGTCACCAAGCCATCTTCATTCTTGCCACTTATTGGAGTTTTGGTGAGATCCAGTGTAACTCAGTGGTCTTACCAGCTGACATACCAGATGAAATGGAATTATAGTTGTTTTGTTTAATGTCACTTCAAATAGTTATATTTTCTTTAAGAATTAAGCAGTGGCCTGTATCAACAAGTCACCCTATTTCAATAGAAAAAGAAAAGCAAGTGCTGAGTTTAATCTCTTAACTTTGAACATAATCATTAAGTTTAAGGTTCTTGCATAGACCATCTGATGGAACCACCCAACGTCACCAGATGGAATCGATATCAGATCATGCTATGGCTCCACGAGTAGGCCTCATAATTAATCCTATGGTTAAGGAATGTAGGAAGATTCTTAAGAGTACAAGCAGAATAAGCCTATTTGGATTGTTTATTTCATCACCTTTTTATCTGCAGGCTCCTATGTCTGCACTTCTAAAAGCAACTGGTACCATAAAAATTCATTGTTGGAGACCTTTGCTATTTTACCACCCACTAAATTCACAGAAGCGCTTTACCACACCCACACTTTATAAAGATGCATATAGTTTTATAGATCAGAAAAAGAAATTTCATTTTATAAAAACATGTTGATGTTGTAAAGTGGCCAAAGCGCCAAATATCCATGATCCCAAAACAATGGCAGCACACACACCCTTCAGCTCACCCACGGGCTGTGTAATGGATAATATTTGTGTAACTAAATAGTGTTTTATGAAGATATGTTTGGAAATAAGTTCTACCTTGTAAGCTGTAACATTTTTTTTTTTTTTAAATGCCCTTCCTTAGCCACTGTTCCTCATTTTTTGGGACTGTTTTTCCCTTTGATCTTTCCTTTAGGTTCTTTTGAAAAATAAATCGAAGTGAGATTTAAAACTTGTTCCAGTTGTTCCAATATTTTGGCCTATACGTCTACATTCTATCAAAGTACTCTTTCCTTTTAAAATTTAATGAGTATTTTATTTGAGTATCCCATTTTGCTCTTGGGGAAAAGCGACACCAAACACGGGTTCCCAAGGCAGTCTCCAGGATGGGCTTATGTCTAACACACTTGACAAAGAACTCTGGGTTTCTCCCTGGCCTCGGTGGCCTTGTTTCCACTCCCCTCCTTCAGTTGTTGACTTGCGTCTTTCCAGGCCATGATGAAGGAGGAGAAAGAGTGATTCATCATTTCCTTCGGGCCATAGCCTCATAAATTTTCTTCTCTTTACCTAACTAATCATCATCACTACTAATTATGCTCCAGAAAATAAACTGGAATGCAGTTCAGGCTGCTTAATATAGAACTCATCAGTGTATAAATCAGAGGCTGCTGTCAAAGTGGCTTTATGTGGCCGAACATCGAAAATAGGAACTGTGTTTCCCATTCTGCTTTTGTGTTCAGCCTGCACCATAAGGCCTAGAACATAGTGGGATAGAGTTGAAAATTGGGTAGTAGAATCTAATTTTAAATGAGCTTAACACAAATTAAGTGAACATTTCTTTTAGGGTAAATTCATGAATAAAATTACACATTGGTTTTGTTGAAGACTGATGGTACGGCAGGTCTTGGGGCAGAGCCAACAGGAGCACTTGCCTTCCTCCTCTGAGCTGTTCAAAACGGCAGCTCTTACATGACCAGGAATCACCTCTGGGCAAAGCACACAGCCCACTGTGCAAATGGTAGGTGAAGTCACTTGACCTTCAGCCGTGACTCCATCATCCCTGGTTGGCCAGTGAGGAAGCAGGTTCGGATAAGGGGGTGACTTGCGTTGGTGCCAGAGTTAGGATGTGCCAGAGACCAAAGCCACTCTAGGTTTGTTGTTTCTTCCTCCATAGTTCAGAGTGATCAATTCTGCTCCACATACACATTTCACATCTCACCTGTGATGTTATGGCCGGATCCCCATTGGTAGACTTTAACATTGGTACTACTTTAACACTACGGAGAGATAAGAGCAAGATTAACAACATTTTAGTGGGTATAAAGTTAGAGGTATCCTACCCACACATTGGGATCTCCACTTCCGTTTGCATTTCTTACTGCAGCCATCCTACACGTCCTCCTTCCTAAGCTCTCTGTGCAGATTTCCTCTTGCACCTCTGGCTAGAGGTCACCCTGCTGGACTGCCCAGACCAGACCAGACCATTCAGCTTCGAGCACCTTCTCTTGCCTCCTCTGCCTCTCTTTGTCTCAGTTCCTCTATTTTAAAAGATTTAAAAAAGTGTTCCTTGATTCTGCTCCCTCCTTGCGTGATCTGATTCTTTCAGTGACACCATGATCCTGTCAAGACTGTACCTCGACTTCTTCCCCTGTGACCTTAACAGCAGTGCACTGCCTGACCCCTCCTAAGCCTCTTCTCACTTTCCACCTCTTCATCCTACTAACCTCTAACACAGAGTAGCCTGCTACCAGGTCTTCCCAATCTGCCCTGAATGGACTGTTCTCCTACTCTTTATCTTTCTGATGTTTTCCCATTGCCCACTATAAACTCCCAAATCTTTGGCTTGGCCTTTGAGTCTGGCTATGGTCCCCAGTCTGTGGGAGAGGTATAGGCATACCTGATTAGCTCATTCACCTTTCCCTGTGGGGTCTGCTGTTTGGCTGGGTCTAGGGAAGAGTATACATAGGCTCTCTGAGAACTTTCTTTCAAAGGCATCTGTAAGTGATTCTGAGATTAGAAAATATCCGCTAGCCAATGTCACACCTAGAAAAGAGAAATAATTTTATAATTGCTGACATTCTTTCCTTTGCTCATGCTGATTTCTTAACCTGAAAATAGCCTGTCTTTGATTTTACATGTCTGACTCTTATCTATAATCCAGGTTTTTCACTAAGACATCCCTGATTCCTCCAGTTCCTCCAGCTCTTTTATAGCACCATGTTGTTTTGTTTTCGGCAGTATTGGGGATTGAATCCAAGGGTGTTCTATCACTCAGCTACATTCCATACATTCCAACCCTTTTTATTTTATATTGTGAGTCAAGGTCTTGCTAAGTTGCCCTGGCTGGCCTTGAACTTGCAATTCTCCAGTCTCAGCTTCCCAAATAGCGGGATAGTATTGCTTTTAGGGGACAGGGGTGTAGCCAAATAGTAGATCACTGGCTTAGCATGCATAAGGCCCTAAATTTGACCCTCAGCACTGCTTTAAAAAGAAAAAAACAAAAGCATTGGCTTTTGATCATGTTTCTTGGTGCAGGCCTAAACACCTACATTAGAAGAATTGATTGGAAAATATTAGTGCTCCTTTGGAATTAGAGTGCCTTTGTGACCCCCACTGCCTTCAGGGTCACTGCTGCCCTAGTTCTGTTGTTTTGTGTTTTGTGCTCTTTTTGTGCCTTAAAACCAATTGATCTTATCTCTGGAAAAGATGAAAAGGTGCATTTTTGTGCTTCAGCCCTTGGCATCATTTTAATTACCTGCGTGAAAGAAACAGTCCTCCCTAGGTAAGCTAGCTAGGTTTGTGGAGCACCTAGATTTGTGAAGTTACCTGAAACTGGCAGTTAATAATTACAGCAGGGTATGTAGAGGCAGAAAAAGAAGGTTGGAGGATCTAAGCAAAGAAGTTTACTTCTAGAAAATGCTACCAACACACCAGAAGCTAGAGTTTCTCCAATGTCATTTAGAATGACCCACGCTCTGCTGAAATGTGCAAAATGGAAAAACAGATTCCTCCTTTGTGAAATAAGAGTGCCTGGTCTACACCTGTCCAAGGTACATTTCTTTGGGAATGGGTGTATTTGTTGTGACTTGCTGCCTGAGACCATTCCATCACCTTCCATTGAGCACTACAGGAATCCTATGGTCTCACCTGTGGGGACATTTTATGCTTTTGACCCAGGATCAAGACCTCAGGGCTGTGGTGTAAATCTTCTAACTCTATGGACAACTTATTGAATGAATTAATTCGTTTGCGTTGTTTATCTCCCTCAGAAATGAACACGCCCACGAATGCTAGATGCCTGTGAGCTCCCTCGGCGGCACTGGAAAGGCAGAGTGGAGGCCTCCGAGTACCGGCTCCTTGCCCTGGGTCTTGGCGCTGCCCCCGCTGCTCACGGTCCACCATGGAGACGCTGTCCCAGGATTCGCTGCTGGAATGTCAGATCTGCTTCAACTACTACAGCCCCCGGCGGAGGCCCAAGCTGCTGGATTGCAAACACACCTGCTGTTCGGTGTGCCTCCAGCAGATGAGGACGAGCCAGAAGGACGTGAGGTGCCCCTGGTGCCGCGGCATCACCAAGCTGCCCCCTGGCTTCTCCGTGTCGCAGCTGCCCGATGACCCCGAGGTCCTGGCCGTCATCGCCATTCCGCACACCTCCGAGCACACCCCGGTCTTCATCAAACTTCCTAGCAATGGGTGCTACATGCTGCCCTTGCCCATCTCCAAGGAGCGCACACTGCTGCCCGGAGACATGGGCTGCCGCCTGCTCCCCGGGAGCCAGCAGAAGTCCGTCACGGTGGTGACCATCCCTGCGGAACAGCAGCCGCTGCAAGGCGGGGCTCCGCAGGAGGCAGTGGCCGAGGAGCCGGACAGGCGGGGCGTGGTGAAAAGCTCCACCTGGTCCGGCGTGTGCACTGTCATCTTGGTGGCCTGTGTCTTGGTCTTCCTCCTGGGCATCGTGCTCCACAACATGTCTTGCATTTCTAAGCGCTTCACTGTGATATCCTGTGGCTGAGGCGGGGTGCAGGGAAGGCTCTTGTGGGTGCCAACTTAGGGGTTGAGTAGGTGTTGGTGACGGGATCCCAGCGAGATGTTGGGGGGGTGACACTGACCATTTGGTGCTGAGCGCTGGCCTCTGGGTTGCCACTTGATTCACCTGAAGACAGATGCCAAGGGAGGAAGGTGAGGTCTCTACAAGATGCCAGGTGAATTGTTCTGAGTGTGGATGGCAACGGCTTTGAAGATGATTGCATGCATCCTCATAATCATGTACTAAATGGGGTGTGATTTATGAGTTTTCAAGATCATGTTATGAGATAGACATACTCTACTTAGACCTTAAACCCTACATGTGCATACCATGTGATCTCTAAATGCGGTAGATGAAAATAAAGATGCTGTGTATACAAGTAGAATTAAACCTTGAATCCATGTAAAAATTCAGTGAAGACATAACACTGCAGGCTTCTCTTCTTTTTTTTTTTTTTTTTTTTTTAAATGGAACCCAGTCTTCATTTAGTTGCTAAGATTTTTTTATATATATATACATTTTGTTGGAACCTCAAATCAAAATAAGTGAAATGGATAGTCGTTTTTTTTTTTTTTTTTGGAGAAGATATTTGAACAAGTGTCTCCAGTGTGTTGTGTTTTGTCATGTACCTTCATTTTTCTTCACTTGTGATTAGAGCTTGCTACGTGTTTATTAAGCTGAAAGCCCGACAGGGAAGCAATAAACCAAGAAATAATGAGAAATGCCTAATCCCGCAGGAAACCTGTATGCCAGTTTTTCTCAAGCCATCTCACAAAATAAGAATTTAAGATGTAAATATTGTGTATTTGTGTATATGTGTGTGTGTGTGTGATTTGATTTACCTCAGGTTTTTGAGTCTTTTCAGAAGAACCCCAGGATTAAGACCTCGTGAGCATGAAGAAGCCAAGTATCTGAAACGGTGGGCACCTCGATCCTCCCAATGAGACGTCTCTTACGTGACACCCCGATACTCACCCCTCTGCTCTGTGTTTAAGTCCTGTATTTTTTAAGGCACAAATGGAGAGTAACAAAAGTTTGACTTTTCTCCTAGTTCTGGAGTATTATAAAAGCCACACTTGTAGTTAGCAATGGCAAAACTGATGGGCATTTCAAAAGGCAGTCCACAATTATTTTTTTGAAAGATGCTGTTCCTTGAGCATTAGACCTTTTTGAATTCCAGTTTCCTCTTGTTGGTGTAAGCAAGAAAATCTTCTGTATTTTCAAAATACATTTTTATTGAGAGAAATGGCAAGGTAGACTTACAATTCACATTCCTAATGTAAGTGTTCTTAAATGTGTAATGGTTTATAGATGTTCATAAAGAAAGAACTGCTGGATTAAATAATAAATTCTCATCTCTGGGTTTGTGTGCATGTAGAAATAGCTGTAAACGCTATAGTTCTCTTGTAATTCCTTTTATGGAATTCAGGGAGCAAGTGGTGGTATGTGTCAAGAACTCCACTCAAATATATGTTTTTAGGTATAACTGACTCCCTGAAAATGGTGGGAAGGGTAGGGGTAGGGAGAAATAGGGACAGAAAGCAATGACTGGTTCCAAAAAGGAAGGCTAGAAAGTAGCCCTGTAAGATCAAGACAACTTTATTTATTTATATGCTAAGTATTATCTTCAAGCAGCACAAAATATGCATACTAAAGTGATGGAGTTTATGTGAAATAAAACAAAAATTAATAACTAGAATACAAAGCTAACACCTAATTGGCATGAGAATTCAATATAAAAATAGGAACTCTGGTCTTTTCAGATCTTTCAAATTTGTCGTAAGACCTTTAGAAAATGTGTTTGAAAGCTCGAACTAGAAATTAGGTTAAAATGCCATTTTATTGTACAAGCTATTGGGCATTATACAACAAATAATCTAGGATTTATTTTGTATTAATAATTTAGGTATCATATTAGCTGAATACTATCCTCTATTACATAACATAAAATACTGTTGGGTTAGTGTCAATTTCTCAAACTCCCAGGCTGCTGTAATGCATGTCTGACCTAATTTCTATTTCTCTTGGAGGAAAAAAAAATGACAGAAATGTTGCATTTAAAATGCTGCATTTAAAATGGACTTTACCTTTGTAATTTTAAGCCATGTCATATTCAAATTAATTTTTGAGCGATATCTGCATACATTTATGTACAGTATGAATTGACTGACCTGTAGTGTAGTATGTGATAGAGTTCTACTTGTTTAGTAGGTTATATATAGACACTAATGTGTGTGGTGATAGTGTCCTGTGTTTCTTAGTGCAAAGCTGTAAAGTAAAAATGTCCACAGAACTTTTACTTACAAACAATCCTGTGCTAAAACTGCAATTAAGCAGTGCAAAATTAATCAGCTCTCTGGTAGATTCTTGACCTTAAAACTTAACAATAATCACCCAAATCAAAATTTTTTTGTGTGTAAAACTTACTGATGTAGGTAGAACATTATTTAAATTGTTTAAATGGATTCTGCTTGCAGGTCGCACACCACCTTATTAGGATGTGCTTTTGAGTGTGTGTGTGTGTGTGCGCGCGTGCGTGCGTGCTCTTGCGCTCATGAGTGGGGGGCAGGGAGGAGAAGAGGCAAAGAGATGTCTTTGCCTGCCAGATAGATTTTTTCCAGGCTTAATGATGTTTTGATGTTATCTGGCAAGCCATTACTCTGGTCTCTTCTGGAATTTACCCACAACACTAACAACTTACACACCCCTGGTGACAAAAGCCCAATGACACAGAGGCCGGAATTCATAGTTGCAAACCAGTGAAATGTCACAACTGGAAAGCCCAGGAAGAGCTGAAAACAGCCTCTGATGGTTTCGTTTCATAGATGAGCCCAGGGCGGCTCAGAGAGGAGTGTGGAGACTTGTAATTCTGCAGCAAAGGGGGATGAGAACTATGCATTGCTGTCCCTCTTGCTTCTTTCTAGATCCATCGCAGTGTCTGTCTGGCTGAGCTTCTAGTCGGGGTTGATGGAGACCCTTTATTATCTCAATTACTGCTTTAGAAGTGTTGTTTTATAGTTTGTTTCTTCATTTTAGTTAGCTACCTCTCTGGAAAACAAAAAAAGGTTAGGGTTAGGGAAGAGGATAGACATTTAAAAGAAACTATCTGACCATATTATCTGACTTTTTAAAATTGCAAAACATTGGTCCACCCCCATGTGTAAAGAATAATGAATGTTGTGTAAATAGTAAAACTATAAGCAGCATGTATTTTCATCTTTATTAATGATCTTGACATAAGCAAGAGAATGCTTTAATATGTTTAGTAGAGCTAAGTATGCCACCAAAAAGCATTGTCTTTGAAAAAAATTTGTATAATGACTTGGGGCACAAATTTTGATGAAAAGGCAAATTGGTTCTGAGTGCTAATCACATTTTATGATCAGAAGGCTCTAAGGTATTTTCTTTTAAAATGTAAGTTTAATATTGTGCACGGCTTACAGAGTGGCCCCTTGGAGTTTCAGCTGTGCCTGGTGTAGCCCTTATAGTTTTCTAGATCAGTGCCATTCTGTGGAACATTCTGGAATGATGGAAATGTTCCATAATGGGTGCTGTCCAGTAAAATAGCCACTATCCACAATGACTTTTAGACAATTCAAATGGGGATAATATGACTAAAGAACATATCTTCAAATTTTATTTAATTTTAAACAATTTTAAATAGAGCCCCATGAGACTAGTGGCTACCATATTGGCTCATGGCATCAAGGTGTTCCTAACAGACTAGAGAGAATTTGTGGGCTAGTAACAAGCATTTGGCAAAAAATAAAAACAAAATCCTTTCTGGGCTTAAGAATGTGTGATCCCAAGAATAACAGTGAGGACTCATTGATTGCCCTTTGGGGTTATTAGATATTTTGGACCAAGGAATCATCAGTGAAGCTTAAAGAGTGTTTTATTAAGCCCCTTTTCTGGGACCATTAGCTGCATGTGAATCTATTGTCCAAAAATAGTGTTAGACAGTAGCTGTAAAATGTTTGACTTGCAAGCTGTGCATGATCTGTCCTGTGAAATTGTGTTTAGGGTCTTGTGGCCAAAGAGTAAATGTTACAGGAAAAAATAAGCCTAATGAAATCCTCCTTCACTTTCAGTATCTTACCCACACTTCATTGCTGCGTTCGTCAGGTGTAAGATCTAAGAGCAAGCGTGTTTTTGGTGTTCAGAATGGTTTTGTTGCCCTTGAAGTCTGCCAGCTTGTCATTGTATTTGGTATGGCATATGTAGACATCATTTGTCAAATGCCAGATGAAAACGCAGGTACTATTTTTAGAGTGGGATTTGGCAGTGTTTTAGTGTCTCTTGTTTTAGCTATCACTAAAAGAATTTAAGATTTGAAGCTTCGCACAAAGTCACTTTTTAAAAATCTATTTTAGGGTAAAAAAAACAAAACATTGCCCAACAGAATTTAAAGACTGGAAGATTATTAAAGCTACGGAATTGATTTTTTTTTCTTTTTTCTTTTTTCTTTGTGGTGCTGGGGATTGAACCCAGGATCAGGCCCTGCACCACTGAGCTATATCCCTAACCCTAGAATTGCTTTTAAAGTGAGTCAAAGGAAACAGAAAATTCAGTTTGAGATATATTTTCATATAAAGATCAGACTTTTACTGGTAGCCTGCTATTATTCTGGTCCAGATTTTGATTTGAAGAGTTGCCATTCCTTTATTTGAAAATCTGTGCCATAGCCAGGCACTGTGGTGCTTGCCTATAATTCCAGCTGCCTGGGAGGCTAAGGCAGATGATTGCAAATTCAAGGCCACCCTGAACAACTCTGGGAGGCTCCATCTCAAAGATGAAAAGAGCTGGGGCGTGGCTCAGTGCCAGAGTACTCCTGGGTTCAATTTCCAGTACCACCAAAAATTAAAAAAGAAATTAAAATCTGTTAAAATTGATTAGTTGGATTTTCATTGTGTCCAAAATGTAATGCAAGTCAAATGCATTTGCTTTAATGTAGTAAAAAAATTTTTTTTATTCTAGAACTTGCCAGTGGGCAAGAGTTGGTTTTTTTTTTTTTTTTTTTTCAGCTTTAGAATTTTGTTTTTAAATTTTTGTCAAAATGTAGTTTTTAAGTTGGGAGCCCAAAGGTCATTGTTGGGTGAGGAATGACACACAAAAGACTGTGATTTCCATCTTTCCTTAGAGAAATGATGCTGCTAACTAGGCAGCATTTTGTTCCCACACAGAAGTGTCAGCCAATCTATCTGTCATCCTTGACCTCAGTGGAGAAGCCATTCCTTGACATTTCCACCATTCTCAGTAAAACAACACCCACAAGGTAATCCTTACCAAACCAGAAATTCCATAGATGAGGTCACCAAATTAATTCCTGACTCTTTTGAAAGCACTGTGTTTTAAGAGCAATGATGATCGGTTGCTAGATTTTGCTACACACACACACACACACACACACACACACACACACAAATACACAATTTAGCTGTGATTGGAGATAAAGTAAAAACCACTGTTAGTCATATTTCCCAATTCGTGAATTATACAGTATTGAATTTAGATGTTAATTTCTGAACAATTGCTATCAGCTGCACTCATGTCAAACCAATTACCTTTGGGAGTGAGCTCTTCAGACTTCTCAGAATATTTGAAAAGTTGGGTTCTACTACATTTGTTTTGTTGGAAAGCCATTGATCACTGAGGGACATAAGCCAGTGGGGCATTTTAATTTCTGTCTCTTAGAGAGCTTATGTTTTGACTCTGGGGTCAGGGCGGCGCACCGTTGCTCCTGAACTTCTACAGTGTGGCTCCCATTTCTGCACAAGTTTCCTTGCTCTGTCTGGCCAATGATCTTTGGATTTTTCTGGAGTCAACTGCCTGGGATACCCCACTGTGTAAATCTTACTTATGATGTAGTGGTGCTTGAAAACACATGTTCACTGAATTTTATTCTAATCTAAGGGTTTTGATACCATTCATATTATGATACTTTTAGGGACAATCAATAATTATAGCCAAGTACCGAGGGGCTTCCTGAGATCTCCCACGGTATGCCTGTTCTTTGTTTTTGCAGGAATTTTTTTTCTTTTTGTCTGTCCCCGTTCTCCCAAACCACTGTTCTGAATTCATCGCCATGAGATGTGGGGCGAGTAGTCCTTGGGAAAGTCTATAATCTCCCTGAGGTGTGTGTTATTGGGTCAATCTAACAAAAGGGATGTTTCGTTTTCAATTTGACTTTTACTTTTTGAGACTCCAGAAGGAGGTGGTTGGGTATGGTAGAGAGAGAGCATGGGATGTAAAAAGGGAGAGATGTGACAAATGCCCCCTACAGGAGAAGTTGATATCTCTCTAAGTAGTGAGGGGACAGTTGCTGTTATCTTACACTGTGCTGGATTGGCTGGGAGGGAACCCAACTGTTAAGTGGACCCTCCTTGGGCGGGGTAGAGAAGGCCTTGGGTCTGTATCGAGGGATAGGTAGACATGCTCAGTGAGGGAGAAAATACTTCACCAAGGAGGGAAAATCTGTAACACAGATAACTGCAAAACAAGAAATGGGCACTGAAGAGCAGTCATGGCAGAGACCAGCTTAGGACAACTGGGATAACTTGGTCAAGCACAAGCTGCTATTATAGCGTGGACTCCGAATTCAGTTTTTCTCCCCCTCCCCCATCTTTTTGTCTCTCTGTCTCTGTGGCTCTCTTTAGTTGAAGATGAACCCATGCTCAGCTGATGGGAGGCTCCAGGGAGGCCCCATTTTTCCTGCCATCCTCTACCATACTCTCAGGTTGGGTGGTCAGTGCTCTGGACAGTACAGATCTGCTCTAGACTTGGTGGCTGATTCAGTGCCAACTCAGATCTTCTCAACTGCGGAAGGCAGTGCCTGAGTCTGTGGCTCTGTCCTGACCTGAGGATCTTACTTCCGGGAGTAACTTAACCTCCTTGAGAATCTTACTACTGTTGGGAAAGTTGGTTGAAGACTGTTTTGGTTTCTGTTCTGGTGGTTGTCATTTATTATATTTATTCCTTCCGCCGCTTGTCCGTGTTTGTCTCACTTGACAGTCACAGGTGTGGAAGCTGGTTTCGGTCTGGGTGGTCACACTGCTGCCCAGGGTACCTTCCCTTCTGAGAGCTCTGCTGGTGGGTTCCCTGGGCCCCTGGGTAACAAATGGCTAGATTAATGCTGCCCGGAGGCTGTTAACCAGTCCTTGACATGTTTTATTTGCAATTATGTGGATTATTTATTTTAGGAGCTTTTCTTTTAAGGGGCCAAATCGCCCTACAGATAAATGAGCTGCTGGGCCACATAGAAAATATTGTCCAAATGTTGCCAAATATTGACTTCGTAAAGGGGATATCAAGCTGCTGTTTATAAATCTGAATGTCTTAAAAGCATTCTTGCTTGCTCTCTCTGTTATAGATGGTGTCTTAGCCAGTCCTGAGTTTTTCCAATGAATCCAATTTTAATATATGGTATTTTTGTATGCCAAACTGGTGTCTTGTCCTTTGTATATGTGGTAATGTTGATTTTATGACTACTGTTAAAACACATTTGCTATGATTAAAATTCAAAATGATTTCAAATAGACTCAATCATTGTTTTTCCCCTATCTTTTTGTCTCTGTCTCTGCGGCTCTCTTCCTCCTCTCCCCATCCCTGCCCCCCCAACACATGCGTGCGCGCGCACACACACACACACACACACACACACACAGTTGGCTGGGGTTTTTATCATCAATTACTTGAAGAATTTTGATAAATGTGGGTAATAGAGCAACAAGGGCTCCTGAGCTAAGGATTTCAAGTGGAGGTGACTTCCTCCCAGGAGCTTAAGAGTTTGTAATGAGTAAACCACAGCTTGTTTTGGTGGCCCCGGGTTCTCGTGGTTCCTGGTGGCCCCCCCTTCATCTTCCACTGTTGAGAAATGACACAGCATGCCTCGGCCCCAGGTGAACCTCACATTGGGCTGTGTATAAGACAACTTCGTGCATCTCTTGACTCTGAGTCTAGAAAGATCCTTCCTTAAACGTTTTCATCAATAGGACAGAGGGTGTTTGGGGAGTTCTTTTTTAGTATTGGGGAAAGAACCCAAGGTGCTTTGTTATTGAGCCACATTCTAGCCTTTGGTGTGTAGGGGGGTACTGGGATTGAATTCAGGGGCACTTGACCACTGAGCCACATCCCCAGCTCTATTTTATATGTTATTTAGAGACAGGGTCTCACTGAGTTGCTTAGCGCCTTGATTTTGCAGAGCTTTGAACTCAAAATCCTCCTGTCTCAGCCTCCTGAGCTGCTTTCCCAGCCTTTTCTTATTTTGAGGCAGAGCCTGGCTAATTTGCTTAGGGCCTTGTTAGGTTGCTGAGGCTGACTTGAGCCCTCCTGTCTCAGCCTCCTGAGTTGTTGGGATTATCCACCTGTACTACTGTGCTGGGTTGGGAGCTCTGGTAAAAAGCATCTTGTCAGAGCTGGGGGGTGGCTCAGTGGTGGAGCACTTGCCTGCTGTGTGTGAGACCCTGGGTTTCATCCCATCAGCGCCAAAAAAGATTTAAAAAAAAATTAAATAACTGATCACAATAACAAATTTCAATTCAGTTGAACAGGTCACCTCATCCTCATTAAGGGGTTTCAATGATCTGATATTCCTGGGTGCTGGTATAAACATGCTCTGGCTCTCACTGGAAAAGTTTTGAATAGTCCCCATAGTTTTAAAACTGAGGTGTCCCTGTGATTCAGCACCCACTTCTTGTACTAAAAAAGCAAACTTTGTATTGGGAATTCTAGATTTTGAAAGTGTGAAATTTATTTTGCATATTCCTGGTGGACCATCATGGGACAGGGTGGGCAAGGGTCCCCCTCTAGCATCTACTGCTCCCACCTTGAACTTTTCTCTCAGCCAGAGACATCAACCTGAAGAAGGCAGAGGCTGTTTAGGGCAGGTAAATGCCTGGATCAGCTCCCCCATACTAGGAACAGATGGTGCGTCTGGTCTCATCTAGAGCTCGCTGGTAGTTGATGAGGACAGGATGAAGGACGAGGGGTCACGGGGAGCCCCACAGGTGCATCCTGCCTGGAGATGCCCACATTGGCAACCTCTTCAAATGACACTACTGGGTGGCACAGATTTCTGCATCTAGATGTCGGGTTGGAAGGCAGGGGAGCGCCAGCTCTGGAACCCTTCCCTCCAGGCCCCGCCCCGCAGAGGAGGAGCACCTGGCAGTCGTGAAAGGTCGGGCAGGGGAACAGGGGCTAGAGAGTGTCACCAGGCCCTGCAGTCACTGCGAGCCACCCTCACCCTCCATTCATACATGTCACACGCTCCAAGTACTAGGACAGGTTTCCTGCACAAAAGCCTGTCTGTCTGCCAAGGCATTCTTCATGCTTTCGTTCCAGTGATTGTTCTTGGCTGTGTGACGTTAGGCTGGTCGAGAGGCTGATGGGAGAAAAGGGACCAGTTATGGAATTAAGGCTGAGCCTCTGCTTTTCTTTTTATAGGTTCGAAACTTTAGCACAATTCTATTTGACCCAGAAAATGATTCAGCTATAATTGGATGAGACTTCTCTCACTCCCCCCGAAAACTGCTTGCTCCCCCGTATCCCCATCTTTCCTCACTCCATTCTGCTGAGCACGGGATCATTTGTTTTGATTACCTTTATTTGAAGCAATGAATATAGAGATGTGTTACTGTGTGTGTGCATGCATGTGTGTGCATATCCGTTTATGTACACACATGAGCATTTCACAGGCTCTTGGCATAGATTTTTAAGTTTAAAAGGGTAAAGATCTTGAGAGAGAGAGAGAGAGAGAGAGAGAGAGAGAGAGAGAGAGAGAGATATCAGAGTAAGGAAAGCACTCTGATTTGGCTCCAAAGGGAGGATTGTTGAAATGGAATCATGAAGAAAATTAGAAGGAAGCACCCTTTGATCCTTTTGTTCTTCACCCTGAGTCCCCCACTCATCACTGCCACTAGGAATGCAGAGTGTATCTTGTTCAAGACGGCAATGGTCCCTCCCCATGGAGGAGACAGGAAGTACTAACTTACCCCCCTTCACAAGGTTCAAGGCTGTGACTCCTGTAATAAAAGGTGGATTAATGAGAAGAACATAGCAAAGTTCTGTAATACTAGTTTTAGGGGACACAGCAGAAATGAAGACGCTGGGCTGGGTGTCATTCAGCAGTGGAGCATGTTCCAAGCCCTGGGTCCCTTCGCAGGGTTGGAGGGGGTATGAATGAGAGCCCAAGGACCCAGGGAAAACCGCGGACGGGCAGTCATGCACAAGTGTGATGGTAGGAGAGAAGGGAAAGCACTGGTGGTAACAGGAAAACACAGCACGTTCTGTTTAGATCCCTCCTGGAGACCTGTGTGGTAGGTATAGGCTGGGACCCTGTCACAGAAGGCTCTTCAGAACCCAGGGCGAAGGTCAGCGTGACCTTCCTAGGTTTTATGACCCACTTCATGGAAGAGGACGAGGGGACTGTTTCCATGGCTGGCTGCAGGAGAGTGGGTGGGAGAAGAGCAAGACACCCTCCTGCTCCTGCCGTTTCCTCAGCTTCCCTCGGTTCCAGAACCCTCAGTATGCCACGGGGTCATATTTGGAGCACTATGTTCTGAGCGATTCATGGAGGCCTTAGAGTCTGGCAGGAAATGCAGGCATCGGTGACAATAAACAGGTTTTCATCCCTGCACAGAGCTATGAAGCATTTCAATGCATGCACAGGGAAGAGGGCCCGCTCCCCTGGTAAGGAGTATAATCAGAAAAGGATTTCTGGAGGAAGTGGCTTTTAGGATAAGACCTGAAGGGTGAGTTGGGGTTAGGACTGTTTCTGGAAACATTCAAGAGGGAAAATGAGAGAAGGCATGTACTGTCGGCTTTTCCTGTTAGGCGTCTCGTCATTCATACTTTGTCTTGTGTAAATGATACGCCATTGAAGTTGTTTCACCATTGCTTGGAGTCCCCAAAAGTACCTGTCACTCTGGTCTGAGTGTTTGCTTCTGCCCCCAATTTACATTTTGATTAGATCTTGGATTCGTGCCCTTATACAGTGGCCCCCCGCAAGCTGCCTCACCCTCTTCCACTATGTTGGGGTGCTACTGAGAAGGTGCCATCTGTGAACCAGGACGGGGCCCTCGCCAGAGACTGAATCTCCCAGCACCTTGATGTTAAGCTTCTCAGCATCCAGAACTGAGAGAAACAAATGTTTTGTTTATAAGCCACCTAGTTTGTGGTATTTTGTTATAGTAGCCCAAACAGACTGAGGCATCCATAAAAGAACGTTTTACTAAAGCGCAGCCCTGGGGGCTATTTCACAGGGAGATACTATATCATAAGGCATAACTGCCTGTACAACTGGCTCTACAACGGTCATTTTGCCTTATATAACATGATCTTATGTTTTTCTGACCATCTCCTGAACAGAAGAAAAGAACGTGTGGAAACTTGTGCTCTTAGTTTCTGAATAAAACAGACTCAGGGTCCAATATTGCTGACATAGGCTACAGATAAATCTTGAAGGTATAGCACTTTCCACGCTGTTTTGAGGTAGCATATTATATAAAAAAGTGTTTTGTGGTTAAATAAACTGGGGAAATACTGGGTTGAACAGTTTTTTTAAATTATAGAATTTTGCAGAGTCTTTAATTTTGTATATTAACTAGTGTTCTCTAGAGAAAACGGGGGACAGGTGTGTGAGGAGAGAGAGGGAGAAAACGGGGGCGGGGGGTATAAGATTTTAAGGAATTGGTTTATGAAATTGAGGAGGTGTAAGTCCAAAATCGCCATAAGTCAGCAAGCTGGAGACTCAAGGAAAAGACGACGTTGCAGGTGGAGTTCAAATTCTTCTAGTCTCCTGGAAGAATTCTCTTCCTTAACGGAGATCAGTCTGTCTCCCTCTTAAGGCTTTTGACTAGTTAGATGAGACTCACCCACACTACCAAATGTAATTTTCTTCACTCAAATTCTACTGATTTAAATGTTAATTACATTTAGAAAATATCTTTACAGCATTTCAGACCAGTATTTAACCAAATTATCATATAAAATTAACCATCATGGTGGGCTAAAGTTGTAGCTGTGTGGTAGAATGCTTGTATGATATGTGCAAGGCCCTGAGTTTGATCCCCAGCATTGAATATCAAACAACTCCCCCCCAAAAAAATATTACAATAAACTAAAGGCCTAGCAAATCTCTAGAAAGGGAACATAATAAACATTGCTTTCTCTCAATTTATTTAAGTAGAAAAATCCACCATTTTCAGAATGTCAGTTAACATCTATTAAAACTTAGTTGGGGGAATCTTGACGTTTAATGATGATTATTCAGTTTTTCCCCATTTATTTTTGTGCTGAAGCAATCATCAAAGCCTTGCCCCAAACAAAAGAAAACAACAACAACAAAAAAACGTACATTTTCTTTTGGGGGAAGTAGGATTAAACCATTAGTTCATGTTTGCTTTTTTGATTCCAAAACAATATCATGTAAATATAAAATAACCGAATAATTGCATTTGATTTACCTTGATGGTATCTTGTAAGTAATTTGCAAGTTAAAGTCGTGCATTGCACAAATTACCAAAGAAGTGTTGTCACATAAGAAAATTATGGGGGGAATATACATACATCTGCTTTAGCAATAAGGGTATGGATGATTCACACTTGAACACATTGCATGCATATCAGAGTCTAGTTTTGGAAAATTATAGCCTAAAAATTCATAAATATTCATTACTACATATTGTGGGGTTAAAAACAACCCATAACAAACTAAATTGATTATGATGAGCAAAAGCAACAATAATTTGTTATTAAGCAGCAAGAAGAACAGCAATTAAAAAACACGATCAATTCAAAGCAGTACTACTAATAAGTATCTTTCCCCAAATGGTGGGAATGTCAACTATTTGCATATGCACTTGTGCAGGAGAATTCTTGCAATGTCACTAAAGCTATGAATTAGTAAAATACTGAATTAGAGCCATCTCTATACTCCATAAGCATTTTTTTTAAAAAGCACTAATTTGATTTTAAAAGTGCCAAATTTAGCAAAACATGAAGGCAGTTATTAATGGGTTGATCTCATTCAGGCATTTGAGAAAAAGTTTTTGGTGGGCAGTCCATTAGGCAGAACCTTTAGCCCCCACCTCCACCCCAGTAAGCAGAGAGCCACACTTCAGAACCACTGCCCAGAGGATTAGGTGAACAAAAAGGAATTTATGAACATAAACAAGATACACACATTTAAAATAAAGCACTTTTCTATTTCTTTTTTGCTCTAGATGGACACAATGCCTTTATTTATTTTTATGTGGTGCTGAGAATTGAAGTCAGTGCCTCACACATGCTAGGCTAGTACTCTACCACTGAGCTACAACTCCACCCTCTATTTCATTTTAATAGGAATAAACTTCACAGAATGAAATCAATAGTTGTAATATTCACTTTCAAATATGGGCAATATAGGGGCAATATAAGGACTATCTATGCCTCTATAAATTCCAATCCATTTTTATGAATTACCAAATGTCAGAATGTCAATTAACATCTATTAAAACTTAGTTGGGGGAATCTTGACGTTTAATGAGTGGGGTGCACTCACCATTGCACCCCACAGCCTGGTGCTGTCTCTCTCTCTCTCTCTCTCTCTCTCTCTCTCTCACACACACACACACACACACACATCCGGTTTCATGTGTTTTAAGGGTGTAATCTCCCACATGCGTTGGTTAAGTACCTTCTTAAATGACAGCCCCACCCACCATCCGGGGCATACCTTCTTTTTTCTTTTTTTTGAAAAAAATTATTTTTAGTTTTAGGTGGATACAATATCTTTATTTTTATGTGGTTCTGAAGATCAGAACCCAGTGCCTCATGCATTCTAAGCGAGCACTCTACCACTGAGCCACAACCCCAGCCTGCATACCTCCTTCTTAACTTTATGTCAGACAACAAGAAATGGCCCCAATTTCATTCCATACCATCCATCCCTCAATCTTGGGAAAGATAAGATTCACTCCAAAGGGAGATGATTGTGCCTTCTGAAGTGTCAGCCCAGATCCACTAGCCTTTTACAGAGAAAGTGGCTGGTGGTTTTGATCTGTATGGAGATGGCTATTAATTTCAGGATGACTTCTATTTACACAAAATGGAAAATGGTGTTTTGCTTGAAAAAAATGGGACAGACTGAATATATCAATGTTGGAGAGCCACAGAGTTAGTGAATGTAGGGTTAGACAGGGAAGCCTTCCTGCAAGACATGTGGAGCTAGGTGCCACTCTCAGGAGGACCTGTTGTCCTTCCTGCCTGGCATCTGTCCCCAACAGACTGCATTGGACCGCACTTTGCACTCACCATTGCACCCCACAGCCTGCTACTCAATGAGTCTGAGTTGTCTTGTCTGCTGAGCTCATTCAGGGACTTCAGGCTCCCAGTGCACTGACAGTTTTGGAGTATGAGGCTTGGTTGGGCTCTCTTTGCAGATCTTATCATTTTTTTTTTGCACTTAGAGTCTTGCTTTTGCTGTGGAGAGTAGTTCGCTTTCTCCTTCCTGCCCATCAATCCCATTTTAATGACTTGTTCCTGTTCAGCTGTCTTCTTGCAATAAAGTCATATCCTTTTCTCAAAATGTTCATACCCAAGGCTGTTCAGCTGGGCAACTCTACCTGTTAATCAGAATTAACTGATGTCAAGATCTGCCGACCCTCTGGCTTTGACCACCCGCAGGTGTGCATTTCCCCAGAATCCATAGATTTGAACACACAACCACACTCCATCCTGTTATGTTAGTTATGGTTTGTGTGGGGTGGGGAGGGAGGGAGGAGACAGGGCCTGGACTAGGGTGAAGCAGGTAAGGTACCCAGGGTGGAAATCTAGAGGGGAGCTCAACCTCTGAGAAGCCTGCTGTCCACACCCTAGTCTCACTCTGCCAGGGGTTTCAGGATAGAAGTATGAGCATGCATGTTGTCCTTCCTGAAGCTGGATCAGAAGTAAGATCAGCTACACCTCATTGGTTTCCCTAACAATTGCCAACACCGTCTTTAAAACTAGTAGTGCTTAGTGAATACCGTATATGCCAGAGTATCAAATGACCCAAATTACAAGGTGATCATGGTGAACTCTCAGATCTAAAAGAGGAAAACGTGACTTAGGCCAACTTCAATATATAAACTTGTAGAGACAGATGCCACATGTCCACTTTAAATAGAACTCACCTGTGTGTTTTAAACCTTCTTTACGTACTTCTTAAGTAAACCAATTCTATCAGATGACCTCTATAAAGAATCTAGGAAACTAGCAGTTTCCTCCTATTATAGTGGAACCTGATTTATAGGGTTGTTATGAGGATTAAAAAGTTAATGCAGATAAAGAATTAAGGTGGGGTACAGCTCAGTGGAAGAGCAAGTGCTTAGCATCTGTGAGGCCCTGGGTTTAATCCCCAGCACCAAATGCAAGGAAGGAAGAAAGCAGGCAGGCAGACAGGCAGGAAGGAAGACTTGGGGCAGTGCCTGGCAAGTTGTGAGGTCTCAACAGGGATTGCTACATGACATTGTGTGTGTGTGTGTGTGTGTGTTGTGGTGCGCATGTGCACATATTTGTAGTCCATGTGTCCAACCCGAGTAGAACTTCATTGTTCAAATTTAATGACCCTCACAATAGGAAAGGCAATAATGATGTGAATCGTGGTTGCTTGCTGCTTTCTGAGGCATTTCTTTTTATGTGATTTTTTTTTTCTTGTGGTGCTGGGGGTTGATCCCAGGGCCTTGCGCATGCCCTCCAGCAGTGCTCTACCACCGAGGCACTGCCCAGCCCCTGGGGGGCCATACTGGGAGGGAAACAGCCTTCCCTTCTCTTTGGGCATATACAGAGTAAACAGTATTTATCAAGCAGCAAACTCACTGACTCCATTTGAAAGGACCTGCTTTCACATCTCAACTGAGGATCTGGGGACCGAGGCTGAAGTGAGGCTTCAGAAAAAGGCAGTGGGGAGACAAAGCCTCAAGAACAACAAAGCCAGTTCTCTGTGCAAATATGACTCTCTTTCTTGAATTTTTCGTGCCTTTTGAGTGCGTTTCCCCCCCGCCCTTCTTACTTTTCCTCAAATAAAAAGCCCGTTTCTCATTTCATTACCATCTCCACTTTACTCTTCAAGACTGAGTGAGTTTAGAAACGTCTAATTCAACTGGATTTATTTGAGACTCTCAGGAACTAATTTATTTATTCCATTTATTTTTACAGCATGCCCATTACCCAGGGATCCTGGGCACATATAAATGATCTGCTCGGGGCTGGCAAACAAGAACTGGTGATAGATGGAGAGTAAGCCCAGCCGAAACCATCCGTCAGAAGGGCTCCTCCCTTCTAGAAGGGCCTGGCCAAGCAGCTTGCGCTGGCAGATTCGCAGGTTGTGGCATCTTAGGCTCACAGGCTGCTGGCCTTTTTATTGACACCGACAGCCTGGGACGCTCTGCTCAGCCCCAGGGCGAGGATGGAGCTGGGGAGGAACAGCGAGGGGGAGGGAAGGGGAGGGCTGCTGGCCGGGCTCTGCAGTGGTGTGGGTTCTTTCCCTGGGGGGACATTAGTTTAGTGATTCACAGAGGGGAAGGCTCTGGGGCTGATAATTGTGTGTCCTTGAAAGGTCTCTAGGAGTCTTGACCTGGATTCTAGGAGGAAAAAAGAAAAACTGCTAGTTCCCGGGAAGGAGGGAAAACCGAGTGGAGGGGCTTCGGATTCCCCCTGAGGAGGCCACCCTGACTTGGAAGGGATAGAAAGGAAGGCTCTTGCCCCTCTTTCTTTGAAGTCCCTCCTCAGCTAAGCTGGAGGTTTTGGTGGCCTCTCTCTGGGTGGTTCCGGGAACAAGCGGTGACTTGGCTTTCTTTGAGGCCGTTCCCTCTGCCAGGTGGGTCCACAGGCGGTTCTTTGTCTTCAGGAGTTGGATGGGATGAAGTGGCTGGTCTTTAAGAGGCTCCCTCAACAATATGGCTTTGAATGGGGCTCTCAGCCCCAAGTGCTTTCCAAATGGAAAATATTATTACAGGACTAATCTCTTTACAGCAGTAAAATGCAGACCCGGTCTTAAGGACATGGGTGGAATCAGCCAGATTTAACTCTGAATGGAAAATATTTTTTTGGACAAGTGAGCCTGGGAGCAACAAATAAATATGTACTTAGCAAGAGGTGGGAGATGTGACCTTGGCCTTTTAGAAGGCGCTTGTGTTGGGACATGGGAGAGTGGAGGCACCAGACAGAGTCACTGCCTGATAACAGGCTGAGAGAGCGCGCACCTCTGGGCTCCCACGGCTGCAGAGAAGTCTAAAAGCAAATTAAGCCTAAATAGGTCACCAAATGCTTTTTGGTTTTCTCAGTGATGGAGACAGATCGTCATGGCACTGTCAGCCTTTCCATCCGATGCAGAAATTTTATCCAGGCTGTGGGAGGAGGCAAAGGCCTCCGGCCAGGCCCCATGAGTCCCCCTTATTCACTGTGCCAGAGTCATGTCTGTGTACAAGTAGATGCACCGCTTACTTAAAAACAAACCAGAAGCCGGGTGACTGGTGAGGCTGAGGCAGGGGGATTGCAAGTTCAAGGTCAACCTGGGTAACTTAGACTCTGTCTCAAAATTAAAAATTAAAACAGCCAGGGATATAGCTCAATGGTAGAGCGCCCCTGAGCTCAATCCCCAGTACCACAAAAACTAAATAAATGAATAAGAAAAATAAAGATAAACTAGAAACAGTCCTGAGTTCTTTCTAGTTTTTGCCAGACCATTGTGTCTCCATCGATAACTCTGAGAATCCTAAAGTCTGAGAATCCTAAAGGCTTTCTTTGAAAATTTTCATTCCCATGACTGACGACCCCCAATGTGGAACCCACTCACATTTCCTGGGGCGGCATAAAAAGGGAAGGGGTTTGAGCTGAATGATAGCAGTTCAAATGGGTGGGGAGTGGGTATACCTGGGCCGGAGTAGGAAGATTGGGGTGGGCATAGGCTTTGCAGGGAGCTGACTATATAGCCATGGGGTAAATGAATTCACCTCCCTGAACCTCAGTTTCTTTATGTGTAAAACAGGAACAATAAAGCCTTCTCTTTCTGACATTGCTACTCAGGGGATCAAGCAAGAGAATGAAGCCTGTGCAAATGTTTCAGGAACTGAAATGTATAACCTAAGTTAAACGAAATGCTTCAGTTAACGGCCAGTGATGAACCACCCTAAAGACTGATAAAAGAATCGCTGTCCTTATTTCTTTTACCTAGGTCCCGTGGCCACTCCCTGGTTTAGATGCTCATCAGAAGGTTTCAGTCACTCTGACTAGTGTCCCTGCTGCCTGCTGTCTCTCCACCACCTGATTTTCACTAAAGCTAGGGTATTCTTTCAAAAACCACAGATTCTGAGCATGCCCCTTCCTTGGCTCCTACTTGTCAGTAACACCAGGGATGCTCATGAAACTCCCCCTACCTACCTCTCCAGTCTGTTTTTAGGTGCCAGCAGGGTCAAAGGGTTTTAGTGCCCCAGAGTGCGTTTGTCCATGTGCTGTCTCTCCCTTGCTGTGAGTCTGGGCTAACTGGGAAACTCCCATTCAATTTTTGAAATCCAGTGCAGATGTCACATGCATACACTAGGAAGCTTTTCTGACCCAATGACAGAGGTCCAGTCGTCCCTCCTCTGTGGCACCCAGGTATCCCTTTTTGTTTTTCTTTCTTTTTTAACTATTAGAACTTCATAGTTATCCATAGTAGTTGGGTTCATTCTGACAAACTCATACATGCATGGAGATCAATTTCAGCTCCTGATCCCCTTCTTTGTCCTTCCTCTCCTCTCCTATTCTCCATCCTCCATCTACTTGACTTCCTTTCACTCCTGTATTAATTTATGTTTGACTGGTTCTTTTTATCATCCTATCCTTCTCACCCCCTTTCCTTTATTTTACTCTAGCTTCTGCCTATGAGAGAAAACCTTCGACCTTTGAGTTTCTGAGTTTGGCTTATTTCACTCAGCATGACATTCTCCATTCCCACCCATTTACCAGCCAATGCCATAATTTCATTCTTTTTTAATGATTGAGTAGAACTCCATTGTGTAGATATACCACAGTTTCTTAAACCATTCATCTACTGATGGGCATCTGGGTCAATTCTATAATTTAGTTATTATGAATTGTGCTGCTAAGAACCTTGAGGTGTGGTATCACTGTAGTATGCCAATTTTAGGTCTTTGGGGAAAATACCACGGAGTGGGATAGCTGGGTCATATGGTGGTTCCCTCCTTAGTTTTTTGAGGAATCTCCATACTGCTTTCCAGAGTGGTTGTATTAGTCTGCAGTCCCACCGACAGTATTCAAGTGTGCCTTTCCCCACAACCTTGCCAGCATTTATTGTTGTTCACATCATTGCCGTTCTGACTGGAGTGAGATGGAATCTCAGTGTAGTTTTGATTTTCATTTCCCTGACTGCTAGAAATGAGATGTTGAACATTTTTTTTCATAGATCTGTTGGCCATTTGTATTTATTCTTTTGAGAAGTTTCTATTTGGTTCTTTTGCCCATTTGATTGTGTGTGTGTGTGTGTGTGTGTGTGTGTGTGTGTGTGTTAATGTTTTTGAGTTCTTTGTATATTCTGGATATTAACTCCCTATCAGAGAAGTAGCTGGCCAAGATTCTCTCTCATCCTGTAGGCTCTCTCTTCATGCTCTCAATCCTTTTCTTTGCTGTGCAGAAGTTTGATGGCATCCCACTTATTGATTCTTGGTTTTATTTCTTGCTTTGGGGGAGTCCTGTTAAGGAAGTCTGTGCCAGGCCTCTAAGATGGAGTGTTGACCCTATGTTTTCTTCGAGTAGTTGTCAAGTTTCTGGTCTAATTCCTAAGTCTTTGATCCATTTTGATTTGAGTTTTGTGCCGGGTGAGAAGGGTACTGTGTTTATCACTCGCTTGCCTTTCCCCCTAGAGCCAGGGACAGGGTCTTATTACCTGCGTTCTCTCCCCCTGGATCACCTGGCACGGTGCTTGGCCTTTGAACAGGGTAGGCTCAGGGTCCCCAGGTCTGTCAGGATTTCTGGGCCTGTCCTCAGCGGCTCCATGGTTTTCTGCTCCGATTCCCACTTTGTTCTCCCCTCCTCCCTCTGTTCCTCCGTTCTTTGCTTTTCTCTTTCCACATCTTTCTGCCCAGGACCCTACTTTGAGCCGTCACTGTGATCCTGTGGTGTGGGGTGTACTCTGCTCCCAGGCTCCTGTGGGTGGGGGCCACTGCCAAGCTCACAGGGCAAGGTGCCAGGTTTGCTGCAGCTCGTTTTCTTACCACTCAGTAAGTTTCTTTTCCACCAATCAGTTCCTCATTATAGTTAATAACAAGGACTTATTTAAATGTGTTTGCATATTTAAATAGATAAATAACCTTTTATCATATAACCAGTCCCCAAAATAAGTTACTAAACGTTTTCTGAATAAATGGGTGCCACCCTGTTTGTGTCTGTGCAGGTTACATGTGACATTGGACATTAGCATTCCAAAGGATTATTATTATCCTGGCTCTTCAGATAAGGAATGCTAAGCCGCAGAAAGGTTAAAGAACTTTCCTAGAGCCAAAGAGGTAGTTAAGGGTGGAGTGAAGGTTCAGATGTCGACTGTCTGAAAATCATAGATTTGGATAATCAGGATCCTTTTAAGAGAATTGAAGCTTTGCATGAAGTATAATTAGACAGCTTCCATGCTAAAAATATTATCCTTCTTGTATATATTTACAACTAAAATAGAGAATAAGGTAAAAGACACGTGGGAGAAGGGAACAACAAAATAAGTAGGATACCCACTAAAATGTGGGTGACCAGCACACTGTGTCACACTGAATGGTGTCACGCTGAATGAAAGAGGCCAGACATGGGACAGATACAGGGCTATTCCACATACATGTCAAGAGTGGGCCATTCTTAGAGAGGGACAGTGGAGGTTATCAGGGGTGGGTGGAGGGCACGGGTGATGCGGTGCAATGGATACCAAGTTTCTGCTCGGAATGATGAAAAGGTTCTGGAAGTGGTGTGATGGTAGCCCAACACGATGAATATGCTTCATGCTAATAAATTGTGCACTCAGAAACAGTTGGAATGGAGGTTGTATGTGCATTTCCCACAATAAAAATAGATCCATATATAATTTATGTGTCTATATGCACATAGATACATAATTTCAAAAAACATTATGTGCATATGGCTATATATATTTATGTGTATATATACATAAATTATATGTCTTATATAGGTAATCATATATATTACGTGTATATGTGTGTGTGTGTGTGTGTGTGTGTGTGTGTGTGTGAAAGGAAGTATGGAGGAATGCTTTGTCATAGCAGTGGTTTTGCAGTCCCCCCACTCCACCGCCCGCCCAGCCTCCTCCTGAGCAGCTACAGAGGCCTGAAGTGTGAGTGCAGCCTCTGCCATGTGCTCTAAGTAAAGAGTGTGACTCGTCAGGGCCAACCCCTGTTCAGCAGCTGGTCCCAGCATGCCAGAGGCTCAGGACAATTACTGTGGATGGAGTGAGATCATGTGGAGGGGGGACAAACATCTTCGGCTTCCTATTCAAAATTAAGGCATTATGCAAAGTGAGTGCACTGTATCTGATATCACCTTAACCAGGGTTAAGCATATTCTGCAAACAGGATGACCAGAGTCCTTTGAAACGTGAAGGGTTGAGTGCGAGAGGAAAAGAAAGAGCTTCTCTCAAGCTGCCCAGCTCATTGTGGATCCGTGTCAGAGCTGCACCGGGGTCGTCCAGTCCGTCTGGACACTGGTTTTACTTGACCTGCAATGATGTTTCTCTCAGTTGCCAATTTCTAAAAATCTGGCTGTTTCTTACCAGTATCTGGATTTCTTAACTTTTTTCTTGGGGAGGGGGGATGAGAAAGTCTGTGTTACCAGTGACATTGACCCCTCCTTCCCACCCAGCAGATGGGTGGTGCAGGCACCCCTGTGCTGGGTGTGTGGAGTTACTATTTCTCTCCTGGACTTAGGTTCACTCATTGGTGTTCTCTGCTTGGCCCCAGGGGACACCTGGCTTCCCTTTGTCAGCTGTAAGTCTTACCCTTCTTTATCTCACCTCCTCAGTACTCTCTTCCCTGCCTCCCAATCCCCAGCTCGGCAGCTCTTTATTCCTGGAGCACTGGCCGTGTCTAGACCATTCTTGGTCTGAATCACATATTGCATTTTAGAATGTAGTAGGCATGACGGAGCTAAACTTTTCTGAAATGGAGAATTTAATTGTTTTCCCCATTCTCTCTATTTCTGCCTCACAAGACATCGTCATTAAATAAATCTGTCTTATGACCCCTAACTAGGTTGTGAGACTAAGTGCACAGACCACCTTAAAACACTTGGTTTTCTTAGATCAAGCATGGGTTGGAGTCAATAATGAATCGATATGTTTGGAAGGGTTTTAAGAACAAAGATGACTCATGAATTCCAGGGGGTTAGAGCTGAACTAATGCTAATGCAGCCAAGAAATGGACTTCATCCTTCAAAAAGTCAATCCATTTATTGTATCTGGTAGTCATGGGTTATGACTTATCCTCTCCTTGTTCAAAGGGCAGAATGTGTGATAAACTCACACAACCTCCTTCCTTGATCTTGGGGAAGGGGGACTCATGGCTCCTGGACTGGCCTAATGACTTTTGTATGAGAACATTGTCCCTAGAATGGCAAAGGCCATTTATTTTTTTAATGCTCATGATGTAGTCTGAATGGATTGATGCTGAATTAATGATTATAACTCAATAACTGATATGACTGATCGGAAGAATCATGGTTAGGAGATGAAGAGACTAGACAATCCAGGTGCTGACATAAAGAGAATGAAATTCAGTGTTACTGAGAAGTCACAGTCACTTATTGGAAAAACATTCTTGATCTTTAAAGAAAAAATAGAATCAAAGAAAACAGGAAGTTGAATTTCTGTGTCCAGCCTTTGCATAGTTTAGTACTTTCTCGTAAAGACAAATATCAGCAGTCCTTTCTTTGCATGTACCATGTTCATGAACACATGTGTATATTACAATAGCAACTTCATTCGTGAGGTTCCCTTACTCACAGCTAAACAAGGTACTCTATGAATGAAGCACAGCTAGTGAAGTCTAGTAAATTTCCCTTATCTATAAAAATGTGGGACGATCAAGGAAGATGAGAGGGTGTTTTGTGATCGTTTGAAATAAAGCAGTGAGTACTCAGAGTGAGTTACCTGTCATGTCAGACCGACAGGTTAGTTTGCATTGGTAAGTTTGTTTTGACATGTCAAAACTCTGCCTCTCTTCCTCTGGCTTTTTACATAGTCCATAGGAACACATTTTGTTTGAGTGGGGATGGCTCAATTATGTTGTAGCCATGAACAGCCCCTAAATTTCATGACTGAGCACCACCATGTTTATTTCTCATGCTCAAAAGTTGTTTGTGGATGCAGGTGACTTGGACTAGAACAAATGGATTCCATGCAGCATCTCAGGATCTAGGCTGAACAGAGGGTCCACTGTCTCATTGCCACCTAGAACATGTGGCTTCCTCAGTATTAGGGGAAACTGTGTGAGAACACTGACTGTTGAATGGTTTGATTTGGAAAGGGCACAGTTCACTTCCACTCAGGTTCATGGTTAACTGCAAAGAACTGCAGAGCCCTCATCCTCTCATGTGCCCCAAAGGCAAGCAGACAACGTTATGGGTACACACTGGAGGTAGCCACTGCACATGTCCACTCATAGTCTGAGTTACTTCAATGAATACTTATAACAAAAATTATCTGGTAAATATTCCAATTTTTTTTTTATAAACTAAAGAATATTTTTGTTCTCTATAAACTTAACTTTGAGCAGTAGGCAATGAGTATCATTCTTATCTAGAGATTGCAATGGTTTGAATGTGTCCCCCCAAATTCATATTGCAACTTGATCACCAGTGCAAGAGTGCTAAGAGGTGAGACTTTGGGAGATGCTAAAAAGGAATTAATGGCCCAATAAAAGAGGCTCATGGAGCCTTGGGTACCTCAACCTTCTGCACGCGAGGCTACAGCAATGAGGCAACATCTTGGAAGCAGACAGCAAGTCTTCACCAGATACTGGATCTGCTAATGCCTGGATGTTGTGCTTCCTAGCTTCCAGAACTATGCAAAATCCATTTCTATTAATGGTAAATTACCCAGTTTGTGGTATTTTGTTATAGCAGCATGAATGGTCTAAGACAGAGAAGCAACTCAGGGAAAACAAAAAAAGAGTTCTTTATCCATCCATCCATCCATCCATCCAAGATTTGTTTGTTTTGTTGCTTTGTATTTATTTGTTTGAGATAGGGTCTTGCTAAGTTACTTGGGTTGATTTTTTTTGGGGGGGGGATGGGTGGGTACAGGGATTGAACTCAGTGGCACTCAACAACTGAACCACATCCCCAGTCCCCAACTCAGGGTCTCACTGAGTTGCTTAGTGCCTTGCTGTTGCTGAGTGTGGCTTTGAACTCATGATCCTCCTGTCTTGGCCTCCCGAGTTGCCGGGATTATAGGTGAGCGCCACCTTGCCTGGCTTCCAGGCTGATCTTGACTATGCCATCCTCATGCCTCAGCCTCCACAGTATCTGGGATCACAGGCCTGCACCACCACACAAATACTGGTTGAGTGCTCATCATGTCCAAGGCATTGACCTAAGTGCTGTGATTCAGCAAGAATCAAAACACACAGAAGAGGCTCAGTCCTCTTGAGCATGTATTTAGTGGGGAAGAGAGACAATGAACCAAACAAGTCACAAAACAGTAGGTATACATTGTAACTTCCATCTTAATTATGTGACACAGAAAGTAAGGCCCAGTGAAGAGATTCAGGGTCTCGGGGGGCTGGTGCATTTTCAATAGATTGCTCACAGAAGGCCATGTGGAGTGTGGTTTTGAATAAAAGAGTCCCCCCATTCAGAATGTTTTGGGTGCTAACCACATGGAAGGCAGGCTGGAGGGCGACCGGGTAGGATTATGATATACATTTTGCCCCCAAAGGATTTACAGGGGAGAAAGGAGCTGCAGAGTATTCAAAGGGAACATAATGCAATTTAAATGTGATGTTTTAAAAATAAGAGTTAAGCCAGGCACGGTGATGCATCTTATAACCCCAGGCTGAGGCAGGAGGATCGCAAATTCTCAGCCAAGAAAACAGCACAAGGACTGGGCTATAGCTCAGTGGTAGAGCACTCCTGGGTTCAATCCCCACTACCAGTGTGTTTGGGGAGGATAAGTAATTTGTCTTTGGCTGGAAACGGTGGGTAGGAAAGCTGGGAATAAGCTCAGAAAGATTTGAGGTCAGATCTCAAGAAGGTCTTTAATGTCAGACAAAGGAGTTTGAACTTAGTTGGGAAAAAAAAAAGCAACAGTCACCGTTGAAGCTTTTGAGCAGGGAAGCGGAGTGGAGAAAGGCTGCTGCTTACCATAAATAAACCGGCCAGCTGTGCGAAGGCTGATGGGATCAGAGAGACCAATTAGGGCCCCTGGAAAGGGCAGGATGGAAACCGTGACTTGAGCAGCGGTTTGGGAAGTGCAGTGGAGAGCATCCGTAATGAGCCTGGGAGAGGAGAGTCTGGGAAGAGGGAGGGAGGGATAAAAGATAAGTCTAGATGATTCTTTATTTTCTTACAATTTACACTTTGTTTCTGCTTTAACATTTATCTTTGATCCCCAGACAGGAGTCAGATGGGAATTTCACCGCAGACTCTTTTGTGAGGTTCCCTGAATGCCGATGGAACAAAGCTCCTTAAATTATGAGCTGTAAGGCTTCAAATCTCTCCTCCCAATGAAAATCTCATTAGCCTACCATTTGAAAAGGAGCACATTCAAGTCTGACTTTGTTTGGCTTGTAGGTTTGATCCCTTTAAAGTGATAGTTTTTCAGGAGTGTGGCAGGAAGCCTGAAATTTCAATTAGATTAGCCAGAGGTTTACCTGTTGGAGGGGAGACGGCATCATCTTTCTGTTGCTAGGTGATGGGTCTCCAAAGCAATAGTACAGTCTTAAAGGATCAGAGCTCTCTAAATTCTTTTTCTTTTGAAAACAAACATCAACTTAAAACTAACCCCAAATGGCCCGCAGACAACCTGCCTGCCCTGAGTCCACCAAACCCTTTGTTCTCCACATTGGCATGGACAGGTATCCTCTATCCCAACTGCAGGAGGTGGGTAATAATAACTATGGCAGAGACTAATGCTAGCAGCCATTTCCATGGCTGTGTTATATCACAGGTCTGTAATGCAAGTAAAATCTTACCTCCCTTTAACAGATGATATGATGATAGTTCATTTTAGTGTGTGTGTTTCAATGTGGCTAGGCTATGGCACCCAGCCATTTGGTCAAACAGTACTGGATGTTGCTGTGAAGGTATTCTGTGGATACAATTAACATTTAAATCTGTACAGTTGGAGTAGAGCAGATTGCCTGCCATAGTATGTGGGGGCCTTATCCAATCAGTTGAAGGCCCTAAAATCAAAGATTGAGGTCTGCCAAAGAAGAAAAAAATTCTCAAGATTGCAGCCTAGAAAGCCTGCCTGAGTTTCCAGCCTGCTGTCCTGTGCAACGCAGATTCAACACTACCCAATTAGTTCTCTGACTTTCTCAGCTGCTGGATGATTTCTTTCTGATTGGAGACTTGCTAGGCTCCACAACTGTGTGAACCAATTCTTGAAAATCTCTGTATCTCTCTCTCTCTCTTAATTGTTCTGTTTCTCTGGAGAACCCTAATATGGATGGAGAGACTGAGGCCTCATGTGTTCAAGGTCACACAGGTAATGAACAACAGTGGAAGCAGGACTTGAGGGCAGTCTGACCCTGAGGAGCAGGGGGCCTGACCGGGCAGGTGCAGCCACAGGCAACATCCAAAGCACATCTTCAAATGAATCTTATCAAATTGCATACACAGAGACATAGATGCTAGGAAAGACTTTTCTCCTGAGTACTCTTCCTCTCTACTTATTAATGTATGTGAGATGGGGTCTTGCTATGTTGCCCAGGCTGGCCTTGAATTCCTGGGTTCGAGCAGCCCTCGCACCTTGGCTGGGACTCCTGGCATGCACCACTGCTGTGGCTTCTGATTGTACCACCTGTCGCAGAGGCAAGAGCTTCCATCTGAATTTGCCCAAGAGGTTATAACCAACCTCCCTTAAACAAAGTGGCTAAAAACAACACCATTTTATTGAGCTTACAATTCACCCCATCAGTTGGGAGTTTTTTCTGGAAGGGCTCAGCTAAACCCTGTCGGGTGCTTTGTGTGCTAGGCAGTCAGCTGGGGGGATGGCTTTACTCACACGACTGGCAGTGGCAGATGGATTGGTGCCCACTGGGGCAGATCCTCTCTGCTCCACGCGGCCTCTCTGCTCCAGTAGGCTGTCTTCACTTCCTTATGAGGTGGCTGCAGGGTTTAAGGAAATGGAACTTTTTCCCTGAGCCCTCCTGCTTGACCTAATCCCTATGAATTCTTCATCTTTGATCCCCTGAAAGTGGTTCTGATGTGGTTCAAGAAAGAACACAGTGTGGATTTGAGTTGGACAGAGATATCCACAGCAGTATCATGCCTATCTTTCTCTTCCTTTAAAGTAGCTCCAGTGGCTTGGTCCCCCTGGAGCTACTTTAAAATAGGAAGACCCGGCCCCCTGGGGTGGATCCTAGTACAATCTAGGGGAGGCTAGAGGCAGGTACCTCCAGATCTCAAAACTGCATGCCGGGCAATGATGAGGCAAGGCGCCATCTTCCTGGGCTGTGTTCACTGGGGGCAATTAGAGCTGAGCGATTAGGGCCCCAGGACTGAAGTAGGAATTTCTCCTACAAAATAGCAGCTTCTGAGACATCCCCCCGCCCTCATTTTAGTCAGCTTTTCATTGCTGTGACCAAAAAGCCTGACAAGAACAACTTTGAGGAGGAAAAGTTTGTTTTGGCTCATGGTTTCAGAGATTGAGCCCACCGCAGGCCAGCCAACTACATAGCTGTGGGCCTGAGGCCGGCAGAGCATCCAGGTGGAAGGGCATGGAGGAGGAAAGCAGCTCAGGAGATGGCCACAGGAAGTAGAAAGAGTTCTGCTCACCAAACATAACTAGGAACCCCAAAGGCTGGGGTGTCCCCAGTGGCCTGCTTCCTCCACCTACATCCTAGCTGCCTACTGTCACCTCCCAGTTAATCCATATCAGTGGGTTAATCCATAGATTAGGTTACACCTCTCATATTCTAACCATTTCACCTCTGAAAACTCTTGCGTTGTCCCACACATGAGCTTCTGGGGGCCACCTCATATCTATAACTGATAGATATCAGAACCCTTCACTAAATAAAGATACCATTTCTTCTTTCTTCCCAGCAAGTTTCTTTTCTTTCCCCCCTACCTCCTCCTCCTCCTCCTCCTCCTCCTCCTCCTCCTCCTCCTCCTCCTCCTCCTCTTCCTTTAAGTACCAGGGATTAAATCCAGGGGGACTTTACCACTGTGCCACATTCCTCAACCTTTTTCATTTTTTATTTTGAGACAGGGTCTCACTAAATTGCTTAGGGCTTTACTAAGTTGCTGAAGCTGGCCTCAAACTTGTAATCCTCCTGCCTTAGCCTCCTGAGTCTCTGGGATTACAGGGGTACACCACCACACTTGGATTTTCCCAGCAATTTTCTAAAACAAGTGTCTATCAACTCAAATAGAGCTCACAGGTCCTCAAGCTGTTAACTTTATTAAAGAAGCTTTATTTCATTTCTATTTTTTTGTGATTACGGTTTATACTTCAATAATTCAACTATTGTAACTCACCAATATTAAAGTGCTAATTTTTCTTTTCTTTCTTTTTTTTTTTTTTTTTGATGACTCTGGTGCCGCAGTCCGGCTGCGGCAAAATAACCTGGGGGTGACGAACAACTTGTGTACATTGATACAACAGGAGTGGGAGCTGTTTATTGTAGGACAGGAGGAGTATATATACATTACACACAGCTTATCTTAATTAACATAAACTGGATACAGCAGTCAACCAATAAGGAATCTCCACACTTAATGGCTCGCTGGCATTACTTCACAAACCACTCCCTCTGGCAAAATGCCAGGCGCCATCCTGACTTGTTTACAGACCCTAACACTCTGGGGTATGTATTATTATAGTATATTTTTACACTAATTATTATGAAAATCACACAACACAGACATTATAAAACACATACATATAACAAAAAATTACAAAGAAATATTCAAATAACCACTAATCAGGTTGAACATATGTGAATACTACCAACACCCCAAATGACTCCTGTGTGCTTCTTTCCAATCATACCCATTTTCACTTTCCAGAAATAAGTACTATTATGACTCTTGTAATCCTAATTTTTTTGTTCATTGTTATAGTTAGCATATATATGAATGTATCCTTAAACAATATGGATTAGTATTTTCCCCTCTAAATAGTCTATAAATGCTTGTTCTGTCTTCCTTCTTTTGCTCAATATTATGTCTGAGAAGACTTGCCACAAATCTTTGATGCCACCAACATTCACCCATTTTGGTTGTTGGGTGGTATAGTCCACTTTATGAGGGCATAGCAATGTACTTAACCTGTTCTTATGTGGACAGACATTCAGGTTGCTCTTATAAAGTACTAATTTTTTTCTAAAGTCAAAATTTATCAATTAAGGGTGTTTCATAGTGAATTTGGGGGTTTCTTTTGTACCTTGATTTTGGTGTGATGAAAGGCCAGACTGACGTTCTGTTTAGAATCTGCATAATACTTACATATTTCCAAAAGTACCTGACTAATGTTAGACAATTCCAGCAGTAATTTTAAATGAAAGAATGTATATTCTCATATGCTGCCAGAATATAAGCTCTGCATGTTAGTCAACTTCTTATCACTAGACAAGAACCTCAGATAACCAACTTATAAAGAGAAAAGCTTATTTTGGCTCACAGTCTCAGAGGTTGCAGCCTATGGTTGTTTGGGCTTGTCCCTTTGGGTCTGTGGGAAAGCAGCACATCACAGCAGAGGCTCATGGCGGAGCAAAACTACCCACCTCATGACCAAGAAGCAAAAGAGAGAAAGAGGAAGGGCCCAGAGTCCTGGAGTACCCTTTGAGGACATGCCTTCGATGACCTAAAGACCTCACATGAGGCTCCACCTCTCATCGCTTCTACCACCTCCCAGTAGCACCACTTTGGGGACCAACCCTTTAAACAAGGCCTCTGGACCCACATCTAGACTATAGCGCTCCGTAAGAGCAGCTGTATCAGCTGGTGCAGACACATGCCCGTAATCCCAGCAACACAGAAGCCTGAGGGAGGAGGATCCCAAGTTCAAGGCCAGCCTCAGCAATGTAGCAAGACCCTGTCTCAAAATAAAAAATAAAAAGGGCTGGGGATATAGTTCAGTGGTAAAGTACTCCTGGGTTTAATCCCCAGTACCATTAAGGGAAAAAAACAGGAGCAGTCATATTGCTTATTTGACCCTGTGTTCATCGACAGTACCCATTATTTGGAACATAGTAGGTGCTCAAGACATATTTTTGAATGAATGATTATGGACCCAAAACGTTCAGTAAGTGTATAGCTCCTTTTTAAGTTTCACATTTTCTATTCTTTATCAAATAGATTGCTGCCTTCGTTCTGCCTAATTTTCCTTCCAGGATACTTACTAATGTTAAAAATGTTCAAATCATTCCTTTTTAGAAGTACTATGGTAATTTCTCTTAAGCTCGGCAAATCATCAACCATTCTAAAAGAGCGCTAGATGGCTACTGCTTGTGTTATCTCTATTTATATTCCCTTTAATCTGACAAGGAAGAGGACCTTCCAAGACCTTTAAGAACTCATAAGACTGTTCATCATGTGACTGAAGGCACAGGCCACAATGGGGACCACGGTCGTCTTCTTTGGAGTGGATGCCAATCATGTTCTTGAGCATGGGCTATTCATTAAGGAAAGGTACTGAGAAAATCTAAATCTTTGGACTGTTTTTTAATCAAAAATTATTTTTAAAAAGGCTGTTCGATTCTAGTTGTGTAGGAATTGTCCAACAGTGGCACTAAAACTGAGTAGCCTTGCCTTGACTTTTGAATCACTACATGTTTAAAAAAAAAATCTGTATGGTATTTGAGAATGGGTATATAGGTACTCTCTGTACCACTTGCTTAATTTTTCTGTAGACTTAAAACTGCTCTAAAGTTTCTTCCTTTTTGAAAAGGAAGAAAAAAAAAGATGCCCCCCCCCATCACACATTTCCTACATTAAATCAGATGAATCTGAATTTCTGAGGCTTGGGCCCAGGCATTAGAACTTTTTAATGCTTCCTAGAGGCTTCTAAGGTGCAACCAGTTTTGAGAAGATTGCTTTGAAGGTCCTGCAGGTTCTCTGACTAATGGAAGTAGCCCCTTTGTGGCGAATGGGTAAAGGCGCTTGATTTTGTTTTAAAAAATCTATTAGCTGTTGAGTGGATATTATGTACAGAGGTGATGTGGGTCCAGAATCGTGCTAATGGCTGAAAACAGGGAAGCACTATTAAGCAATGCATTAATCACTCTTGTGCCGCACTGGAGTGATCTAAGAAAGAGCATTGTGGGAGGCAGCGAGCTGGCTGCCTGTCTGTGCAAGATAATGGACTTGAATTTAGCAACTAAGAGCCCAACAGGTTCAAGGAGACAAGTCCCCTCCCATATGTTTATAGTGAGATAGTCTAGGGGTTGGCTCAGGGTCCTAATTACAGTAATAACTGCGCATCCTTCACAATAAACTGCAGGCAGGACCCTAATTAATGAGCTCAATTCATCTGAAGCAAAGAGTCCACCTACTGTGCATGAGAGACGCATATCCATCAAGCCTGGGCGAGACGTGGGGCCTGCAGAATGTGTTCTATTAATGCCATTTAACATCCTTTATCAGTGCCTACAGAGCACTTTATAAACATTAACTCTCACTGCGCTCATGGGGAAAGTTCTGATAACATGCTGCCTGGCAAGCAAGCAATTCTGGGCCTTGGCTCAGCCCAGGAGATCCGGCTCCCCAGCCACCAAGCGCTCAGGAGTCTGAGGCTCTGCTCACTGCCTGGGCTCAGGGGAGGCCAAGGAAGGACTAAGCCATGGTTACTAGGGAAAAAGGTGGAAAGTGGTGTTTCTGGGCTACAGTCTGACTCACACTGGACCCGAGGTGAATCTCAGACTTCAGAGTCTGTGTTGAGAAATAAGGATGATGTCTTTTCTTCCATTGGAAAGGATACTTTGAAGATAGGTGCCCTGGCCCTTTTAGGAATTCTGCCTGCTCCGTTCAAGCCCTGAAATGTGGTTTCCCCCTGAAATATTATGTAAAGCCTGTGAGTTAGCCAGACCTGGGTTCAAATTCTAGCTGTTTGGCTTTAGGCTGATGACTCAGCTTCTCGGAGCTGCAGTCTCTCCATAGTCCAAAATGAGTTTTACAGTGCTACTCATCACATAGGACTGTTGTAAAGAATAAGTTAAGGTGGGTCAGGATCCTCATTAGGATTCTGCCTGCACTTTACACACAATGTTAACTGCTTAGGACAGTGGCAGGAATATGGGTCTCAATATATGTGACTATTCTTTTTTTTTAAAAAAATATTTATTTATTTATTTTAGTTATCGGCAGACACAACATCTTTGTTTGTACGTGGTGCTGAGGATCGAACCCGGGCCGCACACATGCCATGCGAGCGCACTACCTACCGCTTGAGCCACATCCCCAGCCCCTTGACTATTCTTAAGGTCCCCCTTTCCCTTGGTCTAAGGTTGGAGTAGGCAGACTGCCAGGAGACCACTGAGGACCCAGGTAAGATGTCATGGTGGCCTCACTGCGGGAAGCAGGTGGTCTGAGAGCTATGGGAGATACAGGGCCTGTGGGCTGCCATCCAATCTGTGTTTCTGTCCCACCCAGGGATACGTCACTGAATTCGTTTCCTGGAGCAGCTGTAACAAAGACGCACAAAGTGGGTGGCTTAGAACAACAGAAATTTATTGTCCCACAGTTCCAGAGGTCCAAAGTACAAAATCAAGGCTTCCTTTGAGATTCCATGGAGTAGTCCATCCTATGCTTCTCTCCTAGCTTCTGGTAGCTTCTGGCAGTCCTTGTGCTCTTGGCTCACATAGACGTATCAGATCACTCTTGCCTCTGTCTTCACATGGCTTTCTTCCCCGTGTGAGAGTCTCTGGGTTCAATTTTCTCTTTTTATAAGGACCTCCATCGCTGGTTAGACCTTCTTTACATCAGCATGGCCTCATCTTACCTCGATGATGTCTAAAGACCCTCTTTTCAATTAAGATCTCATTTACAGCCTTGTAAGGAGAGGAGGAGACGCGAGGGATGCTTGTGCACAGAGGAAGGGCCTCGTGAAGACATAGTGAGACACCCACCAGAGAGCCTAGGAGACAGGCCTCTGGAGAAATAAAACTGCCAGCTCCTTGTTCTTGGCCTCAGGCCTCCAGGACTGTGAGAAAATTAATTTCTCTTATTTATTCTTCACAGTCTGTGGAATTTTGTTTTGTCGGTTCTAGCAGACTAATAATGCAGGATTGTAAAAGCCAACTGTGTGAGGACTTTCATTTGAGAATGTTCAAGAGATTTCAAGGAATAAACATTCAAAGGATTTTTCCATAAACTTGGAATGGAACCACCCCATTTGACCCAGCTATCCCACTCCCCGGTCTATACTCCAAGGACTTAACATCAGCACACTACAGGGACACAGCCACATCAATGTTCATAGCAGCTCTTTTCACAATAGCTAAACTGTGGAAGCAACCTGGATGCCCTTCAATAGATGAATGGAGGGCTGAGCGGTGGCTCAGTGGCAGAGAGCTTGTCTAGCATGTGTGAGGTCCTGGATTCGATTCTCAGCACCACATATAAATTAAAAAAAAAAAAAAGGTCCATCAACAACTAAAAAAAAAATTTAAAAAAATAGATGAATGGATAAAGAAACTGTGGTATATATACACAATGGAACTGGAACATTGCTTCACATTAAAACAGAATAAAAAAGCCAATCTGAAAAAAAACAAAGGCCAACGTTCTCTCCAATAGGTGACTGCTGATACATAATGGGAGGTGAGCGCATGGGAAAAATGGAGGAACTTTGATTGGGCAAAGGGAGGAAGAGAGTAAGTATGGGGGCAGGAAAGATGGTGGAATGAGATGGACATTATTACCCTGGTACATGTGTGACTGCACATATGGTGTGACGCTACATCTTGAACAATCAGAGAAATGAAAAGTTGTGCTGCAATTGTGTACAATGAGTCAAAATGCATTCTGTTGTCATATATACCTAATTAAAATAAATAAATAAATCTAAAAAAAATGATTTTTCTCCTAGAATTTAAAAAAAAATCACATTCACAGGACCCAGAGGTTAGGACTTGGATATTTTTGTGGGGATATAGTTCATCCTACAATACCCTGTTTCAGTCACGGCAAAGATAATTCAGTAGGCAAGCTCTCTACCACTGAACTACATCCCCATCCCTTTTGTTTGCTTGTTTTTGAGACAGGGCTCCTTTGGGTCACCTAGGTTGCTGCCCTCAGACTTGGCAATCTTCCAGCCTCAGCCTCCTGAGTCCCTGAGATGATGGGCATGTGCCACCGAGCCCAGCACCAGCGGTGTTTTGCTTTCATGGAATTGATTGCCATCACTCCCTAGGCGGCTTCTCCACCCCAAGTAGGCAGGAAAAGCGGGTCTTTGCAGGTAGGGTGAAGCAATCCTCCTTGGGAGGCTCTGGGCCAGCCAAGCATTTGAACACCAAAGGGGCACTGAGAGTCTGGACCAGGCTCCAACAGGCACTCACCCATCGAGCAGCCTCACAGACAAGTTCAGCTGACTGCTCCCTTGCTATTTTGTCAGGGGTTTGGGGCTTTAAAACTGATGCTTTATCATCCAACAGCAGATGTTGTTCCTGGGGCTTCTAGAGGCAACTCATCCCATCCACCAACGTTAATACACGCTTTAACAACAAATACAACCGAAGTGCTTCAAAAGCAGGCTTCCAAGAACATACCCAATATCCGCGGTACTACATCTCCCCCAAATATTTCTTTATTATCAATGAATGTCAACTCATTTCAATACTTAAGTCCTTTTTCCTAATACACAGATCATACCTCCTTTAAAACACTTTCTTTTACACACTACTAAGCTTATCCATGGCCTCCCAGATGAACAGATCATCATTAAGTTTCTTCTTAGGGACACTGGCCTATCGGGGGATTTTCTAATGCTCAGGGGAGGTCTAATGGACATGGTTATAACGGGTGGAAAGTGGGCCTGAGAGAAGGGGAAGTGAAAGATGAGGTGAGCTTTCTGGTTTGGGTATTGGATGGCACTTCTGCCATTTCAACAGGTGGCGTGTTGGAGGAGAGCTGCTACGTGTGTGGTGGAGAGGGGCCAAAGTGAAGTCACGTTCAGGTTGAGTTTGAAACATACACGGGACACACATGGGGAGATTCCCAAGAAGCCAGTGACTCCCTAACATTCTGGTGTGGAATCTCTCCTTAGATGTTGACTTAGGCCCAAGAGTGGATGTGATCCCTGGGAAGGTGTACAGAGCGGAAATAAAATTGAAGCCAGGGTGGAGCTGGGGTTGGAGGTGGATACTGGTACCTCCGCACAGAGGATGAGCAGCCCATGACACAGAGACCTGAGGGCAGGGGACAAGGGCAGGGTGCGACCAAGAGACAGATCCGGTGTGATGGAAGAGGACAGAGACAGTTAAGTAAGGAGGTGCTGGTGCACAGGATAGCCCGCTGCTCCATTGTCTGGCCAGGTAAGGATTGAAAACATCTGATGGGTTTTAGGGAGTGGCTGGTAGGGCAGACAGGATGCCGGTGTCAAGGTGGTAGCTGAGGGATGAAAAAGTAGATCACACAAAGATAGAAAATTAGTTGAAGAAAATTGTCTGGGAAGGGATAAGAGAAAGAGAGGACAGTGGCTGGAAGTGGACGGGGATTTCTTTCTTCTCAAAAAGGTGAGGTTCAAGGATTTTCAAGGGCAGATGGGCGGAAACTAGGAGGAAAGGAGGGCTCGAAGGTTCAGGGGAGAGAGAAAGAGATGGACAATAAATAAACGAGTGAAGTCCCTGACAAGGGCCGGGGATGGTGGGATCCAGAACCTGGAACTGAGGAGTCAGTTCTTATCTTTATACGAAGGTGACTCCTGTACCTAGGCCCAGCCTGGCACCATTTCTGCACTTGAGCCCCACGTCCTGAGCCACCGGGCCGTTTGCAAAGAGCCTCTCCGCTTCCCTCCTCCCTCCTCTCCTCTGTGCCTCTTTACCTTATTATCCCTTCCACATCTGCAGGGCTGCCCCGTATCTCCCACCGCGTTAGTCAGCTTCCTGTTTTGGCTCATGGTTTTAGAGGTTCGGTCCATGGTCAGCTGGTTCTATTGATTTAGGCCTGGGGGGAGGTAGAGCATGATGATGGACATGGTGAAGAAAAGCTGCCTGGTTCATGGCAGCTGGGAAGGAGCAGGGGAGATAAGGGACAAGATACGGTACCCAGAGTCATGGCCCCAATGACCTACTCCTCCAATCATGCCCCGCCTGCCCTCAGTTTCCACCTCCTGAAATCTACCTACGAGTCTAGATCCCTCCTGATCCTATCACTCCCCAAAGCTCCACATCTGGACGTTGCTTGGGAACCAAGCCTTCAAACTCATGAGCTTTAGGGGACGTTCCAGACCCAAAACATAACACCTTCCTACTCAAGAAATCCCAGGACTTGCCTATTTCCTGCGTGGAAAGGGAACTTTCTAGGTTATTTTTCAATGTCCTCCTGATCAGATTCCTGGTTACCTTTCCAGTCAGTCTTACACTCCCTACAAGTAAATTATTGTCCCCTTTAGAAGACATGTTTGACCTTACCTCAATTCCATTCATTCATTCTGCTCTCCCACTTTGAAGTAACCTCCCATATACCCCAGCTGAACAAACGCCCCCTTTCTCGATAGTCCAACTCAAGTGTTATACAAATCCCATTTCTTCTGTTTGTGTGTGTGTGTGTGTGTGTGTGTGTGTGTGTGGTGCTAGGGATTAAACCCAGGGCCTTATGCATGCAAGGCAGGCACTCTACCAAGTAAGCCATATCCCCAGCCCCTCTTCTATGTTTTAATAAAGTTGTCCCAAACACTGTGCCATGCTTTCCTCTCTGGTCATCTCTTCACCACACAGATTGGCTCTTGCTTTCCTATGGGTGAGAACCATCTGATCTGTGGGTCGGATTATAAAGTCCTTGAGGGCAGGGCCCATGTCTTTTGATACCTCTCCTGCATCCTCTGCCCTATTTAGAACATCTGAGGGACATGGTCAGCCATGAGGTAGACAAATACCTCCTTGAGAAATAGGAAAGAGATTAGTTTAGTCTAAACAGGTGTGTAATGGGCAAAAAGGCTAAGGCTGGAAACGATTATTGAGTTTTATGTCCAGAAAATTAAGTAAGAAATTACTAAGGTGTTACAGTTATTTAGTGGAGGGGCTAGGACTGGATCTCCCGACTCCCAGCTGGCTGGCTTACTTTCTCTTTTCTTTTTTTTTTTTTTTTTCTCTTTCGCATTGCTGGGGATGGAGCCTGGGGTCTCCCATATGCTAGGCGAGCACTCTATCCCTGAGCTACACCTCCAGCCCAGACCTCCTGGCTTTTGAACCAACGCTTTTCTCCTTACACCACATGGATGAATATTTGGCTGGCAATGTTAGTGATTTCTGGCTGAATTGGCTTCAACTTGAAATGGCAGTTCATAACTCTGATTGCTCTTTGTGTCCACAATCTCCAGCCACCCGAGTATCTTCAGCTCTAGCTATGTCATGTTCATCTTCCCTCAGGGAATGGGAACCGGTCTCCAAGGTGCTCCTGTGGATCCTTAGCTCCTTCTTGAACACCTCCCTCCTTGGGCTGCTCATGCCCTCCAAGAGAAGGAAGACCTCTGAGGCACATTATTAACTACGGAAAGTGAGTCATCAACTGGGTTGGAATTCCACAGTCTTAAGGGACTTGTTTTAGGAAGGTGGTGAGCGGTGATAATCTGGTTAAGCAACCATTATATAATTAGAATGGGTTTTCATCATTCCCACTGCAATGAATACCAGGTGCCAGTATTACTAGATTAAGCTTATCACTGTTTGAAGCGTAGCTCACCTGTAACCACCTGCTCTTGGAGAAGCTGTATGTTAAGGAGTCCTCAGCTGAATAAGCCAAGCTGGGTTAACATAACAGGTCTGTATGTTTGTTCAATAACTTGTTAATATTAAAGAGTGACAGAAGTCACCATTGTGAGTACAACAAAAGACTTAAAATCAAATAAAAACCTCTAGAATTATTTAATGCTAAGTCAACATTTGACTTAATTCTTTTGAACAAATGATGATTTCCCCTATTTTCATATTGTCTTATTTTCTATAGCTCTTATTTTTAAAATTTTTATTTATTTTTTAGTTTTTTGGTACTGGAGATTGGACCCAGGGTGGCTTTACCTCTGAGTCACATCCCCAGCCCCCCGCCTTTTTTTTTGTTTTTTAATTTTGAGTCAGGGTCTTGCTAGACTTCCCAGGTTTTGAACTTATTCTCCTCCTGCCTCAGCTTCTGGAGTCACTAGGATCACAGGCATCCACCACCATTCCTGGCAGACAATTCATCTTCATAAGTTTTCCAACATCCAAAATATCCAGTGTACCTTCTCCACCTTAAAAAAAGATCCACAACTGAATTATTGTCATTTCTTATCTCAAGCCTTGTACAGCATATAAGTAAGCAAAATTTTGTAGTCCACCTAAGAAAAAATATTCCAATTTCATTATTCCCTGCGAGATAGGCTACCTGCCATAAAATAAAAGTTCAACCTTTTTTGCTAGTGGGATAAGATCATTGTATATCACATAAGTTAATAATGCTTAATCTTATTCATTTCCAATACCTTATCTTCTACCAAATTATCATAAATCTGGGTTTTCCTATGGAAAATTGTCAAAATTATGTATATATAGACACTGCCCCTCAGATTAAAACACAGACACCACACATTCTAATCCTATTACCTATAAATTGGGTATTACAAATTATATTTAGACCATAATTTATTTCTAGAAATTATTGTCATAAAGTGTCTGTCATAAAGCAAGCTATATTTTCCCATGAGAACTGTGCTATAATTTTGGGGTTGCATTTCTGATCCTGGATGTAATATAAAATAAATAATGGATATATGAAATATGTGCCATAAAATCAAATATACAAAACGATTAACCTCTTCAGTTAATTAAAATAGTAAGGTCTATAACTTGGCCATAAATCTACTGTGCACATTATACAACAGGCTCCCAAAGGGCTATAAAGTGCACAAATAGCACATAAAAATTATGAGTGGCCAAATCAAAGATGTGACCTAAAATAGAAGCTGAAGTTCACTTCAAATCATAAATCACCAATACTTTTCTGTTTTTTATTAGGCTATGGGAAAAGTTCCTTTGGGTGGGTATTTGCACTAGAAAATTTCAGAAAACAAGACTTGGGTTGTGTGAATGGTGTTTTCAGCAATGGAGCTTGAGACAGGCCTGGGATTCAGACCTCTTGATTTAAACCGGGTACAAACCAGGCAACGTACAAGGTGCAGATTTGAGGTTTCTGGGTCTCAACCTCCTTAGCTTTTGGATGAAATGTTGAAGCCATGCCCTCTAGCTGTAAACCTCTATAGTCTTTGTGGGTATGGGCACCAGAGGAGGTTGAGCAGTAGGATATGGTATCTTCCTGAAAAGTTTACTTACAATGACAAGAGAACACAAGTGACTTCCTTTTACATTTCACATCCACTTGACTTAAAACTACACAAGTTGCTGCTTAGATCCAACCATATACAGGCATTGGAAATCAATAAGTCCTTTAAATTATTTTACTGGACACATGTTTGAATACTCTCGAATTAATTCACAAATGCAAATTAAAACCAAAATGAAGACTGGGAGTGTAGCTCAGTGGTAGAACACTTGCCTACCATTGCAGTGCCTGGGTTTGATCCCTAATAGTGCAAAAAATAACCCCCCCTCTAAAAAAAAAAAAAACAAAATAAGATGCTACTCTACATCTATTAGAATGGCTATGATTTTTTTAAGTGACTATACTTATGTTGACAAAAATGTGGGAAAAGTGGAATTGTTGATAAAAATGATACATTTTGGAAAACACTTTTGCAGCTTTTAAATAGTTGAATATACTCCTATCCTGTGTCGTTCCATTCCTATGTCTTTATGCAAGAGAAAGAAAATATATGCATGTTACATGAAGACTTGTGCGAGAATGTTGACAGCGTATTCATAGCAGCAAATGCCAGATACAACCCAAGGTTCATCATCAGGTGAAGAGATTGTGGTATATTTATTGGAAACCACTCAGAAATAAAAAGGAACAAACTGTTGACAGATCCAATAACATGAATCAATCTCAAAATAAATATGCTGGGTGAAAGAAGTCAGATCTAAAAGACTACTGAATCATTCCATTTTCATAAAATTCTACGGAAAGGAAACTAATTTATAGGTAGAGTAAATGGATTGGTGGTTGCTGGGGTGGAGGAGGCGTGGATTGTAGAGAAGCACAAAGAAACTTTGGGGTGGTAAAAAATGTTCCATGTCTTCGTTGTGATGGTGGTTCCACATGTTTCTTAGGCCTGTTAAAATCATGGAATGGTAGATTTGTGTGCGATTCATAACACTTAAATTATACCCAAATACTGTTGCAAGTAGAAAACAAAACAAAGGCAAACAAGAACATGTTAAGCCAAAAAAATAAAAATAGTTAAAGTCTTCCGGATCTGGGGGCTTAAACATGGACGTGTGCCTGAGGAACTTCCGGATCCTAGAGCCTAAACATGGATGCCTGAGGAACTTCCGGATCCGAGGGCCCAAAGATGAACATGCACCTGAGGAACTTCCAGATCTGGGGTCCTAAAAATGGACGTGCACCTGAGGAACTTCTAGATGCTACAGCCTAAACATGGAGGACTGAGGAACTTCTGGATCCAAGGGCCCAAAGATGGACATGCATCTGAGGAACCTCCAGATCTGGGGTCCTAAAAATGGATGTGCACCCGAGGAACTTCCTGATCCGGGCGCCTAGACATGGACGTGCATCTTTGGAACTTCCAGTGCCGGATCCAGGGGCCTAAACTTGGATGTCTGAGAAACTTCCAGATCCAGGGGCCCAAACATGGACGCTTAGGCACTTCTGGATCCGATGGCCTAAACATGGATGTGTCCCTGGAACTTCTGGGTCCTTGTGTCTATAAAGGGCAGGGCGTGACTCTCAGAAGGGACGTGGCCCATGAAGGGGAGCTGAGTATGGGGCCTGTTGGGGGGCAGACTGAGCTGTCTCACCCTGAACTTGAATGTGACGGTGGCCTCATTCCCTGGCCTTCCCCCAAGGTGTCACTTCCTCCCCTTCCAGTCGGTGCCGGGGAGGAAGTGAGACCAGACGTAGGGGCCAGGCCCTGAGGAGGGACACCGTCTTTCTCCTCACTTAGCCAGGTGCCAGGCCTGGCTGGGGACAGGGACGTCTTGTGACACTGGCTGCCTCCTGCATCCCTGCCCCAGGACCTCAGGGACCACAAGCGGGGACATTGATTGACATGATTCTCCCCTGGCCGCTGACCCTCAGCCTTGGGGTCTGCCCAGGGAGAGCGCTGTCTCCCAGAGGGTCAGGGGGCCCCTGTGACCTGCTGCTCCTTACCCACCGTCATCCTGGGTGAGCCCAGGTCAGGACACTACTGAGAGTGACATCTCCTGGATGAGCAGCTGGGGACTTTGCCTCTGTCTCCAGGCCTCAGACACCGGATGATCCCTCCCAGAGACAGAAAATAACCCCACGCTGCCCAAGACTTATTTTTAAGCTTTGGATTCTGAAATTTTCCTGCTGCCACCTTCTTTGTGAAGCCAGTTTTTCAACAGAGACAATATTCCAGGGGAAAAACAACATGGAGTGAATCAAACCAAGCTGACACACAAAATAAATACTCTGATGTTAACTCATCAAATTATTTTTGATGAGTGCTTGGCTCATAGGAAAACTGATTCTGTTTTATGGAATGAAGTGTTACCTGATTTTAAAATTAAAAATGAAGCCAATAAAAAAATAATCTTTTCCTTCAAAAAAAAAAAAAAAAAAAAGTTAAATTAACAAATTAAAAACTTTGGCCAAAAAATGTTCTGAAAGATTTTCTTTAGCCAGAAGGAAACGGAAAATGATCTTATATTGAAGGTGTGACAGGAAATATGGAATAATCAGCACGACGGTCAATATTTGGGTAGATTAAACAATCGTTAATAATGTAGAGGAAAAGCAGTGCTGTTTGGTTTGGGGGTTAGTGTAGAACTAAACACCACTCAAGCGTGGCCCAGCTCAGGAGGAAGGGGACAGAAGGTGGTGGCTTTCCGTTCCTTTCTGTTAGGCACTAGGAGTGTGAAGATCAGGAATGATCTAGACTTTAAATCAATTCAGAATTTTTTGGTAAGTACTAAGAGAATATAAATTAAGTATAGAACTTCCAAACTAGAAAAAATTAAAAGATTAAACCATGATCTGTTAAAAAAATGAAGGCAAGAAAGGCACATGGGAGGTGCCTTAGCTTCATTTGGCTGCTAGGATCCTTGCCACAAATTCAGTGGCTTAAAACAATACAGATGTATTCCCTCACAGCCCTTAAGGTCGGCCGTCTAAGGTCGGCCGTCTAAGGTCGGCCGTCTAAGGTCGGCCGTCTAAGGTCGGCCGTCTAAGGTCGGCGTCTAAGGTCGGCCGTCTAAGGTCGGCCGTCTAAGGTCGGCTAAAACCAAGGCATCGGCAGGGCCACATTTCCTTCTGGAGGCTCCGGGGGAGATTCCATTTCCTTGCCTTTTCCAGCTGCCAGAGATGCCCACACCCCTCAGTCCACGGCCCCATTCCTCTGTCTTGGACAGCAGCACTGGGCCAGGTCCTTCTCACGCTGCGTCCCTCAGATTCTCCTTCCTTGCCTCCCACGTCCACTTTTAAAGGCCTTGCAATTACATTGGGCCCACAAGGATAACCCAGGATAATCTCTTTATCTGTTAACTGATTAGTGATCTTGATTTTTTTCTACAATCTAATTTTCCCTTGCGATGTAACGTAACCTAGCCACAGATGTGGGGATGAGGACATAAACTTTGGGGACCTGTTGTTCTACCTACCACAATGGTGTGTGTAATTTCCAGTGTATTGGAAATCATATAGTACATGTAAATGGACAAAATAATTCACTTAAAAAGCCTGACTTTCAAATTGAATTGATAGGCAAAATTTCATTACATATTGCTTACAGGAGACAGAGCTAAAGAAATCTTGGTGGTAAAGAAAGAAAAAGATATACCTGGCAATTACAATCAAGAGAAAACTGGTGAGCTATATATATATGTATTATTAGACTAAATTGACTTGAGGACCAGCAAGTATTACCAGAAATAGAAACATTACAAATGAGGAAAAACTCATCCAAAAAATAAAAAAAGTCTGAATTTGAATTAGCTGGTTATAAGCTGCAAATGTATAATTCAAGATTGATGTAATCAAAAGGAAAAAATGACAAAGCTGTTATTACTGGGAGATTGTAACATATCCTTTCAAAAAATAGACAGAAATTAGTAAGGATATAGAAAACTAAAAACATTTAACAGATTTGACCTTATAGAACACACACACACACACACACACAAATACACATGCACAATTACACCCAATAAGACCCAGCAAGTTAAGTACACATATTGTTTTCAAACCAGGTCAGAATATTTACCAAAACTGATCACAAATGGCTCATATAAATCAAGTCTTCACAAATTTCAAAGAGTTAGTTTCCTATCAGCAATTTTCTCTGACAACAGTCTGATGATATTAAAAATTTAAAAGAAATGAAGCATGGTGGTGCTTGCCTGTAATCCCAGCTACTTAGGAGGCAGAGGCATGAAGACCACAAGTTCTAGGCCAGCCTGTGCAACCTAGCAAGACCCTATCTTTAAAATAAAAAAAATAAATAAAAAGGACTGGGGGTGTAGCTAAGTGGTAGAGCACCACTGGGTTCAATCGCTAGCACCAAACCAATACATAAGTAAATAGAGCAATGAAAACAACCTAGGAAAATCTCACATACTTAAAACATACATCTTACAGAAATGGCAGAATGTGATAATTGTTGACATTGGATTTTGAGTCCATAAGGCCTTATTATACAGGTCTATTTTTGATGTCTTTGAAATTTTCAAAATGAAAACAAAATTAAATTATACGTATGCCATAAGATAACCTAGATCAGGCAAGAAATCATAGAAAATGCAGATCACCGAATGATGATTATATTGTACATCAAAACTTGTCACCGTGTTACTTGGAGGGAAGATTTTAGCTTTTTATGCTTATGTTAGAAGAAAGACTCATTAACATCCACAATCTGGTGCCTAATCTAAGAATTAGAGAAAGAATGACAAAGAAAATAGGGTAAAAGTAATGAGGAGAGGAGAGTAGAAAACAGAGCAGAGGAGATTACGAAAGAGTAATCAAACGGAACGACTGCTGGAAAGATTGATTATGGCAGGGTGAACGGGGGCCAGCGCCACACTGCCAAGAAGTGCTTCAGCTGGGGACTTGGTTCCCGGGCTGTTCTGCAGTCCTGTGATTGCAAGTGTGAGAAAAGCTTCTATGAGCAGTAAACAGCACTGGGCAGGCAGTTCACCTGGGAGTGGTCTGAGAGCAACAGCAATTAGCATCTCGGACCCTATGGAGTGGGATTTGGGCCGCTGAGGAAGGGACCCTGGAAATCGAGGGCAGGTGTAGCACGATCCAGGGCGGAAGTTGGAATCCTTTCAATGCAGCACCCATTGCCAGGTAACCTGAGCTCATGGGCCCTTCCTAGATGGTCTAATCCCAAATGCCCCTTACCACAGCGAGGCAGGATAAAAAAAGATAAAGGACAAGTACGATATCAGGAATATGAAAGGGGACATAACTACAGGCGCTTTAAAGATTGAAAATATAAGACAATAGAATGAAAAACTTATCCTACTATATTTGAAAACATAAATAAAATGGACATGTTCCTAGGAAAATATAGCTACACAGAAATAGCTGAAGGGTTTATCTAGTGCACACATTCTTCTTGCTAAGGAGCATTGTGGCCTTCCTGGACCTAGAGACACTGGACAGCACCTCAGCACGCTGCTTGGGACCATTTAAAAAGTCAAACGCTAATAAAAAGCACAAAGTTGTGGAAAATGTGGCATTGGATGGGCCAGGAAAAGGATGGTTATTCCCAGTATGAGCGCTGAAACTGGGCAGAGGTCCCTGTGCTTGTCCTCAGCGAGTGGCCTGTGTTGGGTGGCTCTCATTTTTCCCTTACTCTGCACATGTCCATGTCCATACATGATCCCGAAAGAGCAGATTTGGGTGTTATAAGCAAGTTTTAGCAAGTAGGTGAATTTGCAAATACAAAATCCATGACTAAGGGGGACTGCCTGGATTCCATTTAACATCAGAGATAAGACAATGGAGGGGAGTGCCTTAGACCAGTGAGATTTGGAAAAGAAAAGACATAGTTTTATTTTATGCAAATAAAATGAACATGGGAAACCCAAAACAAACCTATGAAAATTATTATAGCTAGTTGGAGGTTAGAAAGATTGCCTCGTTCAGAATCAATTTTAAAAAGTTAATTGATTTTCATACATCATCCATAAACATTTGGAAAATATAATTTAATAAAAGATGCCATGTATGTTAGCAGTAAAAACATATAAAGTGCCTAGACAGAAAACTCTCAAAAGAAGAGAAAGGTCTTTATGGACAAAATGATTAAACTTTTATTGAAACAGAGTTAAGAATAGGCTAGTAAATGACTATATTATGTTAATGGATAGGAAAAAAAAAACATTTTAGCAAAGAAATCAGTTATCCCCAAACCTATCCATAGGGTATGTAATTCTACATAAGACACCAGCTGTTTGGGTTGTTTGCTTGAACTTGATTAGTTGATTTGAAAATTTATGTCAAAGGGCAAGAGACCAAGAAAAGTTAACACGCTGCTGAAGAGGAATTTAGGTGCCTTGTTGACCAGAAATTGATCAAGTTCTTACAGTGCTGGCTACATAGAATACATGGACCAGTGGAAGTGAGTCCAGGGTTCAGAAACAGACCTAGTATACCCAGATGCCCTGGGTGCTCCTGGTTAGTGGGTAAAGGAATGGACCATCTAAAATGGTACTAGGGCAACTGTTTGTTTGCCAGAGAGAGAGAGAGAGAGAGAGAGAGAGATTGAAATCATATCTCACCCTACACAACAATCCATTCCAGGTGGATTAAACACCTAAAAGTGAAAGACAAATTCATAAAATTTTGGAAGACAAACTTGTTATAAGGAAATATTTCTTAGATAAGAAATCTAATCTTGATATGGAACAATTTAAACATATACTGCTTGTATATTGTTGGTGGGTATGTAACTACAGTAGAAAATAATTGGCAATGTTCAATAAATTTGAAAATTTGTACATCTAATAGTCTAGCCATTTTGCTCCTAGGTATATCCCTTAGAGAAACTTTGGCAGGAGTGTAACTGGAGATTCACATAACATTGAAGCTTTATAATAGGAAAAAAAAAAAAAAAGCAACTGGTATTTCCACTGACCACAGAATGATTAAATAAATTGTGGTATACACATGTGACAGAATACAATAAAGCAGTGATAGGTATGACTTATAGTTACACAGCAACGGAGATGACTCCATACTGAAAAAAGCAAATCTCAGAAGAATAGCCACAGTATGATTACATTTATACAACATTTCAAAGTGTTGATTTAGATACATTGCAAAAGGATACAAATACTTCATGAAATTAAAACTATAAAAAAGTCAAGGGAATGACTCCCAAATTAAAAATAATCAATTAGCTGGGGGAGGGGATGTATCGGGGGGTGGGGGGGACTCAGGACGTTTCCCAGGGAACAGAAACTTTTTCTCAAACTGGTTTATGGGTTACTCATGGGTTATTATTCCTTATGCCTCACATACTTGCATGCATTTTTTAAAGTATATGTAAGATGTTTAATTAAATAACTAAAAGCAAAACAAATAACACAAATTAGAATCTTTCAAATAATTGCCAAGGTAGGCAATTCACCTATGGGCCTTGATAAGAAGGTTGACCTTGCATTCACGTTAAGCTGTTTGGGGCAGTTTAAAATACGTCCTCTTATAGAATTCTCACATCATTCCTTAGAGATGGGTCTGATTGGCTCTTTTTATAGCAAAGAGACATTGAAGCATAGCAAGGTTAAGCAACTTGATTGAGATAAGTAGTAGAAGATGGAACGGGAATTCAAATCCATCTCTCTTTTACTTCAAACTTGTGCTTTCGTTAAAGGATAAATCAGGTGGGGAAAATGAAGGTCTGCTCTCGTTCAGGTGAGAACAGGCCTCTTTAATCAGCGGAGAGGCCAAGCACACACCCTGTCACTGCAGTCTGCTCGTGGCAACTTGCCAAGGGAGAGAGAAAACAGATTTCAGAGAAATGGAGGCATTTTAGTCCAAATAGATATGTGCACCCCCAGGAAGGGAGACCCTTGGAAAAAGTAAACAAAATATGGCACAGCCTGGGAGCCAGGAAGCATGTGTCCCAAAGGTTCGTGTGAAGCTTCAAGGTGAGTGATGGCCAGCACTGTATCCTTGGCCCCCTGTAAGGTCCCAGGCAAACCCAGCTGACGCTGCAAAGGCAAAGGCTACAAATCCCTCTGTCGCCAAAGGCTGCTCTCTGCAGATAAGACTGTGCATCATCGGAGCCCTCCTGCTTTCAGAGGAGGCCAATTAACATTATTCTTTGGGAAGCCTCTTTTCAGAATTTCGTCTTTCAGGAGTGAGCTGGAATGAAGGCAACTTCGGTTGAGGCATCGGAATTCCACGGGAAGCGGGTATTTCTTATACAGCATGTTTACTGGAAATATTAGAAACGCTTCTTGCTCATTCTTTATGAAAGGTTGTCAAAAACCTTCAGTTTTCACTTTTCTTTCCCTCTGTGGCCCTTTTTATTTCCAATAACCACCTCTTCTAAATTTGGCACTAAGGAGTGAAGGTGTGACATTTCACAAAATCATGGCCTTAACACACTTGGGTTTTGAAATGACACCTGTGAAATATTCAGTGCTAAATCTTTCAAGCAGCCCGTTGCCTACATTAGCCAGGCAATAAAACCTCAGGTTCTATATTAATTGAATTCTTTGGATTTCATTTCTATTGTCTGCTGACATTTCTTTCAAGGTAAAACAATCCCTTCCTCCCCCAGATCTGGGGTAGTAGTGGGCCGCACTCAGCCTCAGTCTGTAGATCTTCCTTCCCATATTTTTCTTACTTCCAAAAATCCATTAAAACCCTGGTTTCCTTCACGATCACTGAGTGCTTCACTCTGCTTCACACCGTATAACTGAGCTTTCTGGATGAGAAGTTGCACCTCAGACATTTAGCTGTGGTTTTCACAGTCAATAAATGAATAAATTGAAGAGCTCTCTAACAGCTGTGGTTTCTGAGGCTAAGAATCAGTTTGCCTTGGTCACGCGGTTTCATTTCCCACCCCTCCTTTCTAAGGTTGCAGCAAACTTGGTGGGTGAATCTAGTTTCCTCTTTTCTTATTTGAATTTGAAAATGAATCATTATGGTCAATCAACCAAAAATAATTTCTTCATGGTAGCAATTTTCATACTTAGAGAATTAAGATAGAGCCCAATGGAACTATGGGAATTTCTCAGGCCTAGCCCTTCATTTTTTTTTTTCTTTTTCTGGCAGGGTGGGGTACCAGGGATTGAACTCAGGGGCACTCAACCACTCTGCCACATCCCCAGCCCTATTTTGTATTTTATTTAGAGACAGGGTCTCACTGAGTTGCTGAGGGCCTCGCTGTTGCTGAGTCTGGCTTTGAACTCGTGATCCTCCTGCCTCAGCCTCCCCAGCCGCTGAGATTATAGGCATGTGCTATCCCACTCAGCTCATTTTTTTTTCCTCATTGATAAAATACACATAATATGGGGCTGGGATTGTGGCTCACTGGCAGAGCGCTTGCTTCATACATCTATGAGGCACTGGGTTTGATCCTCAGCACCACATAAAAATAAATAAAATAAAGGTATTGTGTACATCTACAACTACACACACACAACATCAAATATACCATTTTAGTAGCAGTACATTTACAATGTTTTGGAGCCATTACTGCAATCTATATCCAAAATATTTTATCATTCCAAACAGAAACTCTGTATCCACTAAAACAATATTTCCCCACTCTCTTCCTTCCTGGCCCCTGGCAACACTATTTTACCTCTGTCTAGGAATTTGACTATTCTAGGTCTCTCATATAAGTGGAATCAAAATACATGTCCTTTTGTTTCTGGCTTATTTCACTTAGCATAATGTTTCCAAGGTTCATTCATCTTATAGCATCCATCAGAATTTCATTCTCTTTTGTGGATGACTAGTATTCCATTGTATATACCTACCACATTTTGTTTATCCAGTCATCTATTGGACACTTGGGTTGTCCCTCTCTTTTGACTATCGTGAACCATGCTGCTATGAATATTAGCATACATGTATGAGTCCCTGCTTTCAAATATTTGGGCATATACTTAGGAGTGGAATTTGTAGATCATATGGTAATCCTATGTTTAATCTTTTGAGGAACCAGCCTCTTATTTTTAAACTCATAAGCAGAGAGGCTGGCTGTTGACATTGAATGATGGCAGACAGGCAATGCCTTGACCCCAGCAAATGAATCTCTCTGTGTCTCTCTAATGCAGAGGATTTTAGAAGCCTGGGAAAGCTAGTGAGAATAAGGAAATACTCCATTTGTGAGCTGACTTAGGGAACACTTCCAAGACCTGTGGTCTCTATCTTTCCTACCTATAGTTAAGAGTGATCTGCAAGCTGAGTACAGCCAGAAGCAGAAATCACTACATTATCCCTGGAAATGCTAGATCCCTCGCTCTTATTTCAACTTAGTAAGTTTGGATAAGATCAAAATCATAGTCTTGTTTGAGGAGATGACAGTGCTTGTCCACAGACTCACAGGTAGCAAAGGACAGATCTGGGATCCAATCACTCTATTTGGTAGCTCTATTCACTGCCCTGCCCAAGAGGGGCAAATGAAATATGGAAAGAAGGAAGAAATAACATAGTGGTTCCCAGACTTCTGAATGCCACAGGTCCCTTAGGAGGCCTCAGTAGAAAAATGCAAGGTGAAGCACTGGACAATGTGTGTCTTATGACTCTTGAGATTCTCCCTGACTTATTTTGTGCATGCCACGTAGAACTTATGAAACAGAGCATCTGGGTATTTCAAGGCAAATGGATCAGTTTCTACAAATACTTTAAGAGCAATGCTATATGACCAGCACAGTTTGACCCTTGCAGGGGTCAAACTTTATAGATGAGTAAGACAGGTTCCTCACCCACCAGAAGCTATATCATACTCCCGTCAAATCTCTGTAATTGGCTTGGACAAATTGCTCACTGCATAATTACATACATTTGCCCCTAAGTAAAATGCATATTGTCAATCTGAATCATAATTAGTGGAATAAACTACCATGATCTATGGCATAAACCTGAGATACCATGAGAAGAGGAATTCAAGAAAAAGAAAAAAATATTTATGGGCTGGGGGCTTGATGGGCCTCATCTCACTTAATTGCAAGTACACATTAATGGCTCCATTTTACAGAGAAATCCAGAAGTTAGGGAACTTACTACAGCTGTGCAACCAGTAAGAGCAGAGCTGCACTGGGAACCTCTCGAGCTCCCTAGCAAGTCCCTCGGTCCCACCGTTTCCTGCTGCCTGCACACAGAAATTCTCCCCCGGTTTCCCCTGGTCTTTGCTGTGCTACTCTAGTGCTTCTGGACGGGTCGTTGTGATAACGTGGTTAAGTGATGAACGTATAGATAGAGAGCCTCTTTGCATATTCCTTTTCTTTGCCTATCCTTCATGAAACTGGTGAGATTTCGAGCTGGATTATCACAGGGAAGATGGGGCTTTTGTGTGCCCATGAGTCTTCTGCTCCGTTGAATCACCACTCTGACCTAAAAAAGTCATAGTCGACAATAACCATGTGTTGTAACAGAGGAAGGAGGAAGCGAGTCCTCACTGCATGATAACTCGGAGGGTGCTGTTTGAGTGCGTAGATATGTGCTCGCAGTCATGATCCCTATTTTTTTTAACACTTCTGGGCCACCCATCTTCCCACTCATCCCAAGTGTGTTACGGAACCTGACAGCTGTCAGCCACACAGAAGTAGGAGGTTGCTAGAATATAGCACAGATCTAGTAGGTTTATTTTTTTTTTAAGCAAATGCCTGAGTACCACAAACGATGAGAGTTAACTTCCTTAGACACTTAATCTTCACGAGGTAGTTATTACTACTCTGATTTTCTGTTGAGGAAAACGAAATTTCAGGAAATGCTCTAGTTGAGCAAGTGGCAGATCTGAGATTTCAGGGTACCCTCTGGTGACCCACTCGCTCTGCCAAAAAGGGGTTGAAAAAAACACTAACGTCCAGAAAGCTGAAGGGAATTGATTACCGATGGATGAGTCCCAGAAGGATGGTGGAGCACATGTTAGTTGAACATAAATCTATTTTTCTTTCATCTATTGCCCCTGCTTGAGTAGACCTCTGAGCTCCTTCTTCGAAGAAGCTGGTCACCTTTGATAATGTGCCCCTTCTTTGGGGCCCTCTCACAGTCGTGAAGATGTGGAAGACAGCCCTTCATGTCAGAGATGCTCTTGTGGAGCTATCTGGGGCTTCCCTGTCAAGCCCCCCTTGAAGTGGTTGCTTAAGTTTTCCTTTCCTCCCTTTCATTCTTCCAGCATCTACTGTTATGGGATGCTCTCAAGGAGCTTATGGCCACTCGAGAAGGACAGGCATCTAGACAGTTCCATGTAATGTGCCTTACAAAGGCACAACCAGCCATGGATTTCGTATACAGGTGACCCTCCGTATCATCGAGGGATTGCTCCAGGACCCCTAAGGTGGTAAAATCTGTGGATGTTCAAGTCTCTTGTATAAAATGGTGTGGTATTGGCATAAATATACACACATCCTCCTGTGTACTTTAAATCATCTGTAGGTTATGTCTAGAACCTAATAAGATGTAAATGCTCTGTAAATGGTTGTTACACTGTTCTGTGTATAGAATAACCACAAGAAAGAAAAGCCTGTCCATGTTTAGCGTGCACAAGCCAGTGTGGCCAACTACACTTCCCATGCAGGTGGGTGGTGCTGCCAGTCTGGTGCTTTAGTCAGGAGGTTCAGAAGGAATAATGCCACATATAAATAGGCCTGGGCTTTATTTGTAGCTTTGCCTAACATGTAAGTGTGATGCCCAGGGCTTTAAGCAGCATAAAAGCATCTTTGTATTCAGGGAAGCAATAACATTTTCACTGATAGGGCCTGGAAAATTCATCTGGCTTGGAATGGATTTGTGCATTGTAGGGAGACAGAGCTAGGGGGTAAAAGGGAGAGTCAGCCACAAGTCCATCTTTTCACATTCCCCTGTAGGGTTCTGAGCTGCTGTGGAGTCTTGTTTTCATTAGAAGCCTGGAGCTGTGGTCATGGAATTTTTCTTTTCTTTTTTCTTTTTTTTTTTTGTCTTTTCTTTTTTGGCTCTGGAGATGGAACCCAGGGTTTTGTGCATGGGAGGCAAATGCTTTCCCACTGAGCTACATCCCAGCTCATGGTGGAAGTTAATAAGAGGCCTGAGTGGGTATTGGCCAAATGATCTCCATGCCCTGCTTTTGTCTAAATACTGAGGTTATTTTACAGAGAAGCCAGAACCTACGATGATATTTACTGAGCAGATTCTACCATCAGACTATTCCATGCCAAAAGGCCGTGGAGAGCATGCATTCCTTTTCTTCTGTCCAGAAGGAGGAAGAAGAAATAAAAATATGGCCTGCCAGGAGGAATGCAGTGGGTTATTTACAGCCTGAAGTCAGGTTATTGCCATTCGTTATCCCTGATTTCTGGAAACAGCCAATCTTTAGGAACTCCAAGGCTCATAGCTCAGAGTAGCTGATCAGGGTAGCAGACTATGTTTGGTTTCTTTAGCTGTCACACAGCAGCTCTAGCAAGCATGCCTTTTTATTGCTTTCTTTCTTATCAGCAGAATTTGTGATTAATGATATAATTCCTGGAAAGATCTTGAAGCTCCTAGGAGAAGGATATTATTTAAATGAACTACTACATAAAGACTTAAAATGGTCCAAATCTTTCCAATATCTGGGTTTCTCCTCCCTTGACATGTTTCCTTTGAGAACTATATAAACTTTTAAGAACACAACAATCATCAGAGCATTTCAATAAACAGTGCAATTCATTCATTCAGTCACTCAACAAATATTTATTGGTCATCTGTTGTATGACAGACGCTATGTTAGCCAGCGGGGTTATCAAGAGCTCTCAAGGGGTTCCTGGACACAGAAGTTCTTCTGTAGGATTTCAGTGTAGAATGTCGCATTTGTCCTCACAGTGACGTGGGGATGTAGACATTACTGGCTCTCTTTTCTTGATGAAGAGACTAAAGCTAGGGAAGGTCAAATGCTGTGTCCCAGGACTTGTATGTAAAGCTTACCTCTGAATCTCATTCTATTTCTAAGGCTTTGTGATCACTTTATATGAACTTTAGTTACTAGATTTTAATCAAAATAGACCAACCAATGTAAATATACAAACTAGACCCTTGGCATTTGTAGACTTAACTTTTCTGGCTTTGACTATTTGCTAAGACTTTTCTTGGGCACCAAAAGCAAATGACCTGGAAGAGCCAGGACTTAGGAATTTAATTTTCTAAGACACAACTGGAATCTCTTGTCCTAAGAGAGAGACAGCTAGCTGCTCCTTTTTGGAGGGGCTTTCCTGGCATTTACATCTTTGTGTGGCTTTGTTTGGTTATATTCTCCTTTATGCATTTTATAGGGAACACACTGTAGTGGCCTGCCCGTTACCAACAGTGTTTATGAATGTTAGAACATCAACAGAAAGTCTCAGGTGTTGGCCACTGTGACTGCCAATATATTAAAAATTGCTGCCGTGAAAATTATCAAGTTCAGTTTGGGGATTTGGAGATGGCATTTGGTGCTTCCAGGGGGCCCTGTCTTCTTGGGCATTTGGATCACCAGAGTCTCCTGTAGTGTCCTCCCCTCTGTGTAGGAAGCGGATGCAGGACTCCGGTTTGTGTCACTTTGGGTGGAATCTGGAGCAACTGTGTCCTGGTGCATAGCCTTCAGACAGTCCTTAGGGCCCTGCAGACTCCACAGTTCCCAGTGATGCTTCTTCCTCATTTGTAATTTTTATCTGGAGTGGATATTGCAGGAAGAGACAGTTGTGGCTTTGGAGATTTTCAAGCTTTCCGTAATTATCTGTGTGTCCTGAGACTAATAGAATGAGCAGGTCTTTTTTCAGATAGAGCCGCATTCACATCTGCTTTGTGCTCCTTGTCCCTGCTAAGAGTCTAATCCAGAGGGCAGCTCCTGGTCCCAGAGGCTTCATCAAACATTCAATCTCCATAAAGTGCCCCATGTGGAAAATTTTTGATGGGAATGAAATACTCCCAATATTGAATTTAAAAAATCTCTTTATTTGGAATGGGCATTAGTAAAGTCTATTAGTTATTTTAACAGTAGAAGAAAGGATAAATGAGGTTTTAGCAGGTCAGCTCCAGAATCCTAATGTGAAGCTTGGCATTGGGGGTGGAGCAGAGAGGCAAGAGCTCAATAGCCAGCCCAATCATTGTTTCCAAAATCCATTCCAATGACTGGAGCTCACAGCCTTCGTGATTCAGCAGTACCACTCACTCTGCCAAAAGAGTAGTTTGGAAAAAGAATCTGATTTTAAATATGAAGTCAAGATTCTGTGGAAATATTTTTACTTACTGTATGCTGATATCCTCATAGCTATGGAGTTTTATTTAACCAAATGTGTAGATGTGATGCTTCTTGGTTGAAACTACACGTAGTGCTTTGATATACTTATCTTAAAATCACCTGCCATGAGTCATATTATACATAAGAAGTTAGAAATGCTTTTCAGAGGTCAAGACCAAGTCTGTGTCATGGCCTGGCTGGAATCACAGGCTGAATAACTTCTGCTCACCTCCTTCTTTGCCCAAGAGAAGGGAAACCAGAGCTGAGCAAGAAACAAAACAAAATCCATCTTGGTTTTGTGTGGCAGTGGCCTCCTTCTCAGAGCATTACTTAGTTTCTGTGCTGGGTCTGAGCATTATCAAAAAATTCTTTAAGTGCAAATAAAAACGCTGCTTCTGCAAATGTGAACACCTAAATATTAATCAAAGCTTTGCTGCAATCCTGCAGACATGCATAATGAGATTTCTTAGCTGTCAATCATTATAATTCTGACAGCTGTAATGAGATTCTGGTTTAATGTGTACTTCTCAATGACTTGGGGCCTGGAGCAGGTGTTGTCCTCTTTAAAAGATGACTAGCACACTGTCGACCAATTTCTTCCCATCTGGAAGGGGGAAGTAGCCCAAAGGGGTCTAGCATGGGTGAGACCACACAAGAATTGGGGGTAGCTATGGTGCGAAATTCCTATTTTTTCTACCTCCACCCACTGTTCAAAGGAATGATGAATTCCAACTGTGACTGGTTTTAAAGAGTGACCATTTAATACAGGATTGTCTAATAAGATCAGGCAAGGTGTTTGAACTTGGTAGCTTTATTCAAATTCCAAGGGAAAATTTTCTAGTAAGAGAAATTAGTTATGAGTGTGTTCTTGGTTACAGAACATACTTTCTGTTGGGACCTTTTACCTCCCTTGGGACCGTGGCCATTACTGGGTGTTGGCTGAGGTGGTCTCGTGGTTTCTTCCAGAGCATTTCCGTATATACGTGACCTGGCTGGATTGGCATTCACGGGCTTTTGACTTTAGCCCCGCCTAATGATTTAATCTGAAATCTGCCTAGGCCCCTTAGTGATAGTGATGTAACTGCCCCTTATTGGTTCTTGCTACTGTCTCTTCTTACTCCCTCCTTCTATCACTATATGACCTTGTCCCTGACACAATAAAGTTGAGATTGCTGCAGCTTCACGGTTGACTCTTCTCCCGACTCAGTGTGGATTCTGGGCCAGGTTGGGTGGCGGGCCAGGTCGCAACACTTACCCTCTCACTCAGCCCGGGAGACACTAGCTGGTCTAGTGCGCTTCACTACCTCTGTCGGAGGGCAGTTCCGACAGCTGGTGCCTTGGAGATGACAGGCTGATCCTGCCTGTCTCCCACGTACCCTTGTCGCAGGGAGCGACACTTTCTGCCATATCTTTGAGATAATAAAATGCCATTTAAATTGCCCTCTCTCCCTGGTAAATTTGAAGAGAAAGAAAACTCTCGAAGTTTCTGATTACTTTGCAGAGCCTGAAACCATACCAAGTTACTACTTCAAGTCCCATGAGAAAAGAACACTGGTAGGGAGCCATTTGGGATTTATAGTGCCACTTATTTCTATAAGTAAAATCAGTCATGGAAAAGCAAAAAGAAAGAGTTCTGAAACCCCCTGGGGTGAGTTCAAGAGGATACTTTAAAATCTTGACTTTTATGGCTCTAGACCCAACGAGGTGCCTTAACCCACGGCAGGAAAGCAGAACTTCTAGAACGGATGCTGCCACTCAGTGGAGTCTTTGACTTTGTGGAACTCAGATAGGTTGGGTGCTCTCTCTCTCTGACTCAGTCGCTTCACCTCTGAGGTGGAGCTAGCAGCATCCACCAGGTTCTAGCATTATAACAGGTATCACCTTGGGGCTCTAAAGTTCTGTCAATGATGACCAAGACTTCACTCTAATGGCCGAGAAACTAAAAACAAAAACTGTAATGTAATTTTCCACATTTTTCATACCCAAATTGCCCTAGGTTATCCTCCTTCTGTGTCTGTGTTTTTCTTCTTCATCCTTTCTTACTGAACACTTGAATTGGGATATCAAAGGCTGGTGGAAGGAAGAAGAAAGGAAGGAACACTGAGTCACTAATGTTTGAGCCTTTCTAGGCAAGCTTGACCATGACTCAGCCAAGCAGCCATGGGAAACCTCACTGGCTTGCTCCTATTAGAGAAGAGGCTATGGTAGTCAGCTTTTCATTGCTGTGACCAGAATACCCAACAAGAACAACTTAGACCAGGGGAAGTTTATTTAGGCTCACAGTGTCAGTCCCTAGATGGTTTATTCCATGGCTCTGGACCCAAGGGGAGACAGAACATCATGGCAGGAGGGTGTAGCAGAGGAAGACATCTCAGCTCACTGTGGCCAGCAGAGAAAGGGGAAGGGGCCTTAGAGAAAATGAGCCCTTCCAAAGCAAAGTTCCAGTGGGTCACCCCCTCCAGCCACGCCCTACCTGCCTACAGTTACCGTCCAGTCAGTCCATTCAAGCTAGGATGGACTGATGAGGTCACAGCTCTCGCCATTCAGTCATCTTACCTCTGAACATCCCTGCATTAACAGGAATTTCAGGGGACAACTCATGTCCAAACCATAACAGGATACTCCAAGGCACTGGGAAAGGCCAAGTGTGGGGATGTTGGCAGCCATCGCAAGAGGAGAGACATCTCTGTCCTTTACCTCCCTTCCATCCTTCCCCCTTAGTCTTGGAGCCCTCCTTGTGATCTTGACCCTCCTCTGCACCTTGGAGCCCTGCTCCTATCCCCTGCGCTCCCTGACAGACACGCACAGCTTCCCACCAACCAGACAACATCACTGGCTGGAACTTGTCAGACACCCACACTGCTGTGCTTCCCCCACCCACTGTGGGGAGCAGAGGTGGGAAGCCCACAGACCACCCATTGAAGTGCCCAGCAAGGGCCTGGAATGCAGAGGGAACGAGGACTCCTCCTTCTGTGGCCCCAATTGTTGGAAAGTGGTTGGGACCTGCTGCCCGCCTTCCTTGAAGGTCATCTTGCTGCTCACACTCTTGAGGGGCTGCAGTCTCTGTTGACCTCCTGGTCCCTGTTACTAAAGTGAACACTGCCGCTCTCTAGACACCTTGCCCTCACCAGTGTCCATTGAGCACTGTCTCCATGCAGTGGACAAAGCATCTCATAGAATCGCTCTTAAATTTTAGAGTCAAAATAGATGGCCAGCGCCCTGCTTTTAGTGCAAGAGCCTGTGCTTCCTGCAAGCTCCCGCAGCCTTGGGTGTTGATCCCTAGAACTCAGGAAGAAATGCCTGTTGGAGGATGCCCTCAATAGCTGTGATTTCAGTGCTGGAGGAACGTGCTCTACAAATCAGAAGCAAGCCCTGGCCTTATCCTTGCAGTTGGAAGAACCCTGTTGCCCCTGTTATCTTGGAGTTAAGAGCGGGGGCAAACGTGAGGGGTGTGTTTGAGGTACCTTGTCTATTCTTTTCATTCACTGGGAGCCTGTTGCCACCACTGAGTCCCACTGCTGCATTATCCACAGGGGAAACTGAGGCACAGGGGCAGGACGGTCAGGCCAGGGCAGTGAGCAGCAGCACGGTTGGTTAAAAACATGGGCTTCCTGTCTCAGCCTGGAGCAGGCTCCACAACACCTGCAGCCCATGGACAGTTTGTCTGTAGACAAGAAGCCAAATTCTGTGTGTTCCATATAAACAAAGGTGTTTGTGGATACAAAGGCAGAAAATAGAGTGCTGGGACTGACTGGCAGCTGAACAATGGGCGGAAAGAGAGACTGGAAATCTGGTTGTGTAGGTAAGGGGTGAGAGAAAGGCAAGGAAAAACAAATAAAAGGAGATTTCAGGCTGGGCGGGGGGGAGGGGCTGGAAAACCTCTGAATCCCCAGTGATGGGCCAGTAGGGAAGTGGCCACCAGGGAGACGAGGGGACTGTGTGCTACAGGGACTGCTTATTCTCTTGTTACAACTTGAAATTGAGTGTAGGATCTGGAATATTGGACAAAAACCTTGCAGCTCCCAGAGCCACAAGCAGAACTGAGAGGGAGGGAGGGCAGGGAGTGGGTTTCCAATCTGAGGAGGAAACAGAGGAAACATTGGACGAGAAAACAGATTCAAAGACCACCAAGCCTGGAAGAGCTGTCTGTTGACACCTGTCTTTCCAAACGAGGAAGCTATAGCCCCCGGAGGTTAAATAACACTTTAGAAGGTTGCTGAGAGTTTGCAGAAATCACACTGGATCCCTCCTGTTGTTATCCAAGTGAAGTGGGAGAGATAGTATCCCCCCCAAAAGATATGTTCAAGTTCTAGCCCCCTGGGACCTGTGAATGTGACGTTAGGCAAAGGGCCTCTGTAGATTCAATCCGATTCAGATGTCATACTGCTGTGGTTGGGCCCTCAATCCAATATGACTGGTGTCCTTACAAGAAGAGGGCAAGAAACTCAGCATGCTGGGGGAGAGTCATGTGAAGACAGAGAAATGACTGGAATGCTGTGTTTATAAGCCAAGGAATGCCGAGGATGGTTGGCAACCACCCGAAGCTAGGGGATTGGTAGGGAACAGATCCTTCCCCCTGAACCTCCTAAAGGAACCAACCTGCTGACACCTGGATTCTGAACTTCTAATCTCCAGAACTGTGAGGATGAGTTTCTGTTGTTTTAAGTCCCCCAGTCACAATACTTTGTTATAGCAGCTCTAGCAGACTAATACATCAGGCTGAGGAAGGCATGTCCGTGTGAGGCACAGAGCCTCCTTAGAAGGACAGCAGAAGCATGGACACATTTGCTGGCTTCCTTCAGAATCTGGATCCACTGATGGATTCACCTCCTACAAGATCTAGAAAATGTGGAGAGTGACAGACGACTTGGGAAACAGGGCAGAGAGAGCCAGGACCGGGTGAGGGGCTGTGGCTGCCTCCCTTTATGGGGTCTGTCTCTGAGTGACTGGCTCCTTGCCCAGGGCTGCTTCTGACCAGGGTCACAGTTCTGCAGGATAGACGCCAGGGCATGATGCCAGCCAGTGCCCACGCCTCTCCTTTCCCTGGGCTCCCCCCTCTCTGAGGCAGCTCTGGACACTTCTTGGATCACGCCTACCTCTGCAGGTTCTTTACCACCCTCCCTTGCCTGCCCCTCAGTCTAGCCCCGTCTGGCCTGTCTGAAAGGAGTTGAGTCACAAGTCTGTCTGAAAAACTAAATGACCAGTAAGCAGAAGAGGGACTCTTAGGAAGTGGGAAGGAACTGGGAGAGAGGGAGGAAGGGGAGGGCAAGAGAGGGTGAAGGGGGTGTAGAGATGATCCAGGTATACATGCGGGTATAGATATGTCACAGTGAAGCCCATTCCCTTGTACAATTAATATGTGTTAATAATTTTTTAAAAAGTCCTCTCTGGAAGGTACCATCCTGGCCCTCCTCCACCTGGGGCACCCAGACTGCCCCTACTGCTGTTGCCGTGGGTGATGGATAGACCTCAGATGACCTTGTCCTATCGACCAGCTCAAGCCTTCCAGTGTGCAGGATACTAGGGCAGTGGCAGGCAGTGGCAGCTCAGTCGTTTGTTCTTTCTTTCTTTGGGGACCTCATGCAATGACAGTGGGCATTAGCTCAGAGCCAGGAACCTAAGAAGCCCTCCTGGTGGTATCTGAGTAGGGATGCTCAGATGCTGACCACAGTGGTGAGTTATGACGGAGGCAGAGGCGCTGAAGGCAGCCGGGTGTGGCCTGGCAGGACGTCCTCTGCTGTTCTGGGCACAGTTGCCAGTTCTCTTCTGAGAGCAGGGGAGAAAGAGAGCAAGTAGGAACTGCCAGAGAGAAGGGCAGAGGGGTCTGCACTCCGTGGAGCTGCAGCCCCTCCCTGCTGCCTGCGGGTCCGCGATGCTGTCGACAGCTCACTGGCCCCTGCTCTGCTCAGCTGCCTTCGGTGTGGCGGCACCCATCTATGTGACAGTGTTTTCTGTGGCAGGAATCATCTTTTTATCTCCCTTTCCTTTTCTTTTTTTTGGTAGTGATGATTTAACCCAGGGACACGTTAACACTGAGACATATCCCAAACCCTTTTTATTTTTATTTTGAGTCAGGTTCTCACCAAGCTGGCCTCCAACTTGGGATCCTCCTGCCTCAGCCTCCCAAGTCTCAAGCATGCACCACCATGCCCAGCAAGGAGGCATCACTTTCTATGTCGGAAGCTTGTGTCTACCTCAGAAAGAGACAACAGAGATAAAGAAGGAATGACAAAACCCACCTCACCTTCTGACTACATCTCACTAAAGCATCTGTCACTGCTCACTCAGACCCACTTCCCTGCTCCAGAAGGGAGACAGGGAGAAGCTTCCATATTTTGAGAGTGGTAGAGCGGGGGTGCATGAGGTTTGCTCCCTTGCCAGTCCCCGTTGTGGGTGACAGCCTCTCAGCTCTGAACATGCAGATCCAGACTCTGGGGGCCACTGTGTCTGGGCACCAAGACTTATCTCTGGATCAAGTCTTGAGGAGGCATCATGGGGTGCTGCTGGATGCGTGGTGTCTTGCTAAGGATGCCCCAAGATCCACATGGGATCTCCTTAAAACAGGAGGATGAGCAAGCACCATCAATATTTGTTCAACTCTTTGACTTCAGGAGTGTTTTCTGTATTCCTTAAAAAAGGGGAATCCAACTGAAATGTAAAGCAGGATACTCACTCACCAGATTCAACTTCTCTTAACAGTTGCTTCACTTCTGGTCATTTGCAAGGGAAATCTGAACCCTTGCCTGGCTATATTTAGAACTCTGCAAGGAGAATGTTCTGTTGGGTTTAAAAGATACAATTTGTTTCAATTAGACCTATGTCTCACATGTCACCTGGTGCTGACAGCAGTCTCTCTAGGTTTTCTTAGCTCCTGAACGAGAAAGTGAATAAGTAGAAGTTGTCTTTTCTCGTTCCATTTGGCGGGTTGAGTGGGCTTTGCGTTTTGTATGACGTCATTGCTCAGTCAGTTATTTAGAAGGGAAAGCAGTGCAGTTGTTAAGGGTGTGGACCCAGAGCCAGACTGGATTTGAATCCTACCTGTGCTCCTCTCTGGCCTCATGATGAAATTGGCAGCCAGCTAATCTTTTCCATGCCTCAGTTTTCTCATCTAAAATTTGGGACTATCATAGGACTTTATTCCAAAGGGTTTCTGTGAAGGATAAATGGGTCAACGATGTCAAGTGCTTGGAGTTGTGCAGAGAGCATCATAAGCATTTAAGATGTATTAGCTTTATTTCAGTTTATGCCATGTTTTTCTGCTTTTAAAGTCACTATAAGCAAGTAGCAGGAGAAGTCGCCATCGTCAAAGTTATAAACCACGGTTTGATCCACAGCCCCTGCCTCCCATACCTGCAAAGCACTGCTTGAGGTATTCTTTTTTGTGAATGTCTGCAAAATTTTTGTTCTTCCTCATAAATACTTCCTGCTCCATTGTAGACTTTCTAAGATTGCAAGGACTGATAATAACTTTTATAATAGGTTTGGCAAATGTGCATCTTTTTTATCTGTTCAAAAAAGGGGCTGCAAATCCATGTCCTCAATCCTCATTCCTGGGTGTCCTTGAACTTGTGTCTAGGTTTGGATTCAATGACATCTTGTTCCTGAAGTACTAGCTCGGCCCATTTGGACACTCCCTGGAGATAGGTTCCCATTCTTTGCTCTTCTGACCTGTTGACCAGCCTTGGCCAGCAACACAGCTGTGGTGAGCCTCCCTCGCTGTGTTCCACCATGATGATGATGATACAAAGACTGTTTTTTATAAACTTGGTGCCAATGAGCAAGGGGGAAAGAGGTGTGTGTGCTAAGATTCACAAATAAAATTAGACCACTAAGGCGAAGAAATACTTGATTTGTGGTCCATGCTCCAGGACTGTGTCCGTAGACAGGGAATTTTTTCTTTGCCAGTTTGTCAATTCAAGAAGTTACCACAGGAGATGGCAGGTGGCACCTCATAATGGTACCTGTTAGCCTGGTTGGTGTTTGAATGGCGGGGAGGGTCCTTTTGATTGGTTGGGTCATAGCAAACGAGATCTGCTCATTGTTCCTTTTACTTGTAGCCACTGGCTCCCCACCAGAACCAACCCTGGCTGGGTCTGGAGAGCACACAGAGGAAACTCATCAAAGGAAATGGAAATCCAAGTCCTCGCTAGTTTCTGACAACTCCAGGGGCTATAAGAAGGAGATGCTACATCCGTCCTGCTTGGGACTCTGGCTATCAAGTAAGATGGTGGGTGTGCAGGTTCATGAAAAATGGAACTGTCATTTGAAAACTGTACTGCCCAGTGATGCCACAAAATGCCATCTTTCATAGCAGTTTCTCTGTCCTGGCTAATTACTGATGCCCTAATCTAATGATTTGTGGACACCAAGCCCAAGAGGACCTCGCTTCTACAAAGCATTTATTCCAAAGTTGTCCTTTCTGCCTCCCCACTTCTCATGAAAATTTATTCTCTGCTTCCCCTACTGGCAAAACACTTGCCCCTTTAGATACAGCTGGGGAACTTCTGCATGGGCAGTCCATTAAGAGTGCATGCAATCAGAGAACTCTATCTAAACACTGCAGTTCCCCAACCGCAAGACAATGGGCAGATTTCCTACACCCTGACCTCCCGCCTGCCCTGGCGTGTCATTCAAAGGGAGGGCTGTGAATGTCCGCGTGTTTCCTCCTGTCACAAGCTCCAGCAGATTCCCTGCCTCCTATTGTTCCTCCTCGCCTGGGGAATGCCTTTGCACCAGGCCTCCCAAACCAGTGACAATGGCCCTGGGAAATCAAGCCAAGGAGCCCAAGAGGAGCCAGATGGCTCTTCCTTTCTCTGGTGCCAAAACTGTGGCGTAGCTCGGAATGTAAGACTTTCACACAGATGCTAGAAAATTATTACTCAGGCAAAGAAATTGGCCTTCTACGCAGAAAGAATGATGGTTATGGTTGGGCTTTTGCAGTCTAAGCCTTTGTGCTAGTTAAGTGGCCCTAGATAAGAACTATGTGGTTATCTACCCAGAAGGCCTAAGAAGCATTGTGACTTCAAAATAGACTCTAGTATATTCTTGGGTAAAGAAACATATTGCTGGCTTTGAATTTGTGATCCTCCTGCCTCTGCCTTCCAATTTTTTTTTTTTTTTTTAATAATAGTTCACTCTGATGAGAACAAACTGGGATCCTATGAGAAGTACCTAATCCCATCCAAGGTCAGTGCCCCCAGTGACCACCCACTAGTCTCTACCTCTTGAAGCTCACTCCACCTTGGTACTGCCACACTTGAGGACCAAGGCTCCAACACATGAGCTTTTGGGGGACAAAATGCATCTAAACCGCAGCAGTAAGTGTGTTTTCTTGAGTCCTGATGAGAACATGAACTCTGAACCGGAACTGTTTATCTCAGCCAGAGAGAAGAGGAGTGACCTATCTGAAAAGCTCTTTAAATGTCTGATAAGAGTCATGAATCATCTTTGCGTATGTGTTTACACTGAAAAACACAAACTGTTTTTACTCACAAAGTGATAACAGGTGCTCTGAGGAAGTTGTGCCCAGTAAGAGCTGGGAATTTCCCGGTTCCAGGCTTTGTATTAAGGTTTCTGGTGCAAAAGGAATGACTGTATTCAATTTCAGTTTATACTAAAATTTTCTCAGAAAATTGAAAGGTTTGTTTCCCCAACTTGTATACAGTCAGGGTGATTTTGACTGAGGAAAAGGTGAAGGCCCGTAAAAAACATTCCAGAATCAAGAACCATCTCCCAGAAGACAATCCGGTAGGGCTGGGGGTGGTGTAGCTGGGGATGGAGCACTTGCTTAGCAGGCTTAAGGCCTTGGGTTCGACCCCCCAGTACAGCAAAAAAATAAAATAAGAAAGAAGATGATCAAGTAACTGCTCTAACGAGTAGAAGTGAAGCAGAAAAATGCAGAGTGTATTGAATATAAGAAGACGTGGAAAATTAGGGTCAGTTATCTTATCAGAGAAATCCTAGCCTAGAAACAAGAAGAGTATAGACCAGAAGTCAGCAACTTTTCTGTAAGAGACCAATAGAGGGTACCAAATGTTTTAGCCTTCTTAGGTCCCAGAGGCTCTGTGAAAACTGCTTAACTGTAAATTGTAGCAGAAATGCAAACATAAGTTATGGGTCAAAGAGCAGACATGATTGGTTTCCAGTAAAATTTTATTTGTGGACACTGAAATTTGAATTTCATCTAATTTTCATGTATCACTAAATATTATTCTTTTCTTAACTTTTCAGCAATTTAAAAATAAATAAGCTATCCTTACAATGTAGTCTATACAAAAAATAGGCAGTAGTCTGGGGTGGTGGTTTGTCAACCCCCAGTGTGACAATAAACTGGTATACAACAACATCAGCTACTAGATCCAAAGACCTTAAGGTGGAAATTCTTCTTTAGATAGGGTGTTGTTATCCAGACTACACATAAAGCTTACATTATATGAAACCATGGAAGTAGCATTTAAACATTCACATTCCAACTCCCATCACACACACAAACACCTGGCTTAAGACCATGCGTGCTCTTTTGTAGTGGTTCTCAAAGTGCAGTCCCTGGACCAGCATCTACTGGGAATTCTTTAGAAATTCATCTTCTCAGGCTCCAGCCTAACCCATTGCATCAGAAACTCTGTGGGATGGGGCACAGCAACCTCTACTTTAATAAATCATCTGAATGATTCTCATATTTCTCAAGTTTGAGAACCACTGAAGTAGGAATGAATGGAGTGACTCAGTCTAGGGTGTTCACTATACCTCTGCCTGATGATGCTGAGCATCAGCCTCAGCCTCAGCTTCTCATAATGGAATCAAGGGAAAAAGGTATAGTTATGACTTGCCTATGGCCACTTCTGCTTTATAAAGGAGATTTAACATTCAAATAAAAGAGAAAAATAATCTTTAGGCCTCTTTTGTCTGTTGACCTTGGCTAGAGAAAAAGGAGAGGGGAAAGACTGAAATTTCAAAGTCATGCACCTACAATGCCGTCTACAGTGCCATCTACAATGCCGTCTACAATGTAGGCAGCTGCAGGAAGCAGAGTGGAAAACACATGTGAATCTATGAACCGTGGCACCTGGAATCTGGCTCTTAGAAGATCTTCAACAATTGGTGATCATGATTGGTGAGGTGGTTGTTATTGAATCTGCTATTTTTTGAATTACCAAGCTTGTCAATTTTGAGAAGTAATTCCATTTTTTAGACTGAAGATTTTGATGGAAAATCCTGATCCCTCTGGGCTAAGTGTCTCTCTTAGTTAATTATGATCATAGAGGGCTCCTTGGATCAGGATATGATCATAACCCAGGGGGACCACTTGCCTGGGGGCAGCTAGATTGAAACCCTCTGAGGAGATCATCCTCCTACTTGCACTGAGGTTGAAACTGTCCAATGTAATGTCACAGAAGTGTCCAAAATTATGGGCCAATCTGGCCCATGGCACTGCTAAGAATTATTTATATATTTTTAAAGCTTGTGAAAGAAAAAAAAGGTCACCAAAACCCCAAATCAAGGCATATTTGACAAAGATTATATGTAGCCAACATCGCCCAAAATATTTACTATTGGTTCTTTATGGAAGCTTTGCAGTCCTGACGTAGGCCATGGTGGCTCTCAGACCCCATAGTTGGGGAGAGGGAGGAGAGCTCAGGGGTTTGTGTGTGTGACAAACACCTGGAGAAGCCCCACGTTCAGGGCTGTGCCTGGTATTTAAACCTGGTATTGTGTTTAGTCCCAGGAAAGGCTGGGAAGCACGATATTCTGTTCCTTTCTCGTGACCCCACAGCGCCAGGCCCAGGGAGGAGAAAGGAGCCCAGATCTCAGGGTTGAGGTTGGTCCTGCGGATACACAGCTCCGCAGCCCCAGAAGCCCCAGGAGGGCGCCTCTGGCAGGGACAGTTGGCTTAGCCTGAGGAGGAGCAGGAGTGAGGCAACCTAGGAACAAGGTCACTGTCTGTAAGCAAGGCCAGAGGCGGTTCGTGGGCTGAGTGTAAGAGAGGACTCCCAAGAGAGGCTAGTGCCCGAGGCTGAGGTCTCCTCCAGCTCAGGAAGCTGGTCACTTCCTAAGGAAGCCTGAGCTTGGGGTGGGTGTTATCCTACAGTGTCCCATTCAGGGCGCCACATAGGGGATCTCTCTGCCCTACCTTCTGCCTGAGCACTCGGTTCACTGCCTTGCTAAGCTGTTGGGGAAAAGGGCAGCACCTGCCCAGGCCCTTCCTTCCCCACCATCTTCCTGCACATACAACCAGGGGACCTTTCCAATTGCCACATCAGCATGTTTGGGTTCAGGGTAAGACAAAATTGTGAGGTGGGAATCTAGACTCCACATCTCATGCTTTGTTTTGAATCCTATTTCTCCCTCACTCCTGTTAGTACAGGGGGAACACCTGCAGAGAGGAATTTGAATAGAGGTGCATTCCTCTTAGGGGAAAATTCCCTCTGCTTGCCTGGCTGAGGCTGAGCTCTTAGGCCAAAGCACCCAGGGTTCCTGGTGGCCCTGCTGATTCAGCAGTCCTGCCTGCCCTGGCCCACTTAGGAAAGTCACTTGATGGGCCCCAACATGCTCTAGGTAGCCAGGTAAGTGACTACCCAGGCCCCCTTGAGGGTGCAGATGTAGCATGGGTGATGGGGAGTGCAGGACTGGGTAGTTAGGTAGGACTGAGCAGGGTGGAAAGACACTAGGACTGTGCGGGGGTGGGGCTACTCGAGATGCCACCTGCTGCCAGGGTCCAAGGGCTCTTGTCTCCTGGCATTTTGCAGAATAAGAGAGGTCAAGTCAGGGGAAGGTTGTTTTGAGCTCTCTAACAAGAGGGACCTTGTCTCTTTGGTTCCCTGCTGAATTCCCACTGCCCCTCACAGTGTGTGCCTCCTGGAAGATGCCCAGGTGCCTGTTGATGTTGGCCATGTCGGAAACCCTATTTTAAAAGGGAAACCAGCTTGTTTTACAAAGAAGGGCCAAATCACTCCCTAGGCAGCGGCTAGTTCCACAATCTATTCTAGAAGTTCTTTCTAAACTCAGTCATTAGATGATATGGAGCCCCTGTTGTGGTCTCACCCTGTGCTAGAGACAGAGGGATGGAGTGGACTCAGGCAGCTGTGCTCAGGTTGGGGTGGTTCATGGACCGTGGTTCAGTCGAGCTCTCAGATCCTGAGGTCAAGGGGGGCAGCTGAATTGACGAGAGTCTGAAGTCTTGAAGTCAGAGTGACCTGCGTTCAGATCCTAGCTCTGCCCCTTCCTAGGGCTGGGACCTTAAGCATGTTATTTTAAAACTCTTGGCCTTAGGTTTTGAGCTGCAGAATGGAGGTGATAATGGCATCTGTCTCAGTGTGTGGTTATGAGGAAGAAATGAAATGATGGGCATGATTTCAGATTCCATTTATCATGTACATTGTCTCCCTGGAGGAAGGCCAGAGACAGAATAGGAGTTGGGAGATTTTAGCTGTTGTTATTATTATTATTATTATTATTATTATTATTATTTATTTTGCAGTACTAGGGATTGAACCCAGGGCCTCATTCATGCTAGGCAAGCACTGTACCACTCCCAGTTCGATTTTTAGTGATGGTTATGGAATTTTTTCTTCTGTACCAGGAATGCTCCCCAGTGATACTCTAAGGCTCAGCCCAGCCATCGATACTCCTCTAGAATGCGGCACTGTGGGGCACCCCCTCTCAGGACAGACTCTTTTGTGTTTCCATTAGAACCTGTGCACATAGCTGTCCTTATATTGTTGTGGGTTCCAAGTCTGCCTCTTCTCCAGACCGAGAGACCCTTGGAGCCAGGGCACTTATTATTTATCCCATTTCCTCCTGGGTTGCATGATTTCTATTGTATTAGGAGTTAAAGTGCTGAATAAATGAATGCAAAAGTCAGATTACAACATTTAAGACACAGGGCTGTTCCATAGAATTGGGTTTACTGGAGGCCAGAGCAAAAGAAGAAATGTCCTGAAGCTTGTAGCATGTGCTCAAAGGAGAAGAAAGTCTACATATGGTCTTCATTCATTATATATTCATTCATGAATTCATACATTGAAACTTAACCCCCAAAGTGGGTGACGGTACTAGAAGGTGAGACCTTTGGGGGGCGGTTAGGTCATAAGGGCAAAGCCTGCACGATGGAATTGGTGTCCTAATAAAAGATCCCACCAGAGCTAGCTTACCCGTCCCCCATGTGAGGACACAGAGAGGGGTCCCATCTGTGAATACAAATGTGGGCCCTTATCAGACACTGACTCTGCTTGATCCTGGACTTTCTAGTTCGTAGAACTATAAGTAACAAATTTCTGTTGTTTACGAGCTATCCAGTTTATGATTTTTGTTATAGCAGCCTGCATGGACTCAGCATTATATCATCTATAATTTCCTCTAAAGAAACTTTAACTAGTGTGTTGATGATGTATACTTAAAGTTGTTTAATCAATACCCTAAGCATATTTATTTAACATTCTAAGTTTCCTAATCTTCCACTTTAAGGGCAGTTCTGTTACATTTCCACGTCTGATACTAGTGTTTTAGTTACATTTATTCCCTATGAACACCAAAAGTTTTGTTCGATAGCATCCCAGGTGCTGGGTTTTGTTTTTCGTTGGTGCAATGCGGGGTGCTTGTTGGCTTGGTCAGGAAAGTCACCCGGGCATCCTTGCCTTTGAACAATCAGGGCATAAGCAGCTCCCACCCTTTGGAATGACTCCTGGGTCTTAGCATTCCACTAGATTCTGCATCCATCTGCTTAAGGAGAATTCTGTCATCTGACCAATTAGCTGAGTTTTGCTGCTAGCTCCTTGTCACATCTGCTTCTAGTGAAAGGACAGAGAGCTGAGACAAACCAGGTGGTCGGATGCTTTGGTTCCTGCAGGCTGATAACCATCTCTGTGTGTCAGACTTTGGTGTGACACTTGCTTTCATTGTAACAGGCCACCTGTTGAGAGGTGTTGAAACCTGCCCTAAGACTATGAACCTCATGCTGTAACAGTGACTGACCACTGGTGCAAGTCAACCGGAAAGAACACACTATGGAAATCAAGAATGTGCTGGAGGGATGCAGAGGCGGACAGGATCAGCAAGATGCGGTGGCTGATTAAATATGATAGCCAGGGAGAGGGTGCATGGAGAGGCAAGTGCGTTTACCAAGTACATCCACATGGCTTGTTGGTCCTCACAGCAGCCCAGAGGGATTAGGCAGTTATTAAAAAACGGAGGGAGTGACTAACAAGAGTGTCCGCAATGTGCTCCAAGTCACTTGGTCGAGAAGTCATGCTGTTGACCTCCAGACTCAGGTTTCAGACCCTTAGTCAATGTCTTTTTTCATTATTCCTCCTGCACTCGAAGAGTTTAAGGCTAGACAGAGAAATTGGGAGGTTGGGAGAGAAAAGACAGAGGGTTGAGGTAGAGAGAAAGAGCAGATTGTGAGAGATGGCAGGTGGCTCCTCAGCTGGAGGAGGAGGAGCCCCTCTGGGGGCCTTTAGGCCTCTGCGATGCTGACATTGACTCCCCAGTGGGAAGAGGGTAGCTTCTCTGTGCTCTGAGCCTCGCAGGGCTCCCTAAACCTGGTGACCATCCTGTAGCTCATTCTCCAGATTGCAGACGTCCTCGGGCCTTCTTTTCTGTTGAGGCCCCTGGTCTCACCTCCAAACTGCCCCATTCAGAAACAAAAATGACCTCCTGCCTTAGAACTTAGCTGGGGACGGGCGGGGGGTTCCATGCACCAAGGGGATGGAGGAAACCAGAGCCGCGGGTCCTGTTTTGCTTGGCTTTGTCCCTGTGGGCCCTTGGCGACTCCTCAGAGGGTGTACAGCGTACCCTCTGGGGTCATTCAGAGCTGCCTAGCTCTGCAGCTTCCTGCCGTTTCGAAAATAATCCAATAAATAAGGAAGAGATCACATTCTCTCCCGTGGACGCCCACAAGGCCACGGCACAAGAGCCAAGGCGAGGCACCGCACGTTGACTTCTTAGGCATCATCCTTGAATTTTGACCAGTGACTTCCATGGTCCCAGGGGACCCTTTTAAGAATGCAGACTCCTGGGCCTGGTCCCCGCTTGGTGTGATTTTGCAGATTTAAAAGAGGCTGTTTCCTCCCGAGAGTTGCCTGTGTTTATGTTTAAGGGACCTTGGCTCCTTTGTCCTGGGACAGGCTACAGGCTTGAATGAAGACAGAACGCCCCTTGTGCTCTCTGCCAGTGTCCATGTGGTCTCATTCCACTGGCACCACCCATCTGATTAGGAATAAATTGCCTTCAGGCCTAGGCTGGCTCTGTTCTCCGCGAGTGTGTCCCCAACATCACCCTGTGGCTTCAGTTTTCTGTTTCTAAATTGGCCTTGACAGATTTAGAAGGTGCCTCAGAGACATTTCTGTGCCCGGTGAACAACTTGACTTGGCATGTGGCTCGGGGCCTGGCCACTGAGGGAGAGAGCATGGTCTGGGCTTCTGATAGTGGAGCCCAATGGAGAAATCCATCAGGGGAAGACTTCGGTTAAGAAATTTCCACCGGGCATGGAGGCACAGGCCTGAAATCCCAGAGACTTGGGAGGCTGAGGCAGGAGGATCCAAGTTTGAGGTTAGCAATTTAGTGAGTCCCTAAACAACTCAGCGAGACCCTGACTCAGAGTAAAATATATGAAAGGGTTGGGAATGTGGCTCAGTAACTGAGTGACCCTGCCACCCCCCCACCCCCCAAGAAAGAAAAAATTCCAAGCTTGTCTGAGAGAGTGGCAAGCAGAATCCGATCAGAAACCTTACCTGCTTTTGAGGCGCAAAAAGAGGTTGAAGGAAAGAGCCAGAGAAGAGCAAGCACTATTCCCATTTTTAATTTTAATTCTTCCTACCAAAAACTTAGCTTCCAGTGAAATGTGAATGTCTCAGGGGGAAGGGCTGTATAAGTCTCCTTACCCTCTTCACCTCGGTGTTAATGAATACATTAGACCCTCTCCTGGAATCAGGAAAGAAAGAGAGAACTATGTTTGGGATTTTTTTTTTTTTTTTTTTTTTTTTTAAAGCAGAAGGGAGGTGTTTGGGGGCCAGGAAACCACACTCTGGCTTTCCAGCAACTTCGCCTGGATCTGGGGCCTGGAGGCAGATGTGCACACAGCAGGCTGACACACAGGGACCTGGGCTGACATGTTCTCTGGGAAATGTTTCACATGAATGCCTCGAGCGGAACGGATAGAGGCGCATCTCCAATTCCTTGAAGTTTATCTTTTTGGCATCCCTTGGTAATGCAGTTTTTTTAAAACACGGAGAAACCTCAGTAGTAGGCTGTATATTATGTGAATTATGCAGGAAATAACACTGACGTTATTGACTCTGGAATTTTTTTTTTATTATAGCAAAATATACATTACATAAAACTTACTCTCACCATTTTTATATGTGTACTTTGATGGCATTAAGTACATTCATATGGTCCTGTAACTATCACTGCAATCTGCCCCATTGTCCCAGTCCCTGGTAAGCACTGGCCTAGGGTCTACCTCAATGAATGACTCTAGAATTTGACAATAGGGTCATCTTCTCCCTTGCTCTTTCCAGCCAGAAAACTTATAATCCATGGGTTTATAAGCAAAGAGTGGATGCAACTGGTTTCTCCCAGGAGTGCCCAGCAATCCAGGAAGTCCTGAAAGAGTTCCTGAACTGTGCCTTTAGTCACTGGGCCAGTTGTGAGCTGCTGCCCCTCCGTTTTCCTTCCTCACCACCTGCTGGCCACAGAATCTTAACAGGCAGTGAGTGAAGGAGCCCTGGTGATTTCCGTGTGCTAAACCCCACCTTTACGGGCTCTGGAGAAACGCCCTCTGTGCTTCTGCCTCCCCTCCTGGTCTGTCAAGTCCCAGCTTCATCTGGGGTGGGGGGGCTCCTGAAGAGCAGGGCCCTGCACCTCACTTGGAAGGGAGTCAGATCAGTTTCCTCCCACTGGGAGGTAAGCGTCTTGGCAGCGGCTGGTGGGCCTGTTAATCTGATTAGCCTGGAGTCATCCCTGCGCAGCCGGGGTTGTTTAGCCACACACAGGATGTTCATGAGCCATTGGATTTTTAAGACCACAACAAATAGCAAGGCAGAGCCCTCCGGCTCTGTGTGAATTGGCTCCCTCACCAACCCTCCAGCTCTTAGGGAGAGAGAGGTTCAAGGTGGCTAATAAGTAACTAGATTGTAATTTTTATTTAGCAACGTGAGCCTAACTGGCAGCTTAATTGCAGTTGCATAAGTGAATCACGTAATCACAAATTGGGCCCTTTACATCTGTCACCTGCCACCAAAAGAAATGCTCAGAGTGGGATCCTTTTTTTTTTGCTTGGGTTAATACTGAATTAAAGTAAGAGATGTGAGAGGAACAAGCAATTTTTTTTTAATAGAGAACCCTTAAAGATTTAATCTCTCCTGAGCCAATCAGCCCTTCTCCGATTCCCTTCTAGATCCCTGTGTTAGCTTGCCAATGGGTACCTGAACCCCAGCATCTGACTATTGATTAGCCTCCTCATTTAATGACCCAGCACAGTGCATTCTTAACCACTCAATTTTGCTCCTGAGATGCCAGTGTCCTCCTTTGGAAGGAGGAGGGGATCAATGAATCCTTGTTTGCTTTTTAATTCCTGTTCAGAACATAGTACATTCACACACAGGTTAATTTTTAAATCCTCCCTCCTCTTACTTAATTCACCCTGGAAACTTCAGTGACCCTAGACCCCTATCAACCTCTCCTTATTGCTTATGTAGTCTCATTAAATCGCTTAGCAAATACCTGGCTCAGTCATTTCCCAGACTTCTGCAGCTAACAGTGGTTCAAAGTCCCTTCATTTTTCTGTCCCTGTCTCAAGTCCTTCGGGGCAGAGGTGTTCAGGTATGGCTGACCCCTGCCCATCCTCACCTTGGGTCGGAAGGAGGGAGGGCTTCTTTCTGTGTCACCCTGGGGCCTGCTCCTGGGGCCTTGTTCTCATCAAATCTGTGAGCCCAGGTCCCTCTGGATTTTCAGGGCTTTGTGAAGCAGGGGTATGGGTTACACTCCATGGGCTAACAGAACAGAAGATTAACCCTGCCGATCAGGGGACTGTATTTGTCTGTGGTGGTCTGAAGGCTGGTAATGATTTTTTTTCTAGATGTGCAGACAAAAATCTCACCCTTTGGGTCTAATGCTGATTTTTACCTAAATTTAGGCTTGAAATGTGTAGCCAATATTGGGCGTGGTGGTCTGGCCATCAGCTGAGGGGGGTCCTCTCTGAGGAGTGAGTCCCTTTTATTTGTTACACCCCCTCCTGACCCTCCTGGCTGGGGAGTGGGGGTTTAGGTGCTTTGGGTCCAACACCTGTACCTCCCTCTGCCTATGGAAGGCCTGTGCTGGTGTGGCGCTGGTGAGCTGTTTGCCACGGTGGAACACATCCCTTGCAATGCAGCTTCTTGACTGTAACCCTGAAGTCGAAGATCAGTCAGAAAAGCTCTAAGGAGCTCCACTGGGAATCCTTCACAGCCTCTGAGCAGTCTGCCTATATTTGGCTAATGTGTGTTTCCTTTCGCCTGATAGAGTGCAAAATGCCTCCAAACCCAGGCAAGGATCCCTGAGGGACCAGCGCGCTCCACTCTTTCCCAGGATATTAATGCTGTGGGACTTGGCTGCTCTCAGCTGCTGAGCAGCACGACGCCAGCTAGGAAGCAGGAGGTCGACCTTTGGGATCTTTGATCTTTTATTTTCCTACTAGGATATTTAATAGGATAACTGAAAATAGACACTAATGGAGACATTTTCACAAGACCGCTTATAAATATCAGAAAACTCCTAGGAGCTAATGATTTCTAGTCCTTGGAGTATCTGAGAGACAGGAAACCACAAACGGGGCTTCCTGGTCACACACTCCCTGGTCAGGTACAGCTGCCCCCAGGTCCCAAAGTCATGACTAGTGCCAATTTTATGAACTTACACAGATTGTTCTAGAAGGTGCTGATAACATGTCAGAGATATGGAAAAAGTTGCATTATGTATGGAAACACATGAAACAGGAGGAGAGACTAATGCCATGGAGATGGGGCTCAGGGGAGACAGCAGCTCCCAGGAGGGCAGGCTTTTCATTTTCAGGTTTGCAGAGCTCCTTGGGGATTTCTCTCAGCACCTACTCATGCTATTTTTGGTATGCTTGTGTCTTTACCCGCATATCCTTCTAATCTTGTGTAAGAAGCCACCAGGATAGGACAAGAGTGGAAGGATGTGTGTAAACCTTAGAAAACTGATTTAGAGTAAAAAATTGAATGCTAAGCCCAGAGGAAAGGGGCCAGAGTCCTCCTTTCATTACACATGAAAATACCGATGATTTCAACAGCAAAAACTATTTTTAAGTGATATGCACGTGAATGTTCGCATTACAGGTTCTGCAACTTTAAAATCCAGAGTGATAATCTAGCAGTAATTGTGACTTATGCAAACTCTGAGTTTTGCAAAACCATGTGGAACAATTGCATGAATGGGGAGATAACAGTGTTCTGTTACTGGTGGTCCACTGAGATGGAATGAGTCAGTGTATCCGTGACTAAACCAAAGATTAGAAAGGCAGGGGGAAAACCCTGACACACACACACACACACACACACACACACACACACGCACACACACACACTTTTTGCTTTATATATATATATATATATATATATATATATATATATATATATATATATATCTGCTGGCTCAGCTTATATTCCCCAGAAAGAGGAGCCTGCGAAAGGCTTGCCTGCCAGTAATTTTTATGTGGGTGCACACCGTCCCCTGGGAGCAGGTGAGAGACAGATCAAGGAAAGCCAAAGCAAGGCTGCCTCATCCAGGTGGTCACTGCTGCAGGCATCTGGTGCTCAGTTCTGCTGGAACATTCTGAGAGGCCTCATAAAATGCTCTCAGAATAGTTGCCCGAGGCCGGCAAAGGGGGAAGCATTTATCCAAGAGTCCTCCTGCCACTGGTCACTGAATCATGCTCGCCCACCCACTCCAGTAGCTCAAGCGAGAGCAGAGCAGCCCCTTGTCAGAGAGGCTGCAGCTGGAGGCAGGAGCTGCCGGGTCAAGTCGGCCTGAGGCACTCGCTGGCTGTGGGAAGCTGGCAGTGCCCTGGTGGACTAGTCACCATGGGATGGCTGGAGCAGGGTGAGGCCAAGGGGGATCTAAGTGATGCCACAGATGACGTGCCTAATATACCCTTTAGTAGGGGGTGGGGAAGGGAAGACTGAGAGTGGCCGAGGCTTTAGGGTGGAGCAGGGTGGGACTGTCACCCACAGGAGGCCACATCTAAACCCCACTGAGCACATGGTTTTGACAAGTATACATACACTTAGAGAGAGAGAAGGTTTATTTGGTGACCGGAAAAGCATATTGAAAATTGAGGCTGTCCTGGAAAAAAGAATGAGACTTGTCCCCTGAACCAAAAGCAGTACTGTCATTAGTTAACATGATCAATCCACCAGGAGCTGGGCTCTGGGAGAGAGCAAGCGCCGGCCTCACCATGAGAAAGCCCCCGGGCATCTGCACATCCCCGTCAAGCTGCACCTGTGACCTGAGATTCCTGTCCACCAGCAAAACCTGACCAGGACATTGGTCTGTGATACTGAATGTGAACGATGCCTTGGGATTGTGGGATGGTTCTGTCGCTTTTGATGCCTTTCTGAACTTTCTCATGAATGAGGAGAACCGGGAACCTGATGGGGAGACATCTGCCCACGCTCCCACTACCAGCAGCCGAGAGGCAGGAGCTGGAAGGCGGGTGGTTAGTCGGGGATTGTGTTCAACAGTGAGAAAGAACCCTGGAAAACACGTCGTGAGCCATGTGAGGCTTATCATCCCCCGGGAGCTAGACAGTGGCTGGCTTGGCTGGTGGTTAAGGTGCTGGGTGGGGGTCTCTGTGCCCCTCTGGCCTTTCCCTCAGGGTCAGTCACAAGATGGCGGCTGCAGGAAGGCAGCCTTGCTCTGGGAAGGCTGGGAAGCTCTGTCACTGAAATCGGCCTAAGTTCTGTCTGTGAAACTGTATCCTGTGGCCGTCCTGATCTCTGAGGGAGGCTGGAAAATAAAATTTCTTCGTCTCCGTACCTTAAATTGCACTGTGTCTCTGTAAGGAAGAAAGGTAGAATGGAAGTATGCATAGGCAACCAGCATTCTCACTTGCAGTGCGTCTCTAGAAAACCCTTTTTCTAACCCTTTCTCTCCCCTTCTGGATGATTAAGAGATAGGTGTTATGAAAATCTGTAATAAATGTGCTAACCCCTGGTCTGTCTGTGATGCAACTTGCCCCCAAATACCTCTGGACCAATCCCACTAACCACAGGACCTTGCCTTGTGCTTCCAGTAGAAATTCTTATCTATGGGGCTAGTGTTTTAATAGAGCATTAGATATCACCAGAAACTTTCAGATGGGAACATTTTTTTTTAAGCTCCTCCAAAGACCCAAAAAGTCCAAGAAACTAGAAGAAGACAGAGGCAATGTTATAACTTCCAGAAGTTGAATTGAGGATAATAAGGTACAATTTCCACATGTGCTGCTTTTTTTTTTGCACTGAAACCATATTTTGGGCTAACTCTGAAATGCAGAAACTAGAATATTTCATTTGCATCAGGAGAGAAACAAACACACATTCCACATACATGTTTCTGACTAAAATGGCAACCGCTATGGAAAGCAACTAATGCAGCGTAGAAAACGGGAATAAATGAAATGCTAGAAAACTAGGAGGTGGAGGTGGAAGCAGGGAGAAGCTTCTTCTGAGGCCAGGTTATGGAGTTTCATGTTTGCTTCCCTCCCCTGAGCCTGGCTGCTGCTCTGGTTTGCACACTCAGGGAGTCTAAGTTAGCCAATTCTCATTTGTCAAGAAGTAATGCCTTTCTCATGCGACAGACTGGGAGGAAATATTTGTAAAACACATATAAAGGACTTGCACTCAGAGTATTAAAAAGTATAAAAAGTACTCAACAATAAGAAGATAAACAATTAAAACATAGAAGATCTGAAAGATGTACAGATAAGTGAAAAGACGCTCACTATCATTCATCATTAAGGCAATGCAAATTAAAGCTACAATGAGATTCCACTACACGCCCACCTAGAAAAGCCAAAATGAAAATGATTTACAATGCCAGATGTTGATGAGGATGAGGAGCTATTGCAACTCTCATGTACTATTCCTGGGGATATAAAATGGTGTAGTCACTTTGGAAAAGTCTGGACATTCCTTATAAATTTTAAACACACACTTTCTGTATGACTTAGCAGTTCCACTTGTTCATAACCCCAAACTTCAAACAACTCAAATGTCTGTCAGTGGAGAAATGGATAAAAATGCACTGTGATATATGGAAGGTTCCTCAAAAGATTAGAAGTGGAACCACTGTATGACCAAGCTATACCACCCCTTGGTGTTTATCTTAAAGAATTAAAGTTACACTCTAGCAAAACATGCAGACCCATGTTTATAGCAGCATAATTCACAGTAGCCAAACTACGGAACCAGCCTAGGTGTCCATGGATGAATGGATAAAGAAAATGTGGTATATCTACACAATGGAGTTTTATTCAGCCATAAAGAAAAATAAATTATGTCGTCTGCAGGAAAATGGATGGAACTTGAGAACATTATGTTAAGTGAAAAAAAAGCCAAATTCAGAAGGTCAAGAGTTGTATATTTTCTCTCACGTGTGGAAGCCAGAGAAGAAAAAGAGAAAAAATGTTGGGGGTGATCTCAGAAAAATCAAACGGAGATCAGTACAGGAAAGGGACCGGGAGGAGGGGAGTGAGAGGGGGAAATACAGGGGAATGATATTAGTCAAGTTTTTATACAGTGTGCATGTACACATATGTAACAACGAATGATGTCACGGGCTGTGTGTGCACTATGTTGCTCATCGTAGCCTAGTGAGAGGATAAGTCTGCACTGAGAACTTGCTGTGGCCCCTCCACAGGGATTGACCGCCTGATGCAGGTGAACGCCCCCCTCAACTTCTGCCAAAGATCCCACACTCCACCTGAGGTGGGTGTGACCTACCAAGATGTCGATCAACCTGCTGACTGCAAGACATCATGAAGTGAGACTCTGTCCCTGACACCTTATCTCTGCCTTTGATGTGCCCCCTGAAATAAACCACCCGAGCCATCTTTTATTTGTCTAGTTTAGCACCCATGTGGACTAGATGTATCAGGGGCTGTGCTTTTGTAAATATATTTCTGACAATTTCTGTTTTGTTCTTCACTAATTATTTGAGACTTTAAGTTTTAGGGTGACTTATACCCTCCTCGGTAGGAAGAAATACCTCCCAATGAGATGTTGGCCGTTTCTCCCATTAAAAATCCCATTATGTACAACTGTAATCCACCAAAAAAAACATGATATATAAAATGTAAAACTCTCATAAAATGCACTGTGGTCAATCCATACAATGGAATATTACCCATTAATATCAAGGAATGAGCTATTGATATATTCAACAACATGGAAAAATCTCACAAGCATTATAGAAGACTAGATGATGACTAAACGATGCATGATCATATCCAAATTGTAAAGGAAGAAAAACATTTTTTTCTTCAACACCCCCCATTGGTTCTTAGTTTCAATGAACCCCTATAACCAAAGACAGATTAAGAAGAGTAAAGCCAACAGAAGCATATTAACATTCATATTTTATGTATACATACGTGAGAGACACCTAGAGAATGAGTAGCTCCTAAAGAGGTGGATTCTAATTCCAGCTTGTACAGCATCCTCAATAACAAAATAGTAAATTTGTAAAAAAGTCACAAGATAAAGGAAAGGGACTTTAAACTTTTAAGGATGGAAACTTGTAGGAAGACAAATAAATGGCAGATAAAGGCTAATTACTAAAGATTGCTATTGTAGATTCCTCTAATACTCTCTGCTCCCAAAAGAGTTTGAAGTTGTCTTCTTGTGTTAACTTTTGTTCTCCCTGGTAGAAGGGGGGGGGGGGTGAGATACCTTCTGTGTTTCTAAACCCAATTCCTGTTTTTAGGAAAATAGAGAACAAAGAACTTCCCTTCATCTGCTTCTTCTCAATTTCTGTTAGCTCAACAATCCTTCAAATGTGGGTATGGTGCTTTCTGATCTCCCATTAGGTGAGGTTCTAAAACAGACGAGACTACAGTGTAAGAAAGAGAGCAGTAAGAGAGGCCACTGATTGCAAAGGGGGTACATGAAGGGACTTTTGGGATGTTAGACATGTTCTATGCATTGACTATGGTGATGGTAGATAACTAAATCCATTTGTTGAAGCTTCTCAAAGAATACTGAACTGAATTTTAGTGTACATAAATTCTACTTCAATAAAACTGATCGAACATGTTTTGCCTTTTTAAAACATTATTTGAATTCTCAGCTTTTGGGTAGAAGGTCAGAGGCAGCCATTATCAACTCCTGGGTATGGCCTGGAGACCTTCAAACTTGAGGGTGAGCTTGATCTGGTCCCAAACCAAGAACCATAACTTGGAGCTTGGCACGTGGGCATTTCCACACTTTGAAGCTCAGTTCAAAGCTGGGTCAAGGAGGAAGGGACATGCTGGGGAATTCTTGGTCATAAGGTGTTAAGAGATAACTTTCAAAAATGATAAATTCATGACTCTCATAAGGATATAAAATTGAACTCATTGTACTTTAGTCATAATGAGAACACCAGACAGATGTTATAACTAGTAAGGAATGAGATAATGAATAAAATTAAAAAGAGTAAAAGAACGTTGGAATGAATGTGCAAATGGAAGCAAAATTGGTTTTTCCACAGTGGGGAGAGTGGTTCCTCTGCCAGACAGGAACCATGTGTGTGTCTATAGGCAAGAACATCTAGCATTGCTGCCAGTTACCTTCACTATGCAGTTATAAGATAGTGTCCATAGAATCAGAATCAGATCATGGGGAAGGGCAAGTTATAGGCCATGTCTAGTTTTTCATGGAAACACAATTATTTCTCTACCTACAGATTTGGAAAAGGCTTCCTAGATCTACGCTAAAAAAGTAACTGCCTCCTTCCTACACTTTGGGGAGATTTTGCTGCTGTCCATCTCTACTCTTAAAGTTAATTCTGCAGTAAAATTTTCTCTCCTGCAGAATGCACCAATTTAAGAACACTTAAGTGGGATGCAGATTTGTTTTTCTGAACGCCTTGAATAACTTTTCTGCCCCAAGTAGCAGGTGGCCTCTTATATTTGTGCCTCTTTGGAAGATCATCATATTTGGCCGTCATATTTGTGCCGCCTTTGGAATATCATCAACCTCAGGAAATAAACAGGCAGAGCTGCCCGGAGCGCAGCACTTGCTCAAGGTAAGTTTCTGTCTCTCGAAACCATGCCATCCCTCCATTTTCCAGGTCCCAAAGGTCAGGAGAGGCTGATAAATCACACTAATATCCATCCTTTCATGGCTTCAGAACATAAATGCTCACTTGCACAACTTCCATATTTTCTTGGATCGATTTTCATTACCTCTTCCTCCCCATGCTGATAGTACACTCTATACAAGAATAGTTGAAATAAGCATCCTGTAAAACTTTTAGAATTACATAGATGCCCCTTAGCCAAATATCTGAATAGAATACAAGTGGTTTTAAAGTTGACTGTGTGTTGTTGTTAGAGCGTGGGGAGCAGGAAGAGTAGTCAGACAGGCTTTGGATTAAATCCCTGCTCTGCCACATAGTGTGTGACTTGAGCAAATGACCTAATCTCTGTGAGTCTTCTTTTTCTCTGTATCATGGGGTTGTTATGAGGATTAAATGGAAATGCACATAAAGCACTTAGGATGGTGACTGGCATGTTGAGAAGAGGTGCTAAAATAATCAGCAGTAAATTGCATGAACGGAGTAGGTGTAGGGAGGGCAGAATTAATCTCTTTTGTTCACCAAGCTACCACAGTGCTGCCTGCCTGATTTTTGCTAAAATTTAAATGTGGATAGAATGAATGCTCAATGAATGTTTATATTATTGCAGTCTTATAAATAGTCTGTTGATCTAACAAACTTCATCACCTGTCTAACTCAATTCCTTTCTAAACCAACCCTCAGCAGAAAGAATCTACTGTTTTTCTTGTAGTCTCTGAGACTATAGTCCATTGTATTCTTATTCTTTATTATTATATACCTAGTTATTGACACTTCTCCACTTTCATTCATTAAGCTCATGTATTCTGTGTGCCAGGCACTGTGCTAAGCTCTGCAGACAGATAGATGGGTGAAGTATGATTACTGACCTCAAATTCTTCATAATCTAGTGGGGGAAGAAGGTCAAGACCAACAGTAATGACAATGTTGGGTTCTTGGGACTGGCTTATTCCACTTAGCATGATAGTCTCCAATTCCATCCATTCCAGGTACACAAAATAAGTGTGGAAAAAGCAGCACCTCACTGGGAGTGTAGGAGTAGATTCTCAGCCTGGACATATCCTTTCACTATGTGTCTTTGGGCACATGTTTACTTGAAAGTAAAATAAAAGCCATTATGATGATCAAATAAACTCATTCCTCTTGAGTTAGACTAACCTTTGTTGAGTGCCTTGAAGGCACCAGATGCTGGAAAGTCATGGGGATCTAACCATGGTCAGGATAGGCACAGTGCTGCCTTCATGATGCTGACCATCTAGCAGGTGTGAAGCTGGCTTGGCAGTAGATTAGAACATGGTCAGTGTGTTAGTTCCTGATGCTGCTGGAACCAAGTACAGAAACTAGGTGGCTTAAAACAAAAGAAACTGTTCGTTCACAGTTCTGGAGGCTAGAAGTCCTGTCATCAGGGCCAGAGCATCTTCAAAGACTTAGGGAAGAATCCTTCCTCCTAATACCTGCAGGTAAGACTTGTAGGTGTGCCCCTCTGACCCCTCCGTCTTCAGATGGCCGTTGTCTGTGTGTCTCTGTGTTCAAATGTCCCTCTTTCTCTCTCTTATAAGACTTAAAGATCCTATAAGAGTCTTGGGGTCTTATGGACCCTAAATCCAGTTTGCATCAGCAAAGACCCAATTTCCAAATAACATCACATTTACACATTACAGGTGAATGTGAATTTGAGGAGGACACTCGTCAACCTAGTGCAGCCAATCTGTAACTTCTGGTATGCTACAGCACTAACAGAGGATTTGATGCCCTCGAATCATTGAAAAGTGACTTGTGTGTCACCCTACTTACTGAGTGATAGACTGCAGTGCGCTAGTCACATTTCCATCCTGTGCTACCCAAGGAAAGAGCCAGTAAGGCTCAGGTGGCAGGTTGATATTCTGTGAAGACGTCCCAGTGAACGCCTCTGGGATGCACAGGCTACACCAGCCAGGTACTGCAATTCATCTGCTTTGTGCACCAATGCAGAGAAAGGCACGGGCACACCTTCTCCAGAGTTGTGGAACCTGTGCTGCGAGATCCGTGGATGAGCACTTCAGACTCTGGTTCTAGTGGTTCTATTGTCTCAAAATAGAGAACTATCTTGAGAACTAGTTGGTGAATATACTAGCCTCTAGTATATTCACCAACTAGTTTAACAGTTATCAAGGGAAAGACAAGAGATTTTCTTCTGGGGAGGGGACTGTCCAGTAAAAAGTCTTGACAGGTACTTGGGTAAAGAGTTGGCGTATTGGTGGAGTGCTACTGAACAACCGTGTAAGTTGGTGACCTATTACCATCCTTCCATATCATTGTTAAAAAGCCTCTGGGGGCTGTAAAATTTTTAAAATGTTGTTTGTTGTGTAATGGAACAAATTTTATATAGAAAGTAGACACGGTAAAAGTCCTTGGAGACAGTGGGCAGGAGAACAGGGAAGACACAAACCTGAAAAGAGAACCCTGGACACTCGGGCCGTGCCTGGACAGCATGGACTTTGGTGTGATAAACCAGTATGTAAACTATGACGCTACGATAAATAGACTCCAGAGCACATTGATAAATCAATACCTGTGAAAACTGTTTAGAGAGCAGGAACAGTTCCATGTTTGATTCCGTGCTGCTCTGCCACAGAGTTCTAGATTTGCACACTTTCATTTCTTTCCTTAGCAAGGGCTTTCTAGTGGGTCATTGCATCTTTGTGGGGGGGGGGGGTGGTGGAGGGAGCACGAGGGAGGAGCAAACCCAGGGCTGTGCACATGGTAGGCAGGCACTCACCACTGCGCTCCATCCCTGGCCCTTTTTCTTTTTTTATTTAGAGACAGGGTTCTTCTAAGCTGTGGAAGCTGGCCTTGAACCTTGCAATCCTCCTATCTCAGCCTCAGATAAGCTTTTGAAAACCATTTTACCTTTTAATGTAAAAAACTAATTAATTTATACCCTAAATTCAAGTTAATTGCCCAACTAATCAGATTCTTCATGAAGAAATTTTTTTTGTTTGTATCTTAAAATGAATCAGCATGGCACTATAAATTAGGGTGCTGAAATTTGATAAGCTGCCTGTCTGAGTGTGAATAATGTGTTTATTAAGGGTTTTTTAAAATGATAAACGTGTAATAATAACAATGATAATTGCAATGATGTGAACAATTAATAGTCATACAGAGCCTCTACATGCCAGGCTCAACACCGAAGCCCATAATACGTATTGTTCTTTCAATCTGTATAACAACCTGTGAAATCTGGATTGTCATTATCCTCATTCTAGATCACAAAATTGAAACTCAAGAAGTTCCACAGTCTGTCCCAGAGCACTCAGCCGGTGAGCAACCAGAGCAGCGTTTATTTAAACTCAGGCAACCTGGCTCAGAGTCCTGGCTCTTACCTGAGTGAAGCTTGAATCAACTCTTCCAGAGCCCCTGAAGCTCAGTTCCAGACAACTAGATGCCCCCGACAGTGGGAAACCACTGATGGTAACTTGTGGGCATGCTCCAGTCTGTGCTGGTGCCCCCTCTGCCAGGTCCCTGCCTTTACTTGGATGTCAGGCAGCACATCTCACATGACAGGTGTCTTCCCTGTCTTCTTCACTTTCTGGCCAATTTTAATTCTTTTCTTTTTTAATTGAAAATCACGATGTAAAATGATAAGTTTCCATTCAGATAGTCCTTTAGAAGAAATTTGGGCACCTACATCAAACTCATATCTGTTTTACTTAACTTTTCTTAGTTCCTGTTAACTCTCTTCCCACATACAGAGAGCGCCAATCAATATGTGAGTACTTCACTCTTAAATATTTAAGATTTTTTTTATCTGTGTTTCAATTTTGCTTTTTTGTTTGTTTGGTTGGTTGGTTTTTTTGGTGCTGGGGATTGAACCCGAGGCCTCAAGTATGCTAAACACAGGCTCCGCTACTATAGCCCCTTTACTCTCTAAGTATTAAGATAGCCAAAGACCACCAGGTATTTGAGGATAGCACTTAACATAAAGAGCCCAAAACAATCAAATAAGAAACACACACACACACACACACACACACACACACACACACACACACCAGATACAATGCAGGGACCAAAGAAACCTTCAAAAATAACAACACCAAAGCCTTAATGCATTTGAGACACATGAGAAGGTATTGAATTTATAAAACAAGATCAGAATGCTATAAAAAAGAACATAGAACAATTTTGAAATAAAAAAATATAAAAATAGTGATTTCAAATAATCAACAGAAAGATGAAAACATGAAATTGGGCGAGGCTAGAGAAGAACAGAGTTACTTTAGATTAGGTAGAGTGGAGTGAAGTGAGGGGAGGGGGGAGGGGGACAGGAAGGACAGTAGAAAGAAACAGTCATTATTACCTTATGTACATATACGACTGCATGACGATGTGATTCTGCAGCATGTACAATCAGAAAAATGAGAAATTATACCCCGTTTATGTATATCAAAGTGTATAAATGCATTCTACTATTATGTATAACTAATTAAAACAAACTTTAAAATTTATACAGTAAAAAAAAAAATGAGTGTGAGGCTGAGGGTGGTGGCCCCCAGCTGTGATCCCAGTTGCTCAGAAGCCTGAGGCAGGATTTAAGTTCAAGGCCAGCCAGAACTTGGGCAACCTAGTGAGACCCAGTCTCAAAATAAAAAGGGCTGGGGCTGGGGGGTGTAGCTTAGTGGTAGAGCACCCTGGGTTCATTTCCCACTACACCAAAAAAAAAAGGGAGCTTAGAAAATGCCCTGTCCAGCCTCCCCAAGGCACTCCTGTGGAAGTCGGCAGCATGCTGGGCCAAGGTGGCTGCTGTGGACAAGAAACCTCTGCAGACCTGTGGAGGAGGTCCAGTGTGACCTTCAGGAGTAGGGCGCTGGGGATTCAGAGAAGAGGATGTTCCATTCTCTTGGGGAATTGCATAAGAATCAACATTTTTTGAGAAGTTCAGGCCAGTTGTGTCGTAAGAATGACCCTCAACACTAGCCCTTGGGGCTACCCAAGCGTGGCTCCCAACCCCCACCAGGGTCCTGTGCTCCGTGCTTGGCCCCCCTCCCCGCAGCTCAGCAGCCACTTTACTTCCACTTGGTTGTCTACCTTCAAGCCTTGACACAACTCTGGATTTTAAAACAATAGCCCAAGAACCCTCATTTGCTCGGATTTACTCCTTTGTTTACTGTCTTATTTCTCCAACCTTATTCTTTCTGGCAGCCTTTACTTCTACCTCTTTTCTCTCTGTTACCTCCTTGACCTGTGGCAATTGATTTCTCTCTACCTTCCAAATCACCTCATCCTTGGAGCCTGCAGGCCCTCTTCAAGATCACCACATTGCTTTTTTTTTTTTTTTTTAAACCACACTCTTTATGTTGAAAATTTTCCTTTCTATAGAAAAACTGAAAGAACAATACATTGAATACTAGCTTGTCCTTCACCTTAGTTCACCAAATTGCTAACATTTTGCCCCCTTAGCTCCTGACCTTGTGTGTGTGTGTGTGTGTGTGTGTGTGTGTGTGTGTTTTGCAGAGTAATTTGAAAGAAGGTTATATTTACTGTGGCATTTCACCTAAAAACTTCACTCCAAATACACTATTCTAAATGCTTAGGCTTGTATCTCCTAAGAAAGAAAATATTCACTACAGTGTGTCATTGTTCCCAAGGAATCTAACATGGATTTAATGAGGTCATTTAATAAATAGTCCATATCCAAAACTGTCTCCTCAAAGTCTTGAAAATTCTGTGGTTGTTCTTGGTTTTGTTTATTCTAAATCCAGGACTCAAGTAAGTTTCATATATTATTTTATTTCTTTGGCCTCCCTTAAGCTAGATTCTAGAATGTTCCATTATCTTGGGGAATTGCCTAAGAATCAACATTTTTTGAGGAGTTCAGGCCAGTTTGTTGTAGAATGACTCTCATTCTGGACTTCCTTGATTTTCCCTCATGTTTAGATGCAGGTTAAGCACGGGATTTTGTTTTGTTTGTTTTGGTCTGTGTTTTGGCAAGATTACTACATGAATAATGCTGTGTGCTTCCAATTGCATCACATCATGATGTCAGTTTCTTCCCATTATCTGTGAGGCTAAGTTTGTTTACTATATTGTCTGCCAATGTTCTCCATTGTAAAAGTATCTTTTCCCTTTTGTGGTTAAGAGTAATGTTTTGAGACCTTGCCCATACCCTGTTCCCAACAACTTCCCTCTCAGCGTCCTACCATACATTGATTATCCTGGCCTCAATGGGTGACTGCAGTGAAGATTGCAAAGTGAAAGATTTCAAGTTCCTTCTACATGTATTGGATGGTATTCTTATGTAAAAAAAAGCAATTCTCCGCTCCCTTGGTTCAATGGACTCCAGATTTCTTTTCATTTTCCTTCTATTTTGTAATTCAAAGCCATCATTATTCTTTTTGATGCTCAAATCAATGCAGATGTCCCAGGTGGGAGTCCCTTTAAGTGGCTCCTGTCATTCTGACACAGGCCTGCTGAGTCTTTCAGTACTTTCCTGCTTTTAGATCCCAGATGTTCCAAACTTACCTTTACCTTCCTGAAATTAGCTGTGTCCACGTGAAGCCTGTGTTTCTTTCAGTTCTTCTGTGTTTTTGTTTTAATTGGAACCCAAGATTGCCATCCCAGCCTTCCCGTTGAAATCTTGAATCACCCTTGACCTCTTGCTGCCTTCACGTCGGCTCTCTCTGATTCCTTGTTAGGGTCATTCATTTTTTTGATAGATGATGAAATGCTGTGCAAAGAGCCAGGCCCCACCCTCAGGGTGCTCACACTCTAGCTAGGTGGCCTGGTGATTTACCATTCACATAGGCACCTTGAAACTGAAAAAGTATGCTACAAAGAATTACCCTGAGCTGGGCTTGGTGGTGCAGGTCAGTAATCCCAGAGACTCAGGAGGCTGAGGGAGGAGGATCAAGGCAAGTTTGGGCGACTTTGCAAGACCCTGTCTCGAAATAAAACAAAAAGGGTTGGGGATGTAGCTAAGTGGTAGAGTACCCCACATAAATGTCAAATTTCCAATAGTGAAAAGAACAAAGGAGGAGGAGGAGGAGGAGGAGGAGGAGGAGGAGGAGGAGGAGGAGGAGAGAAAATTGACGCTGGACAGGAGACATGAATTGGTATAGTTCAAGGCTCACCAGGAATTTTACCCCCCACTCTTAACTGATCCCCTGGGTCTAGTTTCCATTGTCAAATTTACTTCCTTACACATAGCATTCCTTATGTAATATCCCCCATTCTTCAAAATCTGAAGCCATCTGTTTTCCAGGAAATCACGTCAAAAGCTCTTCTCCAGGCTGGGGGTGTGGCTCAGTGGTGGAGCACTTGCCTAGCACTCATGAGGTCCTGGGTTCCATCCCCAGCACCACAAAGTCTTCTCAGATTGCTCCGGTGCCTCCACACTTGGTTGCAAGTTTTGCTGAGAACAGGAGCCCTGATGTCTTGTCACCCTCCCCAGCACCTGCACGGTCCCAGCACATTGTAGGTGCTCGCACATAGAAGGTTCAGGAAGGGCTCTGTGCTCCTCTCGCCTGTGCCCCGCCTTCCCTCACCCAGCATGCCTTCCCATGTCTCCTATTTACGTCTCACCCCTTCCAAAAAGATGCCAGAGTGACACATACTCTTCCTCTTACACTCTTACACTCCAGCTGCATAAGATGAAATACGGCTTTGAAATGTTCCCACTCTGAAACAAGAGGACAACCTCTGCACCTAAATGCAGAGGAAATCCACAGTGATGGGGCGGGATGGGGGGGGGTTCCAGTCATATGGCCTGAGGGACCCATGACCAAAGGTGGTATATTCTGGAAAGTCTGCAGGGCCTGACAGACACTGGGATCCCTGTGGGAAACCAGAGACGTGGGCATGAATGAAATAATGCCACTGGAGAGCCAAGAGGCAGCTAGGAGTACGCAGCTTCGGGAAGAAACAGAGGCAGCCTAGCAAAACAGGAGAAGGCTGGGTGGCCCAGAGCAGTGCTTCCCATCTAGGGGGCGTCTGCAAGGGTTAATTTAATGTGTCAATGTGAGTAGTCTGTGGTTCCCAGATACTGGTCAAACATTACTGTAGGTCTTTCTATGAAGGTACTTCTTTAGATGAGATTGATGTTTAAATCAGTAGACTTTGAAGCAGATTAATCCTCCTTAACATGGGTGGACCTCATCTAATCAGTTGAAGGGCTTAATCTAAAAAGGCTGGGGCCCCTGGAATAGGGGGGAATCTGCCATCAGATGGTTTTTGGATTTGAACTACAACTCTCTGGATCTCCAACCTGTTGGCTAATCCCACAGAGTTTAGAGTTACTAAGCCTCCAGAATCATGGGAGCCATTTATGAAAAAAGATCTCTCTTTCCCTCTCTCTCCTGTTCATACCCTGTTGATTCTGTCCTTTCAACACTGAGAGTAAAAGTAGAAGCAGTCTTTCCCCAAGGAAAGCATCATTCAAGAGGGAGAGTAAAGTAGGCGACACCTCCCAACACAGGGGCTGGGGCCTTACTACCAGAGTCTCTTACAAGAACTGCTGCCAAACTGTGTGTGTTTCATTTGGAAGGAAAGGATTCCAATGAATATGGAGCAGAGAGGCACCTGCGAACAAAGGAAGCACTAAAACTTGTTGGACTGAGTACCCCAGACAGCGTTTTCTGTGCCTTAAAACTCCCAAGGGTAGTACCCTTCATAAGTGTAGGGAGGGTAGGAAGCAGGGGACAGTTGGAGAGATGTCAAAGTGTTTGAGGTCTCTGTGGTTGGCAAGGCTAGAGGTTCTGATTAAATTTAGATTTGGTTAGAAAAATACGTCCTCCTCATTCTTCACCACCTGGGTTCGGTCCACCCTTCTTCAAGAGCCTGCTGGATTTGCCAGGACTCTCCCATTCACCCCAGGAACTCCTCCACCACTCAGCTCATCCACGCCACCGAGTGCTTAACCAGTGGCGCGGTGAGGGGCGCTTGGGCTCTGAAACTGTGATGATGATGTAGGACAGAAGACGCTGCACACCTGAGGGATTTTCAGGAAGCAGGTTTATTTTAAGCTGCAGTGGTCCAGAGGGGGATATTACCTAAAATTCTCTGGGCCTTGTGTCTGGAAATTCTTTGAACTTTATACCCAGTGGGAGGAGGGGTTTGAAGGTTTACAGGATAAGTGTTTTTTGTTCCATTTTTTTTTTAGACTAGACAGAGGTATTACAAGTTTTTGTTTTTGTTTTCCTGCAAACCTGACAAAAAAGAGGAAGCTACAAATCACAATGCCCTCTGCAGAAGTTTTTTGTTTTTTGTCATTGTTGTTAGTACTGGGATTGAACTCAGGGGCACTCAACCACTGAGCCATATCCCCAGCCCTATTTTGCATTTTATTTAGAGACAGGGTCTCATTGAGTTGCTTAGTGCCTCATTTTGCCGAGGCTGGCTTTGAACTCGCGATCCTCCTGCCTCAGCCTCATAAAACTGCTGGGATTACTGGCATGAGCCAATGCACCCAGCTCTGCAGAAGTTTTTACTGTGTAAAAATCTTTCTGACAAGAAGAGAGCCTAGTGCCTCCTCCCATAATTAATGGCAAGAGTACCTGATCTGTGTCAATGAGAACAGCACACCCTATGACCTGGCTTTGACCCTGCCACTACCAGCTTCCTGAGCTTGGACTCATTGCCAGCCAAGATTTGATTTTCTTTTAGTCTGTAAAATGGAGTGACGTGGTGCATTGTGCCCTAAGAGTTGTTCCAACACTGAAAATCTATGATCAGTTCTTCTATTTTTTTCCTTTCATGTCCTAAAGAAGGACAGTCCAGAAAGATCATATCATGTGTGTCAATGATAAGGCACAATCAATGGCAAATATCTTTGTGTCTCCTCCCTGTTTTGCTGGTAGGGCCTCTGGCTTGTCTTCCCCATCCAGCTCTGTCTGCCCTGCCTGAGGACTGTTCTGCCGTGGGTTCTTGCTCCGCAGTGAATCCCAGTGACTCCCCTCGGCTGAAGCTGTGGGGAGCTTTCAGTCATAGGGCCTCTCCTTCTGCTGATTATTGGAATACAGTTGTCCCACACTATCCACAGGGAGCTGGATCCAGGACCCCACGCAGACACCAAAATCCACAGATGCCCAAGTTCTTTATATAAGTGTTGTAGTGTTTGCATAGAACCTATGTGCCTCCTCCCATGGACTTTAAATCATCTCTGTGTTATTTGCAATACCACATAAAAGTAAATGCACCATAAACAGTTGTTTATACTGTATCATTTAGGGAATAATAACAAGAAGAGTCTGGATAGGTCTAAATATATAGTACATGTCAGTAACAATGTAACCTTTTCTTCTTTTGGTACTGGGGATGAAACCCAGGGACACTTTACCATTGAGCTACACCCCTAACCCTTTTTATTTTTATTTTGAGACAGAGTCTTGCTAAATTCTTAGGTTGACCTCAAACTTGTGATTCTCCTCAGCTCCCCCATCACTGGGATTACAGGCATGCACCACCACACCTGTCATAAAGAAGTAGTCCTAGTTTGCTTGAATCTGTAGATGCAGAATTTAGGAATATATATATATATATATATATATATATATATATATATATATATATATATATATAGAGAGAGAGAGAGAGAGAGAGAGAGAGAGAGAGAGAATCATCAGTATTTCCATGATTTCATTCCTCTATTGGGTACTCTCCTGTTTTCTTGCTTACCGCCCCCCTGATTTCTCCTGGGATTCTGAACTAGAATTTAATCTAATCCACTTTTTTTTTTTTTTTTTTGGTACAGGGCATTGGACCTAGGGGAGCTTTACCACTGATCTACATCCCCGGTCCTTTTTATTATTTTAAGACAGGATCTTGTTAAATCGCTGAGAATCTAGCTAAATTGATGAGATTGGCCTTGAACTTGAGATCCTCCTGAGTCACTGGAATCACAGAGGTTCAGCCCCACACCTGACTTATTCCAACCTTTGACACCTGCCTGATCTTTTGAGTCTCACCTGGACCCCACACTTCTACACGATGCCCTACTTTAGGTGCTTGCTTCTGCCCCACAGTCACCTCCCTGTCCTGGATCGTCAGGCCTCACTTAGCTCTTCAGATCCCAAGGGCTCATTCATTGTACATAATAGAACATGACAGCAAAACCCATATAATTCTTAAAAGTAAAGACTTTAGAAACTATTTGGGCTGCTGGCAGTTGTTACAAAGGTAAGCAGGGTACATCTCTGCACTTTTCTCGATAGCCTCGAGGTCAGTTATTAAGAGGGTCAGTGAGCACCGACTGTGGTGGAGGACAATCAACTCTCATCTTCTCGCAAACCTCACGGCATTGATTTGGTGCTACACCTCCACCTAGACTCCCTTTGGTACTTTTTTTTTTTTTTTAAAGTTTTTAACCAGAAACAATAGTAGTCTTATTTTGATGGGTTAGATTTATATTCCAAAGTAAGAGTTGCAGCAAGAGGCATATAAATTATTGCTATGTAACAAATTACCACAAATGTAGCAATTTAAAACTACATGTACTTGTTATGTCACAGCATCTGTGGATCAGGAGTCCAGGCTGGGGCTAGCTGGTCCTATGCTTCCGGGGCTCTCAGGAGGCTGTGATGGATGTGTGGGCTACAGCGGCAATCTAAGATGCAGGCTCCGTTGGGGAGGAAGGACTCACTTCCATGCTCTTGTGGTCCATAGCAGAGTTCAGTTCTGGAGGTTGTTGGATTAAAGGTCTCAGTTCCTCACTGGTTGCTAGCCAGAGACCACCCTTGCTCCTGTATGTAAAATAATGGAAGTGAATCCTATCATCTTTGTCATATTCTGTTGGTTAAAACCCAGTTATGGCTGTACCCAACTCAAGGAAGGAGTTTGCATGTAAAACGGATTCCAGGAGGTGGGGTTGGGGGGCCATCCTTGAGCACCACAGGCAGTCAAATGTAATAGAAAAGAGATGAGGACTCAGAAATTCATGGCCTGCTTTCAAATTTCAGCTTTATCATGTAGTGTCCATGTTTCTCTGTGCTTCAGTTTCTCCGTTTGCAGAACAGGCATAACGGTCATACCTACCTTGTTCGGCTGCTGAGAGGATTCAGTGAATTATTGTGTTGAGAGTGCTCAGAGCAGCCTACAGTGTAGTTAGAGCCCCATAACTCTTAGCTAATTATTATACTTTCCCTCTGCTGATGTTATTTCTGGAAATGTGGGGGTGGCATGGGGGTGGCGTTCGGGTAGCATTTACCTTCTCTGCAATGATTTTCCACCTTAAGCAATGGTGATATTCAGTCCCTCCCACATATCATGTGCACACAGTGGTTTTAAGATAATGTTGCGTGTTATATATTTGACAAATTCCTTCCTATTGATTTATGTCAGGCTTCTCAATGGGAAGGTGGGATGCCACAAATGATAAGTAAAGAGAAAGAGCCAACCATTCAGATAAAAGAGTCTTTGGGGACAATTTGATGCTATTCAAAGTGGTTTCATCTCTAGGAACTGAGATGGGGCCATCAAATATTAATGGGCCTTTAGTAAGAGCTGTTGTCCTTCAAACAGCTGGTGGAGGCTGTTACTAGAGTTCTGAAGGAAAACTCTTGCCTCCATGTGAGCCTTTGGAAAGGGTCCTGTGCAGAAGATGGTCTTTAAAGATAGTTTAGCTCTGTGGTTAAAAGAGTAGACAAAATCGGTCCCTGTGATGGTCCACAGGTGGAAATGGTAAGAACTTTATGAAAGTGATGTGGAGTACTAGGAAGGAAAGGAGGTTTAAAATAAATTCAGAAAAATCATACACTCTTGTGATATTATGAAATACATATTTGATTTTTGTTCTTAGCTCCTGACGCACAGCTCCTAAAACCTTTGAGCTCTCCAGAGTGATAAGAGAGGTTTTTTTTGTGTTAATGAGATAACTGGTGGCTAGGGGCCCCTAAATAACTTCAGGATGTAGGCTGGTGGGCCAGAAAGACCAAAGAATAATTAGAGGGTTGGGGCTCTACTCCCCAACCTTGGTCACCAATGGCCAATGACTTAGTCAATAATGCCTGTGTAGTGGAGCTTCTATAAAAACCCAGAAGGTCCGAGTTTGGAGAGCCTTCTGATAGCTGAAGATGTGGAAGTTGCTGGAGGGCGTCTCTCTTCATCCGGCTGTTTTTCTGTATCCTTCACAATATCATTGTTTTAGTCAGCCTTTGCCATGCTGTGGCTGAAAGAACCAACCGGCACAGCTGTGGAGGAGGAATGGCTTATTAAGAGGCTTGCAGTTTCAGAGGTCCCAGTCCATAAGAGGCTGGCTGCGTTCCTTGGGAATCAAGGTGAGGCAGGCGGGACGTCATGGCCTAAGAGTTCAGCAGAGGGAGGCAGCTCCCATGATGACCAGGCATCAAGAGAGACTCCACTCGCCAGATACAAAATACATACCCCAAAGCCAAGCCTCCAATGCCCCGTCTCCTCCAGCATACCCTACCTGCCTTCAGTTACTGCTTATTAATTCCATCAGGTGACTCATTCCCTGATTGGGTTAAAGCTTTCATAATCATTTCTTCTCTGAACCTTCTTGCATTGTCTCACTCTTGAGCTTTTGGGGGACACCTCACATCCAAATTGTAACAATCATTTATACTAAAAGTGTATATGTAAGTAGGTGTCAAGGAAAATAAAAACGGAGTAGTTGGCTCAAGATGCTTACCATGGAGTCAGGAGGCCATTATTGATGAGTTCTCAAGCACAACCACAGTGGAACCTTTGAACAGGGCTGCACATGTCCCACCCTAGGTCTTTGAAGTTGTTAGTCTCAGCTGGCTTTCTGGTTGATGGTCTTCTTTTACAAACCTCAGAGAGACTGAGAGCATGCCCAACCCCTCTCTGATAAAAAGACTTAAAACTTGCCAATTCCAATTATAATTCCTGACCCACGAATAATGTAATTTCCAAACTCCTTGCAGTTTTAAAAGCATAAATATAGCCAACATTTTGAAAATCCTTGGAGCAAGTTTTCAAGATTGTTTGGATTTGTGTTTTCCCTGATGGCAATCCTAATAGCCCCAAATAGATGTAATTGTCTTTGTTTTCAACTAGGTTAACTTTATTCTCAGTTGACAGTGGTTTTCTTGAGTCTTGTGAGCTGCTCTAGGAAATTTTTTTTTTAATATTTATTTTTTAGTTTTAGGTGGACACAATCTCTTTATTTTACATGTATGTGGTGCTGAGGATCGAACCCAGTGCCTCATGCATGCTAGGCGAGCACTCTACCACTGAGCCCCAGCCCCAGCCCCTGCTCTAGGAAATTGATTGAACCTAAGGAGTGGGTTATGGGAACCCTGATTCATAGCCTATTGATCAGAAATTCAGGTCACGGCTTGGAATTTGACATTGGCATCAGAAGTGGGGGTCTTTCTTGTTGTACTGAGCCTTAACCTGCAGGATCTGACACTGCCTCTAGGTACATAGTGCAGAATTGATCTGAATTAGGGGACAACAGGTTGTGTCTGTTGAATTGCTTGTTTTGTGTGTGGACAAAGTCCCCTACACATCTGGTGTCTGAAGGACTATGTGAGAGTAGGAGTAACACACAATGGTAAGGAAGATTTCAGAATTTAAATAACAAATGAAGTTAGGTCATTGCAGTTCACCATTTTCAGGAAGTTTGACAAAGGACAGGTTTTCATCTAGTATTCTAGCAGAAGTGCAGGCCCAGGGAGATTTCCGTCAAGACAGATGCAAACACCTGTGGGTAAGAAAAGTGGCAGGATGACAGAGCTGAGCTGGAAGATGTCAAATACTCAAGAGTAGGAGTACCCATTCGGATTGCATTTAGCTGCAAGTAACAGAATGCCTAACTGACACAACTTAATCAGGTAAGGGGTTTATTTGTCACATGCAACAGAGATCTGGAGGTAGATGGATCCTGGATAAGTACACCAATCTCAAATGTCATCAAGAACAAGTCCTATTATCTTTCTCCTCTCTCTCTTGAACAAGTGAGTTTCATTTCTGTGGTGTCTAGATGGCTGTTGCACTCCCAGGTATCCTAAAATTTTAGGAAAGAAAAGGGGTAAGGAAGAAGGGCTGATGGGCAATTGCTAAGAAAATGTGCTGGCCAAGTCTGTTCCCAAAAAGAACTTTCTTGAGAGTTATTTCCAGTGACTTGCATTCTATTTCATTAGCTTGTGCTATGTGACATAGCCACTTCTGGCTACAATATCATCCTAGGAATTAAAATATTTATCCTTCACGGAGCCTGCCATAGCATCACCTGCAGCTTCAGGTACGCTGGTCACTCTAGTTACATATCAATAGCTAAGGGCTGGGGATGTAGCTCAGTTGGTAGAGTACTTACCTTGAATGCACAAGGCCCTGGGTTCAATCCCCAGAACCACCAAAAAATTTTAAAAAAAAGGAAAAAAAAAGTCACATTTTCAAACTATTTATTTGTTTATGGGAAGAAAAGCAGTTGTAGATATTTTATGGGATATCAGAGAATTGAGTAATTTTAGGCTTTTAATTGGCTGAACCATGCATATAAAGAAAGACTTCATTTCTGGTCACATCCTTCTCAATGATTGCAAAAGAATTCCTCCCTCTAATCCTGGGTTCAGGCATTTGGACAATGTAACTGTAATAAATTGTACTTTACTTCCTCATTGTCAAGGGAAATGAACGTAAATATTCTCTTGTCCACCAAAGCCCATTGTTGTAGAATGGAGACCATTTGTTGTTTTTATTCTTCTAGAAAATTCAGCAGCTGCTTGCTGGCACACGATAGTGCTTGATCAATTCCTGATTCAGCAAGTGTGTATCCTTTTCCTCTCATTTCCAGTGGAAGACAAGATGTGCTCATCAACAAGCCCAGTGTAAATACCTTGCTTCATATGCTGGTCCAGTGCCTGCTCAGCTGTCTGTATCCCTGTATTGCCTGTCTAACATGGGAAGCATTGGCTAACTTGCTTTGACCATCCCTGCTGTCATTTTGCATAAACAATCAAGGAAACTTGAAGAAATCTCTTGATACAAAAGTAGGATAGAGAAAAGAAGTTGGAATCTGATTTTCCTTTGGCAGGGACCTGTGACAAAGGCCATGGAGCACCCAAACATGTCCTCGTCAGTTGGTGGTGTTGGGAAGGAAGAGGGGTTTGATAGGAGGAGGAACTAAGTCTGCAAAGCTTGGGGGAAAAAAATACGCTGGCCTGATTCCCATCTAGGAATATGCCAAGTCTTTGAGGAAAACACCCAGCTGATCACAAGCAATCCTGCAGAGTACGTGTGCGGGGGGGCTGCAGTCATGCGTTTACCTCCACATTTGGTCAGATGGCTTTGACGCTTCATTGACAAGAAAAATAAAAATGCTTAACTGAACCTATCCTACATGGAAGGAGAGGTTTTTGAAATCTGTTTCAAAATTTTTATTCTGACAAAATAGTGTTACTTCTCTGGTCCCACCCAGCCTCTGGGAACTCTCATCCTTTAAGGCTATCGATTTCCCTTGCTTTGCATGCTTTCTCAGGACTCAATTAGAACGTTTTTCCAGTGGGCAACGATCTCCATCACATTAACATTCATGAGATGAGCCTGTGTCCCACTTGTTGTTTAATAAAAGACGTGGAATCCAGGGGTATTATTCAGTCGTAGTAGCCATCACCTTGGGACAACATGGCTATTGCAATTCCATTAAAAGCACTAGCAATCGGAAGGGAAGTAGCAATAATAAAAAAGTGTTGCTTTTAGGCAACAACTAGAAAATACTTGCGTGTCACAGATGTCCTCCCTTGGCTATTTAATCAAGAGCAGAAGCCGACACCCTCCAGGCAGCTGGGGACACTGCCGTGGCTCAGAAGGAATGAGCAAGATGACTAGGCTGAAAAAGACGGAGGGAAGACCCCAGCCTAGGCGTCCGGCCTGCCTGGAGCTTCCGTCCTCCTGGGAGGCCGGCTCCCACTCACACAGCCTCCTCGTCCCTTTTGGACTATCAAGCGAACGTTTTCCCAGACGCTGTGCCAGATGCCTTCTACACATTATCTCATTAAATTCTCACCACGAGCCTAAGAGGAAGGTATTATGACCCATTTTATAAATTACTGTGGTTGATCACCTCGTCTAGGGTTATATGGTTAAAAATGGTGGAATGAGGATTTGAAGTCAGATCCTTAGAGGTCATAGAGTGATGGGGAGAGAAACACTTGCTCTTCAACAAAGTGTGGTGGCAGGAGCTGACAGAGAACAGAGGAGGTTGGAAGCCCCTGGAGAGGCAGGCTAGGAGTGAATGACGGACTCCTGGGGTGGGGGGTGGCAACGTGGCCACAGATTGGCTGGGTGTGCGCATGTGTGCAGAGACGTGACAAGGTCAAGAGGTACTCCTTTTCCTAGAGCTTTACTGTCACCTCTTAGATTCTCACCCTTATGGAAGATTTCACTAAACCTGGCTCCCTGGATTGAATTTACACCTGTGAAGGGTAGGGCCTCTACAAAGGTTTGCTCTCTTTAGACAGACTGTGTGTATGAGGGAAAATGAAGATCTGCTCTCCAAGATCACTTCCTTGGCTACAACCACATGGGCTCCCGACCCGGAGATTCCTTCTCAGCAGTGAGACACTGTCTCTGTGGCTCATGTTGCCATAACAAAAATATCAGACTGGGTGCCTTAAACCCCAGGCATTTATTTCTCACAAAGCCAAGGTGCAGGGCGATTCTGTTCCTCACTGAGGGCTTTCTTCCTAGCTTTCAGATGACTGTCTTCTTTGCTGTGACCTTATATATGGAAGAAAAAGAGAGAGAAAGTGAGGGCACATGTGCAAACTTTCTGGACTTTTCTTATAAGGGCACTGATCTCATCACAGGGCCCCACCACCGTGATGTCATTTGACCCTAATCATCTTCCAAAGACCCTATTCCAAGTTCACTTCACATTAGGGAAGGCTGTATATATTCTGCCCTTGCTCCTTCATCTCAAAATGTCCCTGTTTTGTGGCATTTTCTTATTGTCAACTGTTTCCTCCCTGGGCAATAGGAGAAGGTAGAGTAGGTGCTCTGGAGTTCTTTCACAGGTTCTAAATGAGCCCTTATTTTTTAAAAGGTGTGAGATGAAGTATCTAATATGTCCTCTCTGGTCTCCCAAAACACTTGGTACAGATCCTTTCTGTCTCCAGCCTTGCTTGCATCTTGAGTCAGACTGAGCCCATCCCTGACCGTCAGCAGAAGTGCTGAGTGACAACAGGGACCAGTCCATCCTGGGACCCCTCCCCTGCTCAGAATCAGCATCCTGACTTTGGGCTGCTCTTCCCCTGTTGCTTCTCCTTGGGTCCATGACTGCACTTTACTTCTCCTGGTCTTTTTCCTGTCTTCTGACTGATGTTTCAGCCGTCAGAAAGGTACTGATATCTATGTATAATTCACACGAAGAGACCTTGTGCCGAGTAGATATTTGGGAAGGACACGGAACGCTCAGGACTTTCCATCCATCCTGCAAATGAACTTTTATTTAGAAGAAGGCTCCCCCACCCCCAACCAAAGAGCACGTAGTTACTGTATTATGAATAATTAAAAAGCCTCTTCTCGGGATCAGAGTCAGGAGTCTTTCTATGTTCAAGTTAATCCAGCTCCCTTGGCAAAAGAAATCCCCCTTATAAAGGATAATACCAATATAGCTTTTCTAGTTAATATGGAATCTAAATTTCTTTCATTGAATGGTTCAGAAATGATTGTCCTTTCTCTTAACTGGGTTACTGAAAGGTACAGACAAAGCTGTAGTGATGATGTTGGAGTTTTCTCCAGGCTAAGAGGCTTTTCAGTGGCCACCTCTGTCTGTGGCCATTTGGGGATAATTTGATTCAGTCCCTCAGTAATGAGGGAAGAGGGCATGAATAAGGATAGGGGGAAACTTGGCCTGGAACTTGGTGCTTTGACTTAATGAAAATCGTTGCTTTCTTACCTCTGTGAGGGTTCAAAGGCTTAGGGTGATTTCCCTAAATGGCTTCAGCTAACCTAATGCAGGAGGGAAGATGAGAATTGATGGCACCCTCACTGGAAGGTTTAAAGTCTAATTAGCTCCCAGGCTGGCTGAGTTTTATTAATTCATAGATGGGATCTGGGAAGGCAGGGAGACCAAGAAGACAGCAAGAGCCAAGTGAGAATGGAGAGCATGGAGAAAGGCAACCAACCAAGAGGATTTGTTCCACATTTTGACCCACCTGGCATGTAAGCCATTACTGACTTGTCACCTTATTAGCAGGCTCCAGGAAAGACTTAGAATAGTGGCCCACTTACACTTCTGATTAATTTTCTATAACTCAGGATGCTGTAAGTAAATGGATTAAAGGACCATTTGATCTTCAAAAAGAGGTTTATGGTTGCTTTGATGATAAGTACCCAGGGGACACAATGGATTATCATGGATAATGGATTAGGAGAAGGAGCATATTAAAAATGAACTCCTTTCCCTGGTCACATGTAGATGGTGCTGAGGTTAAACGGGGACTGGGTTAACCCTGTCATGCACTTGAATAAAGAGCAGAGATAAACAGAGTGAACTTGTTTATGCCAAGGGAACCCATTTTTTTCCTCACTCCTAGTTGGAAAATCAAGAGTCCTATTGGTAGAGCTTTGAGGTATAACCTCCCTTATCTCCAGATGATAAGTTCTTGGGAAAATACCTTGCCAGATACAAGTTCCAAGCTGAAAAAGTCCAATGAGAAACATGATCAGACCACAAAAAAAAAAAAAAAAAAAAAACCACAAAATTTTTTTAAAAAGTATCTATTATTATTTCAGAGGTTAACTGATTCCCAATGAGTCTCTAAGACACAATGTCAACCCATGGAGAACTCCCCAATTGTGTTAGCCTTTACATTGCTGGGACAAAACAAAACAACACCTGGGAAAATCAACCTAGAGAAGGAAAGATTATTTTAGCTCAGGGTTTTAGAGGTTTCGGTCCATGGTTGGTGGGTTCCATTGCTCAGGCCTGGGGTGAGGCAGAGCATCATGGTGGAAATGCATGGTGGTGGAAAGCTGCTTACCTCATGGCAGCCAAGAAAAGAGAGGAGGGCGGGGGGCAGGAGGGAAAGGGGCCAGGGAAAAGATAAACCCTTCCTGGGAATCCCTCAATGGATCAACCCACTGATGAGGTCCTAGCCCCATGACCTAATCACCATCCCTACTCTGAACATGGCTATATTGGTGACCAAGCCTTTAACACGTGACTCCCTCAGCTGGTCCCTCCGTCTCCATCCCTGTCTTTGAACTTTAGTGGAGTTATAGCTCGCAAACAGAGGGTGGGAAATGGCTGTGTCCCTGAGTGATAGCCATGGTGTGGGGAAAATGGTGGACTTGTCATGGTGCTGTGAATCAGATTTTCAGCTGGTCTCCTATCAGCAGTGATTTTTCTTGCCAAAGGGAAACAAATTTAAGCTCTCCCATTTATTATAGCTCTTGAAAGAGAACGCATCAGGAATTTGATTTGTCTGACCTTTACAGACAACAGTAACCAAAGTGATGATTTTAAGTTAGGGTATATTTGTTAACAGCTAATTTGTTCTTCAGATTTCTGAATGCAATTTGCAGCTTTGCTACCATGTTCTATTTTTATTTTAATCAAGCAGTTGTTATTCACTGGGCTTAATATTGGGACATCTGGCCCTCAGCCACTATGTGACATTGGGAACTTCTCTGAACTGCAGTAAGATATCTGAAATATCTTATTCTGCCTGACTTTCAGGGTTATTTGGAGAACAAAAATGTAAATGAGATCCTACTAACTAAAACATTTTGAAAACTATCACCTAAATATCTCTCTCTCTCTCTCTCTCTCTCTCTCTCTCTCTCTCTCACACACACACACACACACACACACACACACGGAGCAAATTAAGATATAGTTTCTATTCCTATCAAAATTTGAGCAAGAAGTTTTGTAGAAATATAGATTATTCTAAGATTTATATGGAAAGTAAAGGAATTGATCCATTTAAAACAATTTTGAAAAAGAAGAATAAAGTGGGAGAAATCACTTCACCTAATTTCAAGATATGATATATAGCAACAGTAAAGATTATGTGATATTGGTCAGGGAGTAAACACAGACAGAACAGATAACTCAAGAATAGACACCCATATATATATGACCAGATCTTATTTGACAAAGGTGCAAAATCAGAACAGTAAAGGAAGGATAGGTTGTCTAAGAAATGTTTTTAGAATAAATGGATATCCATAGGCTTAAGAAAATAAAAAACCCTAAATCTCACGCCTTATAGAAAAATGAACCCAAAATGGATTATAGATTTAAACATAAAGCGTTAAATGCTTAAAATTTTCGGAGAAAAATAAGAAAAATCTTCAGTACACAAAATTTTGTGAAAGTCTCCTAAGCATCATACCAAAAGCATCATCCAAAAAATAAAAAACAAAAAACAATAAATGACATTTTATTAAAATAAAAAATTAAGGCTCTGGGAGAGACCCTGTTGTGAAGATGAAAAAGAAAGCTACAGGCATGAGAAGATATTTGCAAATCATGTGTCTGATTCATGCCTGGAATATATGAAGAACTCTCACAACTCAATAGTGAAACAAACACATAAATAATTCAACTAGGAAACAGGCAATGGACATGAAGAGATTTTTTTTTTTTTTTTTTTTTTTTTTTTTTTACCTACAGAGATGATCAGATAGCACATAAGTACATGAGAAGTTGTTTAACCTCACTAGGGAAATATGAATTCAGAAAATGATGAGATATTACTACATACCTACTAGGTAATCAAAAATAGTAACAATACCAAATGCTGGCAAGGATACAGAGAAACTGAATCTCACACACATTGTTAGTGGGGCTATAAAACAGCACGGCCACTCTACCCTGGAAAGCAGTTTGGTCAGTTGTTAAAAGCTCACCCTATGCCTACCATACCACGACTGGGCACCTATCCCAGAATAAAAATCAAAGTTTATGTCCATGCAAAAGCCTGCACATGATTGTTCACAGAAGCTTTATTTGCCATTGTGCCAAACTGGAAAGCTCCACCAGGTGGATGGTTCCTCAGATTGCGCTGTATCTATACCATGCACGCTTACTCAGAAATAAGAAGGAATAGACTATTGATAGGCTAATTTGATAGGCAGTTTAATGCCCCTCCCAAAGTTATCCACATCTCAATTCCCCAAAACCTCTGGATATCTTGCCTTATATGGCAAAGGGACTTTGCAGATGTGATTAAGTGGCAGTGTTTGAGGAAGTTTATTTTGCATTTCCTGGGTGACTCCAATGTAATCACATGTGACCTCAAAAGACGGAGGCAGGAGAATGGAACTTGTGACCCATGCGATGAGGGAAGTAGAGGCCCAGGTGACATGAGGCTGAAAACCCAAAATGCTCTACAAGTTGAAAAAAAGGAAGGGGACAGTCTTCCAGGAGGGGTGACGCTTGGCCAACACCTTGATTTGAACCCAGTGAAACTTATTTTGGATTTTCGACCTCCAAAAGTGTAAGACAATAAATCTGTGTTGTTGTAAGTCACTAAATTGGTAGTAATTTGTTACAGGGCAATAGGAAACTAATTTTCAATAGCTTGAATGGCCCTGAAGGCATTATGCTCAGTGAAAAAAAAAAAAAAAAAGTCAATCTCAAAAGGTCAAATACTATATGATGGCGTTTAAATGACATTTTTGAAATGGCAAAATTATAGAGATTGAGAACAAATCAGAGGATGCCAGAGGTTAGGGTGGTGGGGGTGGGGAGGTGACTGTGAAGGGGAGATCTTAGCAGTGATGGGACAGATCTGTACCTTGACCATGGAGGTGGTCACACACATCCACACCTGTGATAGGATGACAGGGCTGTGCTAATGTCAGTTCCCTGGTGTTTTGCTACTGGACTGTTATAATGTTAAGGTGTGACCAGTGATGAAACTGGGTGATGCGTTTGTAGGACCTCTGTGGACTACCTTTGCAAACCTTTGTGAGCCTATAATTATTTCAAGATTCAAAAAAGATTTAGGAAAAAAATGTTGAAATTAAAAAGCCAAAAATAAAAGCCATGACTATTTCAAAACTTGTAATGAGGCATCTTCTAAAAATATCTTTGATTCTCAATGTGTGAACACATGCATACTGCAAGTTTTGCTATTTGGAATCCCTCAGAGTTACTATGTAGATTGAGTAAGCTCCACGGTGATCATCTTAACTTATGAACACTACACCGTGGTAACTCTTTACTCAGTAGTTTACTGGTAAGTTATTCTGTTCATCTTGACTCATCAAAAGGATCCTGGGATGCCCATTAAAAATCACTGTAAAGTGGACATGATTGTGCATTCCTGTAATTCCAGCAACTCAGGAGACTGAGGCAAGAGGATCCCAAGTTCAAGGCTCGCCTGGTCAACTTAATGCGATCCTGTCTCAAAATAAAAAATAAAAAGAGCTGGGGATATGGCTTATTGGTAGAGCACTTCTGGGTTCAATTCCTAGCACTCCTGCCCGCCAAATCACTATGATGAGGGATTTGAGCAAGACAAAATCTGAAGTGTATGGTCCCTAGATTGAATTTAGAAGTACCCATTATTTGTCAACTGGGGCTGCCATAAGGAAATGCCACAGACTTGGGTGGCTCAGATAACAAGTTCCTTTCTCACTGGTCTGGAGGCAAGTGAGAAATGGCATCTTCTGGTGAGGACTCCTTCCTAGCTTTCCGATAATTGTCTTCTGACTATCTTTATGAGGAGGAAAGAAAGAGGGACACATCACGAGGACCCCATCCTCCTGACTTCATCTAAACCCAAGTATTTCCCCAAGTCTTCACTTCCAAATACTATTACATTGGGGGTTTGAACTTCACACTTGAATTGCATGGTGGGGTGTGCAAATTCAGTCCACAGAAGACTGTGAAGTCGGCATTCCAGTCTGAAGGGCAAAAAGGAACGGAAGATGTAAATCCATAAGGAAGTAACTAGTTTGACCCTCATTATCCCAAGCAGATTCCTGGGAGCTTGCTGGGGAAAAAAAAAATCTATAAGGGAAAATACCTTGGGAATATTTTTAGGATTGAGATAGCTGTACATCTTTAGGAGGATTTAAAATTTAGAAATATTCATATGTTAAATACAAATAAGGCAGAATGAGGAGCCTATGAAACTGGACTCTGTTCCATGCATCTTTGGGTGTGTTCCTGACCTAGGTTAAGCCTCCCTTCCCAGTTTTGTACAAGGGAATACTGCATATTTGATTGTCTTAAGAGTTAAATGAGATCCTATATGGAGTGCCTGGGGCATTGTTGAGCACATAGTAAGTGTAATAAATGCTAGTTCCTTTCCTCGTCTTTCCATGCTGTTACCTAAAAAGTGAAGCCCCTTTACTGGAAAATATGGTGTATTTTACAAGTAGGAAAATGGTTCAAAGGAATAGAAGAATTATAGTAGGAAGAAAATTGCCAGCAATAAATACTGAGGTTCTGCAAGGTCAACGTCTCAAGGCAAGAAGGACTCCTGAAGATTGGAGGGGACAGAGCAGATACAACACTTCCAACCTGAAGTGACCCCCAAACTGACAAGGTCAAAGATTTTTAAAATTACCTCTCCGCGGATGATAAATCAGGATACCACCCACAGTAAATTAATCCACTCAAGTTAAACAAGCCACCAGGGCTTGAAATGGAAACGTTATTTCAGGTCTCAATACATTTTTTCTCCAAATTTGAAGCAGAAAAGGAAAGTGTTTCTTTCTATAGCCTTTAAAGGCTGCTTTTATTTCTTGCCTTTGTTTCTTCCAATAGAACATCACTGCTGTTTTCACACATTTTATGGAACCCTTCCCCAGGCAAACAAAAGTGGAGGCGAGTAGAGAAAAGAACGGGATACTGGAGAGGGACATTTGCTAGGCTGGCAACGCATTGTACTCTTTAAAAGTCAATCCAGAGTCATGGTTAAACAAAAAAGGGAGAATCAGTTTCCATCTTTTCCCAACCCTCCTGCTTTGGTCAACTTGGGGGTCTTGGTCACAGATATAAACAGGCCAGGCGTCCAGAGAACCGGCAGCACATCTTCCGCTCTGGAATGGAAACACAAAATGTGTCCAAATGAGAAGTTGACAGAACTCCTGTCTGATGTTCTAATCACTTCATTACCTTCGAGTGAATTTTAAAAATTCAGGCCAGATATCAGCTCAGCTCTTGTAAGAGCCTTCTCTACCCTCCAGTGGGGAGCAGGTTCCTCTAGACACAGTGGATAGTCAGCAAGTGTTTGATTTGGGTTAGATGAGTGACACATAAAAACCCATCATCCTCTCATCTGACATTGTTTGCACAGAATTTTGAAACATGGCGGTGGAACATCTCTACTGTTCCTGCTGGGGGAGGAGGGAACGGCCGCCTCCCCAGGCCTGGGTTTCCTGGGGGGAGGCTTCATTCTCTCCTCTGTCAGGTGCAAGAGTTAGCTGGAAGACGAGGTCAGGGGAAACAGGACTTGTCTTGTTGAGGATTCATCTTCTAGATAAACCTCTCTTCCCTGAGAGGAGGTGCTGTGAAATGGGGTCCATTCTCCATGTGGTGAGTGTCTAGGGAGGGCGGCCCACTCCATCCCCACACCACAGACGTTTGTTTTAGCTTCTCATCTCCCTGTTCCTGTGTGGTCTGAGGACCTTTTAGACGTTGCTGTTTTTTCCATTCGCTCGTGTTTCCTGGGTCCTGTCTTCCTCTCCCTCTTTTTTATTCCCTTGTCTTACAGGGATACATTTTCCCAGAAAAGGTTCCTGGATAGCTCAGTGTCTGAACTTCCTTGGGTTGTCATTGGCTAGAGGCTGGGTTCACAGGCGTAGGACCTGTGCGGTCACACGTGGCCTCTCCTTTAGAAGGGACCCGCCCTTGCTTTAATCCTCTGTTGTTGCCACCTGGAGGTTCTTGATTTTGAACAAGGGGTCCTGCCAGTTATGCTGCTGGTCATGTTGGCTAGATGGAGAAACCTGGGTGGAAATTACTTTTCCTGTCATTGCTCTTCTGCCTTCGGGTACCCAGGGTTACATTGAGGAGTCTGATGCCATCCTGGTTGGTTTTCTGATATATTTGGTTCCATTCTTTTCTCTGTGGAAGCGCCTTCTTGTCTCCCTTTGACTCTAGTGAGTGGGATTTTAGGATGAGTGGGTCTTGGTGCTTCGCTTGTTACCTTGCTAGCCTAGGGGGCTCTTTAAATCTTGAGGTTTCTGTGCTTGAATACAGAGGAACTTTTCTATATTGCTGTCTTGATGATTTTGCTTTCCACGATTTCCTGTTATGAATTCTCATTAGTTGGAGAACAGACTCCTGAATCGATCTTCTATTTTATTATCTCTTTTTCTTATTGTCTATTGGCTCATTGTCATTCTGCTTTCTATAATTTTCTGTTGACTTTGACAATGCTTCTATTAAATTCATTATTTCCTCTGTCATATTTCAAATGGCCAAGAACCCCTCTAAGTCTCTGATTATTCCTTTTTTGTATCTTCTTGTTCTTTTATTATGAGTATGCTGTTTCTCTTACCTGTCTATGTTAGTGATTGATTTTTTGAAGTATTCTTCTGTTCCCTCTATTATATATTTCCTCTATGTTATTGCTTATTTCTTTTCAATTTTGTCTTTCATGTGGTAGACCTTGTTCAAATATCTTCTGTTCCTTGGCTCTCAGTTTATATTGAAGAGTGATAATGAAAAAGCTGATTGAAGGGTGTGTCAATGTCATTGACCGGTGGACTGTTTTAGTCAGCTTTTTTTTTTTTTTTTTTGACGATGTGACGAAAAGACCTGACAAGAACAATTATAGGACAAAAGTTTATTTGTGGGCTCATGGTTTCAGAGGTCTTAGTCCATACTCGGCCAGCTCAATTCCTTGGGGCTTAAATTGAGGCTGAAGATCATGGTGAAAGAATGTGGCAGAGGGAAGTAGCTTATATGATCATCAGCAAGCAGAGAGAGAGAGAGAGAGAGAGAGAGAGAGACTCCATTTTCCAGATAAGACCCAACCCCAAAGGCATGCCCCCAATTCCCACCTCCTCCAGCCACACTCTACCTACCTTCACTTACCACCCAATAAATCCCACCAGGGGGTTAATTCACTGATTGGGTTAAGACTCTCATGACCCAATCATTTCACCTCTGAATGTTCTTGCATTGTCTTACACATGAGCTTTCGGGGGACACCTAATATCCAAACCATAACATAGACTATATACAAAATTATTTGAGAGAGACTTGTCTTTTCTTGGGAGAAACCCCAAATGCAGCATCCATAAATCTTTTCTCTCTGACATCCATTTCTCCAGAGAGCAAATTCTTAAAAACCTTCAACTACTAGCATTATAAAAGCAGGAAACAAAAGAGGGGGATGGTATTTCACTATCCAACTGTGGACTGGCATTGAATGCCCCTATTTTCAAAACCATGCTTCATACCTTCCCTCCATTATGCTTGGTGTTCCCCACTTAGAGCTGGGGCTCTGATTCATTTTTGAAAGAATAATCTTGAGTCTTCCATGGTTCACCATGGTCAGCTGGAGAAATTTTTTTTTTTTTCTTTTGGTACCAGGGATTGAATCCAGGGTCCTTAATCACTGAGTTACATTCCTAGCACTTTTTATTTTTTATTTCAAGACAGAGTCTCCCTAAATTGCTCAGGGCCTTGCTAAGTTGCTAAGGCTGGCTTTGAACTTGCAGGCCTCCTGCCACAGCTTCCCAAGCATAATCCTCCTAAATTTGTTGACAACTATTGGCAGCTTTCATCCCTACTCCTGCTGGTTTTGTATTTCTGAATTTATACCCTTTTTATTCTTTTACTTTCTATATTAGTGATTTTTCAGTAGCAGACACACATTTCTTTAGTTTACCACATTTAAGTAGAAATCTCGAGTGACCTTCTAAAGTCTTTCTAATACTCTGATTCCAAGTCAACATTGAAGCTGGCAATGAAGTGGCATGGAGAGTATCCAAAAGTGGGAAAAAAATAAAGAGAAAAACAGAATGCTATTGTTTGACAAGGAATGTTCCTAGCTATATAAATAGATCTTTAATGCCAATGACAGATGGGGGACTTTCTTTTGAAGGTTATTCAGCTTTCTAGTTTTGGAAAAAAAATAAATAAGTTTCAATGCGAGCAAAACTCTTCTTTTGTGTGAAAGAAATGGAAGAGAAGATGTAGAGGGAATTGGGGGAACTGGGTTGGTTTGGATGAACTTTGGAGTTCTGTGTCAATTCAGGGGTTTGTTTTGTTTGTTTTTTTTTTGTACCAGAGACTTAACTCAAGGGCACTCAACCACTGAGCCACATCCCCAGCCCCATTTTGTACTTTATTCAGAGACAGGGTCTCACTGAGTTGCTTAGCACCTTACTTTTGCTGAGGCTGGCTTTGAACTCACCATCCTCCTGTCTCAACCTCCTGAGCCACTGGCATTACAGGAATGTACCGCTGCACCCGACCTCAATTCAGTTTTAAAAGTACTCATAGAAGTGGAAGAAACTCCTCTTTAATGAAAACTCTGACCAAAGGCTAACAGGGAAAAGAGTGACAAATGAGGATTAGACAGATACCTACAGTTTCTTTGATGTTTATTTACTTATTTTTTTTTTTGGTACTAGGGATTGAACTCAGGAGCACTCAACCACTGAGCTGCATCCCCAGCACTATTTTGTATTTTATTTAGAAACAGGGTCTCACTGAGTTGCTTACCACCTTGCTTTTGCCATGGCTGGCTTTCAACTTGAGAACCTCCTGCCTCAGCCTTTGGAGCTGCTGGATCACAGGCATGCACCCTTGTACCCAGCTTAAAGTACATTTAGAGGTAAGGCTATCCAGGCTCTTGGTCTGATCCCTACATCCCTAACACTGCATGGAAATATGTAGTTAGAGTTTGGGGGAAGATAGATTAGAGGTGTGATAAAGCACTGGACATTAATATTAAAATATTAATTGTTCATGGTAAAACTACTTCAATTTTAGTGTGTATTTTAAATTTTTAATTGTATGGGGGAAAATAAAAATAAATGGGGGAAAAATGAGGCTTGTGGCAATAAAAATAGAGATGAAGGATACAGTCCTTCCAGACATATACCAGCCAGCAAAGCAAGCACAAAGAAGTCACTGTGGCCCAGATTTTCCTGGAGAAACATCCCTGAGTGAACCCTTGTATGAATTTTTCAGTGAAAAAATTGCTTTTGAATTTCAAATTTCAGCTCTGGAGGCCTGAAACTGACGCTGCCTCTGATAGTTGGAGAGAGACACAGTGCTGCCCTTTCCTGATACTTCCCTTCAAAGCTAAAATGAAGACAAGGGCCAATCAACTAAGCTACAGGCTCCCAAACCATGGCCTGAGCATTCAACAAGGAGGACGTGGCATTGATTCTTATGACCACAGTAGGAGGTCAAATTCCTGACTTGCTGGGCCAGAACAAGGTTTTCCGATGGTCCACTTTATCATTATGTTGTACCTGACCTTGTGGTTTTTCTTTGGCAAGTTCTGATACACAGAGCATGGTGTTGATGAAATCTAAGGACTCTTGGCCAAATGGCCTTTAGCCTTAAGGAGTGCAATTCTGACTTGCTATCAGAATTATGGTTCAGTCATCACACAGACCAGTATGAAATCATGACCAATGGGCAACCGTACCACCCTGATCCTAGAATTATCTTTTGAAATTGTGCCCTTTGTGGCAAAAGGGAACTGAGAGAAAGTTTATCTCAAATATACTTATCATCGATTTCAGAAAAGCAATTTGCTTATGGCCATAGGAGATATTTGATGGGATTAACTTCCTAGTTGCAGATGAGCTCATCTGGTGTAAATGATTTTTCTTTTGGAAGGAGATGCAAGTGTTTAAAAAGTTGACAGTATTATTGAAAGAATGCAGAGATATTGCCCCAGGAAAGATTTTATACAAATAGAAATATTGAATGTGCATGTTCATGCATTATATATATTTTCGTCTATTCTGTTGAGAGATATTACTGCTATTATTTGGGATGTTGTGTATAATGTAACGTGACTTGGTATGCAATCAACATTATTGTGTGCTGTAGTCACAGGTCTATAAGAGTTGCTATAACTGCTGGGCTGATGTTTTCACTGATACGGAGCCTATTCATTAGAAAATAATCTCCCAAGGATCTTCTGAATGTGTTGATAACTGCAATTCTGCAAGGACAACTCTTTTCATCTTTCTTCAATTGGATTTTTTCAGACTTCAAGAGAACCTATGAGTTTTTAAAAATTATATGAACATTCAAATATGGCATATTTTGAAAGATCTTTGTGGCTATTTTGTTTTGTTGTTTGGTATCATAGATTAAACCCAGGGGTACTTAACCATTGAGCCACACCCCCAGCCCTTTTTATATTTTATTTTGAGGCAGAGCCGCACTAAGTTGCTGAGGCTGGCCTCAAACTTGCAATCCTTCTGCCTCAGCCTCCCTAGTCCCTGGGATTACAGGTGTGTACCATGGTACCTGGCATCTTTGTGGCTATTTTCACATTTATTATAGGGAACTATTTCCATGTTTGACCTTGAAGGAAGCATGGTTACTCTAGTGCAATCCCTTCATTTTATACATGAGGTCCGAGGTCTGTGCCACTTGTTTTGGAGCCCAAGAGGAATGAACACCACGGCAGGCATGAGGTACCAGCTCTCCTGATACTGGGAGGCAATTTTTCACTTCATTACAAGACAGGATGTCTGTCCGGGTTTAAGAACTGTCTCTTTTGAGTTGTTTAGCATCTGGCAGAGCTTTCTTTACTTTTTTTTTTTTTTTTTTTTGGTACTTGGGATTGAATCCAGTGGTGCTCTACCATGGAGCTATATCCTCAAACCCTTTTTATTTTTATTTTTTTTCCTTGCTCGCCCCCCACCCCCTGGCCCAATCAGGCCAAGGACTGAACTCAGGGCCTTGCATGTGCTAGGCAAGCACTCCGACACTGAGCTAAATCCCCAACCCCAACCCTTTTTGTTTTGAGACAAGGTCTTGCTAAGTTGCTGAGGCTTCAAATGCATGATCCTCCGCCTCATTCTCCTGAGTAGCAGAGGTGACAGGTGTGCCCCACTGTGCCTGGTGTCATTTGGCAGAGCTTTCTGAGCTCCAAATTAGAAATAGCTTTGTTCATACTTGTTAGGCAAAAAAAAAGTTTTCAAAAGTATTGTTTATAATAATAAGACAAGCAATGCAATTACAAGCAGGAAAAATAGACATTTTACAAAAGAAAATACATGCCTAACCAGTAAGCTCATGAAGAAATATTCATTATCATTTGTCATGTGGAAAATGCAAATAAAAACCATGATGAGATACCCTTACACATGCACTGCAAGGGCTTAAATAAAATAGACTATTACAAGCACCAAGTTTTGGTGAGGACTTGGGACAAACAGAACTCTTATAGTCTTCTGATGGGAAAATGATTATTAGTACAGTCACTTTGGAAACTTCTTGGCCATTTTGTATAAAGTTAGATATGCATTTGGGTACAGAACCCTTAGCCAAGAGAAATGAAACTATATGCACACACAAAAGCTTGAACACAAATGATTATGGCAGCTTTATTTGTAATGGTCAAAAGACTGCAAAGAATTCAAATGACCATCTGCAGTGAGTAGAGAATTAGATTGTGGTATATTCATGTAAAGCTATGTCCAAGTCCTAGCACCTGGAACCTGTGAATGCAACCTTATTTGGAAATAAGGTCTTTTCAGATGTAATGAAGTTAAAAATATCAAGATGACATCATACTGGGTTTAGGATGGGTCCTAAATCAAATGACTGGTGTCCTTTTTTTGCCGGGGGGTGAGGGGATACCAGGGACTGAACTCAGAGGCACTTGACCATTTTATTTAGAGACAGGGTCTCACTGAGTTGCTTAGCGCCTTGCTTTTGCTGACTTGCCTCAGTCTCCTGAGCTGCTGGGATTACAGGTGTGTGCCACTGTGCTTTCCCATGCTCATCAAATTTTAAATGGGTGCATTTCAGTGTGCATAAATTATGATTCTTAAGGTTTATTGCTGGAAAGCAAAGGTTACTTCATAAACACATGATCTCTGAAAGTAAAGAAGATAGTTGTGAGATTATCTGTGGGCAGGTGGTAAATTTGCCTGCCTTTAGCCTCTCTCTGGAGAAACATGGTGGTTTCATTCCTAGTTTAAGAATTAGACTATAGTTGCACAGTCCTGGCCTGGTCTTGTGTTCTGTAAGAAGGTTAAGTAAATGACAGTAAGAAAAGAGGTAGATAATTCACTTTTATGGTTTTTTTTTTTTAACAAAGTTCAAAGTCACAGTTGGAACATTAAAATTTTTTTTTAAATGAAAAAAAAAAAAGGCAATGAAGCTGTTCATATCAGTTCCACCTGGTTTCCCCAACTAGATCAACAGTGCTCAAGGCAATTGTCTTACTTTCTGAGGAGCAGCATGGAAATAATTTGCAATGCTTCACTGAGGAAGAGCATTTAGGCGCTGTCCGATGAGGTGGCCTTCCTGTTCTTGGATACTTGTAAACTCCTCCAGCAGACCTTTCCTACCACTTCAGTAGCTCCACCCTGGGATCCTCACCCTGAACTGTTTGTATTTCCCCAAACATACCAAAGGATGTGATTCAGAAGCTCTGGAATCTGAATTTTTACTAAGCTTCCTCGTTCTGAGGTAGGAAATCCAGGGGAGATATCATGAGACAGTGTCCTTGAGAGAATTAAATAAGCACTCCTTACTTTATTCTTGGGATTTAAGAATTTTTTTTTTTTTTCCAGAACCCTGTTGTCTTTCCATTAATCCTGTCTGGAACTCTGAACCCTTTCAATCTGCTGACCCAAGTCTTTCTTCAGACCGGGAGGGGTTTTCCTCCCCAATTTATTTAATTATTAACTTCCCTTCCTCTGTCCCCTCTTTTCCTTCTAGATCTCCTCTTCTCCATCTGCTTTCCAGTTTTTGTTTTATCCAACTGTTTCTATCTCTTTCCATTTTGTGTGGCAACTTACTTTGTCAAGACTTCTGAGTTGATTCTTCATTTTTAAAATTTTATATTTGTTCTTTTTAGATATACAAGACAGTAGAGTGTATTTTGACATATCTTACATACATGGAGTACAACTTATTCTCATTAGGATCCCATTCCTGTGGTTGTACATGATGTGGAGTTACACTGATCACGTATTCATCTATAACACAGGAAAGCGATGTCCAGTTCATTCTGCTGTCTTTCACATTTCATCCTCTCTTCCTTCTCTTCCTTCCCCTTTGTCTAATCCCATAAAATTCTATTTTTACAACCACTGACCTTTACAAATTGTCTATTTAATAATTTTTTTTGTTTGTTTTTAAGTGAAAATTAATATTACTTCTTTTTTTTTCCTGTACTTTTCTTGTTTCGGTTCCACAAAGTCTTTTGTATGGCCTAATTAGATCTCTGGACTCTGAAAGAGACTCTCCTCCTGTTAGGCTCAAGTTCTTAGCTGATAAGTCTCTTCTGCCAGGCCTCCTTCGGCTGGGACCATCAGTCATAGTTACGGACTTTCCTCCCCTGCTGGTTGCTATGTGCTCTAATCTCCCTCTGCCTTCCTGGAGTTTCTCTGGCTCAGAAATCAGGCCAGCCTCTTCCAGGCTCTCAAGCAGTGTGAACTGTGTCATTTCTCTGCCTCTCTGAAATTCTGTTTAGAACTGTGATGTGGATTAAGGACACGATTAGATACAATGTTGAGTTGAGGAGAATCAAGAGAAAGAATCAAAGGTTAAGGCTCTTGTTTCATTGGGGAATATCATCTTTTAGATATTGGACTTTCTAGAATATATATATATATATATATATCATATTAGGTTGCTGAGGTTCTTGCATAGTTGCTGGTACTGGCCTCCATATATATATATATATATATATATATATATATATATATATATATATATATATATATATGCAAGAACCTAGCAACCGAATATGATCTTTTCTCAAAAAAAAAAAAAAAATGGACTGGGGATGGGACTCAGTAGTAAAGTGCCCCTGTGTTCAATCCCCAGTACCAAATAATTAATAAAAATTATATACTACTGTATTTTTCTACGTGATATGAAGATATGCGTATGTGTGTATTGCATTTTATTAAGTGTATCCACAGTTTCACTCTCCATGGTTTCAGTTACCCATAATCAACTGTGGTCAAAAATATTAAATGAAAAATTCCAGAAGTAAATAGTTTACAAATTTTAAAGAGCTTTTATTGCAGTATGTTGTTCATAATTATTTTATTATTTATGATTATTTTTAATCCCTGACTATGCCTAATTTGTAAATTAAAACCTGTCATAGGAGTGTATAGGAAAAGCAGTGTGCATTGTTCAGTTCTATCTACTGTTGCATTTTCAATCATCTACTGGGGGTCTACTATACATAAAAATCCCCATCTACTCACATACTCGCGCACACACACGTACACACTCTTAGGTATTGTTTTAGTCACTTTTTCTACTGCTGTGACCAAAAGACCTGACAAGAACAATTTTAGGAGGAAAAGTTTATTTGGGGCCTATTTTGGAGGTCTGAGTCCATAGAAGGCTGGCTCCATTTCTCAAGGCTCAAGGTGAGGCTGAACATCATGGCAGAAATTGTGTGGCAGAAGAAAGCAGCTGGGAACATGGAAACAGGAAACAGAGAGAAAGCTCTGCTCAAGAAGGACAAAATATACACCCCAAAGGTATGCCCACCCACCCTAGGGACCCACCCCTCCAGTCAGACCCTACCTGCCTACAGTTACCACCAATAATCAGGGGATTAATGCACTGATTAGATTTATTTTTTGTCTCTAAATTTTCTTGCATTGTTTCAAACATGAGCTTTTGGGAGGCACCTCACATCTAAACCATAGCAGACACACACACACACACACACACACACACACACACACACACACAATATGTTCCTTCTTTTTCTTAGTTCTATGTTGGGCCTAGGACTCTCCTTCTTGGGAAAAGCGCTCTTCCTTAAAAGTTCTCATGGAATGTTTAAGAAAGAAGGTGTGCAGGATGAGTGACACATAGACCTTACCTGATCTAGGCAGAAGGGGACCATGTTCACCCGTGGTCTGGATCAGCTCAGTGGATGGGGTGCCCCTCCCCCCCCCAGGGGGGTGTGGTTTTACAGTCAATGCCCTGACCAAAAATATTAGGGGCATTGTTTGCACACCATCTCACACATACCCTTTAAGAACTTTCAGCTGCAGTTCAGCAACAGTCAGACAGGGTGGCCTATCTTTCTTTTGTGCCTACTGAGCAACTCTGGCCAGTCCACTGATGGATTTCTCTCCCTTTTCGAAAGAGCTCCTCTTCTCCAAAGTTATAACTAATCAAACAATTCAAAGCAGCTCTTTGGGAAGGGGAGTCTTCAAGAATGGGTCCTGATTCTGTAGCTCAGAGAGGTTCTCATTGCAGAGGAAAACAGTAGAGTGAATGAATGGGGAAAAATAAAAACAAAACAACAATTTCATAGCTGCGATATCCCTCTCTCTAAGAATGGTAGAGGGGGCTGGGGTTGTAGCTCTGTGGTAGAGCATTTGCCTGGCACATGTGAGGTTGGATTCTCTGCACCACATAAAAATAAAATGAAGGTATTGTGTTCATCTACAACTAAAAAAAAAAAAAAAAGAAAGAAAGAAAGAAAAAAGAGTGGTAGAGGGAGTCCGATTTAAATCCAGGTAAGAATCAGACTCATTTCCTAGGTGAACAGAATCTTGGAGAAGCTCTTAATGAAGGACTGCAGTTGCTGATTGTTGACCTGATTTTTTGCATGAACCACAGTTCTGTTTCCAAAACCTGACCAATCTGATCTTTGCATATACCTGAATCAGCAAGTTTACAAGGAAAACATCAGGGTCCTCTTTGGAGATATATTAAGGTTTGAGGTAATAATAAGATTTTTACTTTTTAATTAAAAGAGAATGCTAGCCCGGTCCCTGATTGATCACCAGCTTGGAAGAGAGGACTTTTGCACCAAGGCCTGCTGACTGGAAACATACTAAAAAGGTGTCCCCTCTGTAGCCACTCTTTCTTGATTCAGTAGTGGCTTGGTTTACCTGGATTTCTAGGCTACTGGGAGCCAGCAGGTGGTGGAAAGATGAATAAAAGCTGTGCTGAATCTGGGGAACCAGCTAGAGCCACAGATTCACCAAAGAGCAAAGGGGAAAATGGTCTAATGTGAGCTGGAATAAATCTTTCTGGGTTTTCTGTGAGCTGCACACTAGCCACGTGAGGTAAGCCATCCTATTTCACACCTGAGAAAACCAAGGTTTAGGGATGCTCATGAGACATCTTGGAAGTAGACCTGGGGGAAGAATCCAAGTCTCTTGGTTCCTAACATTAGAAATCTGGCAAGTTGCCTAGGGTGATTTGGGATCCCTTCCTAATTTGTCCCTCTGTCTTTTGACTACAGAGGATTATTAATTGATAGTACTGATATGGGATGCTATAAATTTTGTTTCCTAAGGACACAGAATAGAATCCTTTTGTCTGTAACCACAAAGGCACAATGGCCTGAAACTGGTGTGGCCCAAGTTTGGGGTCTCTTGTGACTGTCCTCTCTACTTTCCCCATGTCTGACGTGTGTGGATTCTAGGCTATGGCATATGTGGAAGGCACATAGTGTTCCAAAGACCCTCTTTGGACTGTTAATGCACATTGCTCTGGAGATTAACATTTTTCCAAATTTAAGTATCCCTGGCATCAGTTTCTGCAGTTCACCTTCTCCAGGCAGATGTTGGCTGATTTTATAATTTTGTCCATGGCTGAACTCTAGCAGTGGGTTTTGTACAGATGGAAAAGTAGACTCAGACTGATTTCTCTTCTGACCTTTTCAAAGTCAAATGATGGATTCCATAAAATGTCACCAGTGCTTCTGAATCTCTTCGGTCTCCTCAGAAGTGTGACCACCAAGGAAAAGCTTTTATTTCTCCAGCGGCAGGTATTAACTGCAAGGGGTCAGGCAACCCTGACTTGCATATCACTGAAAGACTAAAGAGGGAGGAGAGCATGTTTGAGTTAGCTGAATCCTCCCAGTTAGAGGCTGCCTGGAGGTGCTCAGTGTATCAACCTAACTTCACCTGACAGAGTGGGAAAGAGGCTCAGCCTTATCCCCACCTTGAACCACACTGAACTTGGTGGTGGTGCTTAATTAAACCCAAGTCATCTTACCCAAGCAGAAAGAAATTTTCAGAGATCAAAATTAAAGGATTTGGGGGTGGGTCAGACCTTGCCTGCAGCTATGGAGAGTTTCAGGTAGTGTATGAACTTTCTAGAACTTCACTTCTACCAACAGGAAAAACTGGTCATCATATTTTCAGAAGGAGGGTTTAAGAAGTGTGGCATGCTTAGAGACACTTGGAGGTATCTGCATTGGCTCTGTTCCATTTTACCTGTACTTTACCTGTACACCCAGGTAAAGGTAAAGATTTACCTTTAATCAGGAAAGATTGTGGTGATGAGTGGTCACTCAAGATCTAAGGCCCACGGCGTATGAATGGACAGATGTCTAAGTTCTAGAGCCATTTTCATAATGATCCTGGGTAATTCATTTCAATTTCTTGGTTCTCCATTTTCTATCCTGTAAAAAAGAAATGGCACCTTAATCTCTAATAGCCTCAGTCTCTGCTTTTTCCCGAAGGATGAAACTTGCTACCTAACTTTGAGATCTGACCTTTAGCTTTGTAGTTCAGCATATAGTTTCTTGGGTAGCTTGTATTAGAATTGCCAATCTTCAAGGGATGAAAACAGCTCGGAAAAAAATAATCCTATCAATTTCTTCCTTGAATTATATTTGATCAAATGCCAAGGCTGAAATGCCACTAAAAAGAAAAAAAAACAAAGCAGAAAAAAATTAGAATTCACTGAACTTTCCCCCTTTGCCCTGGGCTTATTTTCATGTTCTAGTTTGTTTGAATGTACAACCAAGTTGTTAATGTTTTCTGTTTAATAAACAGAACATCTGTAAACTCTGCTCCTTATGTTCTGGATCAGCTTGGCTCTTAGCTAATGGAGGACTAGGTTGAGCCACAAGACTCAAGGTCACTTCCACGGTACTTTCATTGTGTTCTCCATATTAATGCCTGCCCCCCCACCCCTTCTCTGAAACACCCTGCTTTAAATATATCATTGCTTTTTCCCTTAGGACCAGGACAAATAATGCAGCCCACACCATACACAGTCCTACGCTGGATTAGCACAATGACTCATATTTGGTGAGCTGTGTTCCTGGGGCTCAAAGAGTGACATTCATTTATACCTTCAGAAGTAATCCTCAGAGCCCTGATGAATTAGTCACCAGGCACTGCTGGCTGCTAAATGGCCTACTTTGGCATCTAGACCTGAGAACCACAGGAGTCTTCATGTAACCTGTCCTTTGTTCTGAGCTTCAGTATGGCCTGGGCTGTGCTAAGAATGTGCTGGTTCTGAATTATACCTGAGAGGGACATCTTGAGAGGCCCAAGAGCACCGGTGTCCTATCAGTGGGACTCTTGCTGCTCCCACACAGGACAGTTTGCATGGTTATCTTTGTTTAGTGACCTTTTGCTCGGCTGTATTTGTTTAGTTAATAACGGTGTCCAACAAAATCAACACTTGGCCGGGCTGGGGTTGTGGCTTAGAGAAAGAGAGCTTGCCTAGCATGCGTGAGGCACTGGGTTCGATCCTCAGCAGCACATAAAAATAAAATAAAGGCATTGTATCCACCTACAACTAAAAAAATAAATGTTAAAAAAAATCATTAAAAAAAAAAATCAACACTTGGAGAAGGACGCCTGAGATCCCATCAGATCTGTGACCCCTTCTCCTCCCGTTCCCATAGTTGGATTTTTCTACCCCCAGCTCCTCCCACCCCTTCCCCATCCTCACTCTGAAGTGTCACTTTTTTATTCACTGTATGTTTTTCTGTTTCTTTTTGGGGTACCAGGGATTGAACTCAGGGGCACTTGACCACTGAGCCACATCCCCAGCCCTATTTTGTCTTTTATTTAGAGACAGGGTCTCACGGAGTTGCATAGCACCTCGCTTTTGCTGAGGCTGGCTTTGAACTCGTGATCCTCCTGACTCAGCTTCCCAAGCCGCTGGGATTACAGGTGTGCACCACCACGCCCAGCTACTGTATGTTTTTCTTTAGAGCTGGTTTTGTTAGAGCATTCATTTTTATGTGTTTCTGTCATTTTGGCCTGTTTTAATTTCAACCGATTGGTTAAAAACATCAAGAAATTCATAATTACAGTTGAATCATTTTCTACAAGTCTTCATTCAGGTGATTTTCCAGCTTCCACACTGGCCCCAAAGGAGGAATTTATTGATACCAATTCTCTTGCTTCCTTTTCTTCTGTTTAAGCAGGTGCCTTTTGGGGCTATTTTCCTTAAACACAAAAATATTGGAAGAAAAATTAAATGATCCACAGGGAAGTAATCTGCTGATGACTTTAGGTTGAACATGTAACTGGGCATGAAAGAGTTAAGCTGCAAATGAATATAAACAGAACAAAATCCACAGCTCACCAGTTGCTGTGGAGGAGGGATTTAGGCAAAAGGGGAATAATGATGTGGCAATGTAAGAAGTAAACACTGGCTAAAGGTCTTGGAGAGCAGATCTGGAACCTAAATTAACTCTTCCTAACCTTGTTTCCTCCCCTTGGCCCATGAGTTTATGTTGAATTGCAAACAGCCCATGAAATCCTTTGGAGACTTTGATCTTTGATAAGCAATCTAAAGATTGAAAGATTATATTTTCTCTCTAATTAAATCTTCCTCTAACCTTGAACTGGGTGCCTGCAAGGTGAGTAGGCGAGACCCAACTAGCTGTGCCAGGAAGGCTGCGAGGACTGGTCCTTCGAAGGAGAGGTCTCCATGATTGTGATTTGCTGCTAGAGTGGCTGAAGCAAAGATTCTGCATTCACATGGGAAAGCAGAGAGAGGGTGAAACATGCTGATGTCAATGCGCAGGGCCCTAAAAATGATCACCCTCTATCAATTTAGTAGGTACATTTGCATTTAAAAGGACAGTCTTTTGCCAGGACCCAGGTACTCTATCAATATTGTAGAAGAGGCAATTGCAGGCACAAAAACAAAACAATAACAAAATGATACTGTGATTACAGCTCTCTGTAACGGTGGGTTCTAAGCATTTGTGGGAGCTATTTTCCCTTGAGGAGAAAGCAGTCATCCTTCCAAGCTGTCCTCTGTGTCCTTTCCTGTCTGTTGTCTTCCCTTTGGCGTCATTAGCGACTTTAAAGATGTAGAGGTCAACCAGTTCATTTTGAGGAACTGGAAATCTCAAGGGCTAAATTGCACTCCCTCAAGGTCACACAGTCAACTAGTAGCAGAGAGACCCGCTGCTCTGGGGCCAGGTGGGATGTTTGAGTCCTGAAGAGCAATCCGACTGCCTTTGCTTTGCTCTCCTTGTCTTCTTGCTGCAGCTCATATGCTGTGAAGTGAACAGGAGGAAGAACTATTCTGGTACAGGAAATATTTCTTCCCTTGGCAGGGAGAGCGATGAGCCCTGAGGAGGTGATGCCGTGGGCCCTCCCATAGAGAGGTGATAGGAGGGCTACCCTAGATCACCGTTGTATTCGTTTTCTGGGGCTGCTATACAGATACCACAGACTGGGTGGTGGGACATCAGGAATGTGCTCTTTCATAGTCAGGAGCTGGAAGTCCGAGGTCAAGGTATCTGAAGGCTCTAAGAAAGAATCCTTCCCTTTCTCCTCCTAGCCTCTGGTGTTGACAGCCCTCCTTCCTGTTCCTTGGTTTGTAGCTCCCTGACTTCCGTCTCTGCTTCCCTAATCACAAGCTGTTCCCATGTGTGTCTGCGTGCTTTCCAACCTCATATAAAGACACGTAATCCAGAATGATCTTATCTCAATTCTTATCTTGATTATACCTGCCAAGACCCTGTTCCAAAAGAGGTCACATTGTAAGGTTCTGGGTAGACATGAACTTTGGAAGCTACTATTTTACCTGATACATCATTTATTCCGAACACTCATTGCTCAAATGCTGCACAGGCTGATGATCTACTCAGCATGGCCGGCCTGTGGGAGAAGCTGCTGGCCACATCACCTTCACTGCCACAGAACATGGATAGAGGGAGCCTCTGCTGTAAGATACAGTGGAGGGCTGGGGTTGGGCTCAGTGGCAGAGTGCCTGCCTCGAACATACGAGTCACTGGGTTCAATCCTCAGCACCATATAAAAATAAATAAATTATATATATATATACATATCATTAAATATATATATATATATTTAATGATTACAGTGGAAAGTGTTAGGGCATGGACACCCAAAGGCCAGTGAGGCATCCAAGAAAACTTCAACTTAGACCCAAATTGGACTTGAATATCAAACTTTAGCTAATGATTCTTGTGCTGGTTTATAACCCACAGAGTCATCAAAATCCATTTCAAGCCAGTCAGGGTGGGATAATCCCAGCTGTAATCCCAGCTATTCAGGAGGCCCAAGCAGGAGCTTGGCAAGTTCCAGTTTGAGAGCCTGTCTCAAAACAAAACAAAACATTAAAAAATGTATACAAGGCCTGGATCTCCTACAGTGGTAGAGCGCTTGCCTAGCATGCAAGAGGCCCTGGGTTCCATTCCCAGCACAGTAAAACAAAGCAAAACAAAAAAGCAGAAGCAAAAGCAAACCGAGTTTACAAATTAGCAAAATTTAGGAGCTCTCGTGATGCATGATTAGTATATGGTACTTAAAAAAAGGCAATTTTTATCCAAAATTCTTTCTCTTTTCCTTTCCCACTTAATTGATAGCTCATTGTACATATATCCAAATATTTTCTACTCCAACAGATCAAGTTAATAAATGAACAACATACTACACATAGTCTTCAATTTCATTATTGGAGATTTTTATTGACTATTATTTTTAAATAAGAATTTTAAAAATTATTTGAATAAATGTGAAAAAATCTAATTAACAAAATAGCTATATATTTTTTTTGTTTGTTTGTTTGCAAGCACATTACAAATGTGAGCTGTTGAAAGACACCTGGGTCAGACAGGCCAAAAGAAGTTCTTTTGATTTGTTTAAAGTTACAATAACAAATGTTTGTACCCCACACAGTCTGCTCCAACTGTACAAATCTTTCATCACTTAGGAGAGTAGTATCTGTCAGGAAACACTGTTTTCCTTATGTCGAGGAAGAAAAATAACCTTGTGGAAATTTCTGCTCACCTCAGAAGCAAATTTCTGCTTTTCCTATTGTAAGCAGCAAAATATTGTTTGTAACTAGGACCCCAAAGTGTTGTGTAAAAAAAAAAACATTATATTAAGAGAAAATTTGATCAAGTCCTTACTATGTGCCAGGCACTAGGCTATTCAATTTAAGGAAACAAGGTCAAAGAGGACCTCATTTTGGGTTCCCTGAGTCCTTCATCCTTGCAGGGTACATGGATGCACACAGCCTGACAAATCCCACATCAGTCCAGGGATGTGGAGCTACATCAGAGGAAGGATTTAATCCTGCCAGGCTGAAGTAGAAGTAAGAACACTTAACCTATGCTGTTAGTGATTTGGGGGCACTTAGCTCTATGTAACATGAAAATACGGCACCAGATATAACAAGATCAGATATAACAAGAAGTAATTGCTGAATCGAGGCTGGCAAGACGTGCTCACCAGCCATGGAAGGTGACCTAGTCATCCAGGGTTTTCCATCTCACTCAAGTGAGAGAGATTAGTGTATGCCTTTTGGGGAAAGACAGGGAGAAGTGTTCTGAAGCAATTGTGCTCAAATGAAAATGACTTTCTTCTTCCTTCCTTTTGGGTTGAGACCTAATTGATTGAACTAACAATTGCAGGCACTTATAGAAGCACTTCTTACCTTTTGGGAGATTTTTAGGGTCATTAACCTGAAGTGCTCAGAACATGACTTATGAGAGACATTAGACCCAATGAAGACAGAGAGGTCCAGGGCCAGGCGTGAACTGTTGACACCACCCAGGGAGCAGAAGCAGGGTCCCCCTTATCTCCAGCTTAGCACTCTTCATAACCTTTGTGTCTCATCACCACTCCAGATTTCTTCTTTTTTAATGGGTAAGTCTTTAAAGTGCAAGATGTGCTGGCACCATTTACATTTTAAGAGGCTTAAATTTTTAATTTTCTTTTCCATTTCATTGGAACATTTTAGAAAGTCGCACAGCTTTTTATTAGTTCACATTCTGAACATATCCTACCACTTTGATCCTAACCCCCACCGAGACTGGGCAGGGCTAGACTTTCAGGGAATCAGTAAAAATAACAAGAAGTTCAGTAGGTAGAGAATGTCCCATGAAGCTGAAGTGAGCCAAAGCCCTCTCTCTACCTTGTGACAGCCCATATGCCATGGAGACAGGTGATGGATTTAGATTTCTGGATTCCGATAGCTCAGTGCTCACAGCTTACCTACCATGTCCTCTGCAGCTTAAGCAATTTTCTTGTCTGTCCCCAGAGCGTTGTCAGGTGGCAGTATACTCTCCTGGCTTCACACTGCTGAATTGCATCAGGCCCGTGCCTGACCCAGGTAGTATCTGTTGAGTTTCCATCTGAGTGACATCCTCATTAGACTTCAAGAGGAACAGTCAGTGGCTCCATTAAAATTTCCTGAATTATTTTGGTTTCTCCTTTAAGCAACTGTTTAACTGGCTCCTGTCCCTTGAGACTAAACATTTTCCTGTGATGGGAGCAAAGGAAATTAATAGCTTCTGGAATGCAGAACAATTGGGTGGGGATTCTGGAAGGAATTCTCCCTTTCCTAAGGTTCTGCTTAGAAGGGAATATTTGTTATCACCTTAGGGGCGCTGAGTCCTGCATTCTGAATATTGCCTGACATTAACTCTGGTGACTTTCAAGTCTATCAGATAAAGGGGTGAGAAGAAATCAGCGACAATATCTATCATTAAAAGAAATTCGATCTGGCTGGTAAGTTAGTGTTCACAAGCTTAGGCAAAAATTTCTGGGAAAACAGAAACTCATAAATCAACAGCATGTAGCTATTTCTCAGTGGTAATTTCTTTGTCCTTGTCAACAAATCATTTCCACTTTTGGGTTCATGAGCACAAAGAATGTGAACACAAGGGATTTGCACTCGTGAGCTACGGTGACATTCCTTCATTTAAGTCTACTTTTGCAGTCTCTATTGTAAGTAGGGTACCAAACATTTAAAGAAAGGGCAAAATTTCTATTTTAAATACTAATGCCTGGTTTTGAATTTTCCTGCATCTGTGGACAACTGGTTAAATATTATCTCCCTCTCCCAGGAAAGTCATTATCCCTGTGGTCAATGCTGAGAAATGCTTGTCCCTGCCTCTTCTGTTCCCCTCACAAATCAATGGTACACATTCACTTACTTAATTGTTCAACACATATTTATTGATTCTCTCGTGTCATTTTGTATTCTGCTTGGTGCCAGGTATATGGTGATAAACACAAAACTTAATTCCTATCTCCCTGGAACTTACAGTCTTAAAAGTAAGACAGGCATTTCAAATATTTATAAGGACATACATGTGCATGTCTCTAAGTGCATGTATACACACACATACCTAGGCTTCTACACGGAGAACACACGAATGAAAATTGAGATAAATTATGTGAAGGAAAGAAAGACCTAATTTAAATGGGGAATGGTCTTCCTAAAGAAGTAACTTTGGAACCAGGCACAGTGGCGCATGCCTGCTATTCCAGTGGTTCAGGGGGCTGAGGCAGGAGAATTGCAAATTCAAAGCCAGCCTCAGCAATGGTGAGGTGCTAAGCAACTCAGTGAGACCCTGTCTCTAAATAAAATACAAAATAGTTCTGGGGATGGGGCTCAGTGGTCAAGTGCCCCTGAGTTCAATCCCCAGTACCAAAAAAAAAAAAAAAAAAAAATTAAAATATAAGAAATAAAGTAACTTTGGGGATAGGTTGGGTCTTAGAAGGCATGAGGAAAAAATTCCAAGGAGAGGAAAGGGATTATGTGGAGACCCTCAGAGGGAGTGGCCTGTCTGCAGAAATGAAAGAGGAGGAGAGTGCCCCCAAAGGATAAGCAGGGCCACGAGGCTTCAAGGATTTTGGACTTTAGCTATGGAAGCGAGGCCTGCCATGCCATGGAGTGAGTTAGGTTTAGGATCACACTAGCTGCTGAATGGGGCGTTGATTTGAGGAGGCAAAGAGAGGAAAGGTGTGCACCACCAAAATGCACACTGGTGGAAACGCAGGGAAGGAATCCCAGTTCCCTCCTAATGGGACAATTGTCAGGACTTGCTGTTGCTTGGCTATGGGAACCAGGGAGAGGGAGGAACCAGAGAGACTCTTGCCCTTTGATTTATGCCCTGGCTGCTCAGTGAATCTCACTTTAGGTGACCTTTCTCCTGTGACTGCCTAACTTGTCTCATTCTCTGTCAGAAATAAGCTGAGCTGGCTTTTCCATTCTGCTCCAGGGCCTTGACTCCCTGGGTGGATCTCTGGCTGCATCAACACCCGGAGGGAGGGATGTATTAACTCCAGATCTTCTACAAACACAAAATTCAGAATTGACTAAAACCACACTCTGTAGTGCTGATTATTTACCAGCCTTGTGTTGCATGTGATGAACTGTGAGAGACAGAATGAGATCTCTTGGCACTCACGAGGCTGAGATGGAAGGATCACTTGAGTCTACAAGTTCAAGTCTAGATCAAGCAACATGAAACCCCATCTCATGAAAAAAAAAATCAAAACAAAAAAGAAATTATGTTGTAAATACCAATTCCTTTTTAATAAGGAAGTGGCTTTACCTTTAAGTGTCAACAGAGAAAGAGTTTTGGCCCAGAATTTGTTCCTCCTCCGGGTCTGGAGGTATTTTCCTTTGGCTGGTTGGTGTCACCACATTGACAGATGGCAGGACGACCGGGTGAGAATGCGCATTTCTTGGTTTTAGACCTTTTTCTGCTTGCTCCTGCAAGTGTGTAAAGTGCACTCTGAATATGGCTTTCCTCAGGTGACTTCCACAAGGAGGTTTTTTTTTTTTTTCCTCCTCAAAATGCTTTTAAAATGGTTTATTAGTTAGTAACCGTAATAATAAACATAATAGCTGCTATGCATTGAAAGCTGAGAAACTCTGCTTAGCACGTTTTAGACGGATCTCACTGGTGGGTGTCATTGTCCTCCTTCAAAGTCATGTGGTTAGTAGGTGGTGGATTTGGAATCTGAATCCAGCTGGGGTTGGCTTCAAAGCCAGAGCGGTGACCATGACCTTGGGTGTCTGAGGTTCCCAGTAACCTGAGATCTTCTGTGGTGGCCACACTCCTTGGTGTGACTCATGATAACCCTCTGCTTTGACAATGAGAGGACATTTTTATTACCTGAGGAAGAACTATAACTTCTTCTTTGGCACCCCAAAGCCTGAATTTAATTACTTCTGGGTTCAGCATCCCAGGGTTTGCTACATGTCTTTTTGGACTCTTTTTTTGCCCCCCCGTTTTCTTCAGTTACATTAAAGGGGTGGAGACAAACCCAAACATTCATTCAGGAGTTGGGGGGGAGATGAATCCTTTCTTCAACTTGATCTTTCTCACTCCCTCTCTAAGCCAAAACAGATGATTGAGTCATCATGATTGATAAAATAAGAGTCAGTGTAAAGCTTAATGAAAAAAAAAGTGTGATCTAGGTTTGGTTCTACCATGTAATGATTGTTCCTAATGTCTAATTATGGAGGTTATCAAATAAACCATTAGCTGATTTTGTCATGTGAAAGTACAGTGTCTGGTTCAAATTAGTTATATAATCTGTGTTAGTTGCTGTTGAATCCTGTGTTTGTCAACTTTTTATTGCTATGACAAAGTAGCATTAAAGGATGAAAGATTTATTTGGCTCATGGTATCAGAGGTTTTAGTCCAAAGTCACTTGACTGTGTCACTGTAAGTTTGTGGTGAGGCAAATATAATGGTGGAGAGGCCATGGTAGAATTTCAGCTGCTTACCTTGTGGTGGCCAGGAAGCCAAATATGGAGTAGAGGCAGGTCAAGGGCATACTCCCTTCAAGTAGGTCCCATCACCTACAGTTCCCACTATTTCCCAATAATGCCATCAGCTATGATGCCATCAATGGATCCATTGATAAGTTCAGAGCCCTCAATATTCAATCACTTCTAAAGAGCCCCAACTCTGAACATAGCTGTATTGGGAACAAAGTGGTTTTCGTTTTTAATATTGCTTTTTAGTTTTAGGTAGACACAATATCTTTATTTTATTTTTATGTGGTGCTGAGGATCGAACCCAGTGCCTAATGCGTGCTAGGTGAGCACTCTACCAGTGAGCTACAACCCCAGCCCGGGAACAAAGTTTTTAATACATGAGCCTTTGGGGAACATTCTAGATTTAAACCATAACAAATCCTAAATAAGGGAGGTGTTAAGCATTCATTCACCTGACAGAGAGGTAATGAGGGCCCTCTGTGTGCAAGGGACTGGGGTGCAAAGATGATGTTGATATTTTAAAACTCCAGAGTCAGCAGACTTGGATTCTATCACATACTGATTGTGAAGCTTGTGAATTGCATTCTCTCTCTGAGCCTCAGGTTTCTTGTACAACAGTTAGGGCTCTTCAGAGGGTCTATTTCACGAACTTTAGGTGGATTGAAACAGAGTACATAGAAAACACACAGTGTCCCACAGGTCATCTGTGCTCAGTGAGTGTCACTTGCTATTATTATAGAAGGGAAGACCAAGGGGCGGTAACTTACACCCTCACTGTAAGTTATTTCAGTAAGCATTCAATAAGCGCCTGCAGGTGTACTCAGATCCATACACCTGTACACACAAGGGGAGCAGTGGTTTTTTAGTGTTGTATAGAAAGGTGAACATTTACTCTAAAATGATTTTCAGGAAACTAACCAATATATTTTCTATGTAGCACAAATGAGAGAGACAAACCCAGCAATCTGGTTACTCCTGGAGATACATGAGAGAGCCATGATTTCCAGAATGAAAATGGGAAGGGAAACAGACCATATACCACAGTTCCTGGAGATGAAGATTTCTGTTTGTCAGAGGGGTCTGGGTAAGGGAAAAACAAACTTGAACCAGAGGTTTTCAACATCCCTTGATGTTCCATGGTATATGAATATATATATATAAAGGCAGATTTACAGTTTGATGGAAATATAGACAGTATGCAACAGTACTGCATTAATTGGTTTTTACCAATAATGACAATATAGCCAGGGAACCAAACAGAGAAGCAGGGTAAACCAGGCCACTACACTGGTGTCCAGCTGAAGTTTACTGTGATGTCCAGGGCAGAGCAACTGAAGGACACAACAAAGGTCCTGGAGGGCACTCAGTGTGGGGTAAGTGGTAACTGGGCCTAACCCCAGAGGTCAGGATGTTCCAACAGGCAGATAGAGCATGACGGAGGAGAAAGGGGAGGCAATACTCAAAGTCCAGCAGGATTGGCAGCTGACATCAGAGAACTGCATCAGCAGGGAGCAGGGTCCTCATCTCTGGACTTGGCTCAATGAAGGGAACTGGCCAGAGCAAGGTGGGTCTTGTATACAGACCTTGAACTCCAGTCCCTCTGAACCCAGGTTTATGTGGCAAGATTCAGGGCCCAGAACCTATCAGGACAACACAGAAGGATCCAAATCCCTCTATGTATGAGCTTCCTTCTCTGCCAGTGGGACTCTGCCAGTAGGTAAGAGTCAGCTGTCACTTGCAGTAAGCAGTAGAGAGGCGCAGAGGCAGAGAAACACAGAATTCCTATTGGAATCTGCACAGATGATTCCTGATTTATATTTAATTAGTACTTGTACACCATATTGCTTTACTTTGTTAAAATTTTAATATATGCTATTAAAACAACATCATGCACTTAGCAAACATATGATCTATCATGTTTGGGGCAACTTCAATCTTGTTGTTTACAAATACATGAAAGTCATAAAATAACAACTATATACACACACACACACACACACACACACACACACAATTTATTTATTTATTTTTTGGTGGTACTGGGGATTGAATCCAGGAGTGCTTTACTATTGAGCTATATCCCCAGCCCTTTTAAAAAATTTTTGAGACAGGGTCTCCTTAAATTGCTGAGGCTCAAACTTGCAATCCTCCTGCCTCAGCCTCCTGAGTCGCTTGGATTACAGATGTGCACCATGATGCCTGGTTCTTAAAAAAATAATTTTATATGTCTTTTGCTACAAGGGAACAAATGGAAGACAGTCCTTTGTCCTTTACGTTTTATAGTTTTGAGTTTTGAAAGCGAGTCTCTAAATAGTACACCATTATTGTACTGGAAAAGTGATCACATCAGCAACATTCTTTGCGTGTGTGTGCACACATGTGTGATTCTGTGTGTGTGTGTGTGTGTGTGTGTGTGCCATTCTTTTTCTAAGGAAAATTGTTTCCCAGTTTGCAACAGCCACACTGAAAGTTTCTTCCAGACCAGATCTGTGTTTGGAATACACCACAGCACTAGGTACAGACCTTCTGGAGAAACGTTGCTCAATAAATGTCAAATGAGGCTGAGGGCAGGGAAAGGTTATTAAAGCAAAGCTTCTCCTAAAATTGAAGCCACTGGCCAGGCGCAATGGTGCACATCTGTAATCCCAGAGGCTCAAGAGTCTGAGGTAGGACGAAAGTTCAAAGTTCAAAGCCAGCCTCAGCAAAAGTGAGGTGGTGCTAAGCAACTCAGTAGAACCTGTCTCTAAATAAAATACAAAATAGGGCTGGAGATGTACTCAATGGTTGAGTGCCCCTGAGTTACCACAACCACCCACCCCCCTTCAAAAAAAATTGAAGCCACTGAGTCCAGGGCACTTTGTCCTTGACATCATAACAGGACGCAGCTTCCATCAGGTACAAGTGTTCTCTAGGCAAATGTGACCAAGTCAGTTTGTCATCCTCTTCTCCTTCAGCCCCTTAGGGCTCTCTTCCTGTATTCTCTGCATAGCAAAGGTCACAGCTGTCCTCCAGGGTATGTAAGTCAAAGTCTTGGAGTCATCCTCCTTCAAGGAAGGATGGAAAACTATGCAACGTGTGGAGGAGCTCATTCTATGGAAGCTATTGTGCGACCCTGAGATTGCATGTGCCTATTAGGATGCAAAATAATTCTTAGCTATAGATGTGCAAATTCTATCCTATCTTGTAGAGGTGCAATTGAGTTCTCTTCCCCACGGTGGAAAAAAGCTAGTTTTGCCTCCACTTGCACATTCATTTCAATATTCCTGATCTATAAATGTGTCTGTTTTTCAATTTCTCCCTTGAACCAGATATAACATCTGCCTGGCTCCTTCTTTATGAGCAAAATAAAATCTTTAACATGTGTTCATTTTATATCCTTATGAGTCATGATTTTACCTTTTTTTGGAAAATTATCTTTTAACGCTACCTTTTTCTCACTCATAGTTTCTCATCCTTCATTTCGCTTTCTCAGTTCTTTCCTCTCTCTTCATGTCTAATGTGTTGAATTCTCTGCAAACCCATTGCCAGTCCAGCTGAGGTCAGTGTCATTTTTACACACAGATCATTGCAGTGGTGTCCTAATTGGTATCCTGTCTCAAAACTGGAGCCCCCACCATTTCTACTGTACATACTCGAGCTCCTCAAACAATAAGTTCTGTCCTATCCCATTTCTGCTTAGAGCTCCCCAGGGGTTCCTATCACCCTTAGACCACTGGTCCTGTTAAGAAATTGAACCTTCAAAACCCACTGTGAGCTGGGTTCTGCTGCAATTTCTCAGGAGGAGTTTCCCTTTCCGTCACCTTCTACCCAAAGGTCAATCACAATTCACTTCCTTCAATATCCCTGAATATCTCACTCACTCCTGGGCCTTCTCGCAAGTCTTCCCCATCTTCCCTGGGCTAGCTCTCAGGTACCTGCTGCATCTCAGCTCACATGTCACTTTCCTTGGGAGGCCTTCTCTATTGTTGGTCCTGTTCTTTCCACGCTCTGTCTTCCAGAAGACTGTAATCCCCATGGTGAGAGGACTGTGTCCTTGACTCTCATAATCACCACTGCTAGAGCAGAACTCCAGTGAGTATTTGACAGATGCACGTGACTTGGGCCTGAACACTTGAGTGTGGCCCAGAATAGCAGTGGTTGACTTTTTTCTACCAAGATTGTGCAGTGTTTATTAAACAGTAGACCTGGGCAGATTCCAGAACCATCCTCCTCAAAACTCTCTTTTGAAACAGAGAAGTTGGGCTGGGATGTAGCTCAAAAGTAAAAGCACTTGCTGAGTATGCCCAAGGCCCTGAGTTCTGTTGGCCTCTGAAATTATAACTAAGGGGGGCCGAGCTGCCGAGTCTTGCAATTCCAAGTGTAGTTTATGGGATCAGAGCATCAGGGAGCTTGGTAGAAACACAGCCCCTCAGGCCCCATACCTAGACCTCCTGGGTCAGAATCTGCACTTTGGTAGGATGCCTAGGTGATCTGAATGCTCAGTGAAGTGTGAGGCGCCTCTCTAAGGGCTCCAAATTGACTTGCTGTGTCATTCTGGACAAAGGATCCACACACAAACTTCCACAATTGTAAAATGGGGCTGTTACTTTACACACACCTCCTGGGCTATTATGAGATTAAGAGTTGATACGCACAAAGAGCTGAGAATAATGGCATTTAGTAAGAATTTGACAAATACTAGCTCTTGCTAATGCGGCATCAGACTGAGGAGTAAGGCACGTCCTTAGGACACCAGACACCCATCAGCAGGGCAAGATGTGTTCTTGTGAACCACTTGCTGCATGATCCAATTTGGAGATTTTCTTGGAGGAATTTGTGTCATGAATGTGTAACTGAGTCATTTAGGAAAGAGGCATCTATTTGAGGTCATCTTTGAGCAGAAGTAGCTGAAAGACAAGGCCAGGCCACCCGGCCTTTCTGTGAATGGTTCTCCATGGAAATAGGTAATCCTGAGAGTTTCTTCCTGACTGCTGGGTCAGTTCTTTGTGCTTCCACATGATTCTCTTCCCTCTTTCCCTCGGCTTCCTCCCTCTTGCTTTCCCTCCCCTTTAGCTTCCCCGTCTTTCAGTTCTGAACTTTGCCTGGTGCATCACTGGGATCCTACAGGCTACTAGGCAGGTGGGAGAGCCCCTTCCTCTGAGGTGTGAGAGGGTGGTTGTGGGCTGAGGAGAAACCAGACCATTCTTGGGGTGGAGGGAGTTCCTACCCCCTAACACTTTTGCTTTCGCTGATGTTTTCTGCAGCTTGGCCCTGGAAGTATGACTCGAATTGAACTTGAATCATGATGAAGCAACCAACATTATCTTCTGTAGCTGGGTGTGGGCAAATGCAAAGCCCACCCTCTGCAACAGCACTTACTGAACTTGCTGAACAGTACTGACTTACATCACTGAGCTAGGTGTGGGGAATATTAAGATGAATGTCCCAGATCATGACCTTGAAAGGGATGGCCCCTTTTTCTGTGGGGCTACATGATGTCTGAAAAGCCTAGAGCAGGTCATTTTTTGAAAAGTTCTGTACCACAAAATAAGATGGGGAAATTTGTACGGTATGTACCATTTCATTTTATACAGTGATCCTGTAACACTTATTTGTCTATTTGCCTATCTAACTTCAAGAACTTTTTTTTTTAATAAATGGAAACAGTTTATATGTATATATTATTAAGAAACTTGCTTCTTTCATTTAACAACATATCACAGGATTTTTCAGATCAGTATTTATGGTGACACTCTATTCTTCTAAATGGGCACATAATATTTATTGAACTGATGTATCAGAACTTATTTGACCATTCCTCTTCTGTATGTATCAGTGGTACATGTTTAAATATTAGCGTAGATTCAGATTCTAAATATGGACTTTCTAGGTTACCGGGTAAGCGTGGCATAAATTTTAAAGTGCTTTCCAAAAGAAAAAAAAAAAAGAAAGAAACAGAGAAAGAAAGAATAATTCTTTACCATTTTATATGCCCACTCACATTATATAAAAGTTCACGGTTTTAAAATCAATATAAAGAGAAAAATGCTATATTTTGGATCTTTATTACTTTAGTAGATTGAATATCTTTTTACATATTTTTGGGACATTTATTTTTTATATGAATTCCCTATTCCTGTCCCCTATGTTTTCTTCCTACTTTTTTTGTTTTTGTCTTTTTCTTAGATTTATAACAGATTTTTGACTAGTACAACAATTAACCTAATGTCTCATATGTAATATAATATAATATTTTCTCCCTATATCTTCTTTTAATCTGATTTTGCTTATTACTTCATTTTTCTGTTGATATACATGAGTATTATTATTATTATATCTGCAGACTTTTCCTTTATGGCTTATGAGTTTTATGCTTGTGTGTAAAGGCTCGACTTCACCCCAAACTTAAAAACCTAAAAAACAGGGCTGGGTTTGTGGCTCCGTGGTAGAACACTTGCCTGGCATGCACAAAGTCCTGGGTTTGATCCCCAGTACCATGAAAACAAAAGCCAATACTGAACATTAAAATTATGGACATAAGGATTATTTGGTTTGATTTAGCCATAATACTTTAATAAAAAAAAAAAAAATACAAGGACTGGGGTGTAACTCAGATGTAGAATATGTGTTCAGTATGTGTGAGACCCTGAGTTTGATCCCTAGCAACATCCCCCCAAACAGCCACCTAGTGCCTTGAAAGAATAGGCAACATATACTTATTAAATTGTTGAAAGATGTGCTTTTTAAAATTGTTCATAGCTCAATGTTTATTGGTACATCTGTCTGCATCAGTTATGCATATAATGACATGCCTTAAAGGGAGATTTGTTTATCAAAGCCTTTACACTAGATTGAGCTCTTCATGCTTGCAATAGCTCTGTGAATATGTTACCAAATTTTCATCTCAAAAACTTCAAACTTGGTCTTTTTCCCTCTTGAAATTGGAACTCCCTGTGGAATTCACAGAGCGCTTGAGGAGTGGAGACTTTTGTTTGGGGCCAAGAATAGACAAACTCACAATTCAACTTCCCACTCCTCAGGGCTCAGGAGGTTATAGATATAAGGTTAGACAAATGAGGGGGAGGAGTCTTCATGTTTATTGTGATAGTGAAGTTAGAGGTCATCTGGAGGTCACTCTGGCAGCCACCTTAGACCCCCACCAGTCTCAGCTAGTCCACCTGAGGAGGAACTTCTGGGCTTTAGAATCCTGTCCTCAAAGACAAACAAGATTAGGGTGGGGTAAAAATTCAGCTAGTCACCCAGGCACTTCAGGACCAGGGCGGGCCAACAAGTATCCTGAGTTATGTCATTTGATCTTTTTTTTAAAAAAGATTCTCTTAGTATCTTGTTGTGCAAATGGGTGTACTGTGGAGGGTTCCTGCTTTCTTTTGCTATGGTGTAGACATTGGGTTTTCTGCTTGCAGGATTCCCCATCTGCTCCTCTGCCCACACCATGTCTAGGGTTGGGCTTCTCTAGTGAGTATTCCCTAATGTTGCCTGGAAATCCAGATGCTGCGTGTTCTGGGACACTGGAGAGGTGGAGAGGTGTAAGAGGTCTCTGGGGGAAGTGACTATGAGAAAGCAATGAGATGGCACCATTCAGGGAAGTAAAAATCAATGACCGATGAAACTGGCTTATTCTAGAAACCAGATCCTAGGTAGACTCAGACCCCTCCATGTCTGGTCCTGCGGCCCTGCCCACCTTTCCCCAGGTGGCCTTCTGCCAGCTAATCTCAGCCTTTCCTTCCTGGTTGTCAGCTATGGCAACAAGGGGGCTTTTTAAAGGCAAAGACCTTCTGAATACTCCATGGTCTTCCTCCCTGAATATTCCAAAGAGCCTGGAGAAACCAAATCCTGGACAGTTTCAGAAGGTCTTAGGGCTCCTCCCATGACCTAGAAGTCCAAGTTAGCAGGTGTGGAAGTGGGCAAGACAAGTGGGCAGGAATGAGCAGGACTTCCCTTCTGCCCCTTTGCACAACTTGCTAGACGTATGGCCTTGGTAGTCAGCATCCCCTTCAGGGGAGTGTGGGAATCAGTCCTAGCTGTCTCTCACACACTGCCTTCTAAATGCTCAGCACAGCCTTAACCTCAGTCAGCTCTCCCTGGGCCAGCAGAACAGCCCTGGTAGTAAATCCCGTGAGCTGTTGGTAGGGGCCTCCTTCTCCTTCAGGTAGAAAAAGTGGACCGGTTGTTCTTCAGAAGGTGACTTGAACTGGTCTGAAACCCGAGGAGGAAACCAGTAAGTTAATATTTCTCAGGAAGCTGCTGCTTCAACCCATAGCTGACTTCAGCCTTCGCTTTGGCATTTCAGCACGTCCGATGCCAAATTGAGACCAGCTGGTACAGGAGGGCGTTTATCAAGGGGCGTTGTCAATCTTTAAAATTCCTAACAAAGCCCAGAGAAGGCTGAACAAATGGTTGCAGGGTAGAGAGTGGGAAGTTTGTTTTGTTTGAACTCCATTTAAGTACGCCTTTTGGGGTTTCTTTTAAATAAATACTACGAATCCATACCACTTGGCTGGAATCACACACAGAAGAGTCTCAGCTCAAAGTACTGTACTTGAAAGACCAACAACTCTTCGAAGAGCAATTTCCCTCACCAACATGCCTAGAGAGGACTGATTTCCATTATTGACATTTTAGCAGGGACACTGTCTCCTTGTTTCACTCAGGAAATAAGAAGCAGGAACTCTTTTAATTAAACCACTTGAGTGTGTGTGTGTGTGTGTGGGGGGGGGTAGTTGTTTGTTTGTTTGTTCTGTTCTTTTTTCCTGGTGGAACCTGCTCTGAGGGGAGGGTGGGGCAGACACTAGGACTTTGCAGGTGGCATCCCAGCCAGCAGCCAGTGGACCCAGCGGTGTAGCAGCCAGGGTTTTCCCTTCTGAACCTGCAAAACAACTTGACTCCAAAGTCACCTTAGCAAAAGTCGATCTGCCTGGAGGAAGAACAACTTCAGAGATTCAGAGATTCCAGGCACAACTTCTCATGGAAATTCACAGGTGATAAATGCCCCCCCAGGAGGGCCTCCCTTTTTCTTTCTTAGCATCTGCACTCAGATTTAGAATAACAAGCAACATTAGCTAGAAGGGAAAATAAATAAGTTCAGGAATTCAAACTCCATTTCCTAATTTACTGGAGAGCCTGTTTTCAGTATATAAATCAGCACTTGGTTTTTTGCCATTTAAAAACTGCAAAAACAAAATATGGAGAGAAATGAAAAAGATGTGTCATTTGGGGAAAAAACTATTATGTATGTGTTGCTTTTAACTAATTTCAATTCAATGATCTTCCATGCTACTAGAAATCATAAAATTTATGTATGTGTTAACACATTTAAGCCAAGAATATTAACAAAGTTGCCATTTGTTTACACTAACCTGATGTGACTCCTGCATGGGCAGCCATACAAGGAGGTGATTCAAGAGTTGCATTGACTGGAATTTGCACTATTTGGACCCAGCAACTTTTAGGAAGTCATGCTTAGTAGGCTTCAGGGAGACTTTAAACAGTGGTCCCCAAGTCAGCAGAGGAGGCAGAACTAAGCAGGACAGACTGCCAACAAGTGGACACCCATGCCCACTCTTGCTCACTGCCTAGCATGACCAGGTGGAACTGGGTTCATTTCAGGGAAACGTCCCTGGCGTCCTGCTAGATTCCATCATGAAACTAGCCCTGGGTATCACTGGGAGGGGGGGTGGGGACCCAAAGCTGCTTAGGTAGGATCAAATAAGAGCTTCCTTCAGAAGTCAGCACCCACCCCACACCCCCCCAAGAGGAGAGAGGAGAGTCTCAGGTTTAACAGTTCATGAGGGGCTCCATTCTTTCTGTCCCTCTAGGAAATGCCCATGCCCCATGTCCTATAGCAAAGAATTCTGTTTAACTTTGAAATGGGTTATAAAATAGTCTTCTAGAAAACAGCAGCCTGCAAAATGCTGTTGGGGGTTGGAAGGGGGGGTTTCCTGAGCTTGGGAAAAGTAGCTGCCCCCTAAAAAATAGCAATCTGAACACCCAGGCTGAAAGCCAGCCCTGCTTCTCCTTCCTGCCCCAGTGAGGAAGCAGGAAGAGGAGTCCGAGGGCACCCACCCAGTGGGTGATGGTCTCCAGGATGCAGATTGCCCATGGGAGATCAAGAGGCCCCTGCAGTAGCTCGAGCTCTCTCTCGTCCAGGTCAGCCCTGTCTGGAAGCTCTTTCCATGAAGTTTCAGCCAGAAAGGTGAGGAGGGGCCTGTCTGAGCGCTCTCAGTGACCAACTCTTCCCCATTTTAACAATGAAAGTCCTCAGCTTCAGGAATCCCCTTCAGATCTCGGGGAACCTGCCTGTTTGGTCACTTTTGCTGTCTGGATTGCAATCCAATCTAGTTTTAAAAAGAAAAGAGGAACTAGAGGTTGCCTGCAAGAGCTGTAAAAGAGAGTCCTTATCATGGTAATTCCCTCTTTGCTCATTTTTGTTACCACATAATCTGTTTCCTGCTAGTAAATCTTCTAGAAGGAAAGTGGACTGTGGGCTGGCTTGGGGCTGGGTAAGGCGAGGCTCCTGGGAAGGAGGCTCACTGAGGCTGGTCAGGAGAGGGACTCTTCTAGGGCAGGCAAACACAACATCCAACAGGAGAGGGCCGCAGGCCGCAGCCTGGGGTCGGGGAAAGGAGTGTGGGTGTGGTGAGAACTCAGAGCGGGAGGCCCTTCCCTGGGTATGCTCTGCTCAGCTCTCAGGCTAAGCCTCAGCCTCCAAGGGCCTCTTGCTCCTCCTCGGCTTTGGTCCAGCTTCCTCACAAGGCACTGGGTAGAATAAGCCCATGCTTTGCCTGAAATCAGGTGGTGGTGGGGGGGGGGGATGGCTCTTTTCACACCGTTCTTTTCCCTTTTTGGTTTCCTTCTTCCCTTCCTCGCATTCCAAAGTCTTTCCCTTTTTCTTTGAGGAGGCCCATCACCTTCAAGCCCAAGTGCTGCTGCTGCCCCCTTGTGTTTCTGGGAGGGAAGAACTCAGTCCCAGGGCTGCGCTCACCTGGGGAGAGCTGGAGGGCCAGGATGTGCCAGCAGCCGTGAACCTAGCAGAAGGGTCTTGTGATTCAGTGGGGGGTGAGCAAAGGAAGTGCCCGTCAACTGAGGTGAAATTGAGATGGTGTGGCCTGACTCCGGCCGGGAAGCCAGACAGCCTCAGCTAGAGAGAACCTGTGATCTTGTCTATTACAGACAAAAGCTAGGGAGGGTCTTTATCTTCCATTTTAATGATGAAGGGGGAAAACGTGACTCTTCCCACCCCAAGGGATCGTGGTTAACAGGCCTGGGGAGGGGGAGGACACCAAGCATGGGGTGTGTGTGCCCAGATTTTGCCTCATTTGTCTTTGGCTCAAGAAGGGGGAAGGAAGAAAAAAAAAAAAATCCAAGGCAGAGAAAAGGCTCTTCTAAACCAAGATGCTCATTAGGCTCCTGAGAACCTCTCTGGGACCTGCACATCTCAACCTGGGGAGCAGCCTCCTGGATTGCCCTTGCAGAGAGGGAGGTTCCAGAATTATCCTAAATGTCTTTGAATCCCTTATGGCGTGGATGCTGAGTTGACAACCAGGAAGCTTCCCGGGAGCGCTGAGGAAGAGGGACTTCAGAGCTGAGACAGGACAAGGTGGAGGTCTGAGGAGCCGAAGGCCGCCAGGCAGGCAGGCAGGCAGGCAGGCCTGGTGGAGGACAGGCTGGGGGGCCAGAGAGCCACAGCAGGCGGGTTGAGTGAGTTGGGGAGGAGCTGCAGTTGTGGAATCTGGCCATGAATGTTGGCAAAGCAAGCAGTGTTCCCCCCACCCCCCTGGCCCCCCAGATATCTAGGCATTGTGTACTGGAGAACCTGAGCAGCTTTGTCGGGGCCTTCCGGATACTTCCTGAAGTATTATTTGCTTTGTTATAATAGACTGAGTTTAGTTTTAGATTAGTTGGACCTTTAGTGAGAATATTTTAAATCATTAAGATTACGAAAGGCAAATAGGTCCAGGATCATGCCTACGTTGATTCTTCTGTTTTCACTCTGAGTTGTGGGGGGGGTGTTTAGTTTTGTGGTGCTGGGGATTGAACCCAGGGCACTCTACCACTGAACTATGTCCCCAGGCCCTTTTAGTTTTTACTTTGAGTCAGGGGCCAGTGTCTCACTAAGTTGCCAAAGCTGACCTTGAACTTGAGATCCTCCTGCCTCAGTCTCGTAGGTAGCTGGGATTACAGGCACGTGCCACCATGTCCACCTTGAATTGTGTTTTTATTACCTCCGGTTTTTGCTTTGGTAGCCTCTTGACTGTCTGTACTAAAGAGGGTAGCTGTGTCTAGGGGCCTCTGCAGCGAAACAAGAATAAGCCAAGTGATGACAATAGCTCATTTGCTAACCACTCATAGGCCTTGCCTACTTCAATTATATAGCAATCTGAATAGTTCAAATCTCTTATTTACTTATTTAATTTGTTTTGAGAGGCTTTAAAAAATTGAGATATAACTCACCTACCATCAAATTCACTCTTGCACTCACATGCTACTGGGGATGGGACCCAGGGCGGTTTATCACTGAGCTGCATCCTCAGCCTTCTTTATTTTCTATTTTGAAACAGGGGTCTTTCTAAGTTTCCCAGACTGGCCTCAAACTGGTGATCTCCCTACTTCAGCTTCCTATGTGGGTGGGATTATAAGCGTGTGCCACCACCCTATAAAAATTCATTCTTTTAAAAAAGTAACCATGCAGTATTTTTTAGTATAGTCCCAGAATTGTGCTACTGCCACCACTATCTAATCCAGAACATTTTGTCACCCTAAGGAGTCATTCCTCATTCCGCCATTTCAACGCCTGTCCACCACTGATTTGTCTTACATTTCTATAGATATTCAGGACTTTTCATGTAAAGGGAGTCATAAAATGTGTAGGTGTTTTTGTTTTTATTTTGAGCTAGGAACTGAACCCAGGACCTCACACATACCAAACACAGGTTCTACCACTGAACGACAACCCCAGCCTCCAACGTGTGTTTTTTTGTGGATGACTTATTTCACCTAGCATACTGTCTTTAAGATGTATCCCTGCTGTAATTTGTATCAGAATTTCATTCCTATTTATAGCTGAATAATATTCCACTGTGTGGATGTGTCATGTTTTGTTTATTTGTTCTTAAATCAGTGGACATTTGGATTTTTTTTTTCACTTTTTGGCTATTATGAATAATGCTGCTATGAACATTGCTGTGTAAATTTTTGTGTAAGCATGTTTTAAATTTTCTTAAATATGTATGTATACCTAATCAAAGAAATACTGGGTCATATGGTTATTTTGTGGAACTTGCAAACTGTTTACTCAAGTGGCCACGCCATTTTACATTCTCACTGCATGTATAGAAGGGTTCAAATCTCTCTACATTCTCACCAAGACTTGTTTTGTCAGTTTTTTGTTTTTTTATGATAGCCATTCAAATGAGTATGCAGATAGTTTCTTGTGTCAATTTCCACCCCCCACCCCCACCCCCCAACTCCAGGACTGGGAATTAAACCCAGGAGCTCTACCACTGAGCTACACCCCCAGCCTTTTATATATCTTATTTCAAGATAAGGAATCATTTATGCCCAGGCCAGCCTTGAACTTGGGATCCTCCTGCCTAAGCCTCCCAAGAGGCTTTGACTTACAGGTGTGTGCTGTGGCTCTGGGGTCAATTATTTTTTTTGAAGGTTTCCAATAATTAACCTTTTGAGTGGTTTGCATACGTTTCTGCAAGGTTTTATTTTTATTCCTCTTAGCATTGCTTCTTGATCTTATTTTCCTTTTACTTCTATCGTTTACTATTATTACACTTTTCATGACTCTACAATAAACACTTCTATCTCAACTTTTTAAACAAGAGGCTAATCATTAACTTTATATATGGAGTAATTTTAATTGCTTTGTCTATGAAGCTATTTCTTTATTTTTGAAAGCCCCCAAATAAAGTTATTGCAGATCTCTAGTGAGTCCCTCTCTGGTGGCATGGGGTAATTTTTGTGTTCTGTCACACTCTGTATGACAGATGTGACCAAACCTTAACTCTGTTAATAACTTTACTTTTTAATTGAACTTTTACCCGTCACGGGCTGAGGGGCAGGTTATATAGCTGGTTCTGAGTTAATTACAACTGCCATTATTTTTTATTTTCAGTGCCTGAGCAAGCAGTAAAACAGCAAGTTAAGTCACATTTGCAATGGGACCATGACTCAATTAGTGTTTTTGAATAATAGGCAATAGTAATTAAGGTCACGGCAATCGCAGTAACAGCACTATGAGGGAGCCTAGCTTCAGCTAAGGCTATTTTACTACATGTCTCCAGAGGGGTTGAAGGGAGATGGAACCTACCAGGAGGAGACTCTCTTCTGTGTGTCTCTGGCAAACCAGGAATGGGAATTCTTGAGAATATCTTCAGTGATCTTTTCAACACTGGTTTGTCCACTTCTGTGTCAGAAGCTCAAAATTCAATGTGAAACTCATAGTCCCTCAAGGGAATGTTTTTAGTCCAGTTAACCTTATCTATTAAAAGCCAGGCTCCTGTGACCGAGAACCATATGCAGACTTGAACATGAACTTGGACTACTGGATATTCAGGGGACATTATTAGCCACGCCAATACTGACTTTGCAAACTCGAGTCTATAAAATCCCTTCCAGCCAGGTTCAGTCGTGCATGCCTGTAATCCCAGCTACTTGGGGGGCTGAGGCAGGAGGATGGCAAGTTGGAGGCCCGCCTGGGCAACTTAGCAAGACCCTGTTTCAAAAATTAAAAATAAAAAAAAAAAATGAAAGGACTGGGGATGTTGCTCAGTAGTTGATTGTCCCTGGGTTCTACCTCCAGTGCTACAAAAAACTAAAAAACTAAATAAATAAATCCCCTTTCAGTGTGAGCATGAATGTACCCATCTTAAGGATAAGAAGATTGAGGCAACGTGTGATCATGTGACTTGGATACAAGTGGTCCCTGAGTGAGGCATCTGATTCTGATTTTAGATTTTGGCAGTTTGTATCTCCATTTCTTCTGAACGGCAAGTACATACTCTGTTGCTTCTGGTCTGGTATTTTATGCTCATGATAGAAAATCTTTTTTTAGGGAATAAGAAAAAAATGCAATTCCAACAATGAGATGTTGTGGACATCAGGGTCAGGAAAGGACCCAGAAAGCGGAGGTCCAGATTAATGCTGTGAGTACTGTTGGATGAACAGGACACTCTCCTTGAACATGAGGAGAGGTTCTTAGAGGAGACGGTCGCAGCTTAGGGAAGGACTAGTTGTGTCTAAGCATCCTCCCCTTTTCCTACACTCCCACCTCCTCACGGGCCTGGCTGGGCAGTCCTTGTCCAAGCTCAGGGCGATATCGTCATGCACCTAAGTACACTTCTCTGGGGCTCTTGTGGATTCTTCCTCCCCAGTTTGCAATGATCCTTTTTGGGATTTCAAGCCCCTCCCCCCCCCCCCACCTAGCCGCCACCATAAAAAAAAAAAGTCTCAATATTCCTCAGCTTCCCCTAAATCACTAGTTCTTACACGGAAGGTGGTATAGATGACAGAGTGGGTCCCCGTCCCCTGGGAAGCATCCTTTGACACGGAAAGCAGCATGCAGGAAGTTTATCTGGGAAGGCTTTCAGAATCTATGTGGACAGGGAAAGGGAAGAAGCAGGATGGGGAGGGAGAAGTCAGGTTGTGGTGCAGTATGTAGCAGCCTCAGTCCTGAAGATGGCCACGGGGCGCCCTGGGGTTGGGATAGTCCAGGCTACCTAGGAGCCCTGGACCTTCCTATCCCGAACAAATCAGTTCTTGAATGCAGTCTGCCTTTAGCCAGTAACTCATCTGGAGGGCAGAAAAGCTGAGGGCTACCGACAGTTGTGAGTCAGTCGTTCCATACAGAAGGGAAATCTGGGGGAGGGAAGGAAGAGAAAAGAAAGAGGAAGGGAGAAAGGAGAGAAGGGAGAAGAGAAACACATTTCTGGCCAGCTACTATTGCTTTTTCCAAGGCGTAGACTGACTGTGAAATGAAATTTCGGAAGAATTTCTGAGTTTTCCAGTTGTCCAGAATGTACCAGCAGCTTCCACTATTCCTTTCATCTTCTGTGTTGCTTAGTGGTAATAGTTCTCCCATCCTCTAGATGCGATTTCCCTCTGTACTGTCAAAGACGTACTGTTGTTGAAAAACCAGCCTCTATCTCAGAGCAAAGCCTGTCCAAGGAAGGGACATGACCTTAGTCCTTGGAAAGACCCACAGAGCACTCCTAAGCACATTCCCACCCTGCTGAGTTGTTTATCTACAAATAACAGGAGAGATCTGCTGCGCCAGGTGTCCCTGACTCAGTCAGGCTAGGTGGGGATCCATAGCAGCCCCCTAGCAGCCACCAATCAGCATGAGATAGGTAAATACCTGGGATGCCAGTGGTTTATGGTGGTTGATAACAAGTTGGGAAACCATGTAGTTCAGCATGAACACCCCTCTTGGCTTTAACCAATCAGTTCAAATGAATACCCTTTTGTACTGACCAATCACCCCTACCCAACTTGTTCCTGCCAGTGAATGTGCTAATCATGTTTTAGAGTTGTTATTTGATTTTCCCGCAGTGTGTGATGATTTGCTATGATGTATGTGAAGTCCCTACCCTCTCCAAAAAATGTATAAAACTGCTGCAAACCCTGGGCTTGGGGCCTCTCAGCATCACCAGTTGCTGTGTGTGCGTGCAGAGGACCGAGTTAGCTCGCAATAAACACCTCTTTGCTGCTTACATGGATCTTGGGTCTCTGGTGGTCTTTGGGGGTCCCGAATTCGAGCATAACATTGTTCCATTCTGTTTATGAGTGTGAATCACCAGCACTGAAGATGTTGCACACGGACAACTGGATGCCTGGACAACGGCACACTCAGCATCTCCACCAAGTTCTTTTCTCACTTTTTTGTACTTAAGAGCTTATTTCTATTTTCTGGGATGTCAGGGCGATTGCTTTTTTCTTTTGATTAGAAAGGAAGGCATGGGTTGGGGTGAGTAATAGTGTGAGTAGAAACAGAGATAGGAAAGAAAGCAAGTTTAGGAACTCTGATCACAGTGCAGGACACAGGATAAAAGCCTGCCAAAGGACATTGAGACAGGGTGGTTGAAGACGGTGTCAAGTGCCAAGGTAAAGGCTTGGCACCATTGAAAGATTGTGAGCAAGAGAGGAACGAAATGCAGAGTAGACAGGAATCTGAAAGCCATGGGAACTACTAGAGTAAGTTCTGAAGCAGATCAGGAAAAGATAGACTATTCCCATGTGCTCCAAGTAAGATACAGAGCTTGACATGGCATTTGCAGGTAAATGGATGGAATTGGAGAATGTAATGCTAAGTGAAGTTAGCCAATCCCAAAAAACCAAATGCAGAATGTTTTTTTCTGATTTAAGGATGCTAACTCATAATGGGGTGTGTGGGGGGTGCATGGGAAGATTAGATAGGGCAAAGGGGAGGGAGGGGAAAGGAGGGGGCGGGGGGTAGGAAAGACGGTGGAAGGAGATGGACATCATTACCCTAGTACACGTATGAAGACATGAACTGTGTGACTCTACTTTGTGTACAACCAGAGATATGAAAAATTGTGCTCTCTATGTGTACCCTGAATTGTAATGCATTCTGCTGTCATATATAACAAATGAAAATTTTAAAAAATGGAAAAAGGTACAGAACTTGGAGAAGGTTTAGTTTTAGTCAGCTTAGAGATTTTTAAGGAAATATGTATTATGTGCGTATCATTCCTTTATATCTTCTTGGGGTTTAAAAGATTCTTCTTCTGTCCCCTCCCCATTTTTTTTCTTTTCTTTCTTTCTTTTTTAACCCTTGGGACTCTTACTTTTTAATTGAATGCTAGAAATCTTTCAGGATGGAATTGATGAGGCTTAGGAAATGCTATCCCCTGAATGGTACCTTGACATTTTGGATATTTTAAGCTGAAAAAAAAAATCTAAGGAAAAGCCAAAAGATGAAGATCATGCTGACTTTCTCCCTGCCTCTTTCCCCTGAAGTTGGTTATAAACTCTATGAAGGATTTTCTGACCCTTGAAGCAAATCTGCTGCAGTCCGGCTGCAGCAAACTAACTGCGGGGTGACGAGGAACTTGTGTACATTGATACAGCAGGAGTGGGAGCCGTTTATTGTAGGACAGGAGGGGTATATATACATTCCACACAGCTTATCTTAATTAACATAAACTAGATACAGCAGTCAACCAATAAGGAATCTCCACACTTAATGGCTCGCTGGCATTACTTCACAAACCATTCCCTCTGGCAAAATGCCAGGCGCCATCTTGACTTGTTTACAGACCCTAACACAAATCATAAGACCCTCATGTGAAATGTGCTCTCCCTATACCTGGAGGAAATAAATACCCTTATCCCCTGTGTTAGTCAGCTTTGCATTACTGTAACAAAATATCTGAGAAAATCAACCTAAAAAGAGGAAAAGTTTATTTCAGTTCACAGTTTCAGAGGTTCTAGTCCATGATCAATTGGTCCTGTTGCTTTGAGCATACAATGAGGCAGCATATGATGGTGGGGAGCACATGATGGAGCAATCTGCTTACTGCAAGGTGGCTTGGAAGTGAAATAACAAGAGACAGGAAGGTGCCAGTGTTTCAATATTCCCTTCAAGGGCATGCCCCTGATCACCTAACCTTCCTCCACTAGTTCCTACCTCTCAAAGGTTCCACCATCTCACGCACGGTAGCACCATAGGATAGGGACCAAGCCTTTAACATATGGGCCTTTGGTGAACATTCCAAACTCAAACTATAGGAGACACAGAAGAGTCTGAACAACAGACCTTGCTAAGTTTCACCATCTTATTCCATTAGATCATACCTTTTGCCCTACTATATTTCCCCATGACCATCCACTCTTCATCAAACCTACTGTAAAAAATATTCCAGAGTAACTATTCCTTTAGGCCTTCATTTCCTTACAGATGTTCTCATGAAGCCAATCAATTTGCATGCTTCTCTTGTTAACCTGCCTTTTGTGACAAGGGTGCAGCCAATGGGTGAAGGAAAAGGTATTAAAAACTGATCTTATAATTTCTGCAAGAAAGGCCACAAGTCTTCGAGGCCAAAGGTAGAAGGGTGAGGAAAGTTCCCACGCATTTTCCTTAGAGACAGAAAATTTTTCTTGGTTTTTCAAAGAGGATTCCTTCTAATGTGAAACCAGTTCTCTTAGAGACCATACTTTTTTCAACTCTAATAGCTTCTTATTCTTGAGGGGAGGGTACCTGGGATTGAACTCAGGAGCACTCAACCACTGAGCCACATACGCAGACCAATTTTGTATTTTATTTAGAGACAGGTTCTCACCGATTTGCTTAGCACCTTGCTTTTTACTGAGGCTAGCTTTAAGCTCAGGATCCTCCTGTCCCAGCCTCCCGAGCCTCTGAGATTACAGGTGTATGCCACTGTGCCTGGCTCTAACAGCTATTTTAATCAGTGGAATTTAAGTGGATAAGTCTATTAGTTTTTCAGGGCTGCCAAAACACACCACACAAAATGGGAGGCTCAAACAACAGTTTATTGTTTCAGAGTTCTAGAGGCCAGAAGTCCAAGACAGGGTGTCAGCAGGGCTAGTTCCTAGTGAGGCCTGATGTCCTGGCTTATTGATAGCTGCCCTCTCACCATGACTAAACTATTTTGATTATTCATCTTTATTATAATTTTGAGTATTCATCTTTATCATATTTTTTCCAGCAAATACACCCCGATGTATTATTCATTTATAAATTATATATAAATACAGATATATATATATATATATATATATATATATATATATATATATATATATATATATCTGCATATGCTACAGTTGGACTATATTATAAAATAACAAAATGTTCAAAAAATAAAATTTAACTTAAAAATAAAGTAAACTATTGGAAAATATAACACTCTTCATACTGGAGACCACTGTTCTAGAGGGTGACTAGTTAGTATATGGTGGGGAAAGAAAAAACTTCAAAGAATTTGGAGACACCAATTTAGATCCAGATTATTCATTTATCCATTGCATGATCTCCTCTGAATTGTTGAGTTTCAGCACAATAACAGACCCAAGAATTCCAGGCTACCTCCAAAACACTAATAATATTCCTGCCTGAGCTTTTTGTCTATTTCTATACCTGATATATTTTGGTGAATATACAGTGAACACCGCGTCTTCCAGCAGCCCCAAGAGAAGGCGGCCAGGGGAAAAAGAAGAGGACTTATAACACTAGGAAGAGGGACCACTTGTGACTTTTATTGTTTGGTTTTTGATTTTATTGATTGAACCCAGGCCCTTGTGCACACTAGGCAAGTGCTCTAACATGGGACTACATCCCCAGCCCATTTTACTTTATTTTGAGATAGGGTTTCATTAAATGGCTCCGTCTGGCCTGCAATTTGAGGTTCTTCTGCCTCATCTCCCTGAGTAGCTGAGATTAGAGATCTGAGCCACCAAGCCCAGGCTGATTTTTATCTTTAAAAAGCCTTATTTAGCATTCAGATCCAAACCTTGCCCTTTAGTTATGAAAATTTCTCCGTAGCTACTTCTTGTTGCTGTTAAGGACTGTTAGAAAAAGAGAAGAAAGTTAAATTTAATTTACTTGCAAATGACTCCTGGCTCCAGTGGAGTTAAGATGCAGCCCAACTTGCCAGTCCCTTGGATATGAATTAAACCTCCTATCCCTGGCCTGTAGAGGAAACACCTTCCCTGTAACAGAGTTCCGCCTGAGGAGTCTTGGTGGGAAGAAAAGAAAAGGCCGGGGCTTCCAGGGGAGGCTTCTATTGTTCTGCTAGTGCGCCTTGAGCAGGGTCTAGTGACCACTCCTTAGTCCTTTCTGTCAAGATTTGGATAATTGTGGGGTAAAACTGGCATCGATACAGATGTAAAAATAAGAATTTATTTAGGTCAGATATAACTGCCAGGTACAAGGAAAAGTAAAAGAAAAACCAATATATGGAGTATAGGAATGTTGAATGTATAAAAGCCTCTAAAACTTCTCTTACGTTCGGAGAGGGAAGTCAGTGAAACATTTACCTTATAAGACAGAATTTGCCTATCAGTAGCCAATAATTATTTTGCATTAGTATCAGTCCTGCACAGATTTATAAAATAGCTCCCACAGAATCAGATAACCCAGAGAGGAGTCTGCCAAGAGTCTAGACAATGCACAGATTTCCACGGAAGCACAAATTTGTCCGGTTGCTTAACTCCAGGGGTCAGTGTGGATGGAGCCTATTGGAGTTAACTCAGGGCCCCATGGCCTTTTGGAATCCAAGTCCCTGATCTCTCCTCCTGTCTTTTCCTTTGTTGTCTTAGAGTATTGGCATCCAGCACAGTTCCCACGCACAGCACCCTCACAAATAGACTTTCTTTCTTTTTATATATATATATATATATATATATATATATATATATATTTTTTTAGTATTTGGCGGACACAACATCTTTGTCTGTATATGGTGCTGAGGATCGAACCCGGGCCGCATGCATGCCAGGCGAGTGCGCTACTGCTTGAGCCACATCCCCAGCCCAATAGACTTTCTTAAATTCCTAACATTTATAATATTTTTACTTCTTTTAGTTCCCACTACCCTGGGGCACTATTCCTATGTAAAAGGGTCAGAAGGCTCACTGAATGATGAAGCACATTTGTAGAGAGCCAAGTTGGTGGTAGAAAAACAACTTTATTATGATGATGTGGCTGATCAAAACAAACAAACAAACAACAAAAATGACTGGACTGTTGGCCAACTTGGTTAACAACAAGTAAAGATTCAGTATGGGAAATTTTAAGGAAGTGTGCTTTGGGCCGCATATGAGTGGGTGCTAGGATGGTCATTAGTTCTGCAGTGGTCTGCTTCTCTAATGTACATTCTGATGTTGTCTGAAGATCACCAGACATCTGGATTCTGAAAACCTAAAGAAAGGTTGTTGATTAGGAGGTCTTATGACTGATATTTCTCTTGTTACTTTTTCTCAGAATAACTGGCTCCAGAAGTTAATATCTTAATTATTCAGGTGAGGCTTTTCTTTAGAACTTACTTAGAATGATGGACAGATGTAAAGTCAACAAAAAAGCAAGTTTGCACAGGACAATTTGCAAAGCACAAGTTGGCCCATTAGTTGGTTTCAATACCAGGAGAGGGAAAGCCAGAGAGAAGGCAGAGCATGTGTCATCCTTTTGCTATTGATAACCCCTTCTTTGGGTGCTGTATGAAGAGGATGGAGAGAGGAAGAAGAGGAAAGTGGAAGGGAAGAAAAATTGTTTCTCTCTACTCTTTATAGTTCTTAGTTGGGATAAATTTCCATAACAAGATTAACAAGAGAAAACAAAAATTTATTACGATGTTTATGTATACATGGTAGAGATGCAGGGGCAAGTGAGAATCTCAAAGATATGGCTTTGAGTTCAAGGCTAAATACCATTTTCAACTGAAATAAAGAAAGAAAAGGGCTAGGGATGTAGCTCAGTTGGTAGAGTGCTTCCCATTCGTTGGAATAACCCCAAACCAAAAGCAAAAACCCTATTCTTTCCATATAAGTCTTTTCTCTTCCGTCCTTTTCTCCTTTTCCTGTTAATTATATAAACCCCAAATTCTTTTTTTACCCTCAGTGCTGGGTATTGAACCCAGAGCCCAGGGCACTGCACATGCTAGGTAAAGCCCTATAAATCCCACATTTATTATCACCCCTTTGGGTTATTCATCACTGAGTACTCCTGCATGTGTGCACAGTGTACACCCCTTTCCCTTCCTTTTTTGGGGGGATGGGAGAGGAGCGGGTTCAGGGGATTGAACTCAGGGGCACTCAATCACTGAGCCACATCCCCAGCCCTATTTTGTATTTTATTTAGAGACAGGGTCTCACTGAGTTGCTTAGGGCCTCACTGTTGCTGAGGCTGGCTTTGAACTTGGGACCCACCAGCCTCAGCCTCCTGAACCTGCTGGGATTACAGGTGTGCACCTGTAATCCTGGCTCTTTTCCCTTTTTACAGTTTAATTCCCCCTAAGACAATAGAATGAAATGTTTTTACCCCCTGAAAAACTCTTGCTGATGAGATGGGGCAAGGGACAGGTAACTGATTATCAAATAAAAGGAAATGGGCAGATAGCAGTTCCCATAACAGCCCCCAGGGGAGAGAGAAGATAGCACTTTCCAACACAAGAAATCACCACCCCCAGTAGCTTTCTTCCTGCCTTTTGGACATACAGGCAGTATGGGAGAGGGGGCACGAGAGGAAAGGAATCCCCCCTCTCCCTCAGGCACCAGCTCTGGACCCTCTCCTCTCTGGAGGACTCTATCTCTGTTCTGACTTTTAAATAAAATTAACTTTCTGCTCTTGCCTCAGCATTTCTCAGGTGTTTAACCACCTGGGAAAAGAGGATCCAATCCTGATTTTTCAAGAACGGATCTTGTGTTATTTTTAACTACGCATGGTGCCATATACTGGAGTTGAGGTGTATGGAAAAAAAAAAAAAAAAAAAACAACCCATAAACATCAATAAAATATGATCCTTGCCCTCTCCGAGAAAACTGGAAATTCTTACTGGAGGAAGTTGATCTTTGCATGAGTAATAGCCCATTTCAAAAGGGCTGGGGAAGTAGCTCAGTTGGTACAGTGGTGTTCTCACATGCACAAGACCCTGATTCAGTTTTCAGCGACACACACACACACACACACACACACACACAAATAAATACATAAATAAAATAGAATAAAAGGATCATCCTTTCAAATCCTGCTTGGAGAACTTAAATTTTTGATGAAATTTGGATTGAGGAGTCAAGGGTGTGAGGCACAAGGAACATGCAAGATGTTAGGTGAAACGTGGGTGGAAAGAATGCTGCAGGGCTATGTCAGCTGTGTGAACCCCCAAACCCCAACTACTCAGCCCAGAAATTTATCATCAAACTTCTGCATGTGAGGGTTTATGATAGCATGATTGAAAAGGTCGGGCGAACGTCGGAGGAAAAGACCACCAAGAGACTGTCTCATGCAACAGCAAAGGGTTTATTGGGGGTCCAGCATGCTGGAGGGCTCAGAGCTCACTTCAGAGGAGCAAAGAACAAAGAGCCCCGAGAACAACTTAAGCAGAGTTTATATACATTCTTTGGAGAGGGCAGGGACTTTACATACATCATAGCATCCCTTAGCAAATCATCACATACCACGGGAAAATCAAATAACAACTCTAAAACATGATTAGCACATTCACTGGCGGGAACAGGTCGGGTGGGGGTGATTGGTCAGCACTAAGAAGGGGTCTACATTCAAACTGATTGGTTTAAGCCCTGAGGTGTATACGTGCGGGACTGCAGGGCTTCTGAGGAAAGGTGGTGGTTCTCCTTGAGCAACTAGGTGGTCAGGGGAGATTTCGACACACATCTAATGGGCAGTTCCGGGAATTGTTTTACTGCCACATGAATTTCAGGTTCCGAATGCAACTTAAAAACTTTTCAGGACAAACCTTATCCTTTACATTTCAATTTTTCAATCCTTTCATGATTGAGCTTCCTCTAATATAGACTAACTCCACTCAGATATGTTGACACCAGAATTTTGATATGAGACTGGATTCTCGCTTCACCAAATTCCTTCTGAGTTCTTGTCTTGCAAATTTGAAGAATAAAATCTACTGACATTAAACAGAGTGGGACTTATTTAAGAAGAAAGAGAACTCCCACAATGTGGTAGGGGCCTGAGAACATGAAAACCCATGTTGGTGTTGGAGCTTAAGGGCTTATAAGGTTTAGGTTTGAGCACTGACCGAAGTCTATGTTAAACAGGCATTGAAAAAGTACCAAGGTTATTGGTTGTATTCTTTAGCCTGAGTTTTAATCCTTCCTTTAACTGGAGTCTGGGTTTACTCCTACCTTCCATTTTCCGCCTCTCTGGGACAAAGGAGTTGGTTAGTGTTCCCATAGATAAGCCTCCCGGTATTTTACCTTTGAAAAAGGACTTGACTCATTAACATTTCTACAGGTTAGTCTCCTAGAGTGCTCTCTGTCTTTGAATAATTGGAACTCATTGCCTGACTGCTATCTGTTCTTTATTCAATGTCTTAGGGTACCCAGAAAGTTCCATCAACAACCTTGCTAGGATTTATGTAACTTCTAAAAGGGAGGGAAGAATCCATTTCCTCTTATACTAGGAGTCTTGAGACTATTACTGTTACCGCTGTTGACCGGTGATGAGTTCTTGCTTCCCCAATGTTGAAGAATGACACCAAAGAAGCACGCCGAGGCAAGGTCAGAGTAGAAATTAGAAGTTTATTAAAGGACAGCAGAAAAGACTTCTCCCGGAGGAAGAAGGGGACCCAAGAGGTGGAATCCGTGGAAGTGCAGTTGTTTCCCCTTTTTATAGTTTTGGTGATGGAATGTAGGTTGGAGGCCCGAGGGGTGGGGTGGGATACAGGTGGGCCAAGGAAGTAGTCTGAGCAGGAAGGACTTCTGAGTTAGCACCTTCAAGTTTGCTGGGGGCTGTTTATTGACACTTCTTTGGGATGGGCTTTGGGCCTAGGGCTTTTCTCAGGACTTCATTAACATTCCACGAGTCCTCCTGTGTTTTCCCTGAGTCATTCCCAGCATGGCCTCCATTTTAGATTTCACTCGATATTAGACCCGATTTACCTAACTACACTGACTACCTAATTTTAAATCTGGCTTCATTACCAGGCACTGGGTTACCAGCCCACAGAGGAAGAAGCTGGGGTACAAAGCTCCAGAAATGCTCAGAGTCAAACTGTTAGGAAAATAGGTTTTATTCAAAGCCAGCTTTGAAGGAAGATAGAAGAAACTGATTGTTTCTAAAGTTCCACTTTTGGAATCTCTGAAGGTGAGCTGAGTTTTTAAGGAGAAAAAGGCACATACGTAGATTTAGTTAGACTGGGTGACACAGGCCTCAGGAGGGGCCGTCTCTACCCTCTGCTTCCTTGGTACCTGTCAGGGAAGGGAGTTGCTTTTTTCCATTCTCAGTATGAGGAAGTTGCTCTGAATTCACAGAGGGACCCCAAATTCAGTCTGTTTCAGGACCAGGTTTGGGGGCTGGGGATATAGCTCAGTCGGTACAGTGCTTGCCTCACATGCACAAGACCCTGGGTTCAATCCCCAGCACCAAAAAAATAAAAAATAAAAAAGACCAGGTCTTGTGCCCGACTCCCTTATAACTTCACCTGACCCTTCCCCAGTAGTGAGGGAAGTGTTTTCTTCCATGACCTTGAGTTTGATGACCAGCAAGAGGGCCTTGGGGAAGCTACCACCTCTCACCGTATATATGTCAGGAACTGCACGTGGGCAAACTAATCTGTGTCAAGAGTAATCTAAAGAAACAATGAACGCAGAGCCGGAACTAAGAGCCTCTAGTGACTAGGTGATTAGGGTCATTTGCCCACAAACCTTCACTGGTGAGAAGATGCCCACCAGTCTCTGATAAACCACCCATAAAGCAGGCTCCTGAAAGGTGGCCCTCTAGGGTGAGGGTCTGCGGTCTTCTGACCAGCTAGCTCATTTTCATGCGGCACTTCTCCAGCACTGCCTTGCCTCTGGGGTGATTGGTTTCCACTGTGGTGAGCAGAGGGATCCTCCACTGTGCTGTAACATTACCGTCTTAGGTTCAATGACTGGAGCCCAGGAGGCAAACTAGTTTAACTAGAGAAAAAAATTATCTTAATTTTATATGTGTGCACAGGAACTCACAAAGGAAAAAAATGAGGCTCCAGGAGGTAACCAGGTGATTGAGGTTTATATATTATCTTAAGTTAAACAAAGCGAAGGAGGTTTGGGGATTTCTGAGCAGGAAGGGCAAGAAGCGGAAATGCATGGTGAATGCAGGTTGTTTTGTTATGCAGATAAGCCTGTCAGGTGGTAAGTGTTGTCTCCAGGTGTACCTCTCTTTCTGGGAGGGAGACACATACAAATGTAAATTTCCTTTATAAATGCAAATTCCCTTTACAAAAAGGGAAATTTTTAGTTTCAGGCAGTTAGTGGGAGGTAAAAAGCTTTTCCTGCATCTGCTGGTTCTTAGTTGCTTTTACCTCTAAATAGCCCCTAGGCCAATGCGGCATATTTGAGTGGTGTTCCATCTAGACTCAGGATAGAATATTTTCTCAAATGATGGTGCATTTGACTGACCAGGGGCTAAAAGTGGGCAAAAGACTCTAGGATATCAGAGAAAAGGTTGCAGCTCATTCTGGCCTGTGCCTTCCTAACCCATCTATCTCCTGCGTAGGATCTGTATCATGTTGCTGATTTGAATTCAAACACTGGCTCCACCTAGGGTTCTTTAGAATTGATTGTCTCTAGGCATGACACAATATTTTGTTTGTGTTCCCATGTTCTGCTTAGTGGGAACTCTTCAAGTTGCAAAGACTTGGTGGAGCTCATTCTTTAGTAGCCTTATCTCACTGGCTTTTGCGTTTTGCTGAGAAGAAGCCAACTTGGTTCTCTTCCTTTCATGGGTCTTACCAAACAACAACAACAACAAACAAAACAAAACACACACACACACACAAACAAACAAAACCCAGAAGCAAAGTTACAATGAGAGCAAATATTTGAGAACTTATCTGAAAAAATTGGGTGTGTGGGGGGACTATGCCTTGGGAAAAGAGAGTCCAATCAATATACAAATTAATAACCTAGGACAATATTTTTGATATTTCCCTCCTCCTTTGTTTTTCCTTTAGCATTTTGACCATAGGATTGTACCACAAGGGGCAGCAGGTGGTTTTATTCTGACCAATGCAGCCTTGATAGGAACAGAAGATAAAAATTGGGTGTTAAAATGGTGTCAATACCTTAATGGATGCGAAATGAATAAGTTCTTCTGGGGCAGGTACCATGCTTATTCATCTTTGTGCCCCCTGAAATGACAGGTTAAGTAACCTGTATACAGCAAATGATTGATAAAAGTTTACTGAACTGAATTATGGAAGATGGCTGAATCTCAGGACTTGACACATGCTCTTAATCTTTTGGAGATATTGTCAAGGACAATCATGAGTCTTTGGAGGTGGGCAATGTGTAGTCATTTTTTACTGTATTTCTGAAGGTTTATATATGGTTATTTAATCAACATGACATAAAGTCCAAGGACATAGCTCATTTACATTTTGCTTTATTTAAACCAGACTTAAAGAAAACTTACTCAGATCACTCCATTATTTATACACAACCACTATAGTCTGAAGAGAGACATAGATACTGGGAGGTGGAGGACAACTTCTACCAGGTAAACATCTACTATTTTAGTGAATATTGGTTGTTAAATAAAAATCACAGGAGGCTGTTGTTTTGGACTAAGTTCCTGTGCTAAACCCCAACAGACCAGGCCAAAATTCAAATGGAGCCTTGTGTGGTGGGGTTACCGCTGTTGATGGGTGAGGAGTCCTTGCTTCCCCAGTGTTGAAGAATAACACCAAAGAAGCACGCTGAAGCAAGGTCAGAGTAGAAATTAGAAGTTTATTAAAGGACAGCAGAAAAGACTTCTCCCGGAGGAAGAAGGGGACCCAAGAGGTGGAATCCGTGGAAGGGCTGTGTCTCCCCTTTTTATAGTTCTTTCAGTGATGGAATGTAGGTGGGAAGGCCCGAGGGGTGGGACACAGGTGGGCCAAAGAAGTAGTCTGAGCAGGAAGGACTTCATTAACACTTCTTTGGGATGGACTTTGGCCTAGGGCCTTTTCAGGACTTCATTAACATTCCATGAGTTGTCCTGTGTTTCCTGGAATCATTCTCAGCATGGCCTCCATTTTAGATTTCACTGGGTATTAGACCCGATTTACCTAACTGCACTGACTACCTAACTTTAAATCTGGCTTCAGTGGTGTACACCTGTAATCCCAGCCACTTGGGAGGCTAAGGCAGGAGGATCTTGAAAAACCAGCCTCTATCTCAGAGCAAAGCCTGTCCAAGGAAGGGACATGCCTTTGTCCTTGGAAAAACCCACAGAGCACTCCTAGGCACATTCCCACCCTGCTAAGTTGTTTGTCTACAGGAGAGATCTGCTGCGCCAGGTGTCCCTGACTCAGTTAGGCTAGGTGGGGATCCATAGCAGCCCCCTAGCAGCCACCAATCAGCATGAGACAGGGAAATACCTGGGATGCCAGATAACCCTCCCAGCAGTTTATGGTGGTTGATAACATGCTGGGAAACCATGTAGCTCAGCACGAACACCCCTCTTGGCTTTAACCAATCAGTTCAAATGAATACCCCTTTTGTACTGACCAATCACCCCTACCCAACTTGTTCCTGCCAGTGAATGTGCTAATCATGTTTTAGAGTTGTTATTTGATTTTCCCGCGGTGTGTGATGATTTGCTATGATGTATGTGAAGTCCCTGCCCTCTCCAAAGGATGTATAAAACTGCTGCAAACCCTGGGCTCGGGGCCTCTCAGCGTCACCAGTTGCTGTGTGTGTTCGCGGAGGACCGAGCTAGCTCGCAATAAACACCTCTTTGCTGCTTACATCGATCTTGGGTCTCTGGTGGTCTTTGGGGGTCCCGAATTCGAGCATAACAATCTCAAGTTCAAAGCCAACCTTTGCATATAAGTTTCAGATCATCTAATAACATGAGGCAAAATGGTCTTGATACATGAACATTCTCTATTATTAGGCCTTTTCTGCCTGTCAACATCCAGGCAAGTTTAGGTGAGGAAAAATCGACTTATCTCTATCCTTTCTGAGTTTTCAGCTGGGAACTCTTGGAGTAAAAGACCACATTAAAAAATTAACATGTTTGCTTCAGGTAGAGGTGGGAGATACAGAGGGAGGAATGAGTAAATATCAAGAGATGGCTTTGAGTTGAAACACATCTTCAACTGAATGGCAAGCTGTGGGGAGGCTGGTTTTAGGAAGGTGTCATTATGCAGATTTCTTGGTGCTTTCTTGTGAAAGGAGTCTCCACTGATTTGTTCAGATAACCTGCAAATGGAGAATTCCTTTACAGATGTAAATTCCCTTTACAAAAGGGAACTTTTTGTTTTCAGAGCTTCTCCCGCATCTGCAGTTTCTCAAAATAATCCCTATGCGGGAGAAGCATCTCTCAAGGTGGCTTGTTCTGTTCTCTGCAGGCTCCTTATATCCCTTACAGGGCTCCTTGGGTTAAATTGTTCTACTGTGTAGAAGGGTCTACCTCTAGTGACATGGCTCTCTGGCTGCCAAGCTACGTAGCTGACTGGCCTACTGGTCCCTGCCAGGAAGTGGCAGTGGAGCATTGGAGTGGTGACCTGGCATGGGCAGGAAACTCAGACTCCAGCATCCTGGAGCCCACCATGTCAAAGCATGCTGACCTGTCACCCTGCAGTGGCCAGGTCTGGGCACAGTGCAAACACCTGCTGCAGAAGCCAGTCACACAGCACTGCAGTTCAGAACCTGTAAGCATAGACTGTCCAATGACCTCAACCTCCTGCTTTGTGACCTGCAGAGAAAAAATGGACGTAGGGCAGACCTGAGTGGAAGTTGGGACTCGAAGTTTCACCCATAGCATTAGTACTTTTCCAAACCCTAATTAGCATAAGTTTGGGCCAATAGCAGTGATCCACAAGCTATCTAAACCCCTAGATAGCACACTTGGTAGGGGAAGCCTGCTGTTGAGTCCCTCTAAGAGTGCAATAATTCTGTTCCTGTTTCTATTCTTTAATAAATCCTACTCTTACACTCACTCTTCCTGATCTGTGGGTTTCATTCTTTGAATTCATGGGACAAGAACCCAGAAAGAGGAAGAAATTGATGGTGAGCTGCTGAGGTCTGCTGCAATGCTGGAGAGCATAGCCCACTATGAAGAGCTGCAATACCTCTTGGCTGCAAAGGCCTGCAACCTTATGCAGACCCCACCTTCCAGGCATTGTGTGTGTGTGTGTGTGTGTGTATAATATTTTCTTCATCGAATCATCTGTTGAAGGGCATCTAGGTTGCTTCCATACCTTACCTATTGTGAACTGAGCTGCTATAAACATTGGTATGGCTTTGTCACTATAGTATGCTGATTTTAAGTCCTTTGGGTATATGCTCAGGAGCAGAATAACTGGGTCAAATGATGGTTCCATTCCAAGTTTTCTGAGGATTTTCCATACTGCTTTCCAGAGTGGTTGCACTGTAAGGGTCTGGCGAAAGGAAGAGACCACCAAGAGACTGACTCATGCAATTGCAGAAGGGGGTTTATTGGGGATCCATTCCAACGCGCTGGGGCTCCTGGCCCACTCAAGAAGGGCGAGCAGCCAAGAGCCCCAAGCAGGGGTTGAGCAGAGCTTAAGTACACTTCTTGGGGAGGGTGGGGGCTTTGCATACATCAGAACAAATCAGCATGAGGCGCGGGAAAATTGAACAACAAATCTGAGACATGATTAGTACATTCATTAGCAGGAACAGATTGGGCAGGGGTGATTGGTTATTCCTAAGCGGGTACACATTCAAACTGATTGGTTCAGGCCCTGTATGCTCTAGGCTATGAATCAGCAAAATAGCCTAGTAGGGCATTGTCTTAACTGCCTCAGGGGGTAGCAGAGGAATTTAACAATACCTGGTCCTTCACTTTTTAACTTCAATTTCTTTTACTCTTACAGCACCAATTTGCAGTCTCACCAACAATGTATGAGTGTACCTTTTTCCCCACATCCTCACCAAAATTTATTGTTACTTTATTCTTGATAATTGCCATTCTGGGGCTAAGGATATAGCTCAGTTGGTAGAGTGCTTGCCTTGCATGCACAAAGCCTGGGTTCAATCCCCAGCACCACATACACACAAAAGATAATTGCCATTCTGTTTGGAGTGAGTTGGAATCTCAGTATAGTTTTAATTTACATTTCTCTAATTGCAAGACATATTGAACATTTTTTTAAATCTATTTGTTGACCAATTGTATATCATCTTCTGTGAAGTGTCTCTTCAGTTCCTTTGCCCATTTATTAATTGGGTTATTTCTTTTTTTGTTGTTGTTTGTTTTGGTGTTAAGTTTTTTGAGTTCTTTCTATATCCTGGAGATTTTGCTCTCTCTGAGATACAGGTAGTCCATCCCTTGTATTCTAATTTATTTTGTGGAAACTAATTTTTTTGTTTTCTATCATTTAGCTTTTAAAACTCCTCCCCCTCCAGTTTTTGTTTTTAGGCAAACCAAGCCTCCCAAAGCGGCTTGGTTCTCCCCTCCTTCCCACTCTCCCCATCTGTCTTGCACACAAGACTGCCAACCAGTGAACTGGGGGGTGGGGGGGGGCGAGGAGCAGCTGGGAGTCTCTGGTTAAAAAGTTGCTCAGTGTGAGAAGGAAATGTCAGGAGGCTGGGACTTGTGCCCATCAGGAGGTGCGGAACTCTCTCACCCAGACATCCTGGGAAATGAAGGAGAAATAATAGGCAACTCACATTTTCAGCCAACCAGCCTGGGTGGTAGACCTTGAAGTGAAGCCTCACAAATCCCTCCTGAGGTGGGAGCTGGTTTGACAAGTGGAGGATTTGGGTGGCCTGTTTGCTCTTTGGGGGGGTCTTGGGAAGCTGAAGCCATCAAATCAGGCTTCAGGCCTTTGCTGAATTGCTTCTGCATGCAATTGCTGATTAAAAACATTATGTGACATTAAAAATGTCAGTATTATCTTCTTTGGTGGTCACTGGCTAAAATCAGAATCCTACCAGCCAGTGACTGACTTGACAGAAAGGCTCTTTGTCCCTGTTTTCAAAATTAAGATCAGTATAATTTGAATTCATTACCTTCTTATTTCTTAGTGGATTCTCTTGAGTTGTTTTTTAAATCTAACCTGGATGTGTTCATAATAAGGATGATCCATTTAGCCCTGTTCTTTGCTAAGGCAAATAAATACAGCATTGCAATGGCTTTCTTTGTTTTCGTCAGAATGTTTCAGGTTTAGATTTCTCACTTCAGGGGAAGAGGGATACATGTACAAAGACATTTGGCAAAAGTGGTTTGCAAGTGTAGATGGCTGTGCTTCTCCATGGAAAAGAGTCCTCTGTTTTCTTTCTGCCACAGACCGGGAAGACTGTTTCCAGCTCAGACATCACTTGCCAAATTTAAACACCAAGAGGCAAACAAATAAATACGATTTTTTAAAAAAAAGTTAAAAACAATACAACAGGAAAGTCAGAAGCAATCTAATTCCAGTAATATTTCAATAAATTAATGGCCTGTATATGAGGCAGCAGACACTTGGAAAAGATTGAGCTGACAGATGGGCACAAATAAAGCCACAGGAAAACTGGGAGGGATGATAAATATTATCTGCAGGCCATTTTTATCCCCCTTGTTAATTAACCACCCTGTTTTTCTTGCCATAACTAAGCTTATTTGCCTGTTTACCCTGAAATTCTTCCATTTCCTATTGCTTTTTTATTTTAACATTCTCATTCTCCTCCCCACTGTAGTCCCTCTCCCATCCCAAATCTCCTTCAATTTTCAAGCCTGTGTTCTCACCCATATTTCCTCCTACAAGGTTTTTGCAGGGGAGAAAGCAAGGACATTTCCTTTACCTCTTGTCAGCTTCCTAACAATTTTCTTGCTATTAATGTCTAACAACTTTCCAGCCCCAGGGAATACACATACCTTTCCTTTTCGGTGAAGTGTTGTGTGCTATTCTGGCTGCCCATCGCTAAAAATACAACATGGCATTATTGATCTCCCTCTCCCTCTCTTTTTTCCCCTTAGAAGAATTTTACAGATGAGTCCCTTCTGCCCTGTATCTTCTAATGGTTTATGTGTTTCTAGTGTCCAGTGTGGCAGCCTGGCAGAATCATTGAGTCGAAGGCACAGAGGCTTGGAAACAGCCTTCGGTTCATGTTCTGGTGTCCTCACTTATTAACTTGGTGACCTTGGGTAAGTTCCTTCATCCCTCTGAGCTAGTGTCTTCTTTCTGATAGCCATTCCTACCACCTGAGCTAGCTGATGGGTCTCAGGAAGGTGCAGTATGCATTTCCCCGGGCACCTCATCTTATTTTTTAGAAAGTGGGGAGGTCATGACCACTGGAGGGGCTCTGGAGCTGATGATTTTTTCCTTCTGCAGAGTTTAGTTTCTTCTCTTCCTGCCATAAAGAAGCAGAGTTTCTGAGCCAAAGGAGCACTTTCTGGTTTTGGAATAGCTTTAACCGAAGCTATATAGGACTCTTGTTTGGCCAGAGGAGGCCAGATTTGAGAGCCCATGATCTGGCAACTGGTAGATCTCTCTGGGTATCCCTATTCTTCCATTTTACCTACAGCTCTCAGAAGGTTATTTTGAGGAGATGAGGAACTTAGGACATGATGCCATGGAGGGTCAAAAAGCTATAACAAAGCTAACTGGAGATTTGACTAGATTGAATAATTTAGATCTGAGCCAACTATCACCTCCTCAGAGAAGTCTTCCTGACCATACAATCAAAATATTTCCCCAAGTCACCCTCTAGCTGTCACTCTTTTTCATTATTATGACAATTACCACTTTAAGAAGTTTCTTTCCCATTTCTTGTACTCATTTTTTATCTATTTTTTGTTTCCTCTGCTGAAATGTAAATTCTGTGATAGCTGGAAACCCACTTATTTTCTATTACAGCCTCATTGCTTAGAATAGTGTATGACAAAAGTTGGCCTCCAATAAATACTCAATACACAAATAATTAGGCTATAGATTTTGCTAATGCTGAAACTGACCCTGGCACATCTAAAGGGAGGAATGTAGTAAAAGCTCTAGTTCAGTGTGAGCTTGGCTAATTTTAGCTGGTTCGTTTATGTGCCTGTAGGTAGGCTGGGCTTCGCTGGAAGGCACATTTTCTGTCTCAGATTCTCAGATTCTAACTGCATCCCCACAATGAAATGATTATACAAGAGGATCATGGCTATTACAGTCCCATTTATATTATAACTGATCCATTCCTCCTTTTAAAACAGTTCCTTGGGTTTTCTAGAATGTTCTTCTCTCCTGACTCTTCACCTGCTCTGATAGCACCCTATTTCTGTATCCACGCTCGGTCCTTTAATTTCCAAGCCTTGCCTCTCCTCACCTTGGTCAGCGTTCATTCTCTAGGGATTCATCCAGTCTCCTGGTCTCAAATACCCTTCTGTTCATGCTGACAATCAGCACAGGGAGGTGTTTAGCCCAGACATACATTTCCCACTGTCTATGTGAGGCTTCCATATGTCTATGTCCATTTGAGGTGACTGCACTATGTCCACAGCCTTTGCCCTGTGATTTTACATTCCCTCTCTCTGAACAGGTAGGGTCTATTCTGTCTGCCCAAAGGAGGAGGCAGAATTCATGGTGTTGCAGAGGGAAAGCAACATTGCTAGAGTGTATGGCTGAGGCCTCCATAACAAAAGACTAACAGGAGAAAAGCATATCAATCTATTTAATGTGATTTTTATGTGACTCTGCAATCTTGGAAACTGACAGGGGTACACTTGTGTGTCTTTATGCCTAGTTTGATGAAGAGTGGGTAGCCATAGAGAAATAGGATTGAAAAACACAATGGTGTAGACTAATAGTGATCAACTGGGGGAAAGTTAGGTTCTGTGTTCTGCTTCTTCTCTGTGTCCCTGTGTCTTCAGAAGTAAGGATATTTCTTTTCTCTGGGTATAAGGCGAGCACCACCAGGCTTTTGACCTGTTTCAGAAAAGAAGGGAAGGAGAAGGTCAGAGAGTGGTCTTGGATTTTGTGACCTGCCTTGGGAGAAAGACGAGAGGAAGGAGGTGGAGTGGCTTTCCGGCTTCTGCTGTTTTCTCAAATGCTGGGGTGGTACTGGGCAGTGTGTCCAGATCTATCAGTGTGCAGGTCACAAGCCTTGTCCTCAACAGTGCTTGTGCGTTTCCACTTAATGTCTCCTGTGTCTCTGCTATGAGAAGTTCGAGGTCAGGTGAGCCTTCTGGTGTCAAGAGGAAGATGAGCTTCTAACTAATGGGCCTCAGCTAAGTCAGGTTAGAGCCGATCCTAACCTCTTCCCAGGCACATGAGTGGACCCCACTGATTAGTTGAGGCCCAGTTGGAAGCAGCTGTTCCTCATTTAACTCCCACAAATCATTGTCCTACAAATTATTGAGTTTTGAGGTCGATTGTAACTCACAATCTATAATAAATAATTATGGCTTTAAGTCTTTGGGTTTTTAAACAATGAATATTAGATTAAATTTTTTGTTTTTTTTTTTTTGTGCTGGGGATTGAACCGATTGTGCATGCGAGTCAAGCACTCTACCAACTGAGGTACATTCTCAGCTCTTCTAAATTTTTTAAGAAAAATTTTTTTTAGATGTTGATGGACCTTTCTTTTATTCATTTATTTATATGCGGTGCTGAGAATCAAACCCATTGCCTCACATATGCTAGGCAAGCGCTCTACCACTGAGCCACAACCCCAGCCCTAGACTGAATTTATGTATATAAATTGCATACATTTAAAGGGTACAGGTCAATGAGTTTGGACAGTGTGCCCATTGCTGATCTCCAACCCTTGGCATTAACAATCTTTTTTCCATTGTAACCATTCAGATGGGTAGAAAGGGCATTGCATTGTGGTTTTAATTTCATTTCCCTGACGACTAATGATGTTGACTAACTTTTCATTTGCTTATTGGCCATTTATTTATCTTCTTTTTGTAACTGTCCAAATGAATTCTTTATAGACTCTACAAGTTTTTTTGTTTGGTGTATGACTTCTGAACAACTTTTTTTTTTGGTGGGGGGAGAGTGGGTACCAGGGATTGAACTCAGGGGCACTTAGCTACTGAATCACATCCCCAGCCCTCTTTTGAATTTTATTTAGAGACAGGGTCTCACTGAGTTGCTTAGCACCTCACTTTTGCTGAGGCTGGCTTTGAATTTGTGATCCCCCTGCCTCAGCCTCCTGACCTACTGGGATTACAGGTGTGTACCACTGCACCCAGTTTCTGAACAGCTTTTAATTTTTTTTTCTTTTATGGATTGTGTTTTTACGTCCTACAAATTATTGAGTTTTGAGGTTGATGTGACTCAGCAATAGCTGACTGAGACAGAAATCTAATAGTTATTTCAAAACTACTGTGTCCAAAACTGGACTCCTACTTCTCATCCACTCACCCCCTTCTCTAACATATTTCTGCCAATTTTCAAAAATTCAGTTGAGGGACTCTGGATATGGCTCAAGTGGTAGCGCGCTCACCTGGCATGCGTGAAGCACTGGGTTCGATCCTCAGCACCACATAAAAATAAAATAAAGATATTGTGTCCACCTAAAAAAAAGCTAAAAAATAAATATTAAAAATTCAGTTGATACTTCTAGTTGTCAGACAAAACTCTTCATTCTCCTCTTCCTTTCCTACTCTGTGTATAACCATCAGTAAATCCCACTGGAAGTCTCCTAATTGACATCCCTGCTTCTGACCCCCTCTCATCAAGATCTATTCTCAACACAGAAGTCAGAATGTTATTTCAAAATTTTTAAGTCTGATAATGTCTGTTAACCGCTCAAAATCTTTCCATGTGTCCATTTTTATTCAGAGTAGCACTCAAAACCCTTATAACAACTCATAATACTCCACACGGTCTTTACCCCCAGCTGCATGCTGATATCAACCACGATGCTCTCTCTTGCCCAGTGCTCTGCTCATGCCTTCCTGGATTTTTGGTTGTTCCTTCACTTTCTAAGTAAGCTCCTTGGTTGAGGTCCTTGCACCTGATGCTCTCTGTATCTGTATTAGTTCCCTCCCATGAATTCATGCCCATGAATTCCTAATATTTGCTCGTCTCTACTTAAATGGCACTTTGGTATCTGGCATTAAGTGACTTATTATTTCTTCCCCTAACTCTTCAGTTCACCGGATTCTTCTTTATGCATTTGTTCCATGTTTCTTTTCATCTATTTTTCTCCACCCTGCCTTGTGTTTAGAATGTAAACCTCATAAGGATAGGGGTATTATTTGTTACTCTTGGATCTTCTGGACCTGAAAATTGTAGGTGATTCAAGAGTATAGTAATAGAGTATTAACTAATATAGAGCAAACTATTTAATTTTAGAATTTCAAAGTCAAAATGTGATTTTTGGCTAAATGAAAAATTCTGAATGTTCTCTACACTTGGAGAATGTTTAAAATGCTGATGTTCTGAAACAGTCTAAATTTTTAGCAAAACAGGAGACCATCCAATAAGCAGCTATTACAGTTGCTTTTTGGGAATGATACAATATGTAAACATTCTCTGGAATACATTTTTTTTATTATGAAATGAACATTTTATTGACTCTTACACATGGAGGGAAAAATATCCTTGATTTGGATATTTTGATTTGGAAATTAGTATCAGGTCAATAGTAAAGACTATGTAATTAAATTTCAGAAACAAATCACATTGGAATACATTTTTTATTATCTCTTTTTTTGAGACATTGGGGATTGAACCTAGGAGTGTTCTACAACTGAGCTTCATCCCTAGCCTTTTTTTTCTTTAATCTTTTTATTCTGAGACAGGGTTTCACTAAGTTGCTAAGACTAACCTTGAACTTGGGATCCTCCCAACTCAATCTCCCAAGTCTCTGGGATTAGATGTATGCATATTTTAAAAATATATATTTTTAGTTGTTAATGGATCTTTTATTCTATTATTTATTTATTTTAATTTATTGCAAATTATTGAGAATCAAACCCAGGGCCTCACATATGCCAGGCAAGTGCTCTACCACTGAGCCACAACTCCAGCCCCTGAACATTTTAAAGTAACATAAAAATGATTGATGGGCCAGATACAATGGTACACACATGAATTCTAGCTGCTTGGGAGGCTGAGGCAAGAGAATCTTAAGCTTCAGGGCAGCCTGGGCAACTTTGTGCAAACCTATCTCAAACTTTAGAAAACATTTTAAGAAAGGACTAGAATATAGCTAAGTGGTAAAGCACCTCAGGGTGCAATCCCTAGGTATTTTTTTTAAAGTGACATTAATAATTGAAAAAGATAGAAGAAAAAGGGGGGAGGGCACCCATATAATTTTAGTTTTAGAAAGGTTATTTTCTCATTCTGTAATAATAGGTTGTGTGCTCTTTTTAATGTATTGTTTTGGATTTTTTAAAACATTTTATATTAGTTTATTTTAAAATAAGCTGGCACATTTCCAGTTGTAGTGTTAACTCCAACTTTGCTCTTCTATTTAAGAAAGAATAATGTGTTCTCCCCACTTCCAATCGCAAAAGGACTTAAAATCTCTACCTGGATGGGATGCTTCACTCTGTTGGGAATGACTGTCATAGCTCATTTGTTATTTGCAGCCACCCAGGGGAAGAAGGCAGGTGGAGATAAGCATCATTTGCAGACTCTAAAGTTTGGGCTCAGAGGGAGGGGCCTGATCCCCTCACTCCTCTCTGCTGAGCAGTAGCAACAGAGCCAGGACTAAAACACAAACTGATTTCTCCACCTCAAATCCATATTTCTCAGAGAGATGGGAGGGGAAAGGTGCTGGAGTTGAACAAGGATTTTGAGTGTAAGCCCTGCAACTCCTGCTTTGTCAGCATGGTGTGGAATGAATTCCTCCTCCCTAGATGGTGTCGAGTCTCTTGCATCTTCTGGATCTGTTCACTGGACACCAAGAGCTTTATTGCAATGTCCCTTTCCCAGTCTCTTCCCTGGGAAGGCAGCTCTATGGAGTCTTTCCATCTCTGGCTCTCATCCTCTGATGCCACCAGGTCTTGATGTTTCTTCAGGCCATGCACATAGGCAATCAATCTCCATGGACCTAATATGCCTTAGTTCCTCACAGGAGGGCTAGGAAGTGTCAGCACCCAACTTAAAAGCGCCTCTCTCAGCTCCACATATCTCTTTGCACTTCCCCTCATTTTCTCCCACTGGTGTTTCTTAATGGCCTGGAGAAAAAGGAAATGAGCATCGTTCACGGGCCCCAGAATCTCAGATGACCTTCATGTAGAGTGTCCATATTTAGTGCCTTAAAAATAAAATGCAAGGAGAGATGAAGAAAGCTTTGATTTGAAATTCAGAAGTAATTTCTCGGGACCATGAGGAAGAGAAAGAATGCTAAAACTGGTGACCACAAGGTGGGCTGGAGCCTTCAATTGTGAAGGCCTGATTATCTGTGAGGAAGGCTTGGGGAAGTGGCTTCCGTTCTGCCCTTTCCCAGGAGATAAACACAGAGAAGGGGTGGCTGGAAATCCATCATTATGCTATTCTCTGTTGTGAGTGACAATGCGGTTGCAGTTCCTCCAGAAATATCTTTACTTCCCCTCCTTTTTTTTATTTTTAAATGTTATTTATTCTTTTAGTTACATATGACAGCAGAACGCGATTCAATTCATACTAAGCAAATAGAACACAATTTTTCATGTCTCTGGTTGAACACAAAGTAGAGTCACACCATTTGTGTTTTCATATATGTTCTTAGGGTAACGATGTCCATCTCATTCCACCGTCTCTCCTACCCCTACACCCACCCATCCCCCTCCCTCCCCTATCTAAAGTTGGTCTATTCCTCCCATGCTGCCAGCCCCATCCCCATTATGAATCAGCAACCTTATATCAGAGAAGATGTTCGGCATTTGCTTTTTGGGGATTGGTTTACTTCACTTAGCATTATGTTCTCCACCTCCATCCATTTACCTGCAAATTTGCTTCCCCAAATCCAGGGGGTCATTTCTGTAAGTATTCAAACATATGGATCATTTCTGTAAGTATTCAACCGTATTCCATTATCTTCCACTTTAGCAAGCCCTTCTTTAACTCCACTTATCCTCCAACACTTCTTCTATCTTTCTGCTATGGTTTACACCTAAACTTCTTGAAAGTTACCCATATTCGTTGTTTCTACCCCAACTAAACATCTGGAAGACTTCTCTTGCCATGTCATAGAGGAGGAGTCAAGGAATTTTCTGAGGTCAAGGCCAAAGGTCAGGATCAAAGTTGAGTAGTTCAGAGAGTTGGAATATCTTCTTTTGAAAATCAGCTCCTGCTTGGCACAGTGGTGCAGGCCTGTAATCCTAGCTAATCAGGAGGTTGAGGTAGGAGGATCACACGTTTGAGGCCTTGTGAGGCCTTGTCTCAAAAAGGGCTGGGGAGGTAGCTCAGTGTAGAGTCCTACTGGACTCAATCCCCCATACGTACGTATGTATAAATAAATAAATTTAAAAAAAAAAACAATTCTTAAGAAAATGGACTGGAGAATAGAAAGTGGAGTTGCCTTTTTAGGTTTCTCTCCTGCTGGATTCTCTGAATTTCTCATGTTTGTTCTAGATAGCTTTAATTTGGCATTTGGTTAAGTCTGCTGTTTCTTCCCTCCTGTGTGTACTTTAGTGCAGAGTTTTTCTTTTTTCATAACTCTCATCCCAGTATGTGTTTAAATATGCTACTTCCTTATTTGGTTTCAAAGAGGTGATATGTTGCAGTATATTGCTGAGGTCTGGGGTGGTCTAGACTCTAAGCTTTCTGTCTATGCAGTGCCCCTCCAGGAAACTGAGAGGACACACACTTATTCCCAAGGAGTGTGAAGTCACCAACTCAGAAGGACCTAGATCTGGAGGCTGAAGGAAGAGAAAACTTAAACTGGCTAATAATGAACCAGTGATCTCATAATGCGAGGAGTCTAGAGATCAAGTGGGCTTTGGGCTCCTCGTCGCTAGGATGATTTTGCCTCTGCTTCTTGTAAGTGTTGGTCTAATCCTTAGGTCAGCATTAAGAGGGGTGGCGGTGGTTCCAAACATTATATACAGGCATAACCACATCCGTGAAAGAAGGACCATTCCCTTCCATCCTTTCACTGTCTTTCTCAGGAATGACTTTTCTCAGATGTCCCTCCCTCTTCACCTTGACTCCAAGCCAACTTCACATTTTATATAAACAGACAGACATAGGTCTCATGCTGACCCACTGTTAAATACCAGGACTACCAGGATTGCCCCTGACTTAAGACCTTTTCCTGGAGCTAGAGTTGGGGTCACCTTTCTCTAAGTCACATGGAAGAAAGGTGAGCAACCAAACAAAATTAAGATTTTTCTTTAGAAGGAAGAGAATGGGGACAAGAGGTAGAAGTTGGGATAGCAATTGCTAGGTGGGGTGTTGTATGCCTGTAATCCCAGCAACTGAGGCAGCTGGGAGGCTGAGGCAGGAGGATCTCAAGTTGGAGCAGCCTCAGCCACCCAGTGAGACCCTGTCTCAAAATAAAATAATAATAAAAGACTAGGGATAGAGTTTAGTGATAGAAGCTTGCCTAGCATATATGACCTCCTGGACTTGATTCCAGTACTGGGAAAAAAAAGTTGGAGTAGCATCAAATTCTATTGGCTCTAGAAAGATCCCAGAGCCAGACCTTACCAGGTTTATAATGTAGTATTCCACTTCATCTGGTAAACAGAAATGCCAATCTGGCTTTGTAGGATTCTCTAAAACATGTGCTTTTGCATATGATGGGACTTCCGCAAATGATTTTTTTAGACCTATTATGCTATAATTTCAGCATTCACTATTCTTAAGTAAAATATTTATACAACCCATGACAATGTCATTCAAGTGTGCCCCAAATAGCCATACAGTTGCTCACACTGAAGAGCATACCCCCAGACCAATAGCTTTTGAAGGGAATTTATACACGGCAAGATGAAGGAAAAACACCACAATGCAACCTGGTAAAATGTTAATATGGGAGACAGCACTCTGCAAAATATTAGAGGTAATTCTGAAGAAAAAGCAGCTTTAAAGCAAAAACGTGTTACAACTTGAAAACGTGACCCGAGAATGCATCTGGCTTTATTTTATATTTATTCCCTTGAGAAAATCATTCTTGAGTTATGCAAGTTCAAATTATACAATGTCTGGCAAGATGCAACTTTTGTGTGAAATAAGACCTCCCCACATTTTTATAACCAGCAATAATCTAACTTCTAAAAAAAGTCAGGGCTGCCTGGCACTTAAATAAACAAGTTCCAGGTCGTCTTTTTAATAGGAAAAAAATGCATTTTTAGGTTATATAATCCATCAGTTTGAATTGCTTAGGAAGTGCTTAGCAAAGCCCCAACTGCAAATAGGTGGAAAGGAAATGTTTTTGGTGATAAGAATCAGATAGTTAATATTTGCAAAGCATTTTGCTCAGAAATGGGAAGAGCTAAATTAATTAAATGCTTAGGAGAAAGCACAGTTATTAATCTAATTCAGCTTCTTATTAGTGCAAAACTCATAGGAATGTCACCATGTAATGGTCAGCTGTCGACATGATTTATGCCATTTATTATTTTTAAAAGGAGGGGTGTTTTGCATTTTTTTAAATTTCCATGTGATAACCTTTGCAGAATGAAATCCCATTTCTAGTTTCCACTTTGTAATAAAAACAGGTTTGGTTTTTCAAGTTCAGCCATGTGATTTGTGTATGGAGTTTCAATTTGTGATGTGTCAGCCTGTGAACAGCTGATTTAATAACAGTTAAGAACCTCCACCACGTAGGAATGACTGAAGTGATGTTTCTTTAGATCAATAGCATTGCCTGGTTTTACTGAGGAAATAAATCATTTTGCCATACGGTTGCCAAAATCTGAAGGTTTTTTGGATCAATGACACCAACGTATGTTATCTTAGGCGAGACTATGAAGCCTTAGTTCATCAATCAAATCAACTTTAATTAAATCCGATTTAATGGACTACTGCCTAATAAAAAGAACATTTACAAGAAAGTCAAAGTGGAAGCACATGGGGCTTTTCTTTTCCCACTAATGCTCCTCCTCCAAAAAAAAAAAAAGGCAACAAACCCGAGCCACTGGGATTACAGGGGCGCTCCACTCCACTGGCTTCTAATTAGATTTTCAACATTTCAAAATAGGCAGCGCAGCTCTGGAGGCTGAGACGAGGAGGATCGCAGGTTCAAAGCCAGCCAGCTAGCATTGTGAAGCGCTTATCAACTCCGTGAGACCTGGTCTCTAAATAAAATACAAAATATGGCTGGAGATGTGGCTCAGTGGTTAAAAAAAAAGGCAGCGTCAGGAAACGGCTTCTCTTGAACTTTCTCATGCTACCACTTCTCTCTCTCTTTAATTGTGGTAAAATACGTATATAACATAAAATTTGCCATTTGAAGTGTATACTTGTGTGGCAATTATTTTCAATGCATTGTGTGATCATTATCACTATTTCTGAAATGTTTTTATTATTTCCAATAGAAATTCCGATTCATTTTAAAATAACTCCTGATGCTCCTCCTCTTCAGCCCTTGATTACTTCTAATTTGTTGTCGGTTTCTATGAATTTTCCTATTCTAGATACTCCAGGTTGGTGGAATCATGCATTATTTGTTCTTTTGAGAACGGCTTCTTCCACTTCGAGTATGTTTTCCAGGTTCCTCCGAGTTGTGGCATGTGTTAAAATTTCTTTTCGTTTTAAGGTCCTTCCTGGCTTGGTCTGACCAGCCCGTGACACACAGTGATGCCCTGCCCTGGTCTGGGGGCACAGGGAAGGCTTCCTGGAGGTCGTGATGCTCGACAAAGCTCTGAAAAATGTCAAGTTTATCTAGGAAATGGGGGCGTGAGGAGCATTCCAAGGCAGGTGGAAGAGTGTAGGAGGAGACCCAGAGGCAAAAAGAAGCCTGGGGCCTCTGAAGGCCAGAATGAAGCCTTGGCTGGATGAACAAAGGTTGAGGGTGGTGGGTCAAATTAAGAAGAGGCTACACGTGGAGGCCTTTTAAAAGCTTCATTAAAGACTCTCTGTGTGTGTGTGTGTGTGTGTGTGTGTTGTGTACATTTTGAAAAAGGAATTTTCTGATGTTTGAATTACGGATTAGAAGGAGAAGAGAGTGGTTACAGGATTTCAGGGAAGCTGTAATAGTCTAGGTAGGAGATGCTGTGGTTTGGACTTGTGGGATTACTGCTGATAGGTGGAAAAGTGGATGGTTTGATAAAAGTTGCAGAAAGACAGTTGCTTAATATGAATTTCATGTTACATAGTTTTTACCACAAATTTAAATTTTTTTTTAGTTATACATGACAGTAGAGTATATTTTGGCATTTTTATATAAACATGGAGTATACCTTATTCTAATTAAGATCCCAGTCTTGTGGTTGTACACAATGGTGACATTCCCTGTGTATATTCACATATGTACACAGGAAAGTTAGGTCAGATTCATCCCACTGTCTTTCCTATTCCTGTCCCCCACCCCTTCCCTTCATTCCACTTTGTCTAATCCACTGAATTTCTATTCTCCACCCTTTGCCCTTGTTGTGTATTAGTATCCACATATCAGAGAGAACATTCGACCTTTGATTTTTTGGGGACTGGCTTATCTCACTTGGCATGATAGTCTCTAGATCCATCCATTTACCAGGAAAGGTCATAAAGTCATTATTTTTATGGCTGAGTAATATTCCACTGTGTATGTATATCACATTTTCTTTATCCATTCATCTGTTGAAGGGCACCTAGGTTGGTTCCATAGCTTAGGTATTGTGAATTGAGCTGCTATAAACATTGATGTGGCTGTATCACAGTAGTATGCTGATTTAAATTCCTTTGGATATATGTTGAGGAATGGCATAATTGGGTCAGAGGTGGTTTCATTCCTGTTTTTTTGAGGAATCTCCATATTGTTTTCCAGAGTGGCTGCACCAGTCTACAGCCCCACCAGCAATGTATGAGTGAGTGTATCTTCCCCCCCATATCCTCAACATTTATTGTCACTACCACAAATTTTTTAATAAGTAACTAAGGCTGTGGTGATTGGATATGGGCAGAACAAAGAAGGAAGTAATGGCTGGGTTCCCAAGGTTTCAGGCTGTGGTAGGAGGGTAATAGACCTCTGGAGGATCCCTGGGTGAGTTTGGGGAAGTTCAGAGCTTAGTTCTGGACAGTTTGAGGTACAGATGATATTTATGAAACTGGGTACATAGATTGTGGGCCCAAAGGGGAGGACTGACCATCCGGCATGCCTACTGACAAAACTGTGGACATCTGACTGGAGTTCAGGTACAGGCCTTTATTCCCAGGAAGAAGTGGTTAACAGCAAATGCAGGCATAAGAAAATCCTGTTAGGCAGAGAAGGCTCCAAGAAACAGAACAGAGTTTTAGAATAACAAAACTGTTCTCAGAATTGGGATATCAATCAAAGACCAGCAACAAACATGTCTATGATACTTACAAACCAGACTGACTCTAAGCCTTTTAGATAGAGTCCAAGTTTTAATTTCCTCTTTCTAGGCATGTGGGGAGACTACCTCCCTCTCCCCCTTGCAGTTAAGATGTGGCTGTGTACCTGGTTTCTGACCAATAGGATGCTGCCAGAAATAATATTCCCATTTCCAGGCCTAGCCCCTAACAGAAATCATGATAAATTTGTCTTGTTCTTCTACCCTATACCTAATGAATCTAAAATGTTCCTGGAAGTTAGAGGGTCCTGAGATTATGGAGCCTATGGTGGAAAAGGCCTTAGATTCCTGAGTTATACAGAAGAGAAGGTCCAAGCAGGAGACACCTAACCAAAATAGACTTGAAAGGTAGGAGAAGTAAAGAGTAATTATGTTAAACTTCCAAGGTTTCAGGGTAATATAGGATGGGAGTTCAAAAATGTTCCAGCCTCCCCTGACTCGAGCCAAAGATGTCCCAATTTTTATCTTCAGAAATTGTGAGTAGATTAAATTACATGGCAGAGGGGAGAGGGGATTAAAGTAGCAAAGGGAGTTAAGATTCCTAATCAGCTGACCTAAAAATAAAATTATCCTGGATGATCCTGCTGGGTCTAATCATAGGAGCCCTTATAAGCAGAGAAACTTCCCCAGCTGTTGTCCAAGAGAGATGTGATAAAGGAGGCAGAATCAGGGCCATGTGACACTGTTAGCTTTGATGATGGAGGGAGGGGGCGACAAGCCAGGACATGTGGCAGCTTCTGGAAGCTGACCTTACTTAATTACTTCTTTAAAGGCATGTTGCTATCTCCAAACAGTCACATAATGAGGGTGGGGGGTAAGACTTCAACCCAGGAATCTTGGGGTGATACAATTCAGCCCACCACAACAGTACTGTAGACATTTAGATTATTGCCATCGTGAAAATGCAAATCATGCCTTTTTTTTTTCCCATGAGTTTGATTTATATTTTGGAATTATTTCTATTATCAACTCATTCCAAAGGCACAGAATGGGCAAAGCAGAAGAGCAAGTTCCTAGAGAATTTTCAGGAGGTGGGCATTTGGGGTGTGTGTAATGAACAAAAAATGTTGGGAAAAGGCCAATTCTAAATGTGCCCTTGCAATCAGTTTTGGAATAAACCATTAATCCATGTGAGCAGTGGAGCCTCAGCTTGTTCTCCACTCACTTTCTTGTACATGTTTGTTATAACCTCTTTCTATATTGGTCAGTATAAATATCCATAATAGTTCCAAAACTCGATAAGATATGCTATTTTGGAAAATGCAAACTGCGGAAAATTCTCATAGGTGTATACTTTTGCAAAGTTATACATTCAAGGAAAAACCAGCACCAAATTCTAACCATTTTATTATAATAAGTTATATAATAACAAGTTAAATTTTATACAAAAATATCTGTGGCATAACCATTGTATTATAATGTTATATAATAATAAGTTAAATTTTATACAAAAATATCTGTGGCATATAGCCAGATCTCAGTTTTTGCTCTGTGTCCTGGAGACTATGCTATAAAGCAAATTATTGCAGAAGGCAGGGTCAATCTTAAATGCTTTGGAGGTTACACTCTTGTTTCAAAGAAATTATGGACCACTAAGAATATAAAATAAATGTAAAACCACAACATCTATAAACCTTTATAATCATGTAAGTTGTAAAATTATGTTAGAGATTATAAAATAGGCGTAAATGTACTGTGTATATGGATTATAAAATAGGCACTAATGTACAATAAAATATACCTATGCTATATTAAAAAATAAACTTTACTGTATAATAAACTGGACTCATAATTAACATGTTGTTATACAATCAAATTTGTTTGACTTAATTTTGAGGTGCTACTGAAATGTGCTTTTGATATTCTATTTCAAAAATCTTTCAATATCTCTGTTCAAAAAAAGAGGTAAGATTTTTTTTTTCTCTCATAGAGGTGTCTCTTATAGTTAAGCAAGGAGGTACTATTCTCAGGTTACTCTCAATGTTGAAATAATTCTTTTCATTGCAGTATCTTTATATACAGTCGTAGGTCATAAAGAAAATGTGATCAACCGTGGACCTCTTGTAAAATGGCAGTCCCATAAGATTATATCACTAGTGATGTTGCAGTGATATCAAGTATACTTTGTGATGTTTACACAATGACAAATCACTTGACTTCACAATTCAGAACACATTCCTGTTGTTAAGCGATGCATGACCGTATTTAAAGAGGTTCTGTATAAATGGTGTGGATTTTGAGTCAATTGTCCATTGAGTGTGTTTCTCCAATTTCTCTGTTACCCCTTTTCTGGCTTGCAACATCAATTTCCATACAAGTATCATTTTTCCGACTGCCCCAAACTGCACCTACTTCCTAGTTTCAAAGCTTCCTCCCATGGTGTGAGTCCTGTAGGGGCAGGAAAAGAAGGGTGGTGTGTGGAGGAAGGTGGAGTCCTTCTCTCCAAACAATCTGAGACTAGGAAAAGTCTCCTTTCCCTGGCACTTGACAGCTGGAGTGAGGGGCAGGTCTTTTAGCCTGGGGCTGCTCATCTCCAGGGAGCGATGCACAATGAAGGGCTAGTTGAGAAATGGTGCCTTCTAGTGCTCAGAGTCCCTGACACCCTTGGCTACAGTGTCCAATATAAGCAGGGCCAGCAGCCCTGTTCTGGAGCCGTTCTTTCTGCTGCTCATCCCGATGGGCTCCGGAGCATTCTCTAAGCCCAGTTCTTTAGCTGTCCTGTGGAGTTTACATGTTACTTGGCATTCTTTCAACAACCTTCCTTTTGCTCAACTTAGCCCTAGCTGATTTCTGGGGCTTGCAGCTATCTGTTGTGTGGGGAGTTTTGGAGGGTGAAGCCTGGAGGAGGTAGTGGCATACACTTTCCTGGGGAGTGGACAGCAGATGATTGATGCTGAGATACTGGAATATGATTCTCAGGATTCTACTTTTTATGCATCGTTGACATTCCTGCAGTGGTGATTTTGAGCTTTTTTGTTTCTGTTTGCTTTTAATGGGGACTTCTTTATGTTTTGCCAGGGACCTGAAAACCCAAGGTTCTTAGTGACAGGCAGAACTAACATTTCTCCTGATCCATCCTGTTTACTCCATCATAACTGGATTGCTAGATCGGTTGGGTCCATGTTAGTACCTGCATCACTTGATGTCATATTTGGATCCTGCCTTGTACTGCGCACATCAGGTCCTGGATGTTTGGATCTAGGCCTGAGGTCTGGAATTGTCCTTTCCTTCTTTTGACGAGCTTCCCAACCTAAACTTCCCCCTCTCCTTCTGTCATCTGGTCTCAGCTGGGGAACCCTCAATGTGAAACACCAGTTCAGATCTTACCAAGAAAGGGGAGCGGGCTCAATGACTTTCCTCCCAGGAACTCCTGTGCTCCTGAGCAAACCTCCCTACCCTCACCTAACTGAAGAGGTGGCTCTCGGGTTATTGTTAAGTCACTAAAGGTTCACTTTTACCATTTATTTAGAGCAAAGAGGCTGGTGTCGATGTTCCAGAAACGAAGAACTGACAGCAACTCCTAAAGAGCTGATCCTTAGAGAAAATGAAACAGTGACATTTAGGAATCTTGAACATGAACATTAATATCTTTTTTTTTTAAAGAGAGAGAGAGAGAGAGAGAGAGAGAGAGAGAGAGAGAGAGAGAGAGAGAGAGTATTTTAATATTTATTTTTTAGTTCTCGGCGGACACAACATCTTTGTTTGTATGTGGTGCTGAGGATCGAACCCGGGCCGCACGCATGCCAGGTTAGCGCACTATCGCTTGAGCCACATCCCCAGCCCCAACATTAATATCTTGGGGGGCTTGGTTCTACCAGCTCTGCTTAATTGCTAGACACAGTGACCTCTTGTGAAGAGGGACAGGTCTGCTTTCCCTTAGAAGTCCTGCACCTAGCTCAGAATATCTGCTTAACCATTCTTTGGTGGAATGGATGGATTTTTCTTCTATTCAGGACAGTTCCAGACCTGTGGCCTAGAATTAGGGATTCTACATCCCTTAATTACCAAAATTGGAAAGGGTTTAGAAGAATGAGGTTTAACCAAGGGGGTTCATGGATTTGAAGTCCAGCAACATTTCCACCTATTCATCAGGTTGTTTCAGATTTGTGTCTTTGACCCTATTTCACATGCAAAATTAATTAATGTTGGAATTATATAAAACAGAGTCAATTTATTAATTTACAATGTGTGATTACCTAGTGCAGCTGTCTGCAAATGGTAATGCCCTTTCTGGGTATTTCTCAGATAACTAAATTCAGATCAGAACACTACTGGGTGAATATATAACTAGACTCCAAAGGGAGTTGTATGTCCCTGAGGGATATTTCTAACAAGCTATGGTAGCTTAACAGAAATGCCTTTCTTCTCTCTAGGGAGAAAGAATATTTCTGTTCAGTGATTGTCTGGGAGAAAATAGCAGCTGAAGCTGAATTTGGGAACTTCAAGCTTTTATGTTCTATGGGTTTAATTTTTTAAAATGCCTCATCCTTCCCTGAATTCAGAAAACTTATACTCATCACAGCAGTATCAGTTATTAGTTATTTTTATCTTGATATGAATTTAAATCTTTGCATTCTTTGCAAGGCATTTTGTGTTTTGAAACTCATCTCAAAATATGGACTCCAGTGTTGGGGCTGTAGCTCAGTGATAAAGTGCTTGCCTTGTATGTGTGAGGCACTGGGTTTGATCCTCAGTACCATGTAAAAATAAATAAAGATACTGTGTGTTCATCTACAATATATATATATATATATATATATATATATTTAAAAAAATATGGACCCAAAGGTTTGTTCTATGGCAGTAGATCCCAGGATCAATGGGTACGAATGAAAGTATTGTCTTTTTTTTCTTTATTTGGTGTTGAGGATTGAACCCAGGGTTCTGCAGGTGCATACTCTACCACTGAGCTACACCCAGTCCTGAAAGTATTTTTTTTAGTCATAGGGCAATTGGTCAGTGTTATTGACCTCATACCATCTGTGTGGACTCCTACCCTGTCTATAAATAAGAAGAGTCTGTTTTTGCTTTAAAGACCCTGGACTGTTTGTGTGGAATTACATAACTTTTGGGTGTGTTTTCTGGAAGAAACACGGATATTATTTCTCTGCTATGTTTTTCTAAACTCCATGAGGACATTATCTCTTCTTTGCCCCTTGATTCTTCAACTCCCTAAGCACATTTCCATGTCAGGGCTTTTGCCACTGGTTTGTTCTTTCCTTTGCTTAGAAAACTCTTCTCTCTGGTAGCCACATGGTTCACTTCATCCAAATCTCTGTTCAAACAGCCTCTTCTCAGAGATACCTTACCCACTGCCTATCCAAGATGGCAGACTCTTCCCTCTATTCTCCATATCCTTCTTTACCTTATTTGTGGCACTTTTAGCCACCTGTAAGTACACTGCACATTTAACTAATTATTATCTTTCTTGTATTTGTTAAATAAGCAAATGCATGAATGAATGAATGCATTAATCCTAGGTTCAGAGGTTATTTCTTCTGGATTATTTTGTCAGCTGGGCCCTTTCTTTGTTTTTCCTTCCCCTTCCTTCCTTTTTATTTTCTTCCCAAAATAAACATTTACTGAGACACTGAAATCCCTGACTGGACAAGGTTAATTCTGGAATGGTTTTATGGGACCAATAGTGTTATCTCTAAGTTTTTATTATCTTCTTTTTCCAGATAGCCATCTTGGGTAGTTCTGATTATAGGTTCTTGTAGTTCAGGAGCTGAAGATCTTAGGTTATATCATCACCCTTTCCATATGGCTTGAAGAATGACAACCGTAAAGAAGCCTGAGCTCAGGAAGATACCATGTGTGCTAGGCTTATTCTTTACTGGGGCCCCAGGGTCTAGCACACTGAGGCATTTAGTAGATCTTTGTAGGATGAGTGGATGTGAATGAACGATAAGACACTGGATTTGAAGACATCTCTATGAGGCTCTTTAGGGGTATAGTACAAAGAAAAGCCAAATGCCCAGCAAACTAGTTTTTCAAATGCTATAGATGAGATTCATTTCCTTCCCTTAATATAAGATCCTTTTTCTATTGTCAACAAATGTACCAAATGATTGTTTCATATCTGATCATTAATTATCATATATCTAAAGCATACACTCTGTAATTCAGCTTTACAGTTACTGAAAGCAAATTATAGCAAATCAGAAATGTATTAATAATAACAACTTTACTTTTCCCCAAGTTTTTAAATTTTAAAAATAATTGATAACCATTCATATGTCAACAAATACTTTAAGATATGTAGTAAAAAATTAAGCATCTTTCTCACCCATCTTCTCTTTCTTGTTATGACCCCTAGATTAGCCACTATTCCTACTTTCTTCTGCAGCCTCCTATTTTACCCCTACACAAATATATATTTAGCTACACTTTTTTAAAAAATATAAATGGTAGCATATATACTCATTGTTCTTTATCTTGCTGTTCTCACTTAATAGAATTTAGGGATTGTTATGGTTTGATTGTCCCTCCTTCTCCAAATTAACTGATATCCTAATCTCCAAAGTGATGGTTTGGGGCCTGGGACTTTTGAGAATTAAACTGAATTAAACTATCTATATAGATAGATAGAGAGAGAGGGAGAGTGTGTGTTAATGCCACCACTTAAATGTGCAATTGTGTGTGTTAGTGCCACCATTTAAATGTGCAAGTCACAGATATTGAGAGCTTGAGGAAAGCTTATATTATCTAGTTCTTTCCCTGTTATAGGTAAGAAACTAGGGGCAAGAAAACTTGTCATTTGGCTATAACTAACTAACTACTAGGATTAATCTGGCTTACAATTAAAAAAATGTTTTGGTTCACTCAAATGGAAGCCCAGAGTCAGTGCAGGCTTTGGGGCTGAGTAATCCTTCTAGCCTCATTCAAGGGCTCATATTATTTTTCTTTGATCAAAGGGCAATTGCCAGGGGGTTGCTAGTACCAAGGAGGTGGTGTAGGGAGTTTCCTTTATTCTCTGCCACTGGGAGAGAAGAGAGTGCTGCTTCTGTAGAGGCTCTTGGAAGAATCCTGTGACTGGACAAGGCCCATCCTCATTATTGAGGATAATCTCCTTTACTCAAAATCACCAGATTGTTAATGTTAATCACATCTACAAAATACCTTCAAAACACCTAAACTAATATTTGCCAATTAACATAGTAAACTTTTTCTCATATCTCATTTCACATGCCTTCTCCTCAGTGAATCATTGGCAAGAGGATGGGTCTTTTTACTACTCCTGAAAGTAGTAGTCAGGTCAGCTTCCAGGTGAGGCACAGGGGGTGTTGGGGAGGGTACCCAAATAAAATCATAGGTTAATAGGTTAGTTCTATGTGTAATATTATATAAAATAGCACTACTTAATGTCTCAGCATTGTTTTAACTTATAAAACATAAAACAGATTCACTTGAAATTTTTATCAGTCAAGGTTCCCTGTAGAAAAAGAACCAATAGAACAGACACACACACACACACACACACACACACACACACACACACAAATGATGAAAATTATCTCAAAGAATTGGCTCAAACTATTGTGGGGGTAGCAAAACTGAAATCTGTAGGGCAGATCAGCACACTAGAAATTCAGGGAGGAGTTGATGTACTTTTGAAGCAGAATTCCTTCTTCAATAAAGTTCAGTGTTTGCTGTTAAGGCTTTCCTGTGATTGGACAAGGCCCTTCCTCATTATTGAGGATAATCTCCTTTACTCAAAATCACCAGATTGTTAATGTTAATCACATCTACAAAACACCTTCAAAACATCTAAACTAATGTTTGCCAATCAACTAGGCATTATAACCTAGCCAAAATGACACATAAAATTCATCATTACATTTTATTTTGTGTGTGCACAGTGTTGGGGAGGAAAGTGCTATACCACTGAGCTACGTCCTCAGCCTAATCATCAGACAATTTTTGTTTTCTAATCTTATTTATCTTAATGTTTCTAACTTCAAATCTCTTTAGAGAGGGTGACAGAAGTGTGATTTTGGAAATATACATTATGGTGAGGGTGGGGGCACTGTAGTAAGAAACTACATGAATCACTATATCTTCTGCTAGGCCATAGGATCCATACAGTTGTTTGCAGAGGTAGACGGACTCGGCCCAATTCTATATATGCTCTTCAGATCTGATCCATGATTCTGCTGTGGAAAGGGGGATTGCACAGAGGTTTTCTTTAGTGTCCACAGTCACACTAAGATAGTCCATGTCCCAAGCAAATAAAAGGGGGGAAATTTGGGTTAGAAACCTTTAACTATGGACTCTAAGATGGCCTCCTGGTGACAAAGCACTCAATGATGACGAACCACTCATTAAACGGAACCAATGATATATACAGTACACTTTCCACATGTGATCTGACAAATATTCTGGTGTGACTTAATAGGGTTTTAGCTCAAGCATCTCTCAGACTATTTAAGGACTGTTTTTGGGTGTTAGTATAGTTAGTAGATTATTTAAAAATCTGTTTCATAACCTTGAAATTCCTTTTCCTCAATGGGAAAGGAATACTTTTAACATGCTGTTATTCCCCCCCCCCCCACACACACACATGCTGTGATTATTCTTGTTCATCCAAAGTTTAGGAAAATTTCTACCCCCAAAACCACTCAATCAAGTAACTAAACCAAAATCATGGGAATCAGTTATTCTTAGGAGGCAAAACATACAAACAAATCGCCCATTAATGCTGCAGGAGAGATTTTGGTAGAAGACTCCTGTCAATTTCGCCCTGTCCTATCTTAAATACCTTCCTTCTAACTCGTGAAGGACAATAATACAGGGTCACAGTGGGTGTGCGTGTTTATATGAGGGTGTGGAGAGAACAAAGGGGCTCTGGAGAGAGCCAATTTGGTGCAGTTTAGGAATGGTGCAGAGCCAGCCCAAATAGTTTTCTTCCTTCAGGTAGTTTAAGGATTTCCAAAACAAAAATAAATAAAGGTGGCTGTGATCTCTCTGGTGCCTACTCGGGTCTGGAAGCGCCTCGGCTGTCCAGCGCTGGGTCCGCTTAGCTCAAGGGGCACTGCGTCCGGAGATGTCAGCGGGTTGCTGCCCCCGTGTAAACCGGGCGTGGGGGATAGCAGGGGCAGCCATCTCCACCTGAGCAATCTGGGTTACTCTGGGACCCCCTGGCAATTCTGTAGAGCTTATGGGCCACGCAGCGCCCACGGAGAAGTCGGCTTGTTTAACCAAAGGTAAACCGCTGGCCCTGGCGCGTGCTGGTGTGGCGCTCGCAGGCCGCAGCTGGAGGCACTACCCGCCCTGGCAGCGAGGCTCGCTCGCGGGAGCCCGAGGTGGAGGCGCGCCCCCGTGTGGCCGGAATCAGGACTGCCCACAGGGAGCGGCTCTGCTGCAGCCTGTTCACCAAGGTCAACCGAACCACCCCAGCCTCTCAGAGGCCTGCTCCCCAACTTTCCGTCACTCTCCGTTGGAGAGAGGGTGGTGGACGCTGGGGCAGGGGAGAGGACCCAGGGTTTTTCCTTTTCAGCTTTTGTACACCACCAGTCTCTCCGGCAGAGCCTGTGGGAGGCCCACTCTGTGGGGAAGCGTGGTCCACCTCTGACCCGGAAGTTCTTCCATCTTGGACCCGGAAGCCTCTGATCTCCTGCATTTGTCTGCACTCCAACAGGCGGAGGGGGCCATTTCTCTTTTCCCCATGGCTCAGTGGTTCTGCGTTACTGCTTCTGAGCATGGACGTTCTGAGTGTTTTCCTATCCAGTTTTATTCAGCACTCTCAGTGTTGCAGGTACCCAGAGGGCATGGCTGTCAAAGTTTTTTTCAATAGCTGCCTTCAGCTCTGCTAGAGCATCCTCTCCCACCATGACAGTTTCCCAGTGGGCAGCAAGGCTTTTGAAGACGACTGGATTGTGTTTAGGTTATTAGGACACACTTAAGACATGTCTTTCAAAAATTTATTTCAAACTCCATTCAAAGCTTGTCATTTTTATTCCCCAGGTTAACTGGTCCTGTGTGCGTGTGTGCCCCGGGAGCATCATGTATGGGTGGCTTTGAGAACCTTCCTTCCCATATTGTCCTAGGTCAGGTTTTTTGTTTTTTTTCCCCAAAATGCAATTTTAAGCCATTGTTGGATCAGAAAACTAATTTAGAAAGTCTTGATCTATTTTTTTTTTTTTAAGGAATAGAATGGAATACAAAATGCAGAGTACTTAGCACATATAATGCAGTATTATTTCATAGGAAGCATTGCTTCAGTTGTGTATATATTAAAGATAAAGATGATAGTAGCGTTGGCTGCCTGGGATGGTGCACATTGTGTCCTAATGTAAACGCTTACTTACTGTGGGTCATGCTCTAGATAGGTCTTCCAGTTTGAGGGTAGACAGAAATGAAGCACAGGGGGAAGAGCAAAAGGAGGAATCTCAGCTGATTCTTGTCAGCACATGCCCCAATCTCTTTTCATGATTGGGCATTCTGTCACTTGGCTCAGTGGCTGTCTGAGGAACCAAATAACTTGCCCCACTGCTAACATTTGTGTTCATGGGAATCACTGGAGTTCTCTTCCAGGTCCTCTGAATTTACACAGTTTACTTTTTATGTGTACTGCACTTCTGTCCCTTTAACCCTCCAAATATCTCTTGCCCACAGAAACCTCTCAGCCTAGAATAGACATGGGTCTCTCTCTTCAGTATACTCCGCAGACATCAATGACAAATATGAAGTATTACCTGTGAAAAGGACAATATATCTCACTTCCAGGCTTCCAGAATATTCCTAAGAGTCCTTCAGCAGGTTGGACTCTACTGGTGAGTATAATATAGCTAACACCTTGTTGGAAAAAAAGATTACTCTTTTTTCTTCCTGAAGAGACCCTCCCACCCTAAGACTCTACCCTCTACCTTTTTAGATGAAAGAAAAGTCTCCTTCCTCTTTCCTCCATGAGGAAGGGGTCACTCCCAAGGTCAGTCATACCCTTTCCCCCACTTTTCTGGAGATAGAGAAAGGAGGTGGGAGAACTTGCTCTGAGCTGCCCTCAACAAACCCTGTAGGAACCAGGCATGGTGGTTTTTGTCTATAATCCAAGCTACTCTAGAGGCTGAAGCTGGAGGATTGCAAATTCAAGGCCAGTCTCAGAAATTTAGGAAGACCCTGTCTCAAAATTAAGAATTTAAAAAGGTGCCAGCCATGGTGGTGCATGCCTATATTCCCAGCAACTTGGTAGGCTGAGACAGGAGAATCACAAGATAAAAGCCAGCCTCAGGAAAAGCGAGGTGGTGCTAAGTAAGCAACTCAGTGAGACCCTGTCTCTAAATAAAATAAAAAAAATAAGGCTGGAGATGTGGCTCAGTGGTTGAGTGCCCCTGAGTTCAATCTCTGCTACCTCCTCAAAAAAATTTATATTAAAAAAAAATTAAAAAGGGCTGGGGCTGTAACTCAGTAGAAAAAATGCCCCTGGATTCAGTTCCTAGTACTGCAACAAAACAAAACAAACCCTGCAGGGAGGTGACTACCCTGAACTGTTAATGTCTTGATTTTGTAGTATGAAGTAATTAGAGCTCTCTCTCTGACCTTAGCTATGGGGCTTAGCTTCAGTTCATAGACCAAAACAAAAATCCCACCTAATTGCTTGTTGCACATGTTTTTCAGTGGGATGTCTTCAGTCTTTCTTCATGTATCTTTTTTCTCCAGCCATACTGATCTCACTTCACTTCCAGTCCTTCCCACTGTTATATTTCTGCCACTTGAACTATCTTTTCCTATCACCTTGCAACATCCAGACAGCATTCCCTAAGCAACCAAATGGGAAGTGAACCAAGCCTCTCTGGGCCCCCACATTTGGTCTCCTTGCCTAGAATGAGACTTGTTTCATTTTGACTTACAGAAATATGGGTGGTTTCTTTGCTCCTCTGCCTGAATGAATTTCCTACAGGATATAAGTCACATCCTAGTTATCTATGCATTCCACATAGCACTTTCCACATAGCACTTTCCACATAGTCAATGCTGAAAATATGTTCACAACTCATTGAATAGCAAAAGTAACTTCTTGGTCATCTAGGAAAAGTCTTGTAAAATTGTCTGGTTGCACTTTAGGATGGCCATTGTGAGTCCAGAGTTTCAAATGCCTTGAATTGACTTCCATTTTACAAAACGTCCTACCTCACCAGATTACATTTGAAACGTTTGTCTTCATAACAGTTGAGTGAATTAAATGGGACCGATGTTATTCTCCTTGTTTTTCAGGTAAAGAAAGTATTCAGAGTGTAAGTGGCTTGCCCATGCTTCCCTGGGTAGTGAATCATGGCTTATTCTGTTTCTTTTGCCTCTTCTCATTTTTTCCATCAAGCCACCTTGCAGGCTTATGCTTTTCTGACTAAGCAAATGACCTCTAAGTACTTTCCCAGGGTCTTCAATGAGTTGGTTTTGGTCCCATCCCCAGCTGGTGGTGACTCACTGAGTACATGACATTGAGCAAGCTATTAACCTGTACTCACATCTCAGTTCCTTCATCTTGAAAATAAAGATGACAATAGATGCCAGCTGCCTCACATGGTGTTGTGAAGATTAATGAGATGATGCAGGGAAGTGCCCTGAGCTCCTGGGATGAAAAGCTTAGTAAAAGCACAAAGTCTAATTATAATTTTTTAACAGTTTCAGAGGAGCCTCTGGGAAGGCTACTTCTTGTTTCTAAATTTGGAGAGGATGTCTGCCTAGCATGGATGATTTTCTCTCGACTGGCAGCTATAGCAGTCTGCTGCTTATGCTGGTCTTCATGACTCTGCTATACTCCAGCACCACTCAGTCTACCCTTGGGTCTCATAAAAATATAAACGAAAGCTCCTAAAGATCCTGCCTTCTATCTTCCCTACTCATAGGAAGACACAAGGATAATTCCTTTTGGACAGGCATCAGATAGGGTTCTATTGGTCTTAAAGAATGTAGATGCAGTCCCTAAGGATGGGATTGTGGTGTAGACTAGTGGGAATGTAAAAAGTGTGCTTGGATCTTACAGGAATGATTTTCTTTTCCTGGTAAGGGCCAGGTTCAGAAGACCTTCTAACCTTGTTCTCAGCTTTCTGCCTCTGAACACAGTGTAAGATCTGAACTTTGGCACTTCTGTTGCCATCTTGCAACCCCTTGGGAAAACCAAGGGAATTGCAGCAACATTGGCTTGACACCATTGAGTCACTAAAGCAATGAACCATATGTTGCTTTTATAAAAAGTAATCTTTGCTTGAGCCATCATCTCTCCATTATTCCTGGGCAGATAGATAACTGTAGCTGATAGACAACTGTGTCTGCCATTGGGTGGTTGCTCAGGACCACAAGGTAGTTATTGGTTTTCTGACCTGGAATGTTTTGAGATACTGAATGTTACCCAGAAAATCTGTGGCTGTACTCATCATTTATACTGCTTTGATCTACTTCTGATCACTGTTTCCTCAGATGCTCATCAGATGATCTCTTCTGTGACTGAGGTTGTGGCTCAGTAGTAGAGAGCTTGCCTAGCACGTGTGAGGCACTGGGTTCTATCCTCAGCACCACATAAAAAATAAATACATAAAATAAACTCATTGTGTCTATATACAACTAAAAATATTTAAAAAAATTATTTCTCCTGAATGTAGGAATAGAAAATCAGTACTAGATCCAGCTTTTGAGGAACAAAGAGGTGAGCTTTGACTTTTCACTTTTACCATTTCTAAGCTTCCAGATCAAGACAGAGCCCGCAATGTCCCTGACTATACCCTGTTTCTCACCTCTACTCAAATTTCTCTCTTTCATACCCTAGTTCTTTACAGTCTTAATTAATGTTGGCTTCATGTGTCACCTTCACAGGTGGCACTAGCAAAAAAGAAGAGAACTCTGGGAAAATATGAAGCTAGGTTTTTGTTATCTTTGCCTTGCCTATTTCTGTTCTATTCTCATAATAATTTTTGAGTATCAATATCTTCTTGATGTTCATCTGAGTCACATTCTTAATTCTAAGGGACTCAAGTTATCTTATTTCTGAAATAAGGATAATAATATTTTCTCTGATCTGAGATAGAGGATTCATACTCTGATCTCTTTAGATCCTCTCTGGCTCCCCATTCTTTCTCTACCCAGGGGCATTCCTGGCTCTAGAGAAAATGCAGCAATGGAGAAAAAAAATCTCAATAAAGAAGGCTTATGTCCTGCATATTATTTGAATCTGTGGGGAAAATACTGGGAAATTTGAGTCCTTTTCTGGTGTTCAATGTAGAAAGTCAGCCTACTGTACCTTTGCAGTGAGCACATTCCTGAAATGAGTACAACAAATAACCACATCTGGCTTTCAGTTGGATTTCCCTTCTTTCCAATTCACCATGGATCAGGGTATTCAGAATTAGCCAAGACTTTCAACATTTAATAACTAGCCCTAGAAAGGAAATAAGATAATGAACTACTTGTCTTAGAAAGCCATAGAACTTTAAAAGTAGCTATAGATTTCCTAACCACCTCTAAAGAAAGGGCTGCCTTCCTGAGATATGTAAGAAATCAGTAGATATCTCAAGATACTTAAATGATAAGATAGTTTAGTTAATTAAAGCATCCCACAAATACCAGGAACTAGAAAGATAAATGGGATTCTTCAAGGACTATTTGTTTTCCTGTAAGGAATATGATTTCAAATGATAAAGTTGACTGGAGAATCTCTCCCAGGCATAAAGTGATCTGAAGGAAGATCTTAAATAGGCTTTTCCTCTATGCATGGAAAGAAATCTATATTTTGGTTGCATTTCAAAACAGAAACTTAGTTCTCATAAGATTTAAATGTGCTGGTTCTTAGGTAATTAGGAGTCCCTTCCAGCTCAAATGAGACCATTGGCTTTGCCTTATGCTTGGAAAGAAAATGGAGTGTATATGAAAGCCAACAGATGTCTTACCTGTGAGCCAAGTCATTAAGATGAATAACAAATGAATAAACAGAAACTGTTGAGGGATATGCTCTGTGCACACATTCACTGATGACATGGCTATGTGCACATGGAGTCTTCCTCTTTCAGATAATTAGGGTAGTTTTAGCTTTACTTTGCCTCTTAGGTCATCGATTTCTCATTTTGTCCTTACTGATTAATGATCATCTTTTATTTCCAATATCCCAAACTTTAGCTCTAGTGACTGTCTCTTCGTTTAGTCGCCCTGTTGTAATCATTGAAGGTAATGGCACTAATGGGCCATGGAATGGTTGGCATCCATGTGTGGATGGACTGATTCAGATTAACTACCAAAGTGACCTAGTGTATTGCTTCATAATTTGCCATGAAATGAGTCACTACTTGCAGATGTAGTTATTCAGTTCTAAAGCACTGTTGAATATGAGCAATGCAAAAGAATAGAGGTAATATCCAGTGTTAGTTCTATAATTTCTTAGATATTGTTGAAGCCTTTCTCTGGGTCAGGTGCTGTGCTAGTTTTTAGAAGGTACTGGATAAAGGATATACATTGTTTTGTACATTGATGAGTTTTTATTTGAAGAAAGAAGATTGAAGCTTTATAATCTATTTTACTCAACTGAGAAAGAGGTTTGAAACTCACAATAGCTCAACTCACAATAGCTAAACTGTGGAACCAACCTAGGTGCTGCCCTTCAACAGATGAATGAATAAAGAAAATGTGGTTTATATACAAAAATGGAGTATTACTCAGCGTTAAAGAAGAATGAAATTATGGCATTTGCCGGTAAATGGATGGAGCTGAAAAATATTACGCTAAGCAAAATAAGCAAATCCCAAAAAACCAAAGCCCAAGTGTTTTCTCCCATATGCAGATGCTAATTTAAAATAAGGTGTGTGGGGTGGTGGGGGAGTGGGGGGGTGCTAGGGAAGAATAGAAGTACTTTGGACTAGGCAGAGGGGAGTGAAGGGAGGGGAGGAGGTATGGGGGTAGGAATGATAGTATAATGAATTGGACATTATTATCTTATGTGCATATGTAACTACATGACCTGTGTAACTCTACATCATGTACAACCAGAAAAATGAACAATTACACTCCACTTAAGTATGATGTATCAAAATGCATTCTACTGTCATGTAAAACTAATTCCAACAAATAAAAAAGTAAAATGTTTTAAAAAAAGTTATTTCACTTTGGAAACAAAGAGAAGACATGACTTTTTCTCAAAACAAAAAACAGTCACTCAAGTCTCAGAGATAGAGGTTCTATCTTGGCACAGACTTTAAAAGTCACTGTAGTAGAGGGCTGGGGATATAGCTCAGTTGGTAGAGCTTGCCTTGCATGCATAAGGCCCTGGGTTCAATCCCCAGCACCACTAAAAAAAAAGTCACTGTAGCAGGCATATGAGAACATGGCAAAGCCTGCATTGACTCTTAAGACTCATATCTCATTAGCAAAATTGATTTATACAACCATGACCATGACTTTCAGAAAAGGGTAGATAAATGCGATCTTACTTTTTACATAGATAGATAGTATGGGCTACTAAAATGGAGTACCATAGACTGGGTGGCTTAAATAACAAATAGTATTTCTTATAGTTTGGTGTCTGAGAAATAAAAAATGAAGACTCTTTTCCTGCCTTATACACAGCTGTTGTTTGCTGTTTCCTTACATGGCCAAAATAGTGGGTTCTAGTGTCCTTCTGTTTTTGTAAGGACAATAATTCCATCATAAGAACTCTGCCCTCATGACCTTATTTAAATCTAATGATTTCCTGAAGGCCCTACCTCCTGTTACCCTCACATTGGGGGTTGGGGTTTCAATATATGACATGTGGGGATGGGAATGTGAAGACCATAACAGAGCAGAACTGAGAACAGCCCTGGTGATTGCCATGATTTCTTCAGTTGTGGATGTTTTTGTTGAGTGTTACTACACATTGGCACTACCATTCTTTTAAGTTTGGGAGAGGGAGAATTCTCCCTATCAGTATGGAACTTTGACTAAACAACTGAATACAGTGGTAAGCAAACTCTTAGAACATGGCCATGTATAATAATGCTATTTGCAAGCAAATACTTAGAACAGGAAGACAATGAATATATGGTCACCCCTTGAATAGTCTTATGATTAGTATTCAATGATTTGGGCTCCCAAGCATGCTAGTTAATATAGAGCAGATAAATCTAATTTATCTACCTAAGTGTGCTATTTATCTAGTTTATCCATTTAGGCCTTATTAGAAAACTTGGCCAAGGATGAGTTAGTAATAGGATTAACATGAACCTCATTTAGAGGGTCACATTTCTCCTATATTGGCATTTTAGAGTCTAGACTATCTTTGACAAATGGGAGCCTATAGAGAATTCTATGCTATGAATTTCTAGTTTTGCTACCTCAAATTTCCTTTTGTTTTTTTCTCTTTTAGATCAAATGGGAGGTTTCCGCAATTTTCTTTTTTGCTCATAGGAAAGTGTTTATTTGAAAGGGAAACAAGCCAATTAAGGCAATACTAAAGGATGATCCTGAATAAACTTATATTTTAGTGGGGCCTCAAGATTTATGAATGAATAATAATAATGAGGTTGACACTAAAATGAAAAGAAAAGAAAAAAGTGCTAGCCTTCTGTTTCAAGGAGTCAAAAACCTTGTCTTTTTTCCTTTGGAAAAGGGATGCTCTAGTTAATAACAGGACTAGGATTTCCACTTGTGCTGTGCTGCTGTTGTTATCTGCAGTGAGAGAACAACTTTGAATAATGAACCCTCTACCTTCACAGCAGGAAACGGTGCTACAGGGAGCTCCTCAATAATGGTTTATTTAATAATTAGAAATATGAGCAAGAATTGACCTTCCAAGTTGGATGTATTATTATTCACTTTACCTGCTCAATGTCACAGTGGGTGCTGTCACAGAGACTGTGACTAAAAACCCTGATAAAGACTTCTCTGCCAAGTCCCATAAATAATCCATTTGCTAAATGTGCATGCAATGTACATGACATATGCTTAGATCCATGTAGGAGTCTGGATGTGGTAAGTGGCCTTGAGTTTACAGAGCATTTGTACTCTGTAGGTGTGGGACACATTGTAAATATGGCAGTGTGCCAGTGTCCTCTGGAAATAGCTTCCTGATCCTTTGAGAGAAGATTGTCCTAGGTTATATAAGGTCCTGATAACAAAGTCCCATTCAATGACTACTGAATTAAACAAAGCAATAACAACAAAAAAACCCCTTTATATATTACCATCAAATTATGCTTTTAGTAAAGGACATAAGGATAGAATGTTAAAAGCATGATTGCTTTTCTGTAGATGATCAATGGCAGACATTCTTACCTAGTTTTGCTGTCCACTGTAAAGTTGATCTTCAGTTCTTCAGGGCTAATGATGAAGAAGGACTTTAGTAACTGATGCTTAGTAATGTCTTCTGAGGTCACTATACATGTTACTAGTCTTGAGGAGCCAATGGCTTCCACATCCAAGTTGTTTCATAAATAGCTTCCATTTCCTCTTCTGGGTTTTGGTCTATGCTTTGCTTATGTTTTAACATAGTAATATATGTGAAAGCATTGAGAACCATGCCTCCATACAGCAGGTGCTCAATAGGTGTTCGTTTCGTTTTCCATTCCCTTTCCTTAACTCTGTAGATCAGCAGCAGGGATGTCAGCCTGAAGCATGCTGATGAGGCCCTGTTTGCCTCCCAGTGTAATCAATACTCATCTTCAGATAATGCTTCTCATTTGAGAATCTCATCTTGCATTGATCATCATAAACTCTATCAGTCAAAGTCCCAAGAAGTTATTGGCAAATGTGAAATTTTGAGGTTGATGAGGCTAATCCTGGAGGTAAACATCAGGCCAGACCACTAGTGTTCCCAGGAGGCTAGTGAAAAATAGTAATTAGGATGAGCAAACTTCCTTGCATATGGGCCTGGCAGGGAAACTTGGAGGAGTGTGTCAGCCAGGGAACAAAAAGTATGAGAGCAGAGGAAGCCATGCATACTGCTCTTTGAAGGTTAATTTTTTCACTTTGCCTCATAGCTCCTTGCTACCAGTGTCATGGTAAGGGGGGATTCATTGGCCTGGTGCATAGGCTCCACATTTGAACCGAGTGTGGAGTACCTTAGTGCTGTCCTTTTGCTGTTGTACCTGGAGACCAATCTTAGTGCTGCTTCCAGCAAGCACAAGCCTCTCTCCAAATTCTCTGCGACCTCTCTGAGCAACCACATCAGTGGAGTCACATGAATGGAAGCATCTCTTTTCAGCCATCTGGTGATTCATTCGTCCTTACCGGTTGCCTAGAACTGTGAAAAAGCTGCTCACACACTGCCAAGAGAAGACTGCTGCCACCTGTGACCTGCCAGACAACAGTGGCATATTCAGAAGCCCTGTCTATGTGCCCAAACCACGTGTGATAGTTGAGTTGAAATTAAAAACAAAAACCCATAAAATGAACACACTAGTTAATTAATAGGTAAACTGCTGGTTTTGTGTGTGTGTCTATGTGTGTGTGTCTTAGATTCAAAGTGACATGGCACATAAAGGACTTGTTCTTAAGTTATTTTTTATGTTACAGTTGATTTAAAATGTATTATATATATTTCTATATAAATTATGTAAGTATATATCTTAGGGCATCTGTAACAAACTGGGTGTACCACAAACGAGGTGACTTAAAACAACAGTAATTTATTCTGATAGTTCTGGAGGCCAGAAGTCAAAAATCAAGGTATTGATAGGGTTGGTTCCTTCTGAAGCTCAGATCAACAATCTGTCCCACACCCCTCGCCCAGCTTCTGGTGGCTGCTAGCAATCCTTGGCATTCCATGGCTTGTATAGGCATCAGTACAATCTCTGGCTCCATCACCTCATGGTGACCTCTCTGTACCTAAGTCCCAGTGTTCAAACCTTTCTCTTTTTATAAGGATACCAGTCATTGGATTAGCACCCATCCTAATCCAGTATTACCTCATTATATCTACAATAAAGATTATTTCCAAATAAGGTCACATTTATAGGAACTAGGGGTTTAAAATTTGAACATATCTTTTAGGGGGACACAGTTCAACCAACCACAAAGCTTGATGCAAAAAAAAAAAAAAAAAGCTTTTTTCCCAATAAATGGTGTTAGAACAATTGGATATCTATATGCAAGGAAACAAACAACAACAACAACAAAAAAGACCTTGACCATACATAACAATCTACAAAAATAGACTCAAAATAGTATATATCTAAATGTAAAACCTAAAAGTACAAAACTTGAAGAAGAAAACATGGCAAAAAAATCTTTGTGACCTTGGGTTAGGCAAAGATTTCTTAGAAATGACACTAAAAGCACAATCTATGAGAACAAACTGGTAATTGGATTTCAACAAAATAAAAACCTCTGGCCTTTAAGAGAGATTGTTAAGAGAATGAAAATACCAGCCACAGACTGGGACTATATCTTTGCCAGGTATGTATCTGATTCAGGACTGTGTCCAGAAATATATAGAAATCTCAGAACTATATAAGAAAGCAAATAACCCCAATGGGGACAAAACATCTTGATCCATCACCTGGAAGATATATGGATGTCGGAGGAGCACACAAAAAGATGCCCAACATTATTGGCCAGTAGGCTATTGTAAATTAAAACTACAATGACTTGGGCTGGGGATGTGGCTCAAGTGGTAGCGCGCTCGCCTGGCATGCGTGCGGCCCAGGTTCGATCCTCAGCACCACATGCAGACAAAGATGTTGTGTCCGCCAAAAACTAAAAAATAAATTAAAAAAAAAAAAAACTACAATGACATACTACAATGCTATTATTATAATGACTGAAATTAAAGACTGAGCCCACCAAGTAGAGGAAGTGGAACTCTGGTGCATTGCTGGTAGGATATAAAATAGTAAAAAACACTTGGGAAAACAGTTTGGCAGCTTTTATTTTTTTAAAGTATATACCTGATCCAGTCTTATCACTCTTACATATTTACCAAGAAGAGGAAATATATGCCCATATATAAAGATTTATACACCTGTGTCCACATCAGATTTACTTATAATAAACTCCAAACAACTCAAATTTCTATCCACATAAAATAGGAAAAAATTGTGATACATTTTACAAGGAATATTATTCAGCAACAAAACAACAAACAACTGATGCAATGATATTGATGAATCTCAAAATAATTGTGGGGTAAAAGAAGCCAGATCAAAGAAAAATGACATATTTTACAATTCCATTTATATAAAAGTCTAGAAAATGTAAACTATAGTGATAGACAATCTATCAGTGTTTTCTTGGGGTTGAAGTAGAATAGGACAGGATGAGAAGGAGATGTTACAGAGGGGAATGAGAGAAATTTGGGGGTATAATCATTATCTTGATTGTGGTGATGGCTTCATGTGTGTGTCAAAATATCAAAATTTTTCAACTGTGTTGTCTATGTGCAGAAAATTGAATGTTGATTATACCTCAATAAAATGTAGTGTATTCCTGGTATGTGTCAGAAATTTTGCTAGTTGTTTTTATGAAATGTTCGTTTACTTGTGAAAGCACAGTATGATAGGGATCAAGCCAACTTTCAGAGAAGAGTAATATATTCATAGAATAAGATGATATTGTATAGAGAAGAGGGGGAGTGGAAGAGGAAATTGTGAGCGGAACCAAGTGTGATTCCTCAAGAAGAAGGAAAGAGGCAGTGTAGAAAAAAAGAAGATATAGTGGATTGTATTTTCCAATAATAGGCATATTATTTTCTTTTTGCTATGACTCTGAAACTTCTCATTGAGAGGTGGAGTCCATGTTTCCTCTTCTTTGATATGGGAGGTTCGTGACTCCCATAGAGATAACATGATGTGACTTCCAAAGTTATAAAAAATGATTCTACTTCTCTTGGTTTTCTTGTAATACTCCCTTTTGAGACCCAGCTCCCCTGCTGCGAGGAAGTCCAAGCAGCTCTGGGTGACCAGTCACTTCATCTGGTCCTAGTTGATAGCAGCGTCAACAAGGACATATGTGGATGAGAAAACATTTGAATGAGTTGGGTCTCGGCCCCTGAATCACCCTTTGACTTTTTGTCTCCCCAGCTGAGGCCCTAGACATTGTAGAGCAGAGACAAAATGTGTTTGAGGGATCCTTTCTGAATTTCTGACCCAGAGAATTTTTAAGCATGATAAAATGATTATCATTTAACACAACCAAGTTGTTTCTCCTCCTCTTCCTCCTCCTCCTTCTCCTTCTTCTTCCTCTTCCCCTTCCTCTTCTCCTTCCTCTTCATGTGGCAATGGTAACTGAAACAGGTGACAGGAAAGAAGGAATGGAAAAAACAACACTGAAAACAACAACAACAAAACAGGCTCCATTCTTCCTGAAAAATTAGAAAAGATTCTGTAGATAGTTGCATTCGGTTTTTTAGTGTAGATACTCCAGAGAAGTAGTCTTACGGTTTCTGGGGGAGCCCTTGGCATCATGGGCATCAGGAAGGTGGCCACAATAAGCAGCCGGGAAGAAACACCCTTATCCCCAACCAGCTGACCATCATTAAAAACCAAGAGGGTGGCCAAATGGGGCAGGATTTACTAGTGTCTTTTCCCAGGAAGAAAAACCTAAGAAAAATTGTGTTTTGTGTAAAGATTACTCATTAAAAAGATTACTTCTAACCTTCTGGAGCTTATCCTGAGTCATAGTTAATTACATACATAGCAAAGTAGCATTCATTTCTTTGCATAATTTGAATCACAAGAGACATATATAAGTCTTACTAGTAGATCATTTAAAGAGAAGACCCTTTGACTTAATTTTGTCTACTCCCTGTATGAGAAAGTTTAAGAATCAGGCATAAGATTCCCAAATCCTGGTATATGTATATAATAATATCTTAAAAAAAGTTTTTTAAAGATCTATTATGAAAATGACAAATGGATTTGAGAATGAATTGATCTGCAGTGAGAATTACTTGTACAGTGTATTCTATGTTCATGTAGTCACAGCCCTATTTGGCTACACTGTGAATTCTGACATCAAGGCATAATTCTGTATTACTAGTGAGCTAGTGACAATCTTTAATCAGTGTACCAGCTCTGAATACTGTTTTCAGGATTTGCATATTCTTTCTTGGGTAAGTTACTCCATTTTTGTCTTTGCTGTCTGCCATGTTGAAATATTCTCCTTTTTTGATTCAGGAAATTTGTGAATTTTTAATCTTTCCTGTATCCTTATTCAGAATACAGTTTCTCACTGAGTCTAAAAAAATCAAAATTGTTTCCTATAGATTCTCTTTTTTTTTATTTAGTAATTTTTAATTTGTGGGGTGGGTGGGCAGATGGATGCTTTTTCAAAGCCCACCACTGCAGATGTTTTCAGAAGGGGAGATTGAGGCACTGTGGAGGAGTGATTGTGGGAACAGACTCTGGAGCTAAATATGTAACCTTAGGCAAGTCACTTATCCCTACAGATGTTCTTGTTCCCCCCTAACATATTAATTATTGGCTACCAACTTTACCTGTTAACAAAGAAGTAGTGGAATAATTTTATAGCTCTCTGGCTTAACCAAAGCACTCTTACTGTTTAGTGGTGATGATTTCCTTTCTCCCCACACCATCCACACTTTTTTTTTCCCTCCCAGAGGGTGTAACATTTGTGGTATACTATGGTAGCAGAAAGGGAATTTTAAGACTCATTTGGAGGGAAAGGGTCTCTTTCAGCTTACAGTATAAGATGAAATGATCTATTTTGTGCTGCTTTCACATTTCTCATATTACACTATTAAATATTCTCTCAGAGACTAGCACATCTAGGAAGTTCTGTATAATCACTTTATGCAGTGTCTTGGGGACCACATTTGCAGGATGTGGGGCATGATAACCCTGTGGTTAGGAAAGCAGCTGTTTCCAGTTGTAAGACATACAACACAAAGTGAAATAGTCACAAAATTATCCTGAGCTTGTGGTGGAAAGGAAGAATGTCACAGAAGTTAATTTGTCCACTTCACATAATTAGTATGTCCTAGAGTCTGGTTTAGGTTCAAGTTCATGTTTTGTTATTTTCCTTTGTTACATTTATTTTTATATTACACCTTACCCTCAAGGAGGATGCATCAGGGTTGCCTGCCTTCTACAGGAGGAAAAAGTTTGTATGTACAAAACTGAAGATGAGAATTTGCCTGGCTGTTAGTATACTATGCAATATGCACAAAGTCACAGCCCCTGGCTCCCAGACCCTCATCTGTCTTCTCAAACCTTTCTTCATCATTCCTGTACACTTCTGCCAAACCGCCCTTTTTAGTAAAGGAGATTCACCACACCATTCTGTTGATAGGGTGGACCTCAAGTGGGCTGATAATCTAATCTTCACGTATTTGAGAGTGAGTAATCATATACTACATGTTCTTGAAATGTGGTCTCTGAACCGGCAGCATCAGCAGTCCTAGGAACTTGTTACAAAGACAAATAGCTCCAGATCTACTGAATCAGAAATTCTGGGGGAAGGTAGTTTAAGACCTGCAGTTGATTTTGATTCATATGAAAATTTGAGAACCACTTTTATAATCAAAATTCTTAGAAATCTCTTTTGTCCTCAGTTGTGAGGATAATTGTGTAGACTATCCTTTAGTAATATAGCATCAAATAAAGAGATCCTGTCATGTACACACTTGTTAAGCATCTACTGTATGCACAGGATTATGTTAACTACTTTAGTGAAAGAAAAGAAGAATAAAATAAGCTTCTAACCTTCTGGAGCTTATTCTGAGTGAATGAATAAGTGGATCATTTTTGATTTGGTGATACAGTAGAGATGAAAACAACACAGTAGCCTACCTCTTTGTTGGAGTTCCGAAATACCCTCTTACAAAATGCAAAATATGGGCTAAATGCCTCACTATATCATTGATAGATATTACCAAACCACCCCTTGAGATGGAAGAATAAAGATTACTGATTAAAAGTTTAATCATTTGAACCATAACGTTCACCTGGTTAGTGACTGAAACAGAATATATGACCTCATACTTCTTTGACATTGCTTCTGCCTTATAAATCAGTCTCGGTCCAAGGACTTTGAGGCTAAATCAGAATCAAAAAGTCACCTTCTACCTTCTCAGTGATTAAACAGATTTGCAACAGACTTTCCCTTCTATTTAACTTTTATTAAAAGAAGTGCTAAGGTACTGGGATGAAGTACATCATATTTATTACCAAAATTATTAACAAATATACAAAACTTATACATGTAATTTTCTTACATCCATTTATTCTCTATAATACTGATTTTGTTCAAGTAGGTTATCTACAGTATGTAAACATCCCTTGGATTGACCTCACACAGATTAGGAAAGCCCTCTAACCCATGCTTTTATCAGATACTTCTTTTTATTTGGCTTTCATTTGTAGCATCTAATCTCCACATTTGGCACATGGAAGAGACATCTACAGTGCAAAAGAGGCAGATTTTCTGGTTTCATTCTGAACACTTTTGCAGGGGCATAAAGAGCTGAGAGGAGAACAGAAGCACTCTAACTCAAGGGTACTGGATTAGCTATGCCAACAACTCTTGGTTCAGCTATTAAACTTGAGCACAAAGTCCATGTCTCTTCCTTCTCCCACCCTCCCACCCATCCCCCATGCAAGACTGATTCAGTCTTAACCTTGTCTCAAAAGGGTTAAAAGAAATTCCATCCATTTCGGAACAAGTAGGTTAACTTCCCCGAAGAACAAATTTTCAGGGTTCTTGTGTGTGGGTTGGTTTCTGCAGTTTGATCATACAGCAAAACTCCTAAGTGGAAAATAAAAATGAATTTGACGTTTTTATTACCTGCGTTCACTTGCCATCTCTGTATTTAAGACAAGTACCTTTGTTGTGATGGCAAAGTGACAAAGGCTTTGGTGAATGGCAAAAAAAAAAAAAAAAAAAAAAAAAAAAAAAAGCCAGGCTTGTCTAACACCTTGGACTCCAAGCCTTTGAATATAGTGTCAAAAAAATTAAAGACAAAAGAAAAAAGATAATTGGAGATCCTGCCCTCCTCTTCCTGGGTTTCCTTTTGATTATTTAAATTAATCTGACCAAGTAAAGCTGATCCAGAGAGAGCTCTGTTCACCCCGCTCACCCCATCCTCACTCTCCAGCACAGTATAGAGCGTGTGATCGGCTGCACCTCGTCCGCGAAGTAGCCTCCGAGAACGTCTGGATTTGGACGTGCACCTGCCCTCCTGGCTTCCGTTACCACAGGGGCGCGGGCCCCTCCGACGCCCCGTAGAGCTCCGCCAGCTTCCGGAAGCGGGGCCCCCAGTCGGTGAGGAAGTCGAAGCTCTGCTCTGAGTCTGAGGTGGCCGACTGCAGGGAGCTCAGAGACCCCGCCACGGAGCCATCACCCTCGAACATGTATGTCTGCAGGGAGTCAAAGGGTGGGGCCCACAGGTCCATGTCGGCCTCGTAGAGTTTGGCCAGCACGTAGCTGTGGACGGTGCTGTTGACGGCGCACGTCTGAGGCACGTAGCGGGAGAGACTCTCGATCTCGGGCAGCATGTCCTGCCGCATCTTGGGGGCGGCTCCCGCCTGCGCCTCCCGCGGGTTCCACATGGCGGCGATGTCAAAGGCCTCGGTGTCCTCCTCGCCGCCGCCCTCGTCGTCGTAGCGGACGATGTTTTCATGGATGTTCTCCTCGTCGTCGATGATGTACGGCTGCTTCCGGTGCCGCCTCATGGACAGGATGAGCAGCACCAGAACTGCCGGGACAGAGGAACAGGACGTTTATGGTAAGAGCCTCCGCGTGTGCTGTCCCTAGAAGTACCCGCCACTAGCCCCAGGCTCAGGAAGAACTCGGAATGGTGAGCTCAGAGACTGCGCTTGGGTACGCTAGTCCTCGGAGAGTTCATGGCTACCTACCTCCTCCTCGCTCTTTCTGCCATTTAGACTGACAACGTGTGGGCAAAAGTTGCCCTGTATTTCTTAAATTGGTTCAGTTAAAAAGTGAGATGTGAAGTCTGCACATCAGCTTGCTGCTTTGATACTGCGTGAGTGTGTGTGTGTGTGTACGTGCACCCACCCAATCTAGTGTGAAATCCCACTTAAAAAGCACAAAGCACTATGTCCTGCCATGAAATAAGCTAAGCATCACTTCATGTATCGACCCATATAACAGTGAATATACATTTATTTTGTAATGTGAAGTATTATGTGGGTGAAATTCTGCTTTCTTATATTAGTATCTTTATAGGATTCTAACTCTAAATATAATCATATATTAATTAATATGCATATAGACACATGAACTGAATATGAACTAAAGTCGTTGTCTTTTTATACCCCCTCCAAAAAAAGTAAGAGCATGAATGACCCGTGTGGTGGATTCCTCAGGAAAGCCTTTCATTAGAGAGATAGTTGTGGCTTTCTGGATCTAGTCATTTTCATGGAAGGGAGGGAATGAGCAGTGACATGTTATATAATTCATCATGTTATCAAAGAAACACCACACTGTTAGATGTGCAGGTTTGGATAAAATTTTATCCCAACAAATGCACCATTTTTTTAAAATTTTATTTTTAAGGGTGTGTTTGCTGGGATTTAGAGGAGAGATAGAGATAATCCCATTGAACTCTTTATCTTTGTGACTGAAAATGTTTTTCCAGGAAGTGTGTTGAGGTTCTAGCTGTAGAACTGCTATTGATTTTTTTTCCCCCCTGGTGTGCTTTGTTACAGCTGGTGAACAGTGACAGTTTGACAGCACTGCAAAATAAGACCCCAGTTTATCCAAGGAAAAAAATAGTGGCATATACTCATATTCAGTAAGAGATTACAGACCATATAACAAAGTTCACAACAATGACTTTTAAAGTATTTGAATGTAGAATGAGCTTTTCATATAAATAGCAGTTAATTGTAAATAACTTTTTTTGTGATTAACTTGGTTGATGAAATGCACACACAGAAAATAATTACATACTTGTATGTATTTTTCCTGTGTATAAAAACATGAGGTATAGACTAGAACTATAGGATTTCAGGGAAAGAAGCTAAGAGAACTTTAAAGAAGTGGGACTTCGAACTGAGCATCCAATTTTGGAATGTAATTTGAATTGAAGGCAGATGGAAAAATGGGAGTCTAAGTGAACATGCTTTGTTTGTGGGATTCAGTAAACAGTTACTAAAACCTAAATCTTTGTTTAGGCTCTATGTTAAGCAATGGGAAATAAGATTGGTTATGATATAGTTCCTGTTCTGATGAATTTGCAGGCTAAGAAGAGTATAAACATTGATGATAATACAAATCAGGCAGTAATAAGGGTTATAGGCTCACAGGTGTTACCACTAGATTTCAGAGACATGGTCAGTGAATTCTGGGGCAACAGGAAGGTGATTCACACAAGTAACCCTGGAGTGTCAGTGGTGATATTTTGGAAAATGCTAGGATGCAAAATGAGAAAAATTTTTGAGTAGCCAGGCATTGTGGCATGCAACTGTAGTCCCAGCTACTCTGAAGGCTGAGGTAGAAGAATTGTTTGAGGTTAGCCTGGGCAACATAGTAAGGCTCTATCTCTTAAAAGAAAAAACAAATAAGAGAAATAAAAGTCTTTGAGTATCTTCTGGAGGAAATTCTGATGGTGATGGAGAATTAAGCAGTGTATGGAACTGGTCCATCTTAATTTATTATTATTATTATTGCCATCTATCTTATTTTTTTAGGTAATCTGATTTAATATTAAGTATCATACTACACCCTGAAAATCATATTTTGGGAAAAATGGTCCTTAGCTGAAAGGCTCCCCCGATTCCCTGACAGAAGAGAATCAGTTTTAGGTCTGTTTATTCTTTTTAGGCAAGCATTTTACCACTGAGCTGCATCCCTGACCCTTAATTTTTTCTCTTTTAAATTTTGAGACAAGGTTTCACTGTTGCACAGGCTGACCTCATACTTGTGATCCTTCTGCCTAACCCTCCAGATTTAGCTGGGATTACAGAGGTGTGCCACCATGCCTAGTGGGATATTTACTCTTTATGTACAACAGTCATAGTGAATAGACTTATGAAATTTTCTAAGAACTAGATACATTTTTCAGACATTAAAAAATCCCTGCAAAATCAAAACTGTCAAAATTAATGTGTTTGTTTAATTGTCCACAAAATGTAGTATTTTATTGACAAATCAACTGCAATTCAAATTTTACATGGTTTTATGAATTATATTTAATGTGAGATGTGTACTCTAGAAATAAGAATGCATAAAACCATGTGGATTTTGTGATACCTTTGCTTAACTTAGCTCCTAAAAACTGTTTAACTGTTTACTTATTCTGTATAGTTCAAAAGACAAGAAATAATGGGTTTGAGAGGGACGAAATAAATTATCCCTTGCACACCACTTCTAACTTGAGAGCTTCTCTGAGCTACTCTCTTTAAATCAGTCTTTCTGTAATGATGGGTTTTTTTGGCAGGTCAGAGTAAACTTAGAGAATGTTTTCCAAAGATAGAAGTAAGGGCATCCACTCTTGAAATTTCTCCTAGGCGCAGGTTTTTTCAACAGCTTCTTACAGGTGGTCCTGTTCTGTACTCAAGGACTCCCGATGCCACCTTATGGACACACAAGGAATTTCAGGCAGGTTTTACTTGCCAGTATACATGGACCAGAAAATAAATCTCTCTGATCCAGGGATCCAAGGACTTAGGAAGGTTATTCATTTATACTACTACTTCCTTCATGTAAGACTGAACTATGTCAACAAAATTAAGCCACATGTTATATTTTAAAATGTCTTGAGAGGGCTGCTTTACGGGCCTGCCTAGAAAATCAGTCAAATAGACATTTTTTTATAGTGGGGAATTTTCTTCTTTGCTCTGACTCCGTCTCTTGGTGTGTAGATAAACAAGAGATGGAGGGTGTGTGTAAATATATGCAAATATCTTTTAATTGAAATACTTAGAGCTTTATTTTCTTCCCTCATAGAAAGCTGGGATTTCTTTTATATTAAATAATATTTTTGTATATTAAGTTTACTTTTCCCCAGGTAAGATATATTTGCTTTGGCATAATTCAATAAGAAGAGGTGGAATATATGTATGGATGTTTTCTTGGCTTCAATAGATGATTTAGGTATTTGTCTTTGAATGTGGAATTCAAAAACAATGACACAGATGGCATTATGTATAAGGGAATTAAGAGGCAGTCTTGCAGTATGACTTGAGAGAAAAAAGTAAGTAACCCCTACCACAATAGTGCTATCCCTCTAGCCTGTCATCTCCTCTTTTTATTTCATCATCAAAGGCAAACTGGCCCTGTTTAGTCACTGATTTTTATATGATGGCCACATTGCCTAGCAGGGACAGTAATGTCACAAAGAGCTTATTCCCCAGAAATCCACGTGGTTTATTTGATCACTTCCTTCAGACCTCTGTTCAAAGTTCTCTTTTTCTGTGAGGGCTTCACTGACCACTCTACTTGAGATGGTATCTAGGCATTATCCCATCTTCCCAGATACATAACTTGTTCCTCTTCTCTGTAACACTTAGCCATCTCCAGAATCTGAAAAAGAGCACTCAGAAGGGCAGTGCTGCTGAGATGAGGTACCCAATGTATGTCCTCCTGCATTTCAGTTTGAGCTCTGCCTCTGACACTTGGCTTAGGGCCAGTCACTTACCTCTATGTGATTTAGCTACTACTAATCTGAAATGATGGAGTTATAAATTATTATTGTATCTTCTTTTAAATTTTAATTTTGGCTCTATGGTATAAAAAATGAACTTGATTTGAAATAAACTCTGAAGACTGGGACATGTCTGTCTTAATTCAAGCACCTAGCATGGTGTTCCAACCTATTGTATATGCTTGATGAATATATATACACTTCAGGAACTGTCTCAATTTTGTACTTTTCCACAAACTTTACTTAACCACCTTTTCAGTAAGCATGGAGTAGAAGAGCAATTCTGAGTAGCTGTGTTGGGATTAACTGACTAGTCTGAGCAAACGTTTGCAGGACCCACCATGATGGAAAAGAAAGGAACCACCTACTCACCTAAGAGGACAAAGATGCAGGCTAGGATGGCAATGAGGGCGCCCCGGCTCAAACTGACTGGGAGCATGTAGGCCTCGGGGCTGCAGGACATGATGTGGCCTTCATCGTCACAGCTGCATACCTGGATGGTAAGTGTACCTGTGCTGCTCAGCACTGGCTGCCCATTGTCTGCTATCAGGATGGGAAGGTGAAAGACGCTTTGTTCCTGCTGCCGGAAGCCAGACCTTCTGGTTAGAATCCGGGCAGTGTTATCTGAAGAAGTAAGGAGTTCCAGGGTTGAATAAGAAAAAGGAAAAATGAGAGAAGAAAATGGAAGAAACAACAGGTGAATTAATTTATGGAATAGAGGAAAGCAAGTGGGCAGGGATGGGGATAGGAAGGAAAGAGGCTAGTTTATGTTCCCTGGAACTGTTCATTTGTAGCTACTGTAGGATGGCCTGGGTCAGTATTTGGATTTAAAAACCCAAGATTTTTGCTTGCCTTTAAGCAAAACCCTGAGGCCTAGGAGAGAAACACTTTTCTGAGAACCTGTCTCACCCTTTGTGACATGAAGTGCCTAGGGCGAACTGTCAACCTTCAGATCTAGCAAAAATGTCCCTAGGAAAGCTTGATAGAAGTGAACAATCACTGGCAACTTGTCCCTGTTTATTCCTACTTAGCAGCTCGCCAGGCCCCAGTGCTACTTTATGCCTCCAGGAAAATGCTGAGGAGCCCATGTGGCTGCAGTGGATTGCTTGTTTTTACCACTCTGGCTGGAATTCATGTCTTTTGCTATTTTCTTTTATGCCTCTGAATTGCAGTTCCTGACTTCCTGAAGAACCTGCTCATTTAGTAGAAGGTTATTTGAAATCCTCTAAACATCTGACACACTCTATTATTTCTCCTGGTGTAGCAGTCTAAGTTTAAACAGTTAACATGAACTGGTAAAATTTGTTCTTGATCAGTAATATTAGTTATTTTCCCTTCATGTTTTTTTTAAAATAATTTGTTGATAATAATAGTTACATCTTTATGGAGGTACAATGTGATATTTCAGTGGTTTATATATTATCTATGATCAACTCAGGATATTTAGGTTATCCATCTATCATTTCAAACATTTATTTCTTCTTTTTGATGAGAACATTCAAAATCCTCTCTCCTGGCTATTTTGAATTATACATATGGTTGTATAATCATCCTCTGTGTAACAGAACACCAGAATTTATCCCTACTGAAATTATTCCTCCTCTAGCCGAATTAGAGATGTTTCTGCAAAGCTGATGAGTACATGGGTTTATTTATATTTACATTTGCCTAATGTTAAGTTTTGAGATTTTTGATTGTTTTATATTCTTAGATTTCCTGGAGTGTCTTTGAATTCTAAAGCAGATATATTTTTGCAAAGCTCAGATCTTTTTAGCAGAGGAACAGTTTGAGAGACGTTGTAAGACATACAAACAGTGCCTCTCTCAAATCTAGTACCATCAACATGGAAGATTCCCTGGATGTGTTTCACATTTCCCATGGTGGGGCTTAGAATTTCACAAAAGCTTCTGAGAGCCTAACCAAAGTAAGCATTATTAGTGATCGTCAATGACTTCCCTTCTTGGACTCAATGAAGGATTATACTTTTTTAACCTCTTGAATTAGGACATATCTAAGTGATTTTCTTAGTATAATTGATGAAATATGAGTAAAATTGATTTGTGTTACTACTTGCAGGCAGAAGCTTGAAGGAACTGATGTGTGGTTCTCCTGCCTTGCTGTGATAACTGAAAGAATGTTATGGGATGGAATCGAAGCACTTTGGGATACTGAGCTTCATATGGTGAACAGTTGTCTTGGATAACTCAGATGTACAATGGGCTTTATTTGAGCAAGAAATAAACTTTGGTTGTGAAAAGCCACTGAGATTTTGGTTTGTCTGTTCCAGTAGCATAAATTAGCCTGTTCTGAATTATACACAATTCCTTAATTGCTTTTTCTTCCTCCTCCTTCCGTTTTTTTTTTTTTTTAAATGGTACACATGCTGGTGCTAGTTACATTCACTTTGTGTATAGTATCTCATTTCATCTTATCAAAAATTTGGTGAGATAGTGATAATTATATCCCTTTACAGTGAGAGAATTAAGGCTTAGACAATTTTATAATTTGTTCAGTCACTAACCTACTTAGTAGCAGACTGGGATTTGAACTCTGGACAGACTGACTTTAGAACATTTACTCTTCTGGGGCTGGGGATATAGCTCAGTTGGTAGAGTGCTTGCCTGGCATGCACCAGGCCCTGGGTTCAATCACACACATACACACACATACACACACACACACACACACACACATATACAATTTACTCTATTGGGTTATATAGTTACTTTATTTAGTTTAACATTGCCTGTCAAAAAATAACTTAGATAGTCATGATCTCTTCCTGCTTTGATACAGGCTGTCTTCTTTTTATTTTCTTCTCAGTGAATAAAGATAATAATTAGTTACCAATATGAGGCTTATAATCATGTGTTCACTTAACATACAACCCATTTACCTGCTTTTCTGTTTTTAGACTTAATAGGTAAGTACGATTAATTGTGCTTTGTAGTTTTATTTATTTTTTTTCAGAAAGCAGGTTTTCCTTGATTATTTTTATTTTTATTTTTTGGTTTAATCCTAACTATGTCATAAGACTAGATTATAAAAAATGACTGACTAGAAAGCCGGCTGTGGTGGCCCTCGCCTATAATCCTAGCGGCTCAAGAGGCTGAGACAGGACCATTACAAGTTCAAAGCCAACCTCCGTAACTATGAGGTGCTAAAGCAACTCAGTCAGATCCTGTCACTAATAAAATAAAAAATTGGGCTGGAGATATGGCTCAGTGGTTGAATGCCCCTGAGTTCAATCCCCAGTACCCTGCAAAATACCGACTAGAACAGCATTCAGAAAAGTAGTATATTATGTCTGCTAACCATGTTTCTTGATCTAAGAGTTATTGAAGAAGAAAAAAAAAATCAGAGCTTCATATTGCTAAGTCCAGTCCTGGAAGGAGTCTGGCATAAAGTAGCCATTTGAAATTGGAATTTTTTTTGTTGAATGTGATAATTTGGGCTTTTATAACCTGCTTGAAAAGAGTATTGTTTCTATAAATATAAATGTGTGTAGTGGGAAGATGGGGCCACAACCTAGGATCTGACTTCTAGTCTCAGTCTTAATACTTGCTCACTCTCTGATCTTAGGTCATTTGCTTACTTTCCCCAGCTATCATATGGAATGATGAGAATCAGAGGGATTAGTAATTTCCTTAAAGCCTTATAGATTCATTGTAAATATCAAAGTAAATTATGGGAAAATTCTTTTGAAACTGTAAAGTGCTTTGTACCCATAATCCTTCTCATAATGTTTCAAGATTAGAGTATAAAAAGGCATTTTTTGTGATAATGTCCTGTTGTGTTCATAAAAGGACATGATGATTCAGGCATGGGAGTTGGGCACTTGACATTAGGTCAACCATATCAGATGTTGGTCAGTTTTTTAATAAGCCTCAATAAATGATACTGATGGGATAAACTGTCATGTGGAGATTAGAAGTGCATGCTTTCTGTTGAAGATGTACTGACTTCTATTTTGGGAAGCCTTCCAAGAGATGAGTCATATCTTTTTTTTGTCGTTTTGTTCCACTGGACTATCTTTGTAAGAAATCGGTTTCATGAATTGGTGCCCAAAGTCATCTTTAATAAATTTGTAGAATTTTGCTGCTATAAATTTCTGTATTGATTTTGGCAAGTATGAGAGACACTTAGCGGGAAATTTGAAAAAACAGCATAAAGTGTTATCTTTCGCACTCTAGGATTTCTTTTGTAACATGAACCCTGAGGAGACTGAAACTGCTTTTGTAGAAGATATTTCCCTATGAAGTAGATAAATGAATAGTTCAAAAAGTTTAACCAAATAAAAATCTCAGGATATTTTAATTGTGATTTTTCAGTTGTTAGGATTCATATTATCCTTCCTCCCAGAATTATCATACTGATTTTATGATAATGTGTGGTTTGAAGAATAGTTTCCAGTTAGAACAAAATAAATTTGAGATTCTCAGGTTTTATAGAAGACTATCATATGGGGTTGAATTAATACTTTAAATCTCAAATAATTGATGGTTGAGACTAAGGCAAAGCATGCCTAATCATGACTTTTTATTACCCCTTGTTTATGTTGTTACAAAGTCATAATATTTTTGAATTGGAATGAAAATACAGTTACTGCAGCCCAAGGAAATCATGACCTCCTCAAGGTCAGATCACTGTTTGGTAGTGAGTTAACAACATAAGGAGTTGATTTGACAGATTTAATATATTTTTGCAATTGCACTGATCTTTCTTTGGAACAAATCATCTCACTAGAGAACAAAAGTCCCCCTTTTTCCCCATCTTTACTCAAAAAAGTGTGTCTTTAATCTCCTTTGCTTTTCTGAATGCTTGTTGGAGAAGGGCCTAGAAGTACAATTCTAGCAGAGATTGCAGTGGGGAGCACTTTCTGCAATAGGACCCCCACCTGGGTATGTATTTTTAAATTATAAATTATAAATTTAGACTTTATAAATTATAAAGTTGTTTTTTTGGTCAAACTGCTTGTTTTCCTCTGTTTGCCCTTTATTACCTTATTTAGCTGTTGCCTTCCCTTTGTTCTGAGAGATCTTCACTGTTTCCCCCCTTTGATCATTGATTAGAACTGTTCCCTCAGGATTTTCCTCTTTATCTAGATCACTGTTTATTATTTTCTCAGGTTACTCCCATGTTTCAGTGCATGTAAACATGGCTACTATCTATAGGAATAAAGGAAGGATTTTGTCTTTGTGTCTTCAACAGGGTTTGGCACAGAACAAGCATCTTTAAACATTTGCCAACTGAATGATGAATAGAAGTTTTAGAGTCAGCAGAGGGCACTCTCTGTTTTTTGTTGTGAAGCTGAACTTAAAAAAAGAAAGAGGACTGTGAAGTAGCATTAATATCCTCCTTCCTGTTAAGGAGTAGGCAGACTTTGACACTGTTTGCATGGTACACTAACTGAAAGTATCCAGCCTAAGCTATCAAATGGGATGATGGGAATCAGAGGGATTAGTAACTTACAAGTTCATTATAAATATCAAAACACGGTATGGGGAAATACTTTTGAAATTGTAAAGTGCTTTGTACACTTAATCCTTTTAGCCATTTATACCCCTTATTACCTTGGTTGTCCCTTACGGTGAAGTTGGGATTGTTAGCAGCCTCTGGAGCCAAGCTGTAGTAGAAATGCTGACCATTGTGTGGGTCATCTTGGTCCACAGCACTTACTGTCTGGATCAGCTGAAGGAGGGATATGAAATCAGGTGAGTTGGAGTCAAAGGAAAAAGCTTCAGGGTCCAGTGAAATCTCAAGCCTTGAAATTCAGTGATAGGTTGTTTTACCTAATGAGAAAGATATCATGATGCTCACCTGAGAAGTTTCCATGCCATCACATAATTCCAAAGTTAATTTTGGTTTAATGTTGGGCCTGAGTATGTTAATAGGCATAGGTAAATGTTACCTAAATACCTTAGACCTCAGTATAGCTTATAGTCCTACACCATGCTCAGTCATTTTTAGACAGTATAAATATAAGACTTTGAGTAAAAGAACTGTTTAGTGCCACAAGTTCCTGTTTATCCCCCTAATTTTCCTCTTTGTATCCTATCTTCTTAACATCACAGGGTGAAAATTCAGGGTTAAATTGTTATCTTTTAGAAACTCTATTTAAGAGTGGTCACTACTACCTAGGAGGGAATTAAGCAGAAACATCATCACTGGTTATATTAAAGTAAGAGAAAGCAGATGTGAATGTTGGGGTTACCTGACAGACATATTTTGTTGGTAGGAGGTAGAGCTAGAAAAGATATCCCCAGAGTGGGACTAGACTAGAGTCAGAAGCTAAGGTTGGTGGTGGGGAGAACAAGAGGTGGGGTGGCTTCCTGTTGAGCTCTTTGGCAAGGTTTTGTCTGTTCCACAATGTTCTTCAAAGGAATAAGTTTCCATGAAGGCTCTGGAGACCATGATGAAAAAGCCACTGCAGAAAGCAGTGTAAAACAGAATTGCAACAATAGCAGGTGGGGTATGGACAGTATAGAAAAGGTGGGCAGTACGAGATATAGACCTTATTGATGGTTGAGACTAAGATAAGATATAGATAACTAAGATAAGATATAGAACACAAACTTTCCCTATTGCATATTTTAAAGGATTGAGCTATTCTTAGGAAAAGAGCAAGACTCTTCTCTTGATCTGGATGGTGTCTCCCTTCTAGATTGAGAGCAGGTGTTTTATAGTTAGAATGATAATGGTTTTGTTTGAAGATGGGTAGACAACTTACACAGGCTATCTGTGAATCAAGCCTCTGTCAAAGCCCTGTTTAGATCATAAAAGGTAGTATAGTCTCCAGATAGTTGTCTTAATATGTAAACTGTTGAAAGCTGGTCTACAGAATTTGGGGACTGTTTTTTAAACTGTACTGGTAGAGTGGAAATGTCTTTGATGGCAAATTTGGTTATTTGAAGCAATGTTTCTATACATTGGGGTGCTGGCTTATAGGCCATCTTACCTGCCCAGCTTTGGCATTCTCACAGACAAAAGCTTCATAGAATCTGGGGAACTCTGGAGCATTGTCATTCACATCTAAGACTTTGATTGTGACAGAAACACTTCCCACCTGGGAGGGATTGTCTAAAGAGAATGCAAGAAAAACTGAAGGTGAGAATTCTATAATGCAGAAAAGTAGCTCTTTGCTGAAAGTAGGTATTTATTGGGTCAGTTTTATTTGCAAAGAAATGGATAAAATACATGGAAATGGGAATATAAGCATAGGATGTGTGTGTTGCCTGTCAAGAGTGTGTGGCCAGACATAAGAAGCTTGGACAGAAGGAAGTGTCTGCTGAAAGTATTTAACATCAGGAGTATGAAGGGAAGGGCGAGACTTGAGGGAACTGAGTGTCACAAAACAGACCTTAAAAAGAAGTTTTGAGTTTTCTGCTTGGTTCATAATTTGTGTTCTGGAATTAAAGATAGGTCAATTCTGTATTCTGGGCTTTAAAACAGCCCATTTCTCATTGGATGCATGCTGTGTGACACTGCTTGGCCTTATGCCTGTGGACTAATCAGTTCTTTGAATTATATTTTTAAAAGGTTTCCAGTTATTTAGTGGAATACAGATAACACTGTACATTTATTTCTGCTTAGGGACTAATGGTATATTTCCAGATTAAACCCACACCAAGTCCATGTCTTTGGCTGGGGCAGAAGCCATAGGCACTTATGGGGAAATGTGTCTTTTAGGTCTGTGTCTTTTGCTTGGCATTGCCACACAAAGACAATTTCACAGCCCCAGTGGTGCGGCTCTTATCTTTTTCTGATTTGTTCAGCACCTAAGGAGACAAAACGAAATTACAAGACAGAAATTTTTCTTAGTAAATAATTTTTACTAAATCCCAGAAGGCATTATTCTTCTGGTTCATTTTCTTACTTTCTTGAGAATATTGATGCTGGAAAAATCAACGTAATTGGAATTTATGTTTTAATTATAATAGTGGTTCTTATTTGTAGAAGGAATAATAAAAATATCAGAAAAAGCATAAGAGGATGAATATAATCCATAATCCTACCACCTGAGATATCCTTTGTGTATATAATTTAATGTGTGTGTCCAAAAAGATAGGGCTACACACATACACAAATATATATATATACTCAGGATGCAGTTAAGTGAAGTGAAAATATTGAATTCAGAATAATTTTAGGAGAAGACTGTCCTGTTATTGAATATACTTTGAAATCATGATAGTTAATGTCTACGTGATATTCTCATTTGACAGTAGGTTGTACTGTAATTTATTTGGCCAATCTCCATTTGTTAGGTAATTCCCACTTTCTCCATAGTTAAAAATAACTCTGCAGTGAACATTTTGTTATATCAGTGTTTGCTGATATTTATAATTTTAAAAAGATGATTACTAACAGTAGAATTCCTGAGAAAAAGAGTATGACTATTTTGAAGAATCTTAATATATTCTGCCAAATTGGCCTTTTGAATAGCTGTGCCTAGTTCTATAGCTAATAAGTTAGGAACTATATTTCCCTGAATCTTTATCATCAGTATATATTATGAAAAAAGTTGAATGTGTTCAGGTCTTTTTTTTTTTTTTTTTTTTTTTTTTTTAGTGGTGTTGGGGATTGAACTCAGGGCCTTGTGTGTGCTAAGTAAGAACTGTCTCACCGAGCTACATTCCCAGCCCCCCTTTTAAGTTTATAACCTATATCTTAATATAGTTTTTATTAATTTGCCATTCCAATTATAATTTTATTATGTTAATCTGCCTTTTTTATGAGATGCCTGATTCTTACAGGCATGGACATGAGTAGGTGTCTATTTAACAAGAATGATATATTATTGATACTTGTTTTCGTTGAGTAATAATATTATTTATATTATGTACATTTGCAAACTTATTAAAGATTGAAAGTCTTTTAGATTTCTCTGTAACCATTCCTTTTACTCATAGCTACTTGGGATAAGAATGCTATCTTACTGCTTTTGCATGTTTTGTTTGCTTTTTTCTCCAGAAAAAAAGCTAAATATATAATAGATACTCAAGGTATTTTAGCAGAATACATTCATTTATTTGCATAAAATGTGATTTCAGTTTCTTTTTTAAAGATTGAATTTTGTTACAAGTTCTAGAAACTTGCACTTTGTGCATACATTTTATCACTACATGGAGACCAGTTTATTATGATACTTACTCATTTCCATGGCAAGGACAGTAATATTATGCCAAGAAAATTCTTCCCGATCTAGCGGTCTTGCAGTCATTAGGGCACCTGTTGTAATGTCAACATAGAAAAATCTTCCAGGATCACTGCTTCTGTCAATGGAGTATCTGCAAAAACATGGATCATGCACATTATTTGCATTTTGATAAAAATACAATAGCATGATAGAACTGAGTATATAACTATGTGAAACGTGGCTGAGATCTGAGTTATGAATACTTAAAAGACATCATTTTATTATATTCAGAAATGAACAAATACCAAAACCCAAAACAAAAGAAACAAAAAATAAAGAACTGCTTCAGTTTTCTGATTAAAAAATAAAATTGCCGGAGGAGGTGAGGCACGCCTGTAATCCTAGCAGCTTGGGAAGCTGAGACAGGAGAATTACACGTTCAAAGCCAGCCTTAGCGACGGCAAGGTTCTAAGCAACTCAGTGAGACCCTGTCTCTAATAAAATTTAAAATAGGGCTGGGGATGTGGCTCTGTGGTTGAGTACCCCTGAGTTCAATCCCTGGTACCAAATAAATAAATAAATAAATAAACACAGTGCCAAGAATTTAGGGCAGTTTTAAACTACTTAAAGATCAATTTATTCTACTTAAGACCTGATACTTCCCCAAGAATTATAATAAAACCCCCTACATATATTTGTTCAAAATCCAAGTGAATTCTCAAATACTAATCTGAAACTGGAAAAAAGGAAAAGGTATAGATTAGTGGTTCTAGTTCTTGTAATTATATCACTTGTTGGGGAGGAAAGCTTTGTACCAGTTTCTTTGTAAACATGCCAAGACTCACCTTCTGATAGATACAGTAATGGTATTTACCAGCTGAAGATTCTTATAGAACGCTTTTATCAGGATGCATGAGGTCTGTCTATGTTATTTATTATAAATAAACCTGAAGTTAACACATTTATAGGATATACCTCGCTGGAAGATGTCATGTAAGCTGTGTAGTTTAGTAGGGTATAATAACTGGTGTTCTATAATAAAATTGACTTTGTTCAGAAAATTAACCTCATCCATTGTTTCAATCTCTCCTGTTCAATCTGGACCAATTTGCATCTTTATGTGGGAAAAAGCAGCTATATACAGGCAGTTGTGCCTGACATTTTCAGACCTTTCCAAGGGAAGTGCTATTGTCTGTATCCTTCAAGTCATTAGTAAACTTGGTACTTGGTAAGCTCTATAATTCCTGTTGAATTTGATTTGGCAGTCTAATTCTTTCGTGTTCTCTCACCTGTATTAGCTCACTTGGTCCTCATGTTGGGAGATTTGTCAAGTATGGAGCAAGGCTCAGGCATCAGTATGTTAAAATCCTCCAGAAGGGATTTTGATAAACAATAATGATTGAGAACCATTATTGAGAACCTTATGTAGTCCTCAGTCTTTACCAAGGACTAGTAATTTTTATTTTATTTTAATGTACTTATCACCTCACATACTTATTATTTCTTTTTGGTAAGAACATTTATTCAACTCTTCCAGCAATTTTGAAATATATAACACCTTATTGTTAACCAGCCACTATGCTTATACAAATGATTACCAGAACTTATTCCTCCTAACTGAAATTTTGGACCCTTTCACCAACATCTTTCTTTTCTCTCTCCTCCACCCCAAACCCCACCCCACCACTGCCCTTCAGTCACCACCATTTTACTCTTTTAAAGATTCTTCATAAAAGTAAGATCATGTAGTATTTGTCTTCCTTTGCCTGACTTATTTCACTTAGCATATGTTCTCAAGATTCATTTATGTTGTTTTCAGTTGACAATTTCCTTCTTTTTTAAGGCTGAATAATATTCCATTCTATATATATTCCACATTTCAAAAGTTTTTCTGTTGATGGACACTTACATTGTTTTCCATATCTTGGCTATTGTGAATGATATTGCAGTGAATGGAAATACAGACCTTTTAATATACTGATTTTGATTCCCTTGGTTTTATATTCAGAAGTGGAATTGCTAGATCTTATGGTAGTTCTGTTTCTAGTATATCAAATAATTTTTATACTCTTTTCCAAAAATGGCATTCTAATTTACATTGCATCAACAGAGTAGGGCTCCCTTTTCTCTACATCTTTGCCATCTATTATCTTTCATGTTTTTGAAAATAACCATTCTAACAGATGACAGCCCATTGTGGCTTTAAGTTGTATTTTCCTAATGATTAGTAATGTTGAGCATATTTTGTATATTTGTAGGATATCTATATGTCTTTTTTTGGTTATTTGTCCTGATATCAAAATATATTAAAAAGCTAATTAAAATAGCATGATAGTGGTATAAAACCAGACACATTACAGTGGAATAGACTAGAGAATCCATAAATAAACCCATATCTCTGTGGTCAATCAATTGATTTTTGATAGAGATATCAAGAATACATATGTGGAAAGTATAGCCTCCTCAGTAAATGGTACTGAGAAAACTATCTTATCTGACTTCTTACACAAGGATCAACTCAAATGAATTATCAATTTAAATATATAATATCAGAAACTGTAAAACCACTAGAAGAAAACTGTACAGCATTGGTCTGGGCAATGTCCCCCCCCCCCCACCCTGGTACTGGAATTTAAAGCAGTGGGGAGTCTACCTCAGTGTTACATTCCCAGCCCCTTTTATTTTATTTTGAAAAAGAGTCTTGCTAAATTGTCCAAGCTGGTGATCCTCTTCCTCTCCTCCCTTAGCCTCTTGAGTTGCTGGGATTATAGGCATGTGCTACTGTGCCCTATTGGGCAATGGTTTTTTGAATATGACTAAAATCACAGAGGCAATAAGATCAAAAATAGACAAATGAGATTATATCAAACTAAAAATTTTTTTTTGTTTATACCTTTATTTTATTTATTTATTTTTATGTGGTGCTGAGGATTGAACATATGCTAGGCAAGTGCTCTACCACTGAGCTATAATCCCAGCCCCTAAAGTGATTCTGCACAGCAAAGGAAACAATCAACAGATATAAGAGAAAACTCATAAACACTGGGAGAGGGACTCTATTCTAAAAAGGTGAGTAATTGTAATAACTGTAATTTATTGAATACCAGGCACTTTACCATGTTCTTAATACATAGCTTCTTTTAAAAGTTTGGCAGTGTCTCTGGGACATTATTTTACCAATCATCAGATAAGGAAACAAAGGCTTAGAGAAATTAAGGCACTTTCATACATTACACAGGTAATTTGCAGAACTAAGATTTGGAACCATATATATAGAGTTATAACTATTGTGTTCTTATAACATGTTTAAATAGTGGCCAGGGGATACATTGTGTTCAAAATTCTCATCAGTGACATGGGAGGAATAGATGAATTCTAGATAGGAAAGAGGGATGGGAGGGGAAGAGAAGGGGCAGGGAATTAGCAAGGATGGTGGAATGTGATGGACATCATAACACAAAGTACATGTATGAATACTTGAATTGGGTGTCAACATATTTTATATACAAACAGATACAAAAATTGTGATATATATGTGTACTAAGAATTGTAATGCAAAAAAAAAAAAGCGTTACCTTAGATTAGGTAGAGGGAAGTGAAAGGAGGGGAAGGCAGGGGAAATGGGGATAAGAAAGATAGTAGAATGAAACTTATTACTTTATGCATATATGTGACTGTATGACCAATATGATTCTACAATATGTATACTCAGAAAAATGAGAAATTATACTCCATCTATGTATGATATATCAAAATATATAAGTGCATTCTACTTTCATGTATAACTAATTAAAACAAATAAAAAATTAAAAATAAAGTTGCTCAGTGACTGTAGTCTGTATCTTAAATTTGTTGAGATAGAGCAAAATTATAGTTTTGTTGGGAATAAGTATCTTTAGTGCATTGTTTTTAAACTGCAAGTTAGTAGATTATAAAGTCAGTATTGTGGGTCATGAGTTACATTGAAGCAAAATGAATTAGAATGTGTGTGTGTGTGTGTGTGTGTGTGTGCGCGCGCGTGCGCGTGTGTGTATACACATGCCAGTCTATCATATGCTGTAAATGTAATCCGATGTAAAACTTTTGTTTCATATATATATATATATAAGTATACAGTCTGTGAATATATATGTATACTCATCTACACCCACATATATATATGGGTTGGTAAAATGGCAAAGTATTTTGTTTCAAACATGCACATATCTTTTACAGAGATTCAGCAAGGCCATTCAGAGAATTAGCAATCAAAGAGATAACCAATGAGAAAGGTCTGAAGTTGGAATTGTTTCAGATTTGATTCCATAAGAGTTAGGACATTTAATAACATAAATTAATGTCTCATTCTATCTGTGATCCTATTTAACGAATATTTACTGTATGCCATGCACTGCTCAGCACATACTACATATGTTATCTACATTTAACTTTAAAGGAACACTATGAGGTAGGTTACTATTATGTTGTTTTACAGGTGAAAAAAACCCTGAGGTTTGAAGACGTTAAGTCATTTGTCCAAGGTCACACTGCTGGGAACTGAACCTAAGTGGTCTGGCTTCAGATTCCTTGAACTAACCGACAGACCATGCTGCACTACTGACACACACATTATATGGATGTTGAGAGCCACAGCCGAAGGGGCCCCAACAAACTTCCAGCTGCCAGCAAACTCCCAGCTGCCAGCTGATGATTGTCTCACAGCAGCCCCAGCAAACTCCTAGGTGCCAACTGATTGGTTCCTCTGCGGTGATGCTCATTGGGTTGTTTCCCCGCCCTTTCAGACTATGGAGCTGCTCATTGGGGGACTTTTTTTGGCTCTGCCCACGCGACCCAGCCAATTGGCCTAAAGAGCAGGAGGAGTGGGGGAGGTTGAGAGGCGTGTGGGAAGCCGGTGGTGGCAGTTGGGCTCTGAAGATTTTTCCTGAAGAGCTGTGTGGTTTGGCGTGTGTTCTAAAAATAAAGTTCATTTCTTTTGACAAGTGGCTCCTGAATTGTGCCCAGCCAGACTGCGGCATATGAGCTTGTCTAAGGAAACAGAAATCGACCTCTCCCAGATAAGCCCTGAAGCTAATAGCCGACTTTTTAATAATTAAAAAAAATGCCTATAAAGTTTATTTAAAATGAACTGGAGACCGGAGCAGGAAGCCGCGACAGCCGCCAGCCAGACCGGAGCAGGAAGGCGCCAGCCGCTCAGCCAGACCGGAGGAGAAAGTCCGGTCCCGCCCAGAGCGCTAGTCTCCAGGAAGCCCATCAACCCTTAAAACCCATCAAAGTGGGTGTGGCTACCAGCACAGTTGCGGCTGATCCAGGTACCCGGTTTCCAACTCCCCCACCCTTAGCTGCGATAACTCAAAATATTTCCCACAAGCTTTTGGGGATTGTAGCTATCAACACAAAACAACAACTGTAGAGGCACCTGGTTTCTACCTCAGAGACTAGAGTAGGGAAGATACAGGTGGAAGCTCATTTCCCTTCACACTGGCTATACCCACCACCCTGAATACAGAGGCTCAAACTAGGAATAGACAACGCCACCTACTGGAAGCAAGGAAAACAGTGTTCTGAGAGCCTTTTTTTTTTTTTTCCTCTCTTTCTCTTTTCTTCTCTCTCTTCCACAACTTCAGCATATGTGAAACCAAGAACTGAGCATGAACAACTGAATTACCAAAGTAATATAATATAGAGGAATTGCATATACCCCACCTCCCCCCCATCTTTTTTTCTGTATTTCTATCTTACTTCCCTTTCCCTTCTCTTATTTCTCTTTTCTTCCTTGTTATTTCTTTTCTTTTCTTTTTTTTTTTAAATTCATATTCTCTCTATACCACTTTCAATCTCCTAACTTTTGCTATCTATACATAGGGTAACTATCTAAATAGGAGGTTGAGTCTATACATTCTTCCATAAATTACCAGTCGAGTGGTTAGAGTTCTCCAAAGGTGCTAAGTTAGTTTAACCTCATTCCCTCACTCCTTTCTCTTTAAATATAACATCCTTCGTCTGAAATTAAGTTTTCTATATGCCACCAGATATGGTATGCCTTTTATGAAACTAAGGAATATATTCTTAAGTAATAATTAAATCCAACATCTATAGTCTTAGAATCTAACTATAAATGTATTAATAATGAAAACTTGTCCTTAGATAATGTACTGTTGATATTGGGATCTGTTAACATTGTCTTTCTCCGAAAAAGAGGGATATTGGAGCTATTCAAGAACAATACAAATATATAAGGGGAAAAACATTAGCTCAACAGTTTCACAAAGCTAGAAAGAATCATGAGCAGTATGAAAAGACAAGGAAAGAAAGGACCACAAACAATACAGGTCAATTCAACATTAGATGAGGTAATATCTGCAGCTGATGGAATGTCAGACAAAGAGTTCAGGATATACATGCTTCAGATGATCTGGAGTCTCAAGGAAGACATTATTCATCAAATTCAGACAATGAAAAATCACTTGGACAATGAATTACATAAACAAATCCAAGAAGCAAAAGATCAACTCTATAGGGAGATAGAGGATATAAAAAACAAACAAACAGAAATCCTGGAAATGCAGGAAACAATAAACCAAATTAAAAACTCAAATGAGAGTATTACCAGCAGAGTAGAACACTTGGAAGATAGAACTTCAGACAACGAAGACAAAGTTTTTCAACTTGAAAAGAACATAGACAGCTCAGCGAGAATGTTAAGAAATCATGAGCAGAACATCCAAGAATTATGGGATAACATCAAGAAACCAAACCTAAAAGTTATTGGGATACAAGAGGGTACAGAGGTCCAAACCAAGGGAATGAGTAATCTATTCAATGAAATAATACTAGAAAACTTCCCAGACTTAAAGAATGAAAAAGAAATCCAAATACTAGAAGCCTACAGGACACCGAATATACAAAATCATAAGAGATCCACACCAAGACATATAATAATGAAGATGCCCAACATACAGAATAAGGAGAGAATCTTAAAAGCCACAAGAGAGAGGAAGCAGATTACATTTAAGGGTAAACCAATCAGGATAACTGCTGATCTTTCAACACAGACTCTGAAAGTAGAAGATCCTGGAACAACATATTTCAAACGCTGAAAGAAAAAGGGTTCCAACCAAGAATCATGTATCCAGCGAAATTAAGCTTCAGGATTGAAGATGAAATAAAAATCTTCCACGATAAGCAAAAGTTAAAAGAATTTGCAGCTAGAAAACCAGCTCTTCAAAACATCCTTGGCAAAACATTACAGGAAGAGGAAATGAAAAATAACAATGAAAACCAACAACGGGAGGTAGTACAATAAAGGAAAAACTAAGCATAGAGGAAAAACTAATCATGTTAAGTATCATACATAACCAAATATGGCTGGAAATACAAACCATATCTCAATAGTAACCCTAAATGTTAATGGCTTAAATGCACCAATCAAAAGACATAGGCTAGTAGAATGGATTAAAAAAAAAGATCCAACAATATGCTGCCTACAGGAGACTCATCTGATAGGAAAAGACATACACAGACTGAAGGTGAAAGGTTGGGAAAAATCATATCACTCATATGGACCCCGGAAGCAAGCAGGGGTGTCCATACTTGTATCAAATAAAATAGACTTCAAGCCAAAGTTAATCAAAAGGGATAAACAAGGACAATACATACTGCTCAAGGGAACCATACACCAACAAGACTTGACGATCATTAATATATATGCCCCAAACAATGGTGCAGCTACGTTCATCAAACAAACTCTTCTCAAGTTCAAGAGTCTAATAGACCACAACACAATAATCATGGGAGATTTTAATACACCTCTCTCACCAATGGACAGATCTTCCAAACAAAAATTGAATAAAGAAACCATAGAGCTCAATAATACAATAAATAACTTAGACTTAATTGATATATACAGAATATACCACCCAACATCAAGCGGATACACTTTCTTCTCAGCAGCACATGGATCCTTCTCAAAAATAGACCATATATTATGTCACAGGGCAAAGCTTAGCAATTACAAAGGAGTTGAGATACTACCATGCATTTTATCTGATCATAATGGAATGAAATTGGAAATCAATAATAAAATGAGAAAGGAAAAACCCTACATCACATGGAGATTAAACAATATGCTACTGAATGAACAAAGGGTAACAGAAGACATCAAAGAGGAAATTAAAAAATTCTTAGAGGTAAACGAAAACTCAGAAACAACATATCGAAATCTTTGGGACACTATGAAAGCAGTACTAAGAGGAAAATTCATTTCATGGAGTTCATTCCTTAAAAGAAGGAAAAGCCAACAAATAAATGACCTCATACTACACCTCAAAGCCTTAGAAAAAGAAGAACAAATCAGCAGCAAATACAGTAGAAGGCAAGAAATAATTAAAATTAGAGCAGAAATCAATGAAATCGAAACAAAAGAAACAATCGAAAAAATTGACAAAACTAAAAGTTGGTTCTTTGAAAAATTAAATAAGATTGATAGACCACTAGCCACACTAACAAAGAGAAGAAGAGAGAGAACCCAAATTACTAGCTTACGGGATGAAAAAGGCAACATCACAACAGACAATTCAGAAATACAGACGATAATTAGAAATTATTTTGAAACCCTATACTCTAATAAAATAGAAGATAGTGAAGGCATAGATAAATTCCTTGAGACATATGAACTACCCAGATTGAATCAGGAAGATATAAACAACCTAAACAGATCAATATCAAGGGAGGAAATAGAAGAAGCCATCAAAAGACTACCAACCAAGAAAAGTCCAGGACCGGATGGATATACAGCAGAGTTTTACAAAACATTTAAAGAGGAACTAATACCAATACTCCATAATCTATTTCAGGAGATAGAAAAAGAGGGAGAACTCCCAAATTCATTCTATGAGGCCAATATCACCCTGATTCCCAAACCAGAGAAGGACACCTCAAAGAAAGAAAACTACAGACCAATATCCCTAATGAATTTAGATGCAAAAATCCTCAATAAAATTCTGGCAAATCGTATACAAAAACATATCAAAAAGATTGTGCACCATGATCAAGTAGGATTCATCCCTGGGATGCAAGGCTGGTTCAATATACGGAAATCAATAAACGTTATTCACCACATCAATAGACTTAAAGATAAGAACCATATGATCATCTCGGTGGACGCAGAAAAAGCATTCGACAAAGTACAGCATCCCTTTATGTTCAAAACATTAGAAAAACTAGGGATAACAGGAACTTACCTCAAAATTATAAAAGCTATATATGCTAAGCCTCAGGCTAGCATCATTCTAAATGGAAAAAAACTGAAGGCATTCCCTCTAAAATCTGGAACAAGACAGGGATGCCCTCTCTCACCACTTCTATTCAATATAGTTCTCGAAACACTGGCCAGAGCAATTAGACAGACGAAAGAAATTAAAGGCATAAAAATAGGAAAAGAAGAACTTAAATTATCACTGTTTGCGGATGATATGATCCTATACCTAGAAGACACAAAAGGGTCTACAAAGAAACTACTAGAGCTAATAAATGAATTCAGCAAAGTGGCTGGATATAAAATCAACACGCATAAATCAAAGGCATTCCTGTATATCAGCGACAAATTTTCTGAACTGGAAATGAGGACATCTACCCCATTCACAATATCCTCAAAAAAAATAAAATACTTGGGAATCAACCTAACAAAAGAGGTGAAAGATTTATACAATGAAAACTACAGAACCCTAAAGAGAGAAATAGAAGAAGATCTCAGAAGATGGAAAAATATACCCTGTTCATGGATAGGCAGAACTAACATCATCAAAATGGCAATATTACCAAAAGTTCTCTATAGGTTCAATGCAATGCCAATCAAAATCCCAACGGCATTTCTTGTAGAAATAGATAAAGCAATCATGAAATTCATATGGAAAAATAAAAGACCCAGAATAGCAAAAGCAATTCTAAGCAGGAAGTGTGAATCAGGAGGTGTAGCGATACCAGATTTCAAACTGTACTACAAAGCAATAGTAACAAAAACAGCATGGTACTGGTACCAAAACAGGCGGGTGGACCAATGGTATAGAATAGAGGACACAGAAACCAATCCACAAAATTACAACTATCTTATATTTGATAAAGGGGCTAAAAGCATGCAATGGAGGAAGGATAGCATCTTCAACAAATGGTGCTGGGAAAACTGGAAATCCATATGCAATAAAATGAAACTGAATCCCCTCCTCTCGCCATGCACAAAAGTTAACTCAAAATGGATCAAGGACCTTGATATCAAATCAGAGACTATGCGTCTGATAGATGAAAAGGTTGGCTCCGATTTACATATTGTGGGGTCGGGCTCCAAATTCCTTAATAGGACACCCATAGCACAAGAGTTAAAAACAAGAATCAACAAATGGGACTTACTCAAACTAAAAAGTTTTTTCTCAGCAAGAGAAACAATAAGAGAGGTAAATAGGGAGCCTACATCATGGGAACAAATTTTTACTCCTCACACTTCAGATAGAGCCCTAATATCCAGAGTATACAAAGAACTCAAAAAATTAAACAATAAGAAAACAAATAACCCAATCAACAAATGGGCCAAAGACCTGAACAGACACTTCTCAGAGGAGGACATACAATCAATCAACAAGTACATGAAAAAATGCTCACCATCTCTAGCAGTCAGAGAAATGCAAATCAAAACCACCCTAAGATACCATCTCACTCCAGTAAGATTGGCAGCCATTATGAAGTCGAACAATAACAAGTGCTGGCGAGGATGTGGGGAAAAGGGTACTCTTATACATTGCTGGTGGGACTGCAAAATGGTGAGGCCAATATGGAAAGCAGTATGGAGATTCCTGGGAAAGCTGGGAATGGAACCACCATTTGACCCAGCTATTGCCCTTCTCGGACTATTCCCTGAAGACCTCAAAAGAGCGTACTACAGGGATACTGCCACATCGATGTTCATAGCAGCACAATTCACAATAGCTAGACTGTGAAACCAACCCCGATGTCCCTCAATAGATGAATGGATAAAAAAAATCTGGCATTTATACACAATGGAGTACTACGCAGCACTAAGAAATGACAAAATCATGGAATTTGCAGGGAAATGGATGGCACTAGAGCAGATTATGCTAAGTGAAGCTAGCCAATCTCTAAAAAACAAATGCCAAATGTCTTCTTTGATATAATGAGAGCAACCAAGAACAGAGCAGGGAGGAAGAGCAGGAGGAAAAGATTAACATTAAGCAGAGTCATGAAGTGGGAGGGAAAGGGAGAGAAAAGGGAAATTGCTTGGAAATGGAAGGAGACCCTCATTGTTATACAAAATTACATGTAAGAGTTTGTGAGGGGAATGGGAAAAAAATAAGAAGAGAAATGAATTACAGTAGATGGGGTAGAGAGAGAAGATGGGAGGGGAGGGGAGGGGGGATAGTAGAGGATAGGAAAGGTAGCAGAATACAACAGTTACTATTATGGTATTATGTAAAAATGTGGATGTGTAACCGATGTGATTCTGAAATCTTTGTAATGTTTTGAATAAAAAAAAAAATAAAATGAACTGGAACATTATTTTTTATAACTTATTTTATTTATTTATTCTTTTATGTGGTGCTGAGGATCAAACCCAGTGCCTCACACATGTAAGGCAAGTGCTCTACTGCTGAGCCACAATCCCAGCCCACATTATTTTTTTTCTAGGCATAATTTGTGATTTAGTTTTAAAGTTTACTAGCTATTTTAAAAACTGAATTTTCTTAGGGGAAAAGAAAACCACACTAGTCAGCTCCTCACACATGAGAAAAGCCCAGTATTTGGTCCATGGAACCATAACCCCATGGCAGCTCTCCAAACTGTAGGCATAATGCCAAGGGGAGAGCAGCCTATGAGGAATCAACTTTCTCTACTCAAGGCTACAACAGCATAGCAAGCGTCACAGATAGTATGGGAGATGGAATGATGGAAATAACAAAGGGCCAGGACCACTGACAGCATTGCCTGGTTGATAAAGCAGGACACTGCCTCAAGAAGCCTCCCTCATCAAGTGGAATCCCTCTCCCATTTCTACTTTCCCAGATGAGGTTTGCATTGAGGGCATAATGGCCTCATTTCTCTGAATGGGGCACTGGGCCAATTTCCAGGAGGTAGGAGAACAAATTAAAGGTGTAAAATACAGATGGAAAATGAGGAAATGGGGACACACTTGTGGATTTTATAGGTGGTTTTCTTTCTCTAATATTCCTGTGTACTATGAGCAGAATAGGTACAGCACACAAACAAAACTGCCTTAAGCAAATAGTAATTGGTGTTTGTTGGAATCCCTATTTCTCTGAATTTGGGGTCATGATCATGCTTGGTAAATCCACACACTCCATATAGCCAAGAGAATAGGCCATTTGTACATTAGCAGAAGCCTATTTCAGTTGCCAAATGGTCAGTAGCCTGATTTCCAGAAATTTCTTGAACATTTATTAAAAATTCAGGGAATCTAAGTGTTCTATTTTTAATATACATATGGCTACATCTGGAGATGCTATTCTGGGGATTATCAGTAATTGACAATCAGATTACATACTTGAACATACTATCAAGTTTCTAGAATGAAGATGGTAAAAGTCCTAATAATCTTTTAAAAATGTTAAATGGCCTTTAATGTATTACATTTTAACTTCAGATAAAACATTTATTATTTTCATGATTTAATACGTATTTTATTTTTATGAATATGAATCTTATTTGTTCTTCATAACCAAAATTCAGAAGATGAATTAACCATGCAGCATATAGCATATGCAAATTATTTTAAAGCACACTAATTTTATAGTAAAAATAAGGATTAAAAAGAGCTATTTGGGAAAGAGGACAGTGGAAAGCAATTCCAAATTGACTTATTAAATGATAGCCAGAGATTAGATGTTCTGCTTGTGAACATTCTTTGTTGCTTTGGTAGTATAGAGTCAGGAACCTTTTATCCAGCAGTATGAATTCTGTTCTTTGTAACCAAAGTGCACCGGGAGAATTATATTCAGCTTTGATAATTGGAATTCCACTTTGCCCGTGTACCTGAGCCCTTGTCTTGCTCCCTCCAGACCTAGGATCTATTTTTTTTTTTTTTTTTTTGTCTATTTCTGTCTCAGGATGTAGAGATTTGCCCAAGAATAGTTCAGCTGTATTCTTGGATTCAGGTATAGCCAGCTCTACTGTATGAACTTCCCTGAGGCCACCTGACAATTTCCAACTGGCAGCATTTTCTGGTAAACAGTTTCTTTCATTTTGTCTACCTCATTTTGCTTCATGCTAGTAATGGATCTAGAACCTCTGATGTTTCTCTTTTATTCCTGGATATATCCTGAGCTAATGAGTTAGTCTTGAATACTGGATGTACACTCTAGGTTTGTATGTGTGCTACCTGGCTGTTCAGTCTCTTTGCTTATTTGTTGTTCAGTAGATCCCTATAGGAATCCTATTAGAAGTCATAGTACTTTACCATATAGGGGTCAAGAGTCACAATCTGGGAAGATGTGGAAGTATCCATAGTATATTCTGACTATTTTAGAATAGGATCTGATTTTTTTAAGCTTGTGCTTATATTATTTCAGTTTCCCCCATAAAGTTTTATTCTGTAAAGTTCTCCCCACAGTACCTCCTTTGATATGAATAAATTAATATGTTGTAGATTAATAGATGTACAGTTTATAAGTTATAATCATAAAGAATTTTCTTAACCCAATCAGTAAATGGGCCAAGGACCTGAACAGACACTTCTTAGAAGATGATATACAGTCAATCAACAAATATATGAAAAAATGTTCATTATTGCTAGTAATCAGAGAAATGCAAATCAAAACTACTCTAAGATTTTATTTCACTCCAGTCAGAATGGCAGCTATTATGAATACAAATAATAATGAGTGTTGGCGAGGATGTGGGAAAAAAGGTACACTTACAACACTGTTGGTGGGACTGCAAATTGGTGCAGCCAATATGGAAGCAGTATGGAGATTTCTTGGAAAATTGGGAATGGAACCACCATTTGACCCAGCTATCCCTTTCCTTGGTCTATACCCAAAGGACTTAAAAACAGCATACTACAGGGACACAGCCACATCAATGTTTATAGCAGCACAGTTCACAATAGCTAAACTGTGGAACCAACCTAGATGCTCTTAAATAGATGAGTGGATTAAAAAAATGTGGTGAATATACACAATGGAATATTACCCAGCAATAAAAGAGAATAAAATCATGGCATTTGCAGGTAAATGGATGGAGTTAGATAATGCTAAGTGAAGTTAGCCAATCCCCAAAAAACAAATGCTGAATGTTTTCTCTGATATAAGGAGGCTGATTCATAGTTGGGTAGGGAGGAGGAGCATGGGAAGAATAGACAAACTCTATATAGGGCAGAGGGGTGGGAAGAGAAGGGAGGGAACATGGGGTTAGAAATGATAATGGAATGTGATGGACATTATTATCCAAAGTACATGTATGAAGACATGAATTGGTGTAAATATACTTTGTATACAACCAGAGAAATGAATAATTGTGCTCTATATGTGTAATAGGAATTGTAATGCATTCTGCTGTCATATATAAATAAAAAAATTAATTAGATTAAAAAAATTTATAATTATAAAAAAGAATTTTCTTGGCTTCTGAAAATATAAATTTACAAGATAATCTCTTTCATTTGTGTTGTGGTTGTTTTGAGGGCAATATAGGTTTACTTCTCTTTCTGTTTTACATTTAAAAAGCTTAAATTTGGAATATTACTTTTTAAAGTTATAACTCAGAAAGATGAGTTGTCCTCAAGAAAACAGAAAAATTCAAACAAAATCATTTTAGCCATTTTAAGGCCTGAACTTGTAAAATGTTTACTACTTGGTTCAGGGAAGCAGATTTCCTCCTAGTGTAGTTATTCTCTAGAGAAAATCATTCTTGTTAAATTGAAAAAGCACATTTTCATTAAATACACAACAGCACCAGGTAAAGGAAGTAGCCACTTGACAGAATAGGCATTTGATAAATTGGAGTGTGTTTAAAATGCGTTATTTGCACTGAGGCCTCAGATTCATTTTACTGTGTGGGTTTTTACAATTAATGTGACAGATGGCCTTAAATAGCCTTGGAATTCTAATCTTTTGTGTTGGGCTTCAGAAGCTTGGCAGTTGCTCTGGAAGGTTGAGTTGTCAACCTGTCCACCAGCTGTTTGCTCTTTGGTTCCAGAGTTGATGAAAAATGGCCATGGTTATAAGAGCAGTTCTCACCTCCTGAGGGGGAAGCATCTTTTAATTTCAGAACATACCTTAGATATGTGAGATTGCAATTTAGAGCCCTGTCTGGCAGTCTGCATTGCTTTAAAAGTATTAGCATCAGGAGTAGTTTCTATGTTGTTTCTACAGTATGTGGAAATACATATAGTTTACTTTTCCCATTTTTTAAAAGTGAAAAATCAAAGATTTATTCAAATTGAAAGAATGTGCAGTGATCACCTTTATATTCACCACTAAGAGTTAAGGGTTTAATGTTTTAACATCTGTGTGTCTGTTTTATCTTAATTATAGTTCTCCATTGGGGTTGATTTTGCACCATTGTCCTGGACATTTGGCAGTATAGGGCGGACATTTTAGGTTGTTACGACTTGGTGGTGGTGGGGTGCTACTGGCATTTAATGGGTTAAGGCTGGAGATACTGCTATACATCATTCAATGCACAGGACAACCTCTCACAGCAACAAAGAATTATGTAACCTCAAATGTAACTGGGCCTATGATTGAGAACTAAGGTTTTATGTGTGTGTATGTGTTTGTCTGAACCAAATGAAAGTGAGTTTCAGATATAATGATACTTCATTTCCAATTAACATGACAGGTCCATGTTATTTAAATAGGAAAAAAAACTCAGAATTTCCAGAGATGGGATAGGAAAGGAAGAAGCAAGGGGAAAATGGGCTAGAAAATCACATAATGGGAAGGGAACATTAATGTTGCAGTATATAAGGAAAAGGTGGAATCTTTGGAAAAACCTGATTGAGTTGTTGGTCACATCTGGGTCCTTGGCAGAGATGATCTGTATGGTTGTTCCAATTGCTACATCTTCAGGCACCTCCACAAAATAAAAGCCAGGTTCAAACACAGGGGGCTCATCCACATCCTCTACACTGATGTGCACTGTTGTTGTGTCTTGAAAGGGGCCCAGGTTTAGAAAACGCATCTCCAGGTGAGGATTGGCTCCCTCCACCTTCAAGGTATAGCTTTTCTTGCTTTCAAAACTCAGGGGCTAAAAAGTAATGACAGGAAAATTGGTTAGCCATTATCATATGTGTCCAAGGTCAAAAAGATGTTCAATATTGATGACTGTTACTGAGATTCCCAAATTCATTAAAGTGGTAGGAAAGAGGCAAAGGTAAAAACAAGGTAATTTTTCTTGTTCTGTAGTTTTTAGTTTTAACATCAGATTCAACCTTGGGTAAGAAAGGTAAATAAAATGCTGGAACTTCAGCATCAGTTAAGGAAGTCAGTGGGATGATAAAGTTATTTACTCAGCTATAACTTGTCTATTCTTCTATTGGCATGGTCTTTAGAGAGAGTCCTGGGAACCTCCTTAACCCTGGCCTTGTTAACCTGGGACTGTCCCAGTTTTAACATGGAAAATTTTGTTCCTGGGAACCCATTCTGTTCCAGACAAATCAGGAGAGTTGGTCACCTTATCTATAGATGTGCTTACTCATTTGAAAAGATGTGACAATTAAGAGCAATGGAGGCTTAGGCTTTTGCCTGCCTCCTTAAAAAAAAATTCTTTTCGAGTTCAAAGGCAATAGTAATTCTTTCTAAGAAACTATCTTAAGTACCTCACAAGGGTTCTTAGGGCACTGTGTCAGATTTATCTTTGTGTACTTAGTTCTTCATAGATGATCCCTTCTAAAAATTCATTTTGAAAGTCCTGCAACATCTCATTTTACAGACCTAGAAGGTGCAGAACCTTACACTAAGCTGACATGGTTATATAGTACCAGACCTGAAATGCTGGCCCAGGTGTGTGGATTCATTATCCAGAGTTCATCCAAAAGACTTTAATTTTGTCTAGTAAAATTCCATCACATAAAATATAATTAGTTGGTTGTTTTTTTGATTTATTGATAACGTCAGAATGTTTTATTTCAAAATAAATTCAGTACTTCAGGGCAGAAAGTAAACTTAAATGCTATTTCTGAAGAATGATTCATTTTTTTAAAGCTGACAAAAATGTTTAAAGCAACAGTATTATAAAACATCAATAATAAAAACATCATTGAAAATAAGTCATAAAATAATCACAGTGGATAGCAAAGCAGTTACTAAAGCTTAAAAGTCACATGACAGTATGCAAATGTTTTATTTTAGATATTCACTTATGCTCTTTTCATAAAATATGCTGAATGTCACCATACTTCTTTGTTAAGGTCTATAAACAAGTCTGGATGGCGCCTGGCAAAATGCCAGAGGGAATGGTTTGTGAAGTAACAAAAGCAAGCCATTAAGTGTGAAGATTCCTTATTGGTTGACTGCTGTATCGAGTTTATGCTAATTAGATAAGCTGTGTGAAATATATAAATACCACTCCTGTCCTACGATAAACGGCTTCCATTCCTGCTGTATCAATCTACACAAGTAGTTCGTCACCCCCCGGTTATTTTGCTGCAGCCGGACTGCGGCACTTCTTGTTAGAAAGAGGCACATACCCATTTGAAGCAACTGCTTTGCTTTTGAAAAATATCTGTAGGAGTTGCTTTAGCTAAATATGTTATTTTCAAGTTCTAGCAAAAAGTTTTTCTGTTCTGTTGCTCTTTTTTTTAGAAAAAATTCATTTTTTAGTTGTAGTTGGACACAATACCTTTATTTTATTTAATTTTACATGGTGCTGAGTATAGAATCCAGGGCCTCACATGCTAGGTGATTGCTCTATCACTGAGCCACAACCCTAACCCTATTCTGTTGCTCTTGCAACCACTTGTTCAGCATTTACTTAGGGCCAGACATTGTGTTCCGTATCTCATGGATATTCAACCATTTCCATTTAAACAAAGCATCTCATTTGTGCCAGCCCGCCTTCTTAGTTGTTAGACAAAAGGCAAAATTTTGTAAATAAAAATATGCCACTCATATTGTGATCTATTCAAAGGAGTAGCTTTACCTATGTATTTATACTTATTTTCTAATTGTACACATTTTTCTTTCCTGGTCAGTTATTTTCTCTTAAAACTTACCTTATGTATAGGTAACCCAAAGTGGACGCTTATTTATGTTAGGTTTCAACTAGGCAAATTTGTTTTCTCCTTAATTGTAAGTCATTTTTCTAATTTGGTGTGAATTTTGTATCTTTAAGTTAAGGTGTAATTTACATACATTAAAATTCATCTTTTTTTTTAGTGGAAAGTTTTGCAGGTTTTGACAAACTCAGTATTATGTCTACCACAATAATGAAGATACAGAACTTCATTTCCATGGCTCCCAGAATTCCCACTTTATGCTCTTGTATGGTCAGCTTCTTCCTGGATATCTAGTCCCTGCCAGTCACTGATCCATGTCCTGTCCTTATTGTGAGAATGTCAGACTACTTTTTAAAGATGGCAGAATAGAGAAGGTTGCTTTCCTGGTTGTGCTGTGGCATGAAACCAAGAAAGCACATAGGCAGCTTCTCAGCAAGGTGGGTGAAAAAAAAAAAAAAAAGGGTGGGGGGCGAGACTTCACTGAGATCTAATACTGGACATTCAAAGCAGATCGGGGGAGAGTTAAGATGGCTGCGAAAGGAGTGCAGCACTCCCGTGTACTGCGTCACTGAGCAGGAAAAAGACAAGGTAGAATGGATAAAAGCTAGCTTGTTAGGAATTTCCAGCAAAATTGGGGTGCCCCGAAACCTAGAGGAAGGATTTCCATTCCATAAGGTCCTGCTACTGGAGCTCAAACGCGAGAGATTTGTCCGCACGGAGGGTCACGCTGCGTATGCAGCAAATCGCCCTGCGGCCAGAGTCTGCGGCGCTCGCTGGGAAACGACGGTAAGATAACAATGCAAAGATACAGTGCTACGGATTCTGCAGGCTCCCGCCAGCTGTGCAAATACTGTACTCAGAGCTGAATTCTGGGCTTGAGACAGGGAAGGAAGCCATCCAATTCGGTTCTCCACATCGGTCAGACCACAGAGGAAGCCAGCGGCCACCATCTTGGAGAGCTGACGTCATCATCTCTGTTTTTTTTTTTTTTTTGACTGATCACAGCTCTTTCAGCTATAGATCAGCGGGGAAAACTTAAGGGCCCCTCCCAGCTCTCCTGTGAGCGCAATAGTCAGACCGAGGGCGGCACGGAGCCGGCGGGAGCCGCGGCTTCGGTGAGGGAGCCGGCGGCAGCGGCGGCTGCGGCGAGGGAGACGGCGGCGCAGCGGCTGCGGCGAGGGAGCCTGCGGGAGCTGGGGCTGCGGCGAGGGAGCCGGCGGCAGCCGGGGCAGCGGCACGGGAGCCGGCCGGAACCGGCGGGAGCCGCAGCAGCGGCGCGGGAGCCGGTGGGAGCCGCGGCGGTGCTGGCACAGGAGCCGGCGGGAACCGCGCGGCGCGGGACTCCCAGCTACCGCTCCCACCAGTGCTGACAACTGAGGTCTCTTGCACCGACTCGCCTTGGCATGGGACTCACGGCTACAGCTCCCACCGGTGCTGACAACTGAGGTCTCTTACATCAGATACGGGGGCGTGGCTACCAGAAGGTAAGCAAGTTTGCTGGGGGTGCTCAGCCCCAAGCTCTACAAACTAAGGGCCTGAGGGAGGCAAACAAGGAGAGTGTGCCCAGGCACTAATGAAACAGCTGCTCCACGCGTGTGCAAGGTAGGCAGAACTGTGACCACCGACAAAACAGGCCCAGTGGACTGCCAGACACATTGCTCAGGTTGGGGGAGGGGCAGAGCCGCCGGGCGCCTGCAAGTTACGCAGACCTGCGAATCACCAGCTGATCAGACCCAGCAACTGCGGAGCGGCAGAGCCACCCCCGGGCCTGCAAGGTAGGGGCACTTGCCACCCACCGGCAGGTCAGGCCCAACAAACTGCGGAGGGGCACAGCTGCCCCACGAGCCTGCTAGGTAGGCAGAACCCTGACTACCGACAGAACAGGCCTAGAGGCCGGCCAGACACATTGCCCTGCCCCAGTTGGGGGAGGGGCAGAGCCGCCGGGCGCCTGCAAGTTACATAGACCTGCGACTCACCAACAGATCAGGCCCAGCAACCGCGGAGCGGCAGAGCCACCCCCGGGCCTGCAAGGAAGGCGCACTTGCCACACACCAGCAGGTCAGGCCCAACAAACTGCGGAGGGGCACAGCTGCCCCACGAGCCTGCTAGGTAGGCAGTACCCTGACCACCAACAGAACAGGCTCAGAGGACGGCCAGACACATCGCCCCGCCCCGGTTGGGGGAGGGGCAGAGCCGCCAGGCGCCTGCAAGGTAGGCAAACCTGCGTCTCACCAGCATATCAGGCCCAGCAACCCGCGGAGCGGCAGAGCTACCCCCGGGCCTGCAAGGTAGGCGCACTTGACACCCATTGGCAGGTTAGGCCCAGCAACTCTCGGAGGGACACAGCTGCTCCACGCACGTGCAAGGTAGGCGGAACCGTGACCACTGACAAAACAGGCCCAGTGGCCCGCCAGATACATCGCCCCAGTTGGGGGAGGGGCAGAGCCGCCACCAGCGCCCTTTAGGTAGACAGACCTGCAACCAACAGACAGAACAGGCCTAGTGGCCAGCGGAGGGGCAAAGCCACTGCTCACACCTGCAAGGTAGGCGGACCTGTGACCACCGAAAGAACAGGCCCATCGAAAGTACAGGCACAGTGGCCTCCCGGCGTGGTAGGCACATTGCCTCAATTGGAGGAGGGGAAGAACCACCGCCAAAGCCTGCGAGGGAGACTTTGCAGCTATACAAGAGCAATATAAATATATAGGGGGAAAAATCAATAACACAACAGTTTCACCAAGCAGAAAGAAACGCGATCAATATGAAAAGACAAGGAAAGAAAGGACCACAAGCAATGCAGGTCAACTCAACTTTAGAAGAGGTAATTTCTGCAGCAGATGGAATGTCAGATAAAGAATTCAGGATATACATGCTTCAGATGATCTGGAGTCTCAAGGAAGACATTAGACAGCAAAATCAGTCAATGAAAGACCACTTCGACCACTTTGACAATCAATTACATAAACAAATCCAAGAAGCAAAAGATCAATTATACAGGGAGATAGAGGTTATAAAAAACAAACAAACAGAAATCCTGGAAATGCAGGAAACAATGAACCAACTTAAAAACTCAATTGAGAATACTACCAGCAGAGTAGAACACTTAGAAGATAGAACATCAGACAATGAAGACAAAGTATTTCAACTGGAGAAGAACATAGACAGCTCAGCAAAGCTGTTAAGAAACCATGAGCAGAACATTCAAGAAATATGGGATAACATAAAGAGACCAAACTTAAGAGTCATTGGGATACAGGAAGGTACTGAGGTCCATACCAAAGGAATGAGCAATCTATTCAACGAAATAATACGAGAAAACTTCCCAGACTTGAAGAATGAGACAGAATCCCAAATCCTAGAAGCCTACAGGACGCCGAATGTGCAAAATCATAAGAGATCCACACCTAGACACATTATAATGAAGATGCCCAACATACAGAATAAGGAGAGAATTTTAAAAGCTACAAGAGAAAGGAAGCAGATTACATTTAGGGGTAAACCAATCAGGATAACAGCTGATCTTTCAACACAGACTCTCAAAGCTAGAAGATCCTGGAATAACATATTTCAAACACTGAAAGAAAAGGGGTTCCAACCAAGAATTGTGTATCCCGCGAAATTAAGCTTCAGGATGCAAGATGAAATTAAAACCTTCCATGATAAACAAAAGTTAAAAGAATTTGCAGCTAGAAAACCATCTCTTCAAAACATCCTTGGAAAAATATTACAGGAAGAGGAAATGGAAAATATCAATGAAAACCAACAGCGGGAGGTAGTACAGTAAAGGGGGGGGGGAATAATCAAAGAGGAAAACAAACCATGTTTAGTAACATAAATAAACAAATATGGCTGGAAGAACAACCCATATCTCAATAATAACCCTAAATGTTAATGGCTTAAACTCACCAATTAAGAGACACAGGCTAGTAGAATGGATCACAAAACAAGACCCAACAATATGCTGCCTTCAGGAGACGCATTTGATAGGAAAAGACATACATAGACTGAAAGTGAAAGGTTGGGAAAAATCATATCACTCATATGGACTTCGGAAACAAGCAGGAGTGTCCATACTCATATCAAATAAAATAGATTTCAAGCCAAAGTTAATCAAAAGGGATGAAGAGGGACACTACATACTTCTTAAGGGAACCATACACCAACAAGACATAACAATCATAAATATATATGCCCCAAACAATGGTGCAGCTATGTTCATCAAACAAACTCTTCTCAAGTTCAAGAGTCTAATAGACCACCATACAATAATCATGGGAGACTTCAACACACCTCTCTCACCACTGGACAGATCTTCCAAACAAAAGTTGAATAAGGAAACTGTAGAGCTCAATAACACAATTAATAACCTAGACTTAATTGACATATACAGAATATACCACCCAACATCAAGCAGTTACACTTTTTTCTCAGCAGCACATGGATCCTTCTCAAAAATAGATCATATATTATGTCACAGGGCAACTCTTAGACAATATAAAGGAGTAGAGATAATACCATGCATCTTATCTGACCATAATGGAATGAAATTGAAAATTAACGATAAAAGAAGTAAGGAAAAATCATGCATCACTTGGAGAATGAACAATAGGTTACTGAATGATCAATGGGTTATAGAAGACATCAAGGAGGAAATTAAAAAATTCTTAGAGATAAATGAAAACACAGACACAACATATCGGAATCTATGGGACACATTGAAAGCAGTTCTAAGGGGAAAATTTATTGCTTGGAGTTCATTCCTTAGAAAAAGAAAAAACCAACAAATAAATGATCTAATACTTCAACTCAAAATCCTAGAAAAAGAAGAGCAAAACAACAGCAAAAGAAGTAGAAGACAAGAAATAATTAAAATCAGAGCTGAAATTAATGAAATCGAAACGAAAGAAACAATTGAAAAAATTGACAAAACTAAAAGTTGGTTCTTTGAAAAAATAAATAAAATCGACAGACCCTTAGCCACGCTAACGAAGAGAAGAAGAGAGAGAACTCAAATTACCAGCATACGGGATGAAAAAGGCAATATCACAACAGACACTTCAGAAATACAGAAGATTATCAGAAACTATTTTGAATCCTTATACTCCAATAAAATAGAAGATAGTGAAGGCATCGATAAATTTCTTACGTCATATGATTTGCCCAGATTGAGTCAGGAGGATATTGACAACCTAAACAGACCAATATCAATTGAGGAAATAGAAGATACCATCAAAAGACTACCAACTAAGAAAAGCCCAGGACCGGATGGGTATACAGCAGAGTTTTACAAAACCTTTAAAGAGGAACTAATACCAATACTTTTCAAGCTATTTCAGGAAATAGAAAAAGAGGGAGAACTACCAAATTCATTCTATGAGGCCAACATCACCCTGATTCCTAAACCAAACAAAGACACTTCAAAGAAAGAAAACTACAGACCAATATCTCTAATGAACCTAGATGCAAAAATCCTCAATAAACTTCTGGCGAACCGGATACAAAAACATATCAAAAAAATTGTGCACCATGATCAGGTAGGATTTATCCCTGGGATGCAAGGCTGGTTCAATATACGGAAATCAACAAATGTTATTCACCACATCAATAGGCTTAAAAATAAGAACCATATGATCATCTCGATAGATGCGGAAAAAGCATTCGACAAAGTACAGCATCCCTTTATGTTCAAAACTCTAGAAAAAATAGGGATAACAGGAACATACCTCAATATTGTAAAAGCAATCTATGCCAAGCCTCAGGCTAGCATCATTCTGAATGGAGAAAAACTGAAGGCATTCCCTCTAAAATCTGGAACAAGACAGGGATGCCCTCTCTCACCACTTCTGTTCAACATAGTTCTCGAATCACTGGCCAGAGCAATTAGACAGACGAAAGAAATTAAAGGCATAAAAATAGGAAAAGAAGAACTCAAATTATCACTATTTGCAGATGACATGATTCTATACCTAGCAGACCCAAAAGGGTCTACAAAGAAACTATTAGAGCTAATAAATGAATTCAGCAAAGTGGCAGGCTATAAAATCAACACGCATAAATCAAAGGCATTCCTGTATATCAGCGACAAATCCTCTGAAATGGAAATGAGGACAACCACCCCATTCACAATATCCTCAAAAAAATAAAATACTTGGGAATCAACCTAACAAAAGAGGTGAAAGACTTATACAATGAAAACTACAGAACCCTAAAGAGAGAAATAGAAGAAGATCTTAGAAGATGGAAAAATATACCCTGTTCATGGATAGGTAGAAGTAACATCATCAAAATGGCGATATTACCAAAAGTTCTCTATAGGTTTAATGCAATGCCAATCAAAATCCCAACGGCATTTCTTGTAGAAATAGAGAAAGCAATCATGAAATTCATATGGAAAAATAAAAGACCCAGAATAGCAAAAACAATGCTAAGCAGGAAGTGTGAATCAGGCGGTATAGCTATACCAGACTTCAAACTATACTACAGAGCAATAGTAACAAAAACAGCATGGTACTGGTACCAAAACAGGCGGGTGGACCAATGGTACAGAATAGAGGACACAGAAACCAATCCACAAAACTACAACTATCTTATATTCGATAAAGGGGCTAAAAGCATGCAATGGAAGAAGGATAGCATCTTCAACAAATGGTGTTGGGAAAACTGGAAATCCATTTGCAACAAAATGAAACTGAATCCCTTTCTCTCGCCATGCACAAAAGTTAACTCAAAGTGGATCAAGGAACTTGATATCAAATCAGAGACATGGCGTCTGATAGAAGAAAAAGTTGGCTCCGATCTACATATTGTGGGGTCGGGCTCCAAATTCCTCAATAGGACACCCATAGCACAACAGTTAATAACTAGAATCAACAAATGGGACTTACTCAAACTAAAAAGTTTTTTCTCAGCAAAAGAAACAATAAGAGAGGTAAATAGGGAGCCTACGTCCTGGGAACAAATCTTTACTCCTCACACTTCAGACAGAGCCCTAATATCCAGAATATACAAAGAACTAAAAAAATTAGACAATGAGATAACGAATAACCCAATCAACAAATGGGCCAAGGACCTGAACAGAAATTTCTCAGAGGAGGACATACAATCAATCAACAAGTATATGAAAAAATGCTCACCATCTCTAGCAGTCAGAGAAATGCAAATCAAAACCACCCTAAGATACCATCTCACTCCAGTAAGATTGGCAGCCATTAGGAAGTCAAACAGCAACAAGTGCTGGCGAGGATGTGGGGAAAAGGGTACTCTTGTACATTGCTGGTGGGACTGCAAAATGGTGAGGCCAATTTGGAAAGCAGTATGGAAATTTCTTGGAAAGCTCGGAATGGAACCACCATTTGATCCAGCTATTCCCCTACTCGGTCTATTCCCTAAAGACCTAAAAAGAGCACACTATAGGGACACTGCTACATCCATGTTCATAGCAGCACAATTCACAATAGCAAGACTGTGGAACCAACCTAGATGCCCTTCAATAGACGAATGGATAAAAAAAATGTGGCATTTATACACAATGGAGTATTACTCTGCATTAAGAAATGACAAAATCATAGAATTTGGAGGGAAATGGATGGCATTAGAGCAGATTATGCTAAGTGAAGCCAGCCAATCCCTTAAAAACAAATGCCAAATGTCTTCTTTGATATAAGGAGAGTAGCTAAGAACAGAGTAGGGACAAAGAGCATGAGAAGAAGATTAACATTAAACAGGGATGAGAGGTGGGAGGGAAAGGGAGAGAGAAGGGAAATTGCATGTAAATGGAAGGAGACCCTCAGGGGTATACAAAATTACATACAAGAGGAAGTGAGGGGAAAGGAGGAAAAATATAAGGGGGAGAAATGAATTACAGTAGAGGGGGTAGAGAGAGAAGAGGGGAGGGGAGGGGGGAGGGGGGATAGTAGAGGATAGGAAAGGCAGCAGAATACAACAGACACCAGAATGGCAATATGTAAATCAATTGTTGTGCAAATGATGTGATTCTGCAATCTGTATATGGGGTAAAAATGGGAGCGCATATCCCACTTGAATCAAAGTGTGAAATATGATATATCAAGAACTATGTAATGTTTTAAACAACCTACAATAAAAATTAATTAAAAAAAAAAAAAACAAAGCAGATCGGGGACTCAGGGGGTTGTATATAATAAGGAAGACATTTCCAGCACTACCTCCATTGCTGCCACTGGAGGCACCAGCCATAGCAGTGTCTCTGCGAGCAAAGTGGAGGGATAAGGGAATTAAAGGAACCTGTATTTTTAGGAGGCCTGAGGTGTGTCTTGGGTATGGAGAGTTCAGAGATCAAAGACACTGCCCGACTGCACTGAAAGGCATGCTGCACAATATCCTAGTGCGGGAAAGAAGCCACATCACTCTTGGCTGCCTGTGGAGGAAAGAGGAAGGAACCATTTTGCAGCTGAGGTGAAGTGGCTGGTGGCTAGCGGGGAACTGATTCCTGGTAAACCTGAGTTTTGCCCAAAAAACAGGCCTGGCAACCCCACACTGCATATGTAGAGTGTGCTTAACTGACCAGGAGAAAATCAAATGTGGAGAGGGGTTTACACAGGGGAATACTGGTCATGGTAACCCACCCACCTTTCCCCCCTTCCCCTCCAATCTAGCTGCTTGCAGAATTGACTTGTAGAGATGCACCTGACTGGTAATTGGAAAGGGCAGGGGTGGGAAAGATTGAGTTTGGAGACTGAATCTAAGAGACAATGAAATGAGGGGACTAAGAACTGGCTCCTCCACTGCATGAGTGGAACTCAGGGGAGATCCCAGGGGTCTAGTCTTCCAGTGTGGACCAGCAGTTGCTGGGTCCTGGAGGTGTGCTGATTTAAAATCTCCAGACCAATTGCCATTCAGTGAAAACCTGGAGACCACCTGTGTCTACACCCCACTTCCATGAGGTCTGCCTACAGGATTTCCTCTTATTTCAGCAACCCCACCCTAAGGGTGGAGCAGGCATCACAATCCAGGCCACCCCATCTAGCTCTGTTGAGAAGGGAAGCTGAGAATCTTTTTGAACTCCAACAGAAAAATTCTTTAACTTTTCATCAAGTTTTTAAATTTTTTTCCTCTTTTTTCTTTGTGACCTGGATGGTTCAAAAACACTTATACATATTCATATTTATTTTTTCCTCATTTTTAGCATTTTTGAAGTCAGTTATTTTTTCATGGATTAGTATTTTGAGGACTAGGATGTTTGATTTGTATATTTCAGATTTGTTTTGTATTCTTTTAATTTTTTAAAATTTTACTTTATATATCTTTTTATTTCACTTGTTTCCTTTGATTCTCTTTCTCTCTTGTTTTCTGCTAATAGCCAACTTCTATTGTTCTCTTTCACTCTTCCTATAATTTTCTATTTTCTGTTTTCTTTTCTCCCTCATGATTATCACATCCCACATCACTTCTGTTCTTTCCCTGTCCACCATTCAAAATTTGTAAACCCTTTTGCGAACTCACTTTTTTTTTTTTCTTTACTGTGGGCAATAAGTGATCATATCACTTTTGTTTATTGTGACAGTTAACATTGTAGATGCACAGAAGGAACTATTTAGACTAATGCTGAGTATGGTTTGCATTGGTTTGTATTATTTGTCTCCTGCCAAATGGTGAGGTACTGGACATCTTCAGGGATACTGCAAGTCCACAGGGTAGAAACTCTACTGCCTCAGATTCATACTGTTAGATGGGTAGACACATATATGAGTAGACAACATGAAAAAGCAAGGGAACAAATCACCCAAAACAAACTAAGATACTTCAGTAAAGGAATTCATTGACACCACAGTGGAAGAAATATCAGAAAAGGAGTTTAGAATATATATACTTAAACTGATATGGGAAGTAAAGAATGATGTTAGGAGTGTAATTAGAGAGAATATACAGGTAGTGAAAGATCACTTCAATGAAGAGAGAGATTCTGAAAAAAAAAAAAAAAACAGAAACCCTCAAAATGAATCAGTAAACCAAATTAAAAATTCAATGTAAGGCATCATGAACAGATTAGGCCTTTTACAAAACAGAGTTTTAGGCAATGAAGACAAAAGGTATAATTTTTCTTTTTCTTTTCTTTTAGGTACCAGGGATTAAACTTGTATACTCAATTACTGAGTCACATCCCCAGTCCTATTCTGTATTTTACTTTGAGACAGGGTCTCACTGAGTTGCTTAGTATCTTGCTTTTGCTGAGGCTGACTTTCAACTCTTTATCCTCCTGCCTCAGCTTTCCAAGTTGCTGGAATTACAAAATGTATAATCTTTAAAGTAGACTATGGATAAAAGATGTTAAGAGACCATGAACAAAACTTCCAAGAAATATGGATAACCTGAGAAGATTAAATATAAGATTGATTGGGATAGATGAAGGCTCAGAGACATAAACCAAAGAAATGCATAGTCTTTTCAATGAAATAATATCAGAAAATTTCTCAAGCCTAAAGAATGAAATGGAAAATAAAATAAAGGAGGCTTATAGAAACTCAAATGTACAAAATTATAACAGACCCACACCAAGGCACATGATTATGAAAATGACTAACATACAGAATGAGGATAGAATTTTAAAGGCTGCCAGGGCAAAATGATGGGTCATATGTAGAGGGAAACCAATCTGGATCTCAGCTGATTTCTCAACCAGGCTCTCAAAGCTAGGAGGTATTGGAATAATATATATCAAGCTTTGAAAAAAATGATGCCAGCCAAGAATAGTATCTCCAGCAAAATTAAGCTTCAGAGTTGATGATGAAATAGAAACCTTCCATGATAAACAAAAATTTATAAGAATTCATATCTAGAAAGTCTGAACTATAAAACATACTCAATAAGATATTTCTTGAAGAAGAAATGAAAAATAAATGGAAAACCAGCAAAGGGAGGAAATTTGTTAGAGTAATAGTCAATCTAAGGAGAAACATTCAAATTAAAGAGCAGAAATAAATGAAAATGACAGAGAATAAATTCCATTTGTCAATAATAACACTGACTATAAATGGCCTAAAGTCATCAATCAAAAGATATAGACTGGCAGATTGAATTAAAAAACAATACCCAACAATATGCTATCTCTAAGAGAATCACTGAAGGCAAAGACATCCATAGATTGAAGGTAAAAGGATGGGGAAAAAACATTCACATGGGTCTTACAAACAAACAGGTTTCTATCCTCATTTCAGATAAAGTAGACTCAAGCCAAAGTTAATCATAAGGGATGAAGTTGGACATTTCTTACTGCTTAAGGGAATTATAAATCAATAAGACCTAACAATCATAAATATTTATGCCCCAAACTATGGAGCATCTACATACATCATACAAACTCTTCTCAATTTCAAGAATCAAATAGACCACAACACAATAATACTTGGTGGCTTAACATGTGTCTCTCCTCACAGGATAGATTCTCCAAACAAAAACTAAATGAAGAAGCTATAGAACTAAAAACTACAATTAATAATTTACACTTAATAGATATGTAGAATATTTATTCCATCAATGACTGAATACACTTTTTTCTCAGCAGCACATGATCCTTCTATAAAATATACTATATCTTAGTCCACATAGTAACTCTTAGCAAATACAAAAAGAAATAATATACCTTACATCTATTAGATCATAATGAAATGAAATTAGAAATCAATTATAAAGTAAAAAATAGAAGCTACTCTAATACCTGGAGATTAAATAATATGCTATTAAATTGCCCAAGGGTAGCAGCAGAAATCAGGGATGAAATAAAGAAAGTACTTAGAGGTAAATGAGAATAACGACACAACATCAAAGTCTCTAGGACATGATGAAGGCATTCCAAGAGGAAAGTTCATTGTATTGAGCTTATTCACTAAAAGACTAGAGAGTTACCAAATAAATAACCCAACATTACAACCAAAAGTCTTAGAAAAAGAAGAGCAAATCAACATCAAAAGCAGTAGAAGACAGGAAATAATTAAAAGAGAGCTGATATCAATGAAATTGAAACAAAAAATTTAAAAAATCAACAAAACAAAAGTTGGTTCTTTGAAAAAATAAAATCGATAAGCCTTTAGCAAAGCTAGTAAAGAGAGAAGATGCAAATTACTAGTATTCATGATTAACAAAGAAATATCACCTTGGACATACCAAAATATAGACAATAATCAGAAAATTTATACTCTAATAAAATAGAAATCTTGAAGATATCAGCAGATTTCCAGGGACATAGGACCTACCCAAATTGAATCAAAAGGACATAGAAAATTTAAACAGATAAATTTCCAGCAATGGAATTGAAGACACCATCAAAAGCCTACCAAGAAAGAAAACCCCAGGACCAGTCAGATTCTCAGCTGAGTTCTATCAGACCTTCAAAGAAGAACTAACACCAGTCCTCCTCAAACTATTACATGAAATAGAAAAGGAGGGGACCCTTTTAGACTCAATTCTATGAAGCTAGTATCACCCTGATACCAAACCATACAAAGACATATCAAGGAAAGAAAACTTCAGACCAATATCCCTGATGAACATAGATACAAAAATTCATATGAAGTACTGGCAAGTAACATACAAAAACATGTTAAAAAGACAGTGCACCATCATCAAGTGGGGTTTATCCCAGGGATGCAAAGTTGGTTCAACATATGGAAATCAATAAATATAATTTATCACATCAATAGACTTTACAGACAAGAATCACATGATTATCTCAATAGATGCAGAAAAAGCATTTGTCAAAATAGCATCCATTCATGTTCAAAACAGTAGGAAAACTGGGGCCAGTAAGACCATACCTCAACATTGTAAAGGTTGTGTATGTTAAACCCAACACCAGCATCACACCAAATGTAGAAAAATTGAAAGCATTCCCTCTAAAAACTGGAAGAAGGCAGGATGTCCTCTTTCACCACGTCTATTCAACATTGTCCTGGAAACTCTAGCCAGAGCAATTAGATGAAAGAAATTAAAGGATATGAATAGAAATAGAAGAGCTCAACTACTCCTATTTGCCAATGACATGATTCTAGATTTAGAAGACCGACTGGAAAATTTCTAGAACTCATGAATTCAGCAAAATAGCAGGATATAAAATTATCACCTATAAATCCTTTGCATTCCTATATACCATTGATAATCAAATGAAAAAGAAATTAGGAAGACTATACCATTAATGATAGCCTCAAAAAAAGAAAAACATTTGGGAATCAACCTAACCAAAGAGGTGAAAGACTTCTACAATGAAAACTACAGAACATTAAAGAAATAAATTGAAGAAGATCTTAGAAGATGGAAAGATCTCCCATGTTCTTGAATAGGGAGAATAAGTATTGTCAAAATGTCCAAACTACCAAAAGGACTGTAAGTACAATTCCTATTAAAATTCCAATGACATTCTTCATAGAGTTAGAAAAAGCAGTCATGAAATTCATTTTGAAAAATAAGAGGCCCAAAATAGCCAAAGCAATTCTCAGTGAGAAAATGATGCAGAAGCATCACAATACCAGACCTTAAATTATACTACAGAGCTATAGTAACAAAACAAGCATGGTTTTGGTGCCAACAGACATGAAGATCAATGGTACAGAATAGAAGACACAGAGACAAACCCATATGAATACAGTTATCTCATATCAGACAAAGCCACCATAAACATACATTGGAGAAAAGATAGTCTGTTTAATAATAGTTCTGGGAAAAATGGAAATCAATTTGTATTAGAATGAATTTGAACCCTTACCTCTCACCCTGCACACACACAAAAAAGTGGATCAAAGACCTAGGCATTAGACCAGAAACCCTGTGCCCACTAGAAGAAAATGTAGGCACAACTTTCCATTATGTTCGCTTAGGAATTGAGTTCCTCAACAAGACTCCTAAAGCGCAAGAAGTAAAGCCAAGAATCAATAAATGGAGTGGTATCAAACTAAAAAGCATTTTCACAGCAAAGGAAATAATCAAGAACATGTACAGAGATCCTACAGATTTGGAGAAAATCTTCACACCAGTACCTCAGATAAGGTGTTAATTTCTAATATATACAAGGAACTCAAAAAACACCAGAAAACCAAATAACCCAATCAAAAAATGGGCAAAGGAACTGAATAGGCACTTCACAGAACAAGATAAATGATAGGTCAACAAACCCATGAAAAAACATTCAGCATCGCTAGCAATTAGAGAAATGCAAATTAAAACTACACTGTGATTCCATCTCACTCCATTAAGAATGGCAATTATAAAACTATAACAATAAATGTTGGTGACGATGTGGGGAAAAAGGACACTCACTTATTGGTGGGACTGCGAATTGGTGCAATCATTATGGAAAGCAGTATGGAGATTCCTCAGAAAAGTTGAAATGGAACCACCATTTGACCCAGTTATCCCAGTATATACCCAGAAGACTTAAAATCAGCATACTACAGTGACACAACCACATCAATGTTTATGGAAGCTCACACAATAGCTAAGCTTTGGAACCAACCCAAGTGCCCTCCAGCAGATGACTGGATGAAGAAATGTGATGTATATATGTGTGTATGTGTGTATGTACCATAAAGATGAATGAAATTATGGTATTTGCCAGTAAATAGATGGAACTGGAGACTATTATGCTCAGTGAAATAAGCCAATCCAAAATTACCAAAGGCTGAATGTTCTCTCTGATATGTGGATGCCAACACACAATAAGGGGGCAGAGAGGGAAGAATAGAAGTTCATTGGATTAGTCAATGGGGAATGAGGGGAAGGGAGGGTGGATGGGAATAGGAAAGACATTAGAATGAATTGGGCATACGTTTCTATGTTCATATATAAATACACAACCAGTGTAACTTCACATCATGTTCAACCTTAAGAATGGGAAGTTACACTCCATGTATGTATAATATGTCAAAATACATTCTATTATGTATATCTAAAAAGAACAAGTTTTAAAAAATCATTTATTACTAGAAAAAAGGATATCCCATAAGTGACATCATCAAGTATATCATAATTTGCATGTAGTTTTTTTCACTTAGCATGATATATCTGGGATTATCCAAGTTATTATATGATAAGTATTCTTTTTTATCGCTGAGTAGTATTCCATTGTGCGGGTGTACAATAGTTAATTTCTCCATTTTCCACTAGAGGTATGTTTGGGTTGCTTCTAATTTCTAACAAAAAAGCTTCTGTAAATATTTGCATACAGATTTTTGTGTGAACTTGTTTTCATTTCACTTGGGTAAATACTTAGGATTACAATTGCAGGGTTATATGGTAAGTGAATTTCTTAACTTTATAAGAGATATTCAAATCAGTTTTCAAAGGGGTAGTACCCTTTTTTATTTTCTCCAAGAATGTTTGAAAATTCCAGTTTCTCTACATCTTTGTCAGTGCTTAAAAGTTTCGTCAGTATTTTGATTTTAGCTATCCTAGTGTGTGTGAAGTGGCATTACGTTTTGGTTGTGAGTTGCACTTCTCTTGTGCCCAGTGATACATCTTCATATACCTTCTTGAAGTGTTCTTTACATATTCAGGTCCTTTATCAGACATAGAATTTGCAAATATTTTCACCCCCTCTGTGATTTGTCTTTCATTCTCAAAACAGTCTTTTGAAGAACAGCATCTCTTTAATTTTTGATGAGGTCTTACCATTTTTTTGTGTGTGTGAGACTGGGGTTCTGGTATCATTTTGAAGAAAACTTTGCCTTTTCAGGATCTTAGAGATTTTTTCCCATGTTTCCTTTTATAAATTTTATAGTTTTAGTTTTTACATTTAGTTGTATGATCCATTTGATTTTTTTAACATTTTTCCTTTTTAAATTTTTTTTCTTAGTTGTTGATAAATCTTTATTTTATTTATTTATATGTGGTGCTGAGAATCAAACCTCACACGTGCCAGCAAGTGCATTACCACTGAGCCACAGTCCCAGCCCCCATTTGATTTTTTTATGAGTATAATTGAGGTTCATATTTTTGGTATCTAATTGTTCTAGCACCATTTGTTGAAAAGACTAGGGTGAGTTTTTAATTATTATCAAAATTTCTTTTAAAAAATGTTAATTTAAGGTTATTGCCTCCCTCATGTACACCTTTAAAATTCGAAGAAAACATTGCTGTAGGTACTTCAGCTTTACATTGCCCACATTTGATGATTTTAACTCTTCCCTCTTCAATAATTTTTGTTCTTTTTTCTAAACATCAAAGAATTATTTATTTCTGTATTCATAATGCTAGACCAAAGAGTAATAATGAACCCCAATTCCAAATTCAAGAAATTTCCTAGAGTTGAGGCACATAAAAATGAAAAGTCATTATCTCCTTGAAAGTGGAGGCATAAAAATTATAGCACAAAATACTAATGTAGCTTTGATTATTAATTAAGCAGAATTAGGTATTCCCTCTTCTGTTTCTATATCATTTTATCGTACTTTCATTATAGCTTTTCTTGTTTTGCATTACAAATACTTCTTTTTATGTAGGTTGCTTTCCCAGATTCATGGGTGGAGTCAATGACTTAGATTTTTATTCCTCAATACTTAGCAAAGTCTAAAACTGAAAATGTAGCAAGAAAATGGTATATTGGATAGTACAAAAAGTCTCCCAGTATGAGTATTAACATGTACTGTTTGAGTGATGGTATATGTAAGGATCTTACGTTACTATATATAAATAATTTTAAGTGATCCATTTTTTATATTTTCATACTTTGGAAATATGATTGCTTCTCCAACTGATGACCCCTTAAAGTTGCTGTGGGCTCAACAAGAAATGATGGGATGTAGTTGTTATTGCCTGTATAAGCCAGACCTAGACAAGGCCATTTGTGTTATATACTTCAGGTAAAGTTTTGTACACTTATGGTACTGCATGCATTGAACTTTACTGACCTCTAAGATGTCTTCAGAAAGATTGTGTTATGACTCAGAATTGAAACAAAACTTGTATAGGCAGAATGACATTGAGGCATGCCACATAGTAGGAGAATGTTAATTCTGTGTCATACACCCAATAGGTATTACTTTTAGTCATCATTTATAATTCTAGCATGTTATTTATTCTCAAAGAATGAGAATAAAATAAGAAGTTACCAGCAAGGAGTAAATCTGATATTAGTGAAGCAAATATGCTTAGTTATATACACAAGAGCTCTTCAACTATAAATAAGAAATAAGAGCATGTGAGGCCTTGGGTTCAGTTCCCAATCACACCACCCCCAACAAAAAAAAAATTCTTGTCATTTTAAATTGACAAGAACTTTTTAAAGGGGTACATAAAACAGTAATAATTCATGGTCTCTTCTTAGTTTTGATGAAATATAGATTTTTTTCACTGTGACCTGCCTAAGAGGAGAATGGACTTTCAACAATTACTTATTATGTACTGGGAGATGGAAGACATGTTGAAGACTAGAAAATGATACAACATCATTCACATCTAGAATAAAGAACATTCCAAAAATTATATTTTTCAAGCATCTAAGTTAAGAGACTGAAAATCAAGTGATTGATTACTTAAAGGCTAAAAAGACTCAGGGTACTGGGTAGTAATCGGTGTGGTTTTATGAAGACCCAATTCTGTCAGTTCAATTTAATTTTTCTTTTTGGAAAAGTGTGTGTTTTTGAGACAAATAATAGGCCTAAGGGAAATAAATCAAGAGCAAAACTTTTGTTTCAACTTTATATGATATTATAAATGGCAAATTGGGAAGATGGGTATGGATCAGACGTTTGAGTGAATGTTGTTCCAGAGGTATAGATTAAGCAGTCAGTAGCCTCTAAATATTTCTTATATATGACTAGTCCATTTAACTAACTTATTGACCTCTTTCTTAATTCCATTTTCTGGCAGCACATAACATAAAACAAATCAAAATGACCTTGGAAAAATTGGTGCTAGTTTTGATTAAACACAGATATAGTTTTGGTAATGACAAAGAAAGATAGTATTTTGTCTTTTGAGATATAATCTTTTTTCAGGTAAGGGAGTTGGAAAAAAGATATTTTGAGGTTCCTCAAATTTTAATATTAATTAATTTAAAAAATGAGTGACTTGTAATATTATGTATGTTATATTGTGATAATTTAACAAGTTATTATTTAGAATTATGTTAAGATATGTAATAAATTTTAAATATTGAGTATCCCCAAAGTTATCTTTTTGATTGCTTAATTTTTGAATAGAATTTTTGTATTAAAGAAATAATAATTATTCAAGACTTTGAGCATTTATAGTTATTAATCATGATGAGCAATATGTTTTATTTACTTGAGGCAAGCCACATAGTAGAATGTTCTTAATTCTGTGTCATATATCCAATAGGTATTACTTTTAGTCATCATTTATAATTCTAGCATGTTACTTATTCTCAAAGAATGAGAATAAAATAAGAAATTACAATATTTTAATTATATCCGGATTATGAGACAATTAACAAGTTAATCTCAGCATTTTGTGCTGGTTATAAAGATTTCTAAATGTGTCTGTTCCTTTGCTGTATTTGCACCTTAAATAGAGAACAAGATGTAAACTCATCCCTTCTTCCCTTTTAAAGCAATGATAATTCAGTTCTAGGAGACAAGAGAGAATAAAGTCATTATAAACACATGTTAGTTAACTTGTGCCACATTTTAAGTGATGCCCTTGTTGCTTTTGTCAGGGTCATCAATGACTTCCATGTTCCTAAAGTCTCTGGTTAATTTTCAGTGTTCTTTAATTTTCTGGGGCATTTCTCACTGGTGATCCTTTCACACCACTGTCTTCTTGACTTCCCTTCTGCCTTTCTGGTCTCTGCTCTTTTTTCTTGCTTGCACTTGATCTTCTCATGACTTCTTCGAATTGGGTGCCTCAGGGCTCATTTCATTGTTCCCTTTCTGTCTATACTCAGTCCCTTGGAATCTCATTCTGTTTCATTTGCTTTGACCATCTATATGCTTATGACTCTCAAAGTCATATCCCTAGCCCACAGTTCTTCTCCAGATTCCCAATCCTATAACCAAAGCCACTGTCCCTCTTTCCTTGAGTATCTAGCAAACACTGCAGATATGAAACATCCAGATGGAATCCCAATACTTTCCACCCCTGCCACCTGCTTTACTTGTAGAGTTCTCCATCTCAGTTAATGGCAGCTCCAATCTTATTGCTCAGTTGACTCTTTTTAAAAATATCCTCATCCAATCTTTTAAGAAATCTTATTGGCCCTGCTTTCAAAATGTACCAACCTCTTCTCGTCATTTCCAATCCTGCCTCCTAGGACAACCACTACCATCTCTTCCCTGGATTTTTGTAGTATCCCTCAACTGTTTCCCTTGTTTCTGTCCTTGCCCCCCTTTTTTCTCCTCTGAACACAGCCTACAGAGTAATTATCATAAAAGCCTAGTCATGTTGCACATCTTAAAATCCTCCAGTTGTCCCACTTTACTCAGAGTAAAAACTGAAGTTCTCATAATTAGTATAAAAACAATCTAGTCCCTTTGTTATTTTTCAGACCTTTTCTCCTGAGAGTTTCCCCCTTTACTCAGCCTTCTAAGTCCCCTTGCTGTTATTGAAACACACTAGGCATGGACCCACTTCAGGGCCTTTTCATTAGCTGTCTTTTTGCCTGAAACACTTTCTTTAATACTTCCATGCCCATTCCATACACTTCATGGTGGCAGTGGACACTTTTCACCAAAAGTCATTTATAGGGTACCTGTACTGTTAACCTGCCCAACTCTGTGCTGTGATTCTATTCACTTGAAGTCTTTGCCTAAATCTCATTTTTCTGTGAAATTAATCCCAATTACTTAATTTAAATTTGAAGTCATCTTATATCTCCTTATTGATCTAAGTTGTCCATCCACTCTGGCCTTGAACTTGGAATTTTTCTGTCTCAGCTTCCTGAGTAGCTGGGATAATGTTTTATTTTTTTCCCCACATTGAATGTTTGGAACAATAGCTGGTACACAGTAGGTGAGTAATATGTGTTGAATAAATAATATAAGTTATGGATTTAAAAAATGTATTCAAAATAGGGAAGAATCAAACCAATGAATCTCTTAAATGTATTTCATCAGATATTTATTTGTAGGGTATTAAAACTTAATTTTTTACAAAACATCATATCTTCCAACTGAGTTTATCCATATGTGCCTTATGCCACAGAAAGAAAGAATAGTTTATATTCAGAAAACAGTACCGTATCATGAAACAAAAGAGTTTAAAGTGAAAACAACATTCACTAGCTATGTTTGATAAACCTTAATTTTTTTCCAGTACTGGGAATTGAACACAGGGGCCCTTTACCCCTTAGTTACATCCTCAGTCCTTTATTTTTATACTTTAAGACAGTGTCTTGCTAAGTTGTTCATGCTGACCTTGAAATTGTGATCCTCCTGTTTCAGTCTCCCAAGTCACTGGGATTATAGGCATGTGCCTCTGCACCTGGCTTGATAAGACTTTTGCAAGTTTAATTTGCATTTATGCATCTTCAAGAGGCAGTTAAAAAATCCCTGTATGTTATTTATTGATTTAGAAATAATATTATAATTTGCTTGTTATTTATGGTACACTGCAGTAAAAAAAAGTGTGTGATTCAAATACTGACTAAGTCATTAACATCATTAGAGAATTAAGTGCAATAGTTTTTAAGTTGGCTAAGTAGGAGAAATGACATATTTGTAATATGTTTTTATCACGATCTGGTACTCTTTCTGTAAAATGATGGTACAGTCACTGTCTTCATGTTGGTACAAGGAGTAAGATGAGGTTTTTCTATGTTTCCCAGGTTGGTTTCTAACTTCTCCTACCTTAGCCTCCCCAGTAGTTGGGATTAGAGGTGAGCACCACCATGCCTGGGGTATTTTTGTTTGTTTGTTTTTAATTATAGGAAAGAGCTTTTACAAGAGGACTTATAACAACAAAGTTGATTATAGTATTCTAAATCAAAAAATACTTATCCATAGTACAAAAACTTTGAAAATCATTTCATATATAAAGCATCCATGAAGTGATTTGGATAAAGGAGTTGGCTTACCTTCTTCACAGTTATGATACCAACTTGGAAATTGGGATCTGTGTTAATGTCAAAGGCATCTGCACCATCTCCATCCACAATAGTGTATTTCATCTGTGCATTGATTCCTTCATCCAAGTCCTTGGCAAACACTCTCCCCACAGTGGAGCTAATTGGAGCTGATTCCAGCACACTCATCTGATAATGTTCTGTGAAGGAAAGCAAGAACATGCATTGTCACTACAAAATAAATAAAAAAATAAATAAATGAAAAGCCTTATCATTATCACATCTTATCAGGCATGCTGTGCAAAATATCTTTTTCTTGGTTTAAAATTAAAGCTTCAGCTTTATCAGATGAAAACTGAGGTCCTCAGAGGCTAAACAGTTATAACCATAACCTATACTGAATATTCAATAAAGAGGAAGCAAAATAACTTTTTGACTATAACCCTGAAAGCAGGACAGAATAAAAGCAAAATTATTTCTCATTCTAGTGAATCTACCTACAGAATGGTGGGAAGTATGCTGCTTCCTAGTCTTTTAGTACTCCATAACGAATGGAAATATTTCCCAAAAGTCAATTCCTTTTGGAGAAAGAAAACAACAAAACAGAATAAAAACCCACGTGTCACAACATGTACATATTTATTCTGTTTACATTTCTTTTCTTTTCCTTTTTTGGTAGGATTGAACCCAGGGATGCTTTACCACTGAACCACATCTCTAGCCCTTTTTATTTTGTATTTCCAAACGGGCTGTGCTGCTAAGGATGGCCTTGAAATTGTGATTCTTCTGCCTCAGCCTCCCTAGTAGCTGACTATTTAGTTTGAAATGCCCACATTTTCTTTCATGACCTAGCTGGTGTTTTGAGTACCTATCTCTATAACCACCTGCCTAGAACTGTTGTAGACCAGTGATCTATAGAGAAACAGCCACAGAGAGCAAGTTCTACCAGCTCCATTGTAGGATTCATCAGTATTTCTTGCAGCTGGGACCCTCTGTCTGCCTCTTCGTGGACAGACCCTGATGTTTCCTGTCTTCTTGTTACATATCCCCACATATGTAAAAAGCTCGAAGTGGTGATGCTTTGCTTTTTGACTTGACATTTCTGATCTACAATTAAAGTTAGTTCCTTTTCATCTCTATGAAGTTGTATTTTTGCTAACTTACCTTCTTTGGGGCACAACATTTTTGATGTGCTTCATTATTTTGTCAATCATAGACTGACTAACAAAACAAAATCATAATCACAGTTTTGATATGTATGTTCTCTTTTATGCATCAAAAGCTCTGGGAAGCCTGGGGCATAAGGGCTTTTTTTTCCATAAAAATTGGGGGAGGCTGACACCCCAGGTAGCTGACAGCACTCCACCTTGCACTGGAGAAGAAACGATACATTTTCTTACATAAATGAGTCAGGAAATCTTTGTTGTATTAAGCTTTCAGTCACATGGATTTTATGATCTCTTTCCATTCACTTCCAAAGTTGTTGATGGATTATGCTTTGCTATTGAAGAACTTTTCAGAAAAACACACCAGCATCTGCCTACAACATTCTCCCACACCAGGAAAGCTATATTGTGTTTAAAAATATACATATACTTTTTACATGTGATGCATTATATTGGAAATAAATAACTTGAGATCTTGATATTTCATTATAAATTGTTCAGTGAAAGGGGACTGAGCTTGTTTTAAGTGTAAAAGAGGAGGTATGTTATTTTGTCATAGCTCACAATCAGCTGTGGTAATATTTGTGGGAAAAAAAACTAAATAGAATTTCTACAGTGAGGAATCAAAAGAATGAGGCAGAAGAGTTCATCTAGAAGAATTCATTCAGATAGATTTTTGAAATAGATTGTCTGAACTTAGGTTTAGCAAATAGATGTGGAAATATTTAATGATGAGTTAAAGTAAAAATTTTAAAAAGTCCAAAAGTAACGACCATCTTAGAGGAAGCAGTTAATGTGTGAAAATTACTTAGAGACAAATTTAAATTACTTATATGTTTCTCTTTTGTCTTTCATGAAACATATTTCATGCTTCCAATCTATTCCTAGATTCTCCATTAGTACTGAAATTTGAAATAGTGAGTACTCAAAATATATGCTTTAGAATGGCATTAAGATTTTGGTTTGAGAGGTGTTCTTGTCAGGTCTTTTGGTCACAGAGATGAATAATCTAATACAGGAATTTGTTATGGTTTAGATATGTCAACATACTTTATATACTACCTGTGTGTGAGACAGTGCAGGAATATTCAGGGGTGAAATGGTTGTATTGTGAGAGTTATAATCAGTGGGTTAATCCACTTTTAAGTAGTTCAAGGATTCTCAAGAATCTACAGTGTACAATGTGTGCAGAGAGTCATTCTGAGCTATAAAGACTGAATATTCAAAAGCCCATGTGTGAGACAGTGCAGGAATATTCAAGGGTGAAATGGTTGTATTGTGAGAGTTATAATCAGTGGGTTAATCCACTTTTATGGATTAACTAGGTGGTAACTGGGCAGGTAAGGTTTGGCTGCAGGAGGTAGGTCACAGGGGTGTGATTTTGGGGTTTATATTTTATCCCTGATAAGAGGAGCTCTACCTCTGCTTCCTGGTTGCCATTTGCTGAGCTGCTTTCCTTAACTATGCCCTTATGACATGATGTTCTTCATCTTGGGCCCAGAGCTATGGAGTTGGCTAACAATGGACTAACTTCTGAGACCTTGAGCCAAAATAAGGGGCTAGACTAAAACTCTAGGCATTGTGCTAAGTGAAGTTAGCCAATCCCCAAAAAACAAATGCCGAATGTTTTCTCTGATATAAGGAGGCTGACTCATAGTGGGGTAGGGAGGGGGAGCATGGGAGGAATAGATGAACTCTAGATAGGGCAGAAGGGTGGGAGGGAAAGGAAGGGGGCAGGGGATTAGCAAGGATGGTGAAATGTGATGGACTTCATTATCCAAAGTACATGTATGAAGACATGAATATACATGTATATTCATGTATACTTTATATACAACCAGAGATATGAAAAATTGTGATATATATGTGTAGTAAGAATTATAATGCAAAAAAGTACACGTATAAAGACATGAATTGGTGTAAACATACTTTATATATAAAGATATGAAAAATTGTGCTCTATATGTGTAATAAGGATTATAATGCATTCAACTGTTGTGTATTTAAAAAAATAAGATCAATTTTTACAAAAAAAACCCCAAACCAACAAAAAAAAACCTGTAGACATTGTATTATGTTATGCTGTTGTGAAACTGCCACGTTTAATATTATATTCCTCAAAATGTCCAAATCCATATGCATTTGAGCTGTGTTATGTGTAATAACTTGGTTCTTCTGTCCTTTGTACTTCTATCAGAGATACCTGTTTAATTTCAAATTTAAGAAGTTAAATAGTTCAAGGATTCTCAAGAATCTACAGTGTACAATGTGTGAGCTATAAAGACTGAATACTCAGCATCAGCAAAATAACAAAAAGCCACCCCATATGATATCCCACAGTCTGTTCCATGATGATCTGTGTTTTGTACTGCAGGCCCAGCCAACTTAGTAGCCTGCTTACTTGTACCATATATGAAATGCTTGTCTAGTATCCTGCGTTTTTCTTTCATGAATGCTCATGGGAACTTTGTGTATTCCAGTTGGATGTAAATATTTCAGCTCTCTTCCTGAATTTACATAGCAAAAATTGAAGGTTCACTTGTTTGGCTGATTCACAGTGCAGCTATTCAGCTGATAGTCAGACTTGACTCTTTCTGTTTTCAATTTATTTATTTATTTAATTCTTTAACTAAAATTTCCTGGCTAAGACTTTCACCTGAATTGCATCTGCTGCTCTTACTTCCCCAGTTTACTCCCTTCAGGCATTCACTTTTCAAACGCATGTCTCCATTCCTGGCTTCATCCACTGTCATCGCTTTATATTTCCACCTTTCTTAAGGATACTCAGCCTGATTGTTCTGCTGTCACTTCATATTCAAAATCTGAATCTGTCTCTCTCCTTCACTGCTGGTAGATCCATTTTATATCCTCTATTTCTATCAACAGTACAATCCTTCTGTCAGACTTTAACCATTGTTTTCATCTTTGACTCCACCCTCTGCCTCATATCCCTTAGCTAAGAAATCAAAAGGCAGAAGTTTGTGTTTTCATATTTGTTCCACTCCACGCCTCCTGCTAGTTCCATAGTCTGTCCTATGAGCTCAACTCTGTACCCTCTGAAAGCCTCGTAACATACTCCTCCACTTCTTTTTTTTTAATTTGTTCTAATTAGAGATACATGATAGTAGAATGCATTTTGACATGTCATATATAAATGGAGTATTACTTCTCATTCTGGTTCTACATGATGTAGAGTTATACTGGTTGTATAATCACATATGCACACAGGGTAATAACGTCCAATTCATTCTATGTCATTCCTACCCCCTTTCCTCCCTTCACTCCCTTCTGTCTAATCCAAAATACCTCTATTCCCATCTCCCTTATTGTGAGTTAGCATATGCATATCAGGGAAATCATCCAGCCTTTGGTTCTTTGGGATTGGCTTATTTCACTTTGAATAATATTCTCCAGTTCCATCCATTTACCGGCGAATGCCATAATTTCATTCTTCTTTAAGGTCGAGTAATAGTCCATTGTATATATACATACCATGTTTTCTTTATCCATTAATCTGTTGAAGGACAACCTAGGTTGGTTTCATAGTTTACTATTGTGAATTGAGCCACCATAAACATTGATATGGCTACATCACTATAGTATGCTGATTTTAAGTCCTTTGGCTATAAAACTAGGAGTGGGATAGCTAGGTTAAATAGTGGTTTCATTGCAAGTTTTCTGAGGAATCTCCATACTGCTTTCTGGAGTGGTTGTACCAATTTGCAGTTCCACCAGCAATGTATGACCCTCCTCCACTTCTAGTCTCTGATTTTGCCAGTCCATCTTGTACATGGATATCAAATTATCCTTCCTTTATGTCTTTTACTCAAAAATTATTCTGTGGGGTTTCATTTAAATTCCAACACATTTGAAAGATCAGGTCTTTGTTTTAGGAGGTTTTGAGCATAAAATGACATAAGCAAAATTTTCAGGCATATATAAAAAACACATACACATATCTATGTGTTTCTTACATGCAGGATTTTACTCAAATGAGCTCTAGGAGAGTAGAGATTTTGTTTCTTTTGTACACCTCCATATCCCTCATCTAGAATGGTATCTGGAACAATATTTCTTGAATGAGTGAGTGACTTCCTAATTCTGGAATATGTTCCTTCCTGCCTATTAAAGACCTTTGTATTATTCAGTTCTCTGTTGAATTCTTATCCTTCTATGAAGTCTTTATTCACCTTAGTTTCTTATGAACAAAAACCAACTCATATGCATGTCACAAACTGTTTCATGACACTTTGTTGTTCTTTGGTGAAGGACCCATCAACTTAATAGCCTCAGTTGGGAAAAAAAAAAGTATAAAAAGGTTCCATAGGGAGGAAATAATGAAAAGTTTGAGGAACAGTGATTTTAGTGCTATGGAAAGCTGAAGCCCAAAAGGAAACTGGTTGTGTAAGCATTGCACAATGGAACTACACCGAGAACTCATCTTACTCCAACCAGAATGGCAATTAGTAAGAATACAAGTAACAGAAAATGTTGGTAAGGATGTGGGGAAAAGGGTACACTCCTACGTTGTTGTGGGACTGCAAATTAGTGCAACCATTCTGGAAAGCAGTATGGGGAGTCCTCAAAATACCAGGAATGGAACCACCATTTGACCCAGTTATATACTCCTCAGTACATATCTAAAGGAGTTAAAATCAGCATACTTCAGTGATATAGCCACATCAATGTATATAGCAGCAAAATTCACAATAGCTAAGCTATGGAACCAACCTAGATACCCATCATCAGATGAATGGATAAAGAAATTGTGGTATTCTTTACTCAGCCATAAAGGAGTTAGAGAAGATAAGATATTCCAAAAAGATAAGATATTCCAAAAAACCAAACGCTGAATGTTTTCTCTGATATAAAGAGGCTGATTCATAGTGGGATAGGGAGAGGGAACATGGGAAGAATAGATGAACTCTAGATAGGGCAGAGGGGTGGGAAGGGAAGGGAGGGAACATGGGGTTATAAATGATGGTGGAATGTGATGATCATTATTATCCAAAGTATATGTATAAAGACATGAATTGGTGTGAATATACTTTGTATACAACTATATATATATATATATATATATATATATATATATATATATATATATGTAATATAATGCATTCCACTATCATATATAAATAAAATAAATAAATATTTAAAAAAAGAATAATGACTTTATGAGATTCTTTGGTTAATGGATGGATCTGGAAACTATCATTCTGAGTGAAATAAGTCAATCCCCCAAACCAAAGATCTGATTTTCTCTTTGATATGTGTATGTTAACCCACAATAAGGGGTGGGGGAAGAACAGAAGTTCATTGGATTAGACAAAGGGGAATGAAGGGAAGGAAAAAGGGGGGCTAGGAATAGGAAAGACAGTGGAATGAATCTGACACAACTTTTCTATTACATATGTGATTACACCCCAGTGAATCTCACTGTTGTGTACATCTACAAGACTGGGATCCTAATTAGAATAAGATATAGTCCATGCTTGTATAAATATATCAAAATAGATTCTACTGTCATGTATAACTAAAAAGAAAAAAAAAGAATTGTACAATGACTATAGGGGAGAAATCCAAGAATGATTGTATTTAACATGCTGTCCTTTCTCCTGCATTTCTGTAAAATATGCATCCCTATGGCTTGAGATCTGGGTTCTGGTTGGTTAGGTACTCACTCTGGGGGAAGCGGGGTGGGTTATCATTGACATCCGAGAGGGTGATGTTGACTGTTGTGGTCCCAGCTAATCCCCCGAGCTGCCCTCCCATGTCCTTGGCTTGTATAATCACTTCATAGTACTCTTTGGCTTCTCTGTCCATGTTCATGAGCGCTGTCCTAATTACACCTGCAGGATAGAAATGACTTTGTTTTAAAAACAAAACCATAAGTGCAGTTTTTAAAAGATTCACTTTTAGATTTCTCCCTTGTGCATGGTAAATGCCCAGAGTTGAGATGTATGTCACCTGTTTTATTAAACTCAAGGTAAAAATTCCAGCTTCAAAAAAGTTTCTCTGCAATGGGAGTTCATATCCCACTTGAATCAAAGTGTGAAATATGATATATCAAGAACTATGTAATGTTTTGAACAACCAACAATAAAAATTAATTAAAAAAAAAAAAAAAGTAAGTTTCTCTGCAACAAATGTACTGTTTCAGCAGGAAGAACAGAGCTGGTGGTGACATTACCAAAAGAGAACGGGAGATGGCAGCAATGGTCCTCTTACGACTAGGGGAATTGCAGTTCAAGGAGATTTCAGACTGCTCAGTCTCACCAAAGAAAACTGGGGCTTTGAGTTCAGAAAACAAAGCCTCATATGTCTACACATCTGTGATTTTAGATAATTCTCATTCAGCTGTTTCTCTCTTCAACCCCTAGAGCCCTTGTAATGTGAATAACTCTTTTTAGATAAGTTGCTCCTGTTCTGCCTTTTCCTGCCTCCCCACTACCTGTAAGTAGTATTGGAATTCTCATTTGATTTTCCTTTTGTTATATATTTATTCTGTTTTGTTATTTTTTTCTTACCTCTGTGCTTCACTGAATTCTGTGAGCTTGGACATAAAAGATGCTCTGCAAGTTGTTTATTTTTATCTTGTATGAAAATGAAGTTCCCCAGATAGTAAGTAGCAGCATAGCAGTGTGATGATAAGGTTTCATTTAAGAAGAGGGGTCTAGACGAAATCCACTGAAATGTGTTTTGATCCTGACCAGGATGTACAGTACTGTTGTATCTCCTTTTTAACCTTTCAACTTGGAAAAGTTGATTTCTATGCATTGGAGGCAAAGAGTAAGGGCATATTTGCTGCAGGTTTATGACATGACCCTTGGCTAAATAGATCTCTTCTGTGAAAAGGGAGGGGATTGGGAAAACACCTGTCCCCAATTTACTCCTGTAATGTATTTATTTCATTTAGTAAGAACAACATTTTAAATATATATATTAAATATATATATATATTTTAAATGCCTCATGGGCACAGCAGTAACTATCTTTTTATGTATTTTTGACCTTAACACTATGCCCCCTGGGTGCTGTCAAAATAATATAAGATTCTTCTTCGGATATAAAGGAAACATTACCCTCCTCCTGCCTGTATTTTTCCTCCCTGTGGGCACCCCTTCATTCTCTCTCTCCCTGTTAGCAGAATTATTGAAGTTAACTGTTTTACAGAAGTCCCTAACTGTGGTCTTTTTCTTTCCTTCTACTGATTTAGGCTCCTTTGTTTTCTGCTTTTATGATACAGTTTTCTGAATGCCTGGCTACTTTTAGGACTTCTGGGCCAAAAAATTCTATCAGGTTGCTAATAATAGAAATATTTTTTCTTTCAAATAAAAGAGATGACTTTGAGAATTCAGCATTGACTTTACCTCTGTTACTCTTAAGTTTCTTTACTCATTTCCTTCTCTTAGGTCTCTGTTTTGCCCTATGTAAAATGGGAGTAAAATACTTCCTATGTATTTCACTAGTTCACAAGATTTTTGGGAGACTCAAGTATAGTAATGTTTATGAAAGTATTTTAAAAGAGAGAAGACCTGGCATAGGGTAAGCAAATAATGATATAACAATTACCCTACCCAACTCAAATATATTTAAGGCAATCCTGTTGGTTTGTCCAACACATGTGTCCTTTCCTGCCATATTGCTCCTTACTCATTCACTTATCTCTGCTTATTTCCCTACTAGAACTTGCCTATCAGAATCTGTCTTTCTTTAGGGCCACATCCTATGTGCCCTTTCCTTCATCATCAAAACCTGTCTGACCCAGAAGCCACTAATTCTGGCCTTGTGCTCTCTTTAGTACAGGGTGGTTTAGTGGAAAGAATATCAGATCACATGTCAAGGGACATATCCATAACCAGATGAATGTGGTTCTTGATTTCACAGTTTCCTTATCTGTTAAGTAGATGGTAATGGACTGGACCATTCCCCAATGACTCTTTCTGGTTTCAGAGTCTATGATTCTAGTTCTAGAGTGAGTGCAGGTGATTGTGTGTGTCCTCTTGGATCTTATTAAAGTTATAACGGACTTTAGTCCCTGGGAATAAATATATCCATGAACTTTATAGAGGCTAGTAAGATACTTTGCCTTTCTCGTCACCCTGCACACTGTGTTGCATCGTGCTGCTCTCACCCACAGGGCAATGCTAGTTTGCTTTCTTAATCCTAAAGCTTATGACAAATCTTATCTGGTTAACACACTCCCTGGAGAGTTGTTGAAAAAGAGAGTTGGGTCTGTCCCAAGTAGTGGTTGCAAAGGATTGTGAAATAAAGCAAACACCTCTGAATTGACTCTTGAATCAGATACCTGTTTTGGAGTCCACGGAAAAATATGGCTGACCCTGGAGAATGCTGTACACCACCCGGGCACTGTTGCCATAGGTCGGGTCATCAGCATCTGTGGCTGTCACCTGGATAACAGAAGTGCCTGAGGAAAAGAAGGAAATCTGCTGAAGACTTGATGCAATCCTGAGTGGTCAGTCTTAGAGCATTTGTCGATATCATGTTTGCTTTATTGGCAGAGTCCCCTTTCCAGGTCAGGCTTCCTTAACTCCTACCTTGTATTTGTTTTACAAAATAATAATTATCATGTTTAAATTCTTAGTAACCAGTCAGTCTTTGGGTCTTCATTGTTTTTTGATAATAGCAAAATGCTTCCCCCTTATTAATCAAATACACACACACACTCACATACACACACACGCATGTATGTACATGCCAATCTATTCTTTTGTTTTTAAAGAATCAGAGCTGGAAAACAATTCATTCTTATTATTTACTGCGACTGCTTATATGCCTAAGTAGCTTGCTCTCTGCCAAGGGACTTAGTTGTCATTTGGGGTTCAGTTTTGTAATTTGTGAGCTGCCTTGTGCATTGTCTCCTTTTCTGCATCCCCACCACCTGCCCCCATAATGCATTTGCTGTTTGTGACAGTTAGTGAATCACCACCTTACCCACTGGTGACATTTCTGGCACAGTGGCAACGTAAGGTCCGTCTAGGAACTTGGGCTCATTGTCGTTGATGTCTTGTATTTTGATGATAAACTCTGACTCTGGCTCCATTGGTCGGCCTGTCCGCCTGTCCAGTGCTTGAGCCCTTAAAGTGTACTGGGCTCTTTCCTCTCGATCAAGCCTCTGAATTGCATGGATGTCACCAGTGGTGTCGTCAATGGTAAACACGATGCCTGCGCCTTCTCCAGAAAGGATATATTTGATGGATCCATCTCCTCTGTCCATATCTGAATGAAGCTGGGGGAGAAAAGCACCAAGATCTCATTGGATATGGACTTAGAACCACCCTTCACCCAGGGATTTTTTTTTCACTTCAATGTTTAAAAAGTCTGTCTACAAAGAACTAATAAGCTCTGAACATGATTGTATCAAAGAGCAAATAGAGGTTGGTTAATATTTTTTCTGCAACATATTCAGAATCCTGAGCGTACTATTTTAAAAGTAATCTTCTTGAGGAATACAGATAGAAAACATCTTGAAAAGTGTAGACTTTTGATGTGTGAATAAAGAAGTCTAGTAGGGAGGAATCTTTACTTCTCCATTGAAGAAGAAAAAAATGAAGGAGGAGGGGGTGGAGAGCCTAAATATATTAAAAATTTTTGAAAAATTGCTATCAATTAATTTTTGGAATATCAAAAATTTTAATGTTTGCTGAAAAATTGATGAAATGATTCATTAAGAGGCTAAGTCTACTATATGGAAATATTAAATAATTTCCAGGAATTCTTGCAATTCTTTATTTCTGTGACTCCAATTTGGTGGATTTGTTTAGTAGAACTGTGCTTGCCCATGTATTTCACATGACAAATGGAATTTACCTGCTGGTGAGTATTTTTTTTTATATCAGTGTATCTCTCCTTTTGATGGGACTTGTCCTTGGATTCATAACTGAATCACTTAAATCTCTGTGTGTGTGTGTGTGTGTGTGTGTGTGTGTGTGTGTCTTTGAGTTAGGGACATGCCTTTATCTTCCCACCAACTATATTCCTCTCAGATATTTTTATAATAATACTGTAGAGGAGTCTATTTATATCTCTGGCTTAGAAACACATTTCTGCATTCATAATTGTAGGTAATGAGTATGAGTGACAAGAAGCCTAGAATTTTGTGCTTCTTTTTGGTAATGGTCTTTTTATAAAGGGGACAACAAAAATTAGTTAAATTTAACCAACATCACTAAACTCTGGTTTTGCCTGCACTGCTAACAGTGCATAGTTCAGTGATGGAGTTTATGAGATTAATTTATAAAACAGACAGCCAGTGTAAGCTTAGGGCAGAGAGCCAAATATATCTGACCTGAACACTGTCTGTGTCAGTTGTAATCTGAATGCCCTTGACAAATTATTTACTGTCTGTAACCCTTAATTCTTCACATTATAAACGGAGAACAGTAGTAATACTTACTTTGGAGGGTCACTGGGATCATTAGAGATTAATGTATGTAAGCACAGTGACTTTCCCATAATAGCAACACTACAAATGGGGCCAGTTACAATGATGATATACCTGCACAGAGAAAAGGGCATTAACATACTCACTCTTCCCTGATTGCATCAGGCCTCCAGGAGTATAGCCAAGAAGGCAGAAGCAGCCTGCAGGCTTTTTAGTTATGGTAGCCTGATGGCTGCCTGAAGCACTGGTGGGGCTGTTTCTCTAAGGACTAACAAGCAGGGAACCAAGAAGACACCTGGAATGTATTCACAACATCCCCAGACAGGGATGGCTTTGGAAGCTGTGACTGGCTGATTGCAAACTGACTTCTGGCCAAGTCCTGCAGGCAGTAATTTTGCTGCCTAAAGGAACTCAGCTATGTCTTATCTAGAAAAGGGAAGTAAGAATAAAACTGACCAGAAAAATAACTGTGTTTTTTTTTTCTCTAAAAGCATTCTATGTACAATATGAAGTTCTCACCTTTTTTCATTCCATGTACAGTAATTACACAGAATGAAGAAAGGTGAGAACTTATTTTTATTTCTTTTTAACAACTCAAATTTTCTCTATGCAGATAAAAAAAAGCAGAAGCACCCAATTCTTAGTGTGTAGGATAGAAAGATATTTCATTTGGACCTGTGTACAAAGAAATGAAAATCTATTCCATATGGAACTGTGTTCTCTGGTAGAGGAATGGAATTAGGAAAAGGACAAAGATATTGGGATGTGTCTTAAATTAAAAAAGAAAAAAAATATGTGTATGTGTTTGTTTACTCTGTGTGTGTGTGTGTGTGAGAGAGAGAGAGAGAGAGAGAGAATTTTAAAGGCATATATCATAGGATGTAAAATGAAATAAGCTAATTTAGGGCATGATATATCATGATATATTATTCAGGTTGGGGTAATTCCAGGGATAGAAGTTGACAGTAATTCCAGGGATAGAAGTTGATATAAAGTATGAACTCTGGACTGTTTGAGGTGATCTTTTATCATCTAAAATGTTTTGGCCTGAGAACATTAGAAGGCTAGGAACACTTAGGCTGAGGATGGGTGCTGTGCCCTTGAAGAGTGCCTAACAAACACCAGAAGCTCAGGTCACTGCTCCTGAGGACAGAGTTTTGGTTCCTGGGGTTGATTAGGTTGCTTCATGTCCAGTGTAATCTGGGCTGAATCTCAGCTCTGTTGTCTTTGCTTTCTTCTGTATTGGGAAAGGAATTCCAAGTACTCTTCTTGACTGTGAATTCCTTGACAGTAGGGCTATGTGACCTTCATCTTGGTGTCGGCCCTGACATGTGGTACATGCTCAATAAAATTTTATTGAAAGCATGGTGTTGGGTTGGGGCTAAGGCTTTTTGTAGAGCCATGTTGCCTTTGTTTTAAAAGAGCTATCATCTTTCCGGTGGCTTCTGAGTGTGTGTTTGCATGTTTGCAAGAGAAGGGAGGGAAGGATGAAGAGAGGAAAGATTCCCACAGAGAAGCAGAAGAGGCTTCTCTTGGCCAGGAAGAGCATTAGCTTATGAAGGGGTAGGTACAGACCTTATGCAGAACTGATTTCTGAGGAATAGTATTAGTTCAGGGTTTTGTCAGAGAACAAAACCTACTGTTATTTTAATAGAGAACATTGATTTTGGAGGACTGGAAAGGCAAGAGGGGAACACTGAGGATCAGAATGACAGTAATTCTAGGAAATAACCAAGGCCCCTGTGGCAGAGCAAAGAGGAGCAGGAGTTGGAGCTCCCACCTTTGGAGGAGGCACCTTGGAGGCCGGGCCAGGCTTCTGAGTAGAGAGAGTTGCTCCTGATCTGGAACCTCAGGACTTAGAGGAGTTCACCCCTCTCCAAGTCCTGCAGACCTGTGTCGGGTATTGCTGAGTGGGTGTAATGGGGCTGAGAGCGAAGAAGTCTCCAAACTAGAACCCACTGCTGGGAAGTAAAGGAGCCAGTCCCTTCTTGCATTTCCAGCCTCTCATCCTCCCTCTGGTACATTCTAAGGGTAGAACCTATGGGGAGCCAATTGGAAAAAGAGATTGTGGCTTGCAGAGTCCCATCACAGATCACACAGTGGAGTATGAAAAGGTGATTACCAGGGTGAGACACTAACGAGCTTAAAATCAACACAGTAAATATACGGAGTATTGGTGTTTAACAGCCAGAGAATATATATTTGGTTGCAAAAATGCAAAGAGGAACATTAATAGCTTTTCTTGAAGTCACTCAACAAATTGGCAGTGTAATGAAAATGAGTTTTATATTTATCCCTATTTAATCTAACTAACATTGAATACTATTCAGAGGAAGCAAGGGTCTTCTTGCACAGTGGAGGTGGAAGCACAGAGTTATGTATGTCTTGGGCAACCTTCCCCACCCGCCAAAAAAAAAAAAAAAAATCTAGACAGAATAAGATAGTATCTTATTTATCCTAATAATTATTTAGATTTTTAAATTTTATTTTTAAATTGTCACTGAACCTTTATTTTATTTATTAATTTATAAATATGTGGTGCTGAGAAACGAATCCAGTGGCAAGTTCTCTACACATAGGCAAGTGCTCTACCACTGAGCTACAACACCAGCCCCAATTCTTTAGTTTTTAAGATCTTCATCGAAAGGAGTAGCAAGTGATGGAAAGTACATGCAGATTCTCAAAAATCTCCATTGATTTAGGATTTTGAAAACTAGGGTGATAAGCCAGGGTGATAAGCCGTGCTCTGGCACATGCCAGCAACTTTGGAGGCAGGGAGATTGTAACTTGGGCAAGTTAGCAGATACTGCCTCAAAATAAACAAACGACTGGAGACATAGTTCTGTGGCAGAACAACCCTGGACCCAGGGTTCAATCTCTAGTACACTACTGCACCAAAAAAAAGTAAAAATATATGTAAAGAAAACAAATAAGAGTTTGTTTTCAGAATGTTTTCTGATGCTCTGAAAATTTAGTAAGTGCTACAGTGTGGTTAGTGTCCATGTAGTTGTTAACCTCAGCATGACTTGGACTCAGATTCCTGTAAAAGCACAGGCTCTCCGTATCTTCTTTTTGCCTACGTCAGTGTAATCTAGCCTTAACTCATGCTGCCGGTTCCTAGAAAGCCCAGTGTGGATTTTATAAGGCCACGCCAATTATAGTTGATAATTGTTGCCATGCTCCTTCCTGAAGTAGGCAAATACTCTGGCAGGTTCTCTAAACAGACATCTTTTGGAGCTCAAGGTGACAAGGTGAATGCCCCCAGGATAAAGAGAATGAAAGGTGGGTGAATTTTCTTTCAAAAGAAAGTGAAAGGGGATGTATAACTCTCTTCATGTGGAGGTAATATGCCCAGGGCAGGGTAAAACCTTCCCCTGTTACTGGTGTGCTGACTGGACCAGATGACTGCTGAGGCGTGTGGCTGTCCTGTGTTCGGGTGGAGGAAGTCAGGACAGGATGAGCACTCAGTCCTCCTACTTCAGTATAACTTTGGGCAAGAATGTGACCTTGCCAAGCCTAGTTCCCTAGGTTAATTATACTTATCTCTACTTATCTCACAATATTGTTATAATGATTAAATGACCTGCTTCAGGTGAATGTGACTGAGACAGTACTCTGGTACTGTTTGTGGTAGTCCAGTAAAATCTTAGCTACCCTTGTCTTCCTGCTATGGTAGGTCTGGGAGGGGTAGACAAGATTGGGGAGCAAATATCAGTTTCTATGCTTTGAAGGAGGGAAGAGAGTCCTAAATTGTATAGACCTACAAAGCAATTACTTGATCCAAATGTATTCTTTTCTTTAATTTATTTTAGCAATAGCCATGGAAGATGTGTCTTAAAAATATCAAAGAGTAGAAGGCTTTGGAATTCTGAGTACTTGGAAGATGTGTTCATGACAGAAGTGGCTTTTAAGCTGAGACCCTAAGGAATCTGAATGTGACTTAAGAGAAGAGGTGATAGCATATCCTTGGCAGGACAGTCACATGGGCACACATCTGGGGTGAGTACTGATGGATTGGGTGTGCCTGTAAGGAATCTGGCTTGGGTGGAATGAGTTCCTAATTTGAGAAATTGTGGGAGGGGGTTGGATAAGGGAGGAGGAATCTTTGAACCTGTGCCAGGAGCTTGGCTAAACATTCAAGAGTTGCAATACTTTCTTAATCAGAGGAGCAACGTGCTGGAGAAGATGCTTTGAGGAGGTAAAATGTCCTGGGCCCTGAAAGAAGGGTGTAAGGAACTTCATACAGGGAGACAGGCAGTGTCTGCTCAGTTAATCTAATCACAAAGAATGGAGGATAACAGTAATGACAGCTAGGAGAGGAGGAGGTAACTCTCAGAGAGACTGTCGACAGATACAGTGACTAATCGTACATGAATGATAAAAAGATAAGAAAAGAGAAGTGAAAGACACTCAGGTTTTGAGGCCATGGGGTTTGCAGCTGCATTAGGTATGCATTAGGAAGCTGCTAAGTTCCCGTAATGAACTCCCTACACTGCTGCTGCTGCTACTTATTTCCACAAGGTCATGACGATTAAAATTTTACTCTGGACCAGGTACTGTGCTAAGCATTTTATATACATTAGTTTTTCTAATCTTTACCAAGATACAAGGTGCTCACTTATTTATCCTCATTAAATATTTTTTTGAGCATCTTGTATGTGACAGATGCCACATTAGACCTTGGAGATAAAATGGGAGCAATATCCGTATCGTATTCATCTTCTGGTCTAGTCAGGGACTCCAGACAATGAACATGTAAATGAAAAATAAATATTGTGGGTTGTGATTAAAGCTGTGAAACAAATGATGATGAGAGAGTAAATGAGGGACTCCCCCTGAGAAAGGCCAAGGAAAAGGAGAAAGAGGAGCCAATCATGGGAGAAATCAGAGAAGAACATTTAATTATGGAGTAACAACAGGAAACACTTGACACGTTGTAGGAACTGCCAGAACATCATGTCTCTGGAACAGAACAAGAGCAAGAGTAGCATAGGTCATGGCTGGATGCCAGAGACAGGCCAGGTCAGTAAACTGTGGGGAGCTTTAGAAGGGCCTCCTTCCCTTCCAATGGGAAAACATCAAAGAGATTTAAAGACTGATGTAATCTAATACACTTGCAAAAAAAATCACTATGGAGAATATGTTGGAAGGAAGTGCAGGTGCACACAAGGAGACTAACAGGTAAGTATTTGCCAGGTGAGAGGTAATTATGGAAGTAGAGATGAGAGAGAGGAAGGATTTTGGAATTATTCTGGCATAGGACTAACAGAATTGCAGATGGAGAGAATGTGGCATTTAAGGAAAGGGAAGAGTGACCACTAGGTTTTTGTTTTTTTAAATAGGGTGATGGTAATGTTGAGATAGGGAAGACTGGAGCAGACTAGGTTTGAAAGGAGAAACTAGCGTTCCTCATTGGACATGATATCTTTTAAAGACCTGTGAGTCATAAACATGGTGATATCACTTATGTAGCAGGAGTATGATGGGTAGTTTTAGTCAGATGGAGATTTTACACTTATTCACATAGAGAGGGTGTTTAAAATCACAGGAGTGGCTCATCCACCAGGGAAGGAGTGTGATTGGGGAAGCACCTAGGTGAATCAGACAAACCCAGCAATGACTGAGACCGAAGGAGAGGACCAGTAAATGAGGCTGTGAATAAAGGAGGAAAACCAGGATTGTGATGGTCATGATATTGATAAAGGAGAAAGAAATGGGAAGGCAGGATGGGTGAGGATCTTTAAAGCTGTCAGTAAGAGGTTCCATAAAACGAAGTCATTGGATTGGGCAGTAGGTAGGTCCTGCCGAGTGGTGAAAACAGTGCAGAGGTAGGGACAGAGCCAGGTAACGGGGTTAAGGAGTGAGTGGGAGTGGAGAAGATCTCAGGCAGACAACTCCTGAGAAGTAGCAACTCTTCAATTCTTTTGTTCTCCTCATTGGACAGCTGAGGAGGCAGGGCTGACAGGGCTTGGTGACCTCCAAAGTCTTTCTGAAAGTACCTAGTGAACCCAGGTTTTGAACCACAGGTGTTTGAGTCTGAAACTCATGCTTTTAGCTTTGGGGATAAACAAGTGTTTTAAAGTTACTATTTGAATGAATTATTTATTTTCTAATTAATTCCTTGTCTCCCATTCTCTCTCACTTGGTTGCTTTCACAAAATGGTCTCTGATTAACATCCAAATAAAGTAAACACAGTAGAGAGCCAGGATTAAAAATGAAATGATGATAGATAAATCAAGGGAATTCAAGCATAAAGTTTATAAATATATTCATTGATTGTCTCCATCTGTCCTAAAGCACATGCTAGGATATCCTGAAATGAAGAATGAAAAATCTTTTATTCTTTTTTTTTTCCCCATTGAATTTGGGCCTTAGGCTATACCTGTGGACATGCTTTGAAAAAAAAAAAACCCAAAAACTAAACAAAAAAACAAAGCATAAAACCTCTGCTTTCCCCTTCATGTTTCCCTTTCTCTCTTCCCATCCTGTCATTCCCAAGGGGCTGCAGTTACCCTGTTGGGACTGGCTCTTGGAAGGGTCTAAGGCATATCCTCTAAAACCCCCATTTTAGTTTCTGTCACTTTGAACATAGGGATGGACAAGGAGAAAAATCTTTCCTTTTTATCTGGTGTCTGACAGAGCAAAAGCTATATTTTATACTTGACATGCTAGGGGTCAAGTAACATGCCACTAGTTGGGCCTCAGGCACAGGCTTAGGTGAGCATTTATACTCAGTTTGTATTTATATTCAGTTGTTACATCAGATATGCTGATAATTTATCTTTCTGCTAGGTGCATCTTACCTTGCCAACATACAAAGGGTCAGTCCCAGTGTACTCTTCCAGAACGAAAAATTGGTTCCAAACCCAGCTCCTCTTGGTTCGCTGATGTGACTGTGGCTTGTCTGACAGGAGTGTTTCTAATTCACCTTGTGGTGTTGAGTTGCCTGAGAGAACGGTGGTTGTAAGGTCCATCAATCCCCAGAAGTATAAGGACATGCCAAGTCCAAGCCAGCTCTTTGCATTGCTCATTCTACCAGAAGTCCACATGGGATTGCAGGATTTTGGAAAGAAAAGTAGAGGACGATGAGCCACTGGTACTCGAGTATTTTCCAAATTAAAAAGTTTATTGGATACGGATGCTTCCCAAATGAGCTCCTGATTCAAGTCAGTCTGCTTGAAGTTAACTTCCTGTCAAAGTAAGGAAACACAGTGTGGTGATGTCAAATTCTTTTCCTCTGGGCTGGTTGCAGGCTTTCAAGAAAAGTCAGTAAATATTCAGTTTTCTACTCAATGAATTAAAGAGTCGACTAGAAATGCTTTAGTCAGATATAATATTTTGGTACAAAGAAGACAACATCCCAATCCTTTGGATATGGATTCAGTGGAAATAAAACTAGTGAACAGCTTTCTTCTCAGGACAACTTAACTGGAGGGTATACTGTATTATTGATGGGTTTGAAAATTAAAAGTACTTTCTTTGAAATATTTGTACTCAGCTAGTCTTCTGAACCCTTAAAAACAGTGTTCACTTCCAAAATTTAGTTAATAACTATATTTCAATTGCTTTTCTTGGCTTATTAATAAAACAGTGAAATCACCCCCCCCTCCCCCTGTTAGCTTGTGCCTACCTCTGTTACTGATAATGCTAGGAGTCTCAGGCTTCATTTCTAAGCAGTCATGGATCACTTCTGACTTTAGTCATTCTCTGAGCTCATGAGAATTCAAGATTCACACTCTAGTGCTTCAGCTTTGAAGCACTGATAGGGGCTGCTAATGTGACCTTTGTAGGACATTGAATGGTCAGTTAATCATTATATCCTTCCCAACAGAATTCAAAGTGCTATTAGTCACATGCCACCGTGAGTGAGCTAAGAGTCTATCCAACAAATTCCCTTTCCTGACCTGAAAGACTCATTTAAGCAAAAGGATGTTACTTCTACCCAGGGGAGGCCTTTCATCAGTCAGACTTCTTTTGTTGCTATGAAGTTGGGTTTAGCTGGTGACCTCACTCCTGGGCTATGACTTCATCAACCTTTTCTTTCCTTACTTGGTTGGGTTTAATGAGGTGGCATAACTCTCAAGCCATACTGTCAAAACAACCAAAATGTTTTCATGAGCTAAATATTTTCACTGTTAATTTGAAGAACTGCTGTCATGTATTAGAACAAATATGTATACTTGGGGGACTTCAGATCTATGCAACTAAATAATTTTCCTTTTCTGAAAGAGACTTAAAATGAATGCATTGATTCTAATTCATTTCTCATCTTCCACCTGTCGTCATCAGAACTGGTTTCTGCTTTCTAATATTCACTATTTAAATATATCTTAAAATATACTATTTTAAAATATCGTATACTCATTTTGTACAATATGTTATTTCATTGCTGTGTAAGAGTGCCTAAGCACTCATATCACTTATTTTCTTTGACCAGTTTTAGCAGCTTGCTTTGGATGTAAGTGTGCATTGTGTGTGGGTATGTAAGTGTTCCGTATTCTGTTTCCACTGGCTAAATTTCATGGACAGAATGAATTTTGGGAGATGTAAAGTAGTACCCTTTATGTTTCCCCATTTCTTACAAACTGGACATAAATTCTTACTAATTAAACCCCCCTGAGTTTACCTGTAGGTGTGATCTGAGGAGCTCAAGGAAAAAAAAAAGTATTAATTGGAAACTTTGTGATGAATATTTTGTAGGCAGTTCAGTTGCCTCAGCTTTCATCTTCCTCTCTTGCTCACTTGGGCCTCCTACAAACTAGTGCAAAGTTCTTATTTTCTTCCCTTTCACTGAACACATACAAAAGTGGCTTTGGGGTCCATAAGGCCTGCAGAGCCCTTGGTGATCCTGTGAGACCCCATGGTCCCTGGACTTCTCAGATTCAGTAACAAAGACTGCTACCTGTTAACTCACTCTTTCTTTCTTTCTTTCTTTCTTTCTTTCTTTCTTTCTTTCTTTCTTTCTTTCTTTCTTTCTTTCTTTTATTAGTTGCTCATGACAATACAATGATCTTGACATATCATACATTTGATTCAAATGGGGTATGCATTCTCATTTTTCCACGGGTACAGGTTGCAGGATCACATTGGTTATATGGCCACCTTTATACATAGAGCAATACTAGTGTCTATTTTATTCTGCTGCCCTTCCTATCCCCCCCTCACCTCCCCTCCTCTCCCATCACCTCTCTCTACCCAATCTACTGCAACACATTTCTCTCTCTTTTTTTCTTCCCCCTCACATCGTCATACATGTATTTTGTATAACAAGATCATGGCATTTGCAGTGAAATGGATGGCATTAGAGCAGATTATGCTAAGTGAAGTTAGCCAATCCCTAAAAAACAAATGCCGAATGTCTTCTCTGATATAAGGGAGGTGACTCAAAATAGAGTAGGGAGGAAGAGCATGAGAAGAGGATTACCACTAAATAGGGAAGAGAGGTGGGAGGGAATGGGAGGGAGAAGGGGAATTGCCTGTTAACTTTTTCTATGTTAAAGAACTTAATGGAGACATTTGATAGAAAGGATATTATTTCTGCTTCCTGAGAGTGAAATGCATGAAAAACACTCCTTGCACACCTTTTTAGAAAGTAAATATTTAGTTATTCAGTAATTACTTATTTTTATCACCATTCAAGCTGCTTTTATACAAATGAAGGGAAAAATTAGTTCTATCAAAAATATTAACCAGTTTGCAGATATTATAAATGATATGGTTCTCATATTCATGTTTTTTTTTGTATGGATATAAATAGATTATGTGTTTTGGGGATAATTGTTGTTCTTATAAAGGAAGATACTGATCTATGAATATTTGTATATATAGATCTGTTTAGGAAGACTACATATGCCACACGAAGAATACATTAGTGGAAATTGACTTTTGTGTTAAATGAGTCTTTTAAAAGACCCCCCTCCCCTGCCCAAACACACCCTTCCTAAAGAAAGTGAACAGCTTGGTAATGAACACAGTTGGAAGAAATTAAAGTTGCATATAAAGTGTGCTCTCAGTAAATTGTTCATTTTGTTACTTAAATTCATTGTGATATTTAAAACGTAGTGGGGAGAGATGGTTACTGCTTTCTTCTTGAAATGAACTGGGTTTTTATGGTCTTCCTCTGATTTCTTTCCTCATTATTCTAGTTTTCCTGAGCTTTTCAATGTTTAGTGGAAGTACTACCTAGAAAAGCTCTAGTGATATCTCTGTAGAAGCAGCCAGCAACTGTTAGCTACTCCTCATGTGAAGGTGGGGTGTTTAATGTTCTGATATGGCCTAATACCTTCACTAAGGGAAATGTTATTAGTGGTGTCATGGTTTTAGGCAGCTAAACTTCTTAAGCTATCACCTTTACTTATAGAAAGAGCCTCAAAAGTACACTTAAAAGAAAAAAGAGACTTTATGGGAATGTTAGATATTACAATGAAACATGTCAGGGTACCATAAGGTACATCAACAGCAAATCAGAATACAAAAAACTCTATGTCACAACGTTATTCTGCCTCACAATCAAGGATTTTTCTTGAGAAATATGAGCATGTTCATTTTACTTAGGAGTCAAAAATCTTTCAACATAGATTACAGACTCCCAGAGAATGATATAGGTGTCACAGTCTAGATGGGAATGAAAGTTCATGTAATGATAGATAATATTTGTGGCTCATGAACAACAATATCTTCATTGTGGAATTTCATAAAATATATTTTCAGTGCCCCTGTAACCAAACTTTGAAATTACTGGTTTTGTTTACATATATCTGTGTCAATGACCCAGATCTGCCATCAGGGATCTGTTTTGGGAAGGTGTATAATATGATTTTGTATGTTGAAAGGTTAGCTGTTCTTTGACCAGAAGTCATTTCATTTACTACAGTGGTCCTATCCATCTCCATTTCTTCCTAGGGGGCAGTCATTAGACAAGGACAAGCTCCATCCCTCATTGTGACCATCAACTCATCAGCCTTCCCAAAGCCACTTATCCGTGAAGGCAGTCAAATCTCAGTAGAGCCAAAAGAGTTACCCAGCTACTAGATTTCCTGTATTTTGAGTTGTGTTCTCACCTCCATTTCCCATCACAGGCCTCACCTGGCTCACAGCATCCCCTTTTCCCAACTTAACACTTCTGAAATGGGGTGTGTTTTAAAATAAGTGTATATATATTTAATGTACCCATATTTTATTCCTTCACCACTCAGAAATTGTTAATTAACTGATGGTATGTATAGAACTGAGGAATTACGATGTTACTTAACAATGAACAAAGAAAAAATGAAGAATACTTAATTTCTACGGTGATTTCTTGGAACAGGTAGTCACAAGTTTTGCTTATTCAAATTTGGCTACTTAATTCTTTCCTTTGTTCTCCAAGTTCCTCAAAAACTGGAAATACTGAACCTAGAGATTCAGCTTTCATAGTACTCACTGGAACTATTGTCAGTTTTCTTTCCTGTTCTGACTCCTCTTTGCCCTCCCTTTCTTTCCCAAAACCAAACTAATTTATGGGAGGGAGTGCTGTCTTATAAATGGAACTGTGGGGTTCCTGTGGTGGGGAAAAGGTTCAAGGTGGTTTAATTGAAGTTGCGGAGCAATATCTAGTTTTATGGAAGGAAAGGGATATAAGTGTGCTTGTGTGCATATGCAGATGAGAGGAATAGAACAAACAAACACAAAAGGAGTAGAAAGCTTGAATTATACAATTAAGAGCTGGCTTTGAAAAACCCGATTGGTTCCATCATGAGACCTGCTTTGTGTCTTCTGTGTGCATGTTGACCTGCTAGCTATAAATTCCCTTGCTTGGGTCATGAGTAAAGGCATCCCCACTTTAGAAATCCTCTGCTCAAGTTTATGCTTAATTTCTCTCTGCTCTTCATTGTCATTATAATCACTTTTTCCAGTTGAGGGTACCCTGTCTTTCCTTCCTTAGCCTCCAAGACTGGCAAATAGATTCTTACTGATCCTTTCACACATACTTAGTATCTAGTAAATGTTTTAATCCTCAAGGAGTCAGAAAGTTTTTGACCTACTTTACCATTCCTCTAGTTTTCACTTTTAATCAAGCTTATGAAAGTACAGTCCAGTCCATGGGCAATTTCTTTGACTGCAGTCAGACAAGAATGATCAATTTTGATTTTTGAGAATTGTCCCACATGGTCACTAATGTCTCATCTTATGAGGCATTTATAATTGCATTAAATTTGTGCTTGTTCATTAAAAAAGCATGTATTTGAAACGTAATCCTTTGGCTAATGTTCTTCTTTGATAAGAAGTTGCAAATAATTGCTACTAAGTGTTTTCTCTTTATTACTTTGCCTTTGTATAAAACTTCAGGAAGGTAGGGCAATTCTGTAGTCTTTCCTGGACCACAGACACTCACCCATAGGAAGTAGAATTTGGAGAACAGATAAGTTTGCTATCTAAAATTAAGATTTTTAGTATCAAATACATTTAATCAAAGAATGGCTTGAGTTTGCATTTCAGCCATACCACTTACTCTCTGTGCAATCTTGAGCAAGTAACAAACTCCTCCAGTATTAGTTTGTCATTTACAAACTATAGATGATTATAGACTCTATTCCATAGGGTGATTGTGAGAATTAAGTGAGAAAATAAACATGAAACACCTAGCACAGTGTTTGATGGTTAATTTTGTCCTGAAAAATAGTAGATAAATATTAGTTACCTTTCTCTCCTTCAAGGAGATTACAGTATCAGGGGAGATATTACCATGAACAGTAGTGATAGAAACAGTAGTAGGAATAGGCTAAGTGTTGCAGCATTACTATCAATGATGATAGTAGTGTAGTAGCAGCCGTAGCACAACCAATAGCAACAGAAGAAATGGCCTGGAGTGTTTATTCTATGCCAGGCTATGTTGAGTAATTTATATTTAATTTATATTTTAATATTTATAAGAATTTCATAAAAGATTCTATTTTCCCATTTTACAAAGAGACCAACAGTGGTGTGCCAGGGTCACCTCTTCAGGAGACACAATTTACATTTTTCTTCCTATTTCCTTGAGTTTGGTGGTGATGTGTTTGTGCCATGGATAATTAGTAAATGCTCCCTAGCTGGTAAGAGGATGAACTAGAATTCTTCCCCAGAAGTGACTCCACGGCATGTGCTTAACACATAACGAATTGTAGTACAGATCTATTTGTGATAAGGGCCACCAGACCCCTAACACAAGATGCCAGTCCAGGTCAGAAGAAAGAGATGTGATTTCTGTGTGGGTGTAAAAGGTTTAAGGTAGCTCACAAACCAGTCCTTGAAAGATAAGAGAGGAGGGCCAATTGAGGTGAAAAAAACTGCAGACCCAAAGTGCAGATACCGAACATCAAGGGCCTATCTGGAAGAATAATAATTCAGTTTGTTTAGACAATATGGTCTATTCAGGAGAGGTAATGAGATATGAGACAGGAAATAAGGGCAAAAACCACTGGCTAGGAGCTTTGGATATTGGAATGAAGTGCTTGGAACATATTTGGTTGTCTAGAGGAGGGGAGATTGGTGCATGTCTGAAACCTGGAGGAAGTAGAGTCACCATTGTTTGCCAACTGACCGGACATGAGTGGGGGGGGGGGTGAGAAAAGATGAAATAACCATGACATAAACTTTTGTGCTTGGGTTATGGCAGGAAGTTGGGAGGAACCACTAGTTAGAACCAGAGTGATAAATATGGATGTAGAATTAGGGAAAAAACAATCATTATTCTATGACTGATTGTTTAAAGAGGCAAGAACTTTCCTTCTGAGTCCAAGACTTCAAAGTGGCTCTGGGCATAAAAAATGTGAGCTGCTCTCTCAGAGAAAAACCTCTCCTCTTAGGGAGCCACTGCACTGACTCTACCCTTGCTGACCAGGCACAGCACCTGTGCCAGGTAAAATTTATCTTCAGCTTCAACTCAGGGGATGTTTGACTCTCTCATTTTAATATATTACTTCGCCCCATAGAAAACAAGGCATACATAATAAGGTAAATTATTATTATTATTATTATTAGAGCAATTCTGAAATACTTTAATAAATTTGCTTTTAAATAGTCTTTACAGAGTAACAGGCATACTTTTTAAAAAAATTTTTTTAGTTTTAGGACACAATGCCTTTATTTCATTTTTATGTGGTGCTTAGGATTGAACCCAGTGCCTCCCACGTGTGAGATGAGTGCTGTGCCACTGAGCTACATCAGCCCCCACCTGGCATACTTTTATTCTAAGCTTTAAAGATGAAAAATGTACAGTAAATTTGTGAAGAAATCTGTATTTCTAATTACCAGTATTTTTTGATTTTTGAAATGTCTGTTTAGATATACATGATAGGAGAGTGTATTTTGCCATATTATACATACATGGACTATAATGTTTTTCAATTAATATTTACATACAACTATGTTGAGGTGAGGGAAGGAATAATGGATAGAAATGTTTAAAGAGAGCTAAATTGGGATTGGGGATGTGGGTCAGCTGTATAGAGCACTTGCCTAGCATGTGTGGGCCCCAGTAAATAAATGGAACTAAATCTTCAACTACTCAACTGGGATGTCAACTACTAATATTAGGAGTGAATATCTTAGTTATTATCTCTCTGTATAAGCATAGGAATAAATTGCCAAATTGAAGAAACAACCTAAAGTTTACTTTTGGGGATTGGACTTTGGTGGTAGGGCAGGGAATTGTCAGTGCCCTCTTGGTTTGTTTTTTTTTTTTTTTTTTTTTTTTTTTTTTTAACCAGTGACATACTTTACTTTTAATAAAATAACAGTTGTTCAAAAATTTTTAAAAACACATTAAAATAAGCAAAATGAATACTGAAGGACTGAATAGAAAAGAAACCCTCCAAACAGATCTCGTGAATATATTTTATTTTAGTACTTTTCTTTAACTTTTAAGTGTTTCTGTGATCAAAAGGAGCTGTATATCAATGAATACTCTTATATACTAGTGCTTCTTTTTTTTTCAAAGCTTGTAGTTATTTTATTTATGGTATGGTCTTTTGATTGTGGTTTCACCCAAGTGAGAAAGTGGGTATATTTTAGTACAGCAGTTTCTAGAACTGTACTCTTCTAAACTCTAGAAGTTCTCAATCTTTTTCAAGATCTACTATGAAATGGGTAGGCTCTCCTATCTTAGTCCTCTTTTGTTTGTATTATGGTTTAGATATTAGGTGTCCCCCCCAAACTCATATGTGAGATAATGCAAGAAAATTTAGAAGACAAATGATTGGGTTGTGAGAGCCTTAACCCAATCAGTGAAGTCATTCCCTGAAGGGATTATCTGAATGGTAACTGAAGGTGAGTAGTATGTGACTGGGGGAAATGGGACATTAGGGGCCTGTTTTTGGTATACAAATTTTGTGTCTGGAGAGTGGAGTCTTTCTCTGCTTCTTGATTGTCATGTGAGCTGCTACCCTCCACCACACACTTCTGCCATGATGTTCAGCCTCACCTCCAGCCCTGAGGTATAGAGCCCACAGTCTATGGACTGAGACCTCTGAAACCTGAGCCCTCAAATAAACTTTTCCTCCTCTAAAGTTGTTATGGTCAGTTCTTTTAGTCACAACAACTAAAAAGCTGATTAAAACACGTTGCTATGATTTTTCCTTTAATTAAGCTCCATCTTAATCTGCATTACATATTTGGCATTGAATAGTGAAATGGGAAAAGGAAAACATGCAGGTTATTAGAACACATGGAAAAAGAAAGTAAAAGAGAAGATGTAGGTTAATATGATTTTTTTTATCAGGTTGGGGACCCTTCCTAAAGTATTTTCAAAGATAGTAAAGGAAAATTTTGATATAACATTCAAAATGTTATAGTTTTATGTGTAAATATTAGCAGGCATGAGATAGCAAGGGATTATTATTCTCAACATATTAAAGATTATTTATACTCGGTGTTAAGAAAGATGATCATTCCAATATTCATTCAAAATGATTGAATGACAATCAAAAATTCACAAAAAAGTAAATAAAATTATCTATAAACTGTCTATGAATAAGTTTACTTACACAATTAGCTGGGGGATTACAAGTAAGAAAATATAATTTTAACTTATTAAATTGGCAAACATTAAAAAAATAACTAAGCTAACCAGTTGCTGAGCATATGTTGCTCATATACTTCATATGGTAGTGTAGGTTGATAAAAACTTTCTGGAAGGCAATTTCCCAATATGTGTCATATCTTTAAAATGACTATGCAATTGCTCCTAAGAAATTACTTGTGCATATAGTTTATTTAAATTTATATTTATTATAGCCTTCTTATTATAGCAAGAAATTAGAATAGTTCAGATTTGCAACAATAGATGATTTTAAAAATTAAGATACACAGGGATATTATGCAATTCTGTCTTTGAAGGAAGATTTGAAATTAGTTTTAAAATTGCTCTCAAAACACCATTTATTATCAATTTCTTAACAAATTGTTGCTACACACCCTTCAAACTAGAAAAACAGAATTTAGCTCCTCATAGTTTTATGATAAAGTAGGAGACTATCCTGTAGAAATACTTCACAGTAAACTAATACAGAGTCATCAAGTTAGAATTAGCTAATCCTAGATCAGTAAGTACCATTATTTGCAGATCCTGATACATTTATGGAAGGTAATTGTAGAAGGACTTGTTCATAAGCCTGAGATTCAGTAATATTCTCTTTTCCTTGATACCACTGTGCACATGATAAGAGTTAGCAACCTGCCTCTAATTATATCATAGTAATAAAATTTCTGGAATAAGGATTGGTTATATGTCCTCATTTTTCTGGAGTCCTTTTATTCTCTGATGTTTTTCAGTAGTGTTCTCTAGCTGGGTAACCGGAACCATCTTTCAAGCAAGTGTGGGAGGCGGTCTTAATGTGGACTCTGTGAACACATTAGAAAGTCTCCCTTTCCCTCATCCTCCGCAGACTGGTCCAGGCAGCCTCTGATAGGATAATTAATGTATACTTCAGTTTTTATACTTCTTTAGAAGTTCTACCATGTTAATAAGGAATGTTTTTTTTTTTTTTTTTTTAAAAAAAAAAGATTTACAATGACCCAAGACAAATTGGTCCCAAGTGGGGTTTTTCTAAACAGAGCGGAAATGACTGCCACCAAGATGAGTAAAAACTGTTCTAAGTCAGAGTCTTCTCAGCCATTTGAACCTCAACAGAATCCAGCCTAGTTTGGCACAGAGTCACCAAGTAGGATAGGACCTGAATCAAAGTGTGAAACTGTGGTATCATGCAATGAGGGAAGGGGACTCAACCTGCTGTGCCTTCATTGCTTGACCTTGTACTGGATCATTTGGGCACTGAGTCCCATTTTCTGGCTAGCAGTTGCTGTGAGATAAATCACCTCAAAATGTAGAAGCTTAAAATAGCAGTCATTAGTTCTCGTGGTTTCTGTGGGCTGGGAATTTGGATGTATTTTGGCTGGGTGATTCTGGTGTGGGCTTCCTTGGGCATTTGCAGTCAGATGGTGGCCAGCGCTGGGACTGCTAGAGTCTAGTGCTTCTGGGCTTCACCATCGCTCCGTATGGTCTCATTTAGGACCTCAATGTTTGATTTCCATATACACCAATTTGGGCTTCCTTACATACAGTGACTTCTGGGAGGGCAGTGGACTCAGGGCTCCAAGGTGAACACTCCTATTTTCAAAACAGAAGGAGTGTCACCTTTTACTGCCTTACCATAGAATTGCCTCACCTTTACTTCGGCAGTCTTGTGCTGGTTATGAGCCACTAGCAAATACACACTTCCAAGATAAGAAAATGAGACTCTACCTCTTAAAGGGGTGTGGTAAGGCTCCACGGGAGCTTATAGGAGGCAAGATACTGTTATGATCATCTTTAGAAGATACAGTGTGCCACACTTGAAACATCAGTTAGGCCACCCAAGGTCCTTGAGTTCAATGCTGAATTTTTTTTTTTTTTTTTTTTTGTAATCTCAGAATAGCAAAGAGCTAATTCCTGTTAAAGATGAAAATTCTTATATTTTGAAGTGGGTGAGATTTTTTTTTTTCTTTAAACAACAAAACAAGTTTTATTAGTCTGGTCTAATTTCCATTTATGCTGTGAAAGAGGTGGGTGTACATAAAGGAGAAAATTCTATGCTAGCTCTGTGTATAGCACTTTTGACTGTTGTGGCATGACAGATGAAATATGGTTCTGACTTTTCAGTACTGAGTGACTGGAGAATTGTTAGCAACAAATTGTTTTCAACTTCAGTGCAGTAACAAGTAGTAGTAAGGAGTAAGTATAGGAGTAGTAGTATAGGAGTAAGTTCTGCATCAAATGTTCAATATCCATTCATAATTTTAAGAATATCTAAAGTCATGATCATTAACTATTCTGAAGTGGAACTTGTAAAAGTAATGATAGGAAAATATGTGACTTGGCTTTAGATAAATGGGTCATTGGAGAAGTTTTAGAAGATAAAATAGACAGTGGATGATCTGGTAGTCTCTGGAAATGAGAAACTCATTGGACAAAGAGAAGATTAGTGGATCATAGTGAATATCACTTCCTTCCAGTTAGATTTCTAATTTTGTTCTTTTGTTCCCCTCCCCAGACTTTGACACACATCCATCCAGGTAGAACTGCAAAGTCAGTGAGAGAGTCCTTCTGTTTCTCTGTAACTCCATTACCTGCACCCCTGTGTCGGGTTACTTAGACCTGGCAAATTCTACTGAGCTTTCTTTGAACATCTTTCTCAAATCTTTTTCACCTGCTGCAGGTGATGGTTCTGGTGTTTTACATTTTATACCTAGACCACTCCAAAAGCCTGCTAATAGGTTTCCCTACATAATATATTCTCCTTTAGTCTGCCAAAGTGATTTTATCTTATTGTGCTACTCATTTTCCAGAAGTTCTCCAGTGATTACTCATTTCTTGACCAATCAAAATCTATACTCCTTGACAAAACATTTAATGATCTCTGTGATCTGACTTCTACCTACTGTTCTCTTATCTCATCTCCTGTTTCTGCTCCCCTCCTTCTTTTTTTTTTTTTTGGTCTCTGAAATAAATTTATAGATCCCATATTTTAACACCTTCATGCTTTTCTTCAAATACAAACACTTTGTCTAGGCCCTGCTTTGCTTGGCAGTCTCTTTCCAGGGAGCATTTATTAATTCCCAGGCCTATTTTCTGTGACACACCATCACATTCTCTCCCTTATGCCAGCATAGCCCATATGTGGGGTTGTGGGGTTTACTTTCCCCATTAGCCTATGAATTCCCCGAGGACTGTAACTGTCACCTCTGTATCTTTAGAATCATCAGAGTTTATTAGCACAGTTATTTAGGCACCAAGCAAGGATGTAATAAAATGGAATAGAATTACATAAAAAGTGAACAACAATTTAGCAATGTAATGTTCGCATTTCAAAGAGAATATTGGCATTTGCATGGCTATATTAAAAATGTTGCATCCTACAGAACCAGCAGGTGGAACTGGCATCCTGGATAGCATGTCCATTTCTGAGAGCTACAACCAAATATTGTTTGGGAAGGGAGATAATTTGAAACTTGGAACAGGCTCAGAGAAGTCCATAGATTCAAAAGATGAAACCTAAGTGACTGAGAAAAGGAAGCTTTACAGCCAGGGGAGAGAAAGGTACAGCTCAGCAATGACATCTGGATTTTAAAATTCATCTTTACAGGAAATGGGCATCTCTCAGAAACCAGGAATAGACATATGATCTTTATCAGAGCAGAAGAGATTTAAACGATAGGTTTCCTGACAGTGAGACTTAAATTGAGACAGGAAGATGAAGAAACTTCTTGTCCCTGTTTAGGCAAAGAGTGGCAGGAAACTACAGGTAGGAAGTTTCCCACTGACTGTTGTGAAGATCTGCCAAAGGTGAGAAATGGAATCAAAGAGCATTTAGGTCTTCTCACACCCTAGAAATCAAGAATGTTTTCATAATAGTAAGCATTTATACTATTTTACTCATTTTTTCCTAGGAGTAATGTTGAATTTACAAGCACAGAGCAGAAATAATTAGCTGTCTTTTTAAAGGTATAATTAATTGATGATGGTGATAGATGCTATTTCTACTCTTGCTGTAAAACATTAGTTAAAAAAACTTTTCCCCTCTTTTATGACCTGCTGATTGATCTCAGGTAGCACACATGACAGGACAGGATTGTTAACTCTGATGCTGGAAAACTGGTTGATATTTGGAAATTACAGTTACCTTCCCCTACTTTGATACTGGTGGCATTTCTCTGCTTTCTGATATTTAAATATCATGTAACAGTGCATCAAAGACGAACAAGTGTTACTAGTGTGAACTGCATTACCAGTTAAAATTCCTGTGTATTTTCTTTCTATGTCAGTAATTTGAGTTTCTTTGGAACAGAAAATACTCTTAGGCAAATTTTAATTCATTATTTCTTCCTCTTATAATCAACACCCTTCATCTTCCCTATACAGTAAAGAATCATTAAGAGAAACCCATGTAAATTCCACAAATTTTTGTTCTTATTCTCTAAGGCTAAGAACCATTTAACAGGAACCAAGCCCCATGCTGTAATCCATATTAAGGAGAAAGATTTTGCAAATGTTTCTTTGCAAAGTATTAAAAGTAAATGAAGGTTAAAGAAGGAGGCTAAGACAGAAACCTTATTAATGGGAAATACATTCTGATAAATCAAACTGATTTCAATCTTAATAGTCCATTTAAATAATAGAATTTGTTAATAGCATCAAATTAGAATTAAAGAGAGAGATAAAAGTCTATTTCCACAAGTTGTTTCAAAACAAGACATTCACTGGCTAATACCATATTACATAAATCTGATTGTACTGTACATAATAATGTATGCCGTACCATAAAATCCTGCTGGGAGATGTGTTTAATCAGATCCCTTTGATATCACTTGAGTGAAAGCTACTTTGGACTCAGAAGAATCAAAGAGAAATATCTTTGGCTCCTGCAGTCAATCTTAATCTATTGTGGAAGCTAGTGCCCTTTCCACACTGCACCCTAATCTACTCCCAAATATAAGTATAACTTAACTGGTTGGGATTTCTGATTTGTCTTTTCAGAATCCATGAAAGAGATTTGTTTTGCTTTATAACCATGTTCAACATTGACTGTTGATTTCTAAGTTTATCACAAATCAAGATAAAGATTTTCGGTTGGCAGGAATTTTAATGGGCACTAGTAAACCACAATTAACAATTATCCAATAATAATCTTAAATTGCTCTCTCAGATGGCTTTTTGTGGCTCCCACAGGGACTAAACTGACAATCTCTTCATTTCACTGACCAATCCTGAACAATTTGTGAAGATATGTCATAGCAGATGAAAAATTTTAAAACTCACTTTTTTCCTTTTTCCATGGAATGAGTTATTTTTGCTTCATCTCTAAACTTGAGCTCTGGAGTTCACCTCCTGCTGCCAGCTCCCCTTAGACATCAGGAGAACTTAAAGTGGTCCTCCCTTTGCCAGTTCGGAATTGATTTTTAAATTATAATCCACTGGAAAGGTGGCCATTGGATGTAGGGAATTTAATTCAGTAACTCTGAAGGGAGAAGTTTCACCTCCCCTGCTGCCAGTGCTACTGGGTCTAAGCATTTTCCGGGGGAGATGAGACCCAGCCCACCATCAAGTTACTCATGCAACCTAAGCGACTTGGGAAGGCAGCTAGAACAAAAGGCATCCCTTGTGTTAGGTGATTAGCAGCAAATGATGTATGGGGGTGGGAGGGACCGTGGTGTATACAAGGAAGGGGAGCTGGCAGTTGCCCTTGTCTAGAGTAGGGAAGGACAAAGAATGCTGGTCCTGAACACTTGGGGCCCTGGGGGATTTCTTAACAGAATCAAACTGCAGAGGACTATTAGCAGCCTTGCACAGTAAGAGCTAAAATTCTTTGGACATGTTGGCCTCACAGACAGTGGAAAATATCTAGTGGCAAATACCTATCAGCTGCTTCTGTATTTCAGCAACAAAAGATAATGGGAAAGCTAACAAATTGCATGTCTTTTTCACTTACCATTGCTTAGTGTTTCCAGTAAGTAAATGCAGTTTCTTAGCTGAGCTGTTCTTTCAAATTATTGTTAATTAAATAATACTCCCTAAGAAATCTGTCATTACCGGCAGCCAGGAATGGGTTTGTTGAGTTTGCCTAAGGCTGTTAATGCTCTAACAAACACTCTCTTAATTGACATAAGAGGTAATTTCATTGGGGATTGTAATTCACTTTTCCCAAAATTTTATAATATATTTTATATCTTAAACTTTTTTCCTTTTTGCTTCTACATTTGGAGTTCCATGAGGCCAGAGGGATCATTCTCTAATGATTCACCCACTGAATAAGTCATTCTTTGTAATGGAAAAAAATGTACATTGTTACTGAATCTATAGTTTCCCTTCCATTATGACTAAAGAGAAGCAACTAATAACAGATTTCAAAATTAACTTAATTTCCCCCTGTTCATTTCATTTCTTATTCTTTAAAATGAGTGATTCTTGCTGGGAGAAATAATTTCTGGTATGTCAGAGACCTGACTTTGACATCACTTCCTGCCAACTATTTTCCTTGTAGATGGGAGTGTAGGATGGGCAGAGGAATTATCACTAGATAGAGTTGAAAGGAGGAAAGACAGGGCATTTGGCTCCAGAGAGGAACATGTGCCAGGGCCTAGAATTGAAAGTGACTTTATCTACAAGCATTTTCCTTCTGTTCATGAGCAGAGAATAAGGACAAGTATTAAGAAAAAGTCACTTTTTTTTTTAAGTGTTAGAAAACCCTCATATGCCATTTCAAAAAGAAGTGCTATTTCAGCCTTTTCTTGAATGACCTCTTTTTCATCATAATGTAATATATTTTTTTCACCTTTTGACGGGTACTTTGGTTTTTTTTTTAATAAAGTTACATACTTGTTTCAGAGGAATTACACTTTAGAATGCATCCCGGTGGTATTTCATCCTAACCGTTTCATTTGGTTGAATTAATGTGCAGCTGTGCCTTAGTGGGTGGTGGGGGGAGAAGCATAACTTTCAGTTTCACATTTTCAGTATCATGATAGTAACCTTTATTATAATTAAAGCATAATTTAGCTGGATAGTACAAAAACATCTCCACATTATATCCGTGATTTACTTTCTTGTGGCCAAAATTATTTCTTTCATTTCACCAAGTTCACGTCTTGACGTTATTCCTCTCCACTGGTGTCACTTGGTAATCCTCCATGCTACTTTTCCCCCCTCAAGTTCTTGTCTCTCTGTTTTTCCCATTCAGTGGTGAATGGGCAGGCATCTCTGCCAGTATGCCTATACATGGCTGAGTACACTTGCTGAAAAGCAGGGTCTCCTTTTGTCTGAACCCTGGATGGCTGCATGTCATTCTGCACCAAAGGGCAGGGCTTCCCTCACAGTAGGGCCTTTGCAATAATTGCCAGAACAAATTGAGCTCAGGCTTATCAGTTCTTTCACCCTTTCAGTTGGAAAATGGAGGGAATAACAGAACAAGGCCATTTTTGACCAGTGACAATACAGTGTAGAAATAGATTGGATACAGCCAGTGCCCAGTTGTGTTCAGATGACTGTCATGGGATAGATGGTAAGATATGGCCCCCTGATCACTGAGTTGAGACTTGTTTTTCACACATGACCTACATATACAGCAGGAGAATTACTGGAATTTATACACAGCCACCCAATAAAGGAAACACAAAGAGATGTGGTGGGTTGGTGTTTGTGTTAGCAAAGACAATGGTCAGATTTTTTTTTTTTTTTAACTAGAAATCAATGAAATAAATAGTCTGTAGTAAGACATTTGTACAAGATGCTCATTTAAAAATACTGTGGCAATTTTTTCTCTCTCTGTCCCTACCAGAATCTGTCAATCAGTTAAATGCTTTATATATTTGTGGCATAGTTATATACCTCTCCCTGTGTTTGTGTATGTGTGAGTATGTGTAGCTACATGTTTTCATTCATTCATTAATTCCACATGTATTAGGTAACCGGCAATAATGTGCGTATACAAATGTGACTGCAAGCAGATGCAATAAGCATAGCTGATTTTCTCTTTTACCCACACACATATAATGCCAAAGCCTGATTCTAAACCCACAACATACCACAGGCTCTCTTCCAGAAGTCTTTCCAACTTAATGAGAGATTGTGTTGAGTTCAAGGATCACATATACGCCCAAGGCTGTATACTGTGTCACTCTAGGACCAGTCGGAGGGGAGAGGAGATGGGACCTTTGCCAAACTGGGCAGTGAGCCTTGTGTATTAAAACTGCTAAGGCAGCCAGAGCACCTGTCTTTGTGACAACCAGTCTGTATTTTTAAATAACGTTATTTATAAACATTTGGAAGAGTATGTGTGTGTGTGTGTAGCAGGGAGGGAAGGCGGCGGGAGAGAGAGAGAGAATGTGTGTGTGTGTGTGTGTGTGTGTGTGTGTGTGTGTGTGTGTGTGTGTTAATTCTCATTCAGTGAGGGAGGCTTTGCTCAGCTGCTTCCAGAGACTGGAGATAGACAAGACAGGGAGCTCCAGCCAACTGAGAGGCTTTCCATCTGCCCTCTGCTTTGCTTGGAAGTAACCAGCCAGACCAACGGTCTCAGCTTTGTTCCTTTTTCCCCCAGTCATGGTTCTGATCTGAAGCAGAGGCTGACATGAAACAAACATGGCATTTTCCTTTGAAAATTGGATTCTGAAATTGGCTTCATCTTTCCCAAAGTACAATGCTAGTGCAGTTCTTTCCCAGCTTTGTGAATGTCATAAAAAGAGTCTGCATATAAAGCAATTACCACAGGGGTGTTTGGTTTGGTTTTTGGTGGTCAAGAAAGGGATATGCTCTAGTTGCTTGAATGTAAGTGGTTGTCCCTGTATAGAAAGTCATGAAAAGGGAAACAAATTAATAATAAAAAACACCTCGCCAGCCTTTTATTAGCAAAATTTAAGGGGATTTAGCAAACTGTGGAGTTTGCTAAATGTGGCTTCTTGAGGAACTTCATTAGCATCATGCATAAGCTATAGTTGACAGTTAATGGTTGCCAGGGCCCCACAGGTCATGACCCATAGCCAGTTTGTTGCCATTGAAGTGATGCTTATGGTAAGAGACCCCTGGATAAAATGTATAAGGTGTGGATGACCATACATTATCTGAACCAGTTACACTGTAGTCATTTGAAACTGTAAGACTTTTAATGGGGCAATGGGAGGGAGGAAGATACTGGAAGAGTATAATATATTAAAGGTCTCTCAGCAGCAACTATGCTAAAATGGAAAGGTAAGGAAAGGAATATTTTTAGGAAAGAATTATCAATATTATTTAATATCATGCTCTTATCCTCCCCAAACACTACACACATCTCTGCACAGAAATGAAAAAGAATCCTAGAGATCAAGATTGTTCTCCATGTATGCAAGGACAAGACTTGAGATTTTTTTTAATATTTATTTTTTAGTTGTAGGTGGTATTCTACACAATACCTTTATTTTATTTTTATGTGGTGCTGAGGGTTGAACCCAGTGCCTGATGCATGCTAGGCGAGCGTTCGACCTCTGAGCCCCAACCCCAGCCCCAAGACTTGCAGTTTTAACTCAGTTTCCCTTTGAATTTGTGACTCATTGTTGTGCATGCAGATACATTTGAGGTGCTATGAACTTAATAATGAGAATGATCACAAAGAAGGTACAAGAGGAAGTAACCAGCCATTTACAGAATCAGTTCTCCAGTGGAAGCAGTTTGATGTGAGTGCAACTGGACTGCTTGGGTTGGTATCTTAGCTTCCTTGTTTATGGCTCTGATAACTTGGGCAAATATTTAATCTTTTTGTACTTCATATATGCAGAATGGAGCTAATACTAACCAGTTTCTACATGTCTTACCTAAGTTATATATGTGAAGCACTGGGAATTAGAACTTTGTCAACAGTAAGTACTCAATAAACCCTAGCTATTAATGCTGGTAAAAGAAGCAATGTAGGTTTTGGCATCAGGCAGAAATACGTTTAAATTCTTCTTTTATATTTTTTGGCAAATAACTAAATCATTTTGAGGATGAGAGTTTTTCAATACACAAAATTGTGAGGTTCCTATACAGATGAAATTATCACATATATTCAATAAAAGAACAAATATGTAGAACATAATAGATGTTCAATAAAAGTTTAAAAAGTAGGAAAACAATACTCCTATGGTGTAAATTGTAATTTTAGTCTTTATTATTGTTTGGAAAGTTTCCTTTAGGTTTTGGAGGAGGAATGAATTTTTCCAACTTGGAACTTCGTGTTAGTTATTGTCCAGTAGTGGTGATTTTGCCAAAGCTATTGAAGTTGCAAGCCATGTATTGGGTTGATAGGGGAAATGGAAGCTCTTTAGTAATAGGCTATAAAATTCTACCTGGTTTATCATAAGAACATTTTATTCCTGATACTTTTTGGGAGTGTGGGGGACACCTAAATGCCACAGACATTCTTCTTCATTGTGACTATGTGAAATGGCCAGATTCTTAAGAGGAGAAGGAGAATTATGTCTCACAAGTATCTCCAAAGATAGACTTGAAAACATATTTTGCAATTGAATAATTTCTACATGATCTTAATGAGAAAATGACTGAGGATATCTGAGCAATATGCTCCCTGATGGTAAACCCACCATTATGTGTGGAGACTTAGAGATGGTGTCAGACACCCTTTGGGGTGTCTGTCTACATACTCTTGCTTTATCTGAGAACTGTCCATTCTCCCAGAGGATGCTTTCTTATAGCCTTGTTTCTTTCTTTCTTTTTTTCTTTCTTTCTTTTTGTTGTTGGCTCTTTTTAATTATACATGACAGTGGATATAATTATGTAAGCATGGAATATATATTATTCTAATTAGGACCCCAGTCTTGTGGATGTACATCATGGTGACAGTCACTGTGGTATATTCATATATGTACATAGGAAAGTTATGTCATATTCATTCCACTGTCTTTTACAGCCTGGTTTTAAACAAAGGACTCTGCCTGCTCTCTGCCTGAGACCAAAGCAGTTTTGGAATAGGGTGGATGGATACTTGATCTGGGATTGGAACAGCCAGGGACAGCTGGGCTACATACCCTGCAGAAGCAGAGTGAGAGGTGGGTGAAGAAGAGTGAGGCACAAGGCATAGGGAGGGAGGCTGAGCTGAACCTCCTATCCTCAGATTCTGGGAGTTATCTTTTTAAAAGCCAGCTTGAAGGAATGTTGTATTCCTTAGACCAAAGCTTTACTGGGAAGAATTCTATCTATCTCATGGGAGTCTAACCTAAATTTGTGTATCCAGGGAAAAACTGCTTTGAGATCACCATAGAATTAATCCTCTTCCCCAACCACTAGATTGTTTTGAACAACTTTATTAATGAGGTGAACTACAGAAGGTAGAGTTGTAAGATAACCTTTTAAGAAATGGCAGTGACATGATGAGCTACATTATTCTGTAACTTTTTGAGACTAGAACATCATGTCATAGAGGTATTTATGAATACTAATTTTAAAGGAAATACACTATGCACTGTATTTAAATGAAGTAGGAAGTTTCTAGGGTAAATGTTAGAAAATAAGTTTGAACATTTATGAAGTAACCAAGCTAGAGTTTTGGGGGGTAAAAATGTGGGTGGAGAATCACTCAAACACTTATATCTTATAAATATTATATTGGAATTTATTTTTTAAAATAATAACTATTCACATGGTGAAAAGAAGCTGTTTGCTTCTATTAAGGCATATGCCTTCTTTTGTGTTTAGTATTGTTTATGTGACTAGTAAACTTGCTTCCCCTGACAGATTCCATATCTGGGTGTGTCACTAAGGTTCTCTGTAGAGTTAGAATGAAGATTTTTTTTAAATTGACTTAGATCTCACAGATGTCCTCATCCATGTTTTTTGGATGCTCCAATTTCCTGCCCAACATTCTTGTTTCATTTCAATGTTAATTTTTAAAGTCAGCTATTAAAGTTCACTTGGTTTGATAACAAATTTCCAGCAAGATATTAAAGTTTAAAAATGTTTTGGAGATCAAAATATTGGTTCATTTTTGCAAACCTGGCAACTCTAGCTAGTTCCAGGATTCTTATTGCCATTTCTATTTTCTCTTCTGTCTTTAGTGTGATAAGAAATATGTGTGCTACCAGCAAAAAGCCCAAACAGTTACAAGATAAGCAGTGTGTCATTCTTTATAAGAAATGACAGTAGTCAACTTGGGAGGCTCAGCTGGATGGATTGCAAGTTAAAGGCCAACCTGGGCAATTTAGTGAGATACTGTCTCAAAATAAAAAGGGATGGGAATATAATACTCTGAGATAGGGCACGCTTGGGTTCAATCAGTCCCCAGTGCTGAAAAAAAAAAAAGAATAAATGAATGAATGAATGACAGTAGTGACTAGCATATGTAAAATTATGGGTAGGAGAGTCCAAGGTCTGGAGAATGGCTAGAATTAAGAGATTTAATCCTGTTGTTTACTTTTTTGATTTGTTTTTTAATAGCTGTAGGAGTAGGTGTATGTGGCATTACCTATTGACCATGACCCTATTTTCAATTTCAGTTTTGATTTAATCAGGTTTTGATCAAAGGATATTCTTGGGCAACTAGGTCAACCAGCTTATGTCTAGTGAATTCTGTGATGAACACATTTAAAATATTCCCCATGATTGAACTGGGAGCTGAAGTTGTTTGATACGACAACACTAATTTTGAAGCAATTGATTCTTTTTGTGGATAGTATCATTTCCTGACATTGGTTATAAGATGATTGTTTTTCAGTGATAGGCACCTTTGAGGCTTTCCTAAATATGTTCAATGGCTTCCTAAGGTTTTAAAGAAAAATAATTCCTATCTAAACTATCATGGAGGGTTCCAACTGGCTTCCCTGCAATCTCAACTTCAACTCCAGTTCTGGGTTATTTTAATGTCTGCTTTTAAGTTTGAGAGGTCTGGCTATTTTTCATTCTGAGGCAAGCTCCCTCTGATAAATGGGTGTGGTTGCTTTCAGCTCCCTGAGGCTTTGAGTGACAGCCCATGATCTTTTCCAGTTAATGTTTTGATCAATGATTCTGGAGTGAGGGTTGTTTTGGCAGAGAACCATCAACTCCTGTTGCAATCGCTGCCCTGGCTGGGGTCCCTAAACCGTAAAGCTGAACTGCAGAAGTATTAAGAGAACAGATGGAAGGGGATATTCCTGGTTCTTCCTAGTAGTGACAAGGGAAGCTGTTTTAGTTTTAATTTGTAAAATGAGGGTAAAGGTAGGGAGAACTATCACTGTCAGTATTGTGTAGTGGGGGGAGGACCAGGGTTGAAGGGTGGGCTGGGGATGGGTTTGGACAGGAAGAACAATGAGCAAAGTGATATTTCACACTTCAGGAAGTTGTTAAACTTTTCTTTTTACCTTGTTAAACCACTAAACAGTTCTTTTCTCAGATGTTCCCTTGAGTTTTTTTTTTTTTTTAAAGTTAGAAACATAACTATGCTGCATAAGCAGAAAAACTCTGAGCTTACATAATGTATATAATGATGTTATCAATAAAATTTAAAAACAAAATTACCATGGTGGTACATATTTAATTATGCACACACTTCTTACTGTGCTACATGATAATAATGGTCAGCGAATAGCATAAACATTATAGCTGGTGTTCCTTTTAATAGGGAAGGGAACTAATATTTATTGAATCTCCAATATCTGTTGAGTTCCATGCTGGGTGCTTTACATATGTTATCTTATTTAATATACTTGTTATCAGGCATTTCTAAGCTTGTTGTTGGTGGAGGAGGGAGAAGGTACAGGTCTAAGCCCTCTGATGACCCCAAAATCCTCTTTTCTTTGACAAGGGTGCACATTTTCCTAGTGGTCCAGGGATTTTTGCCATCTCTTTGGTTTGGGATTTGTACTTTTTGAGCTTGGAATCTTAGTCATACATGAACAGAATAAGCCATATCCTATCTTGCTTTCATATTTCAGTAAAGGATGGGAGTGACCAAGTAGACCATACTCTAGTGCTCACACTGGAAGCAAATTCTTTTGAGTTTTTGAGGGGATGTGTGAGGGAAACCTTCTGCAGTCCCCAGTTTGACTCTTCCTCTGCCCTCCTGCTATACAGCCTTACAAGGGGAATGGGAGAAAGTCAAGAAGTATGCTTTAGAGAAGTCCCTCTATCCCCATCCATCTTGGGCCCTTCCTACCATGTTTATTGAGGGTGCCTGGCATTTCCCTACTGAGAGTATGGCTTTTTTTTTTTTAATCTTCTGGAATTAGGACATTCTTTGAAAGTCTGATCTTGATTTCAAGCCCCAGAAAATGTAACAATATGTACACTTCAAGTTAAGACTGCTTGATTCAGAGGTTCACCCAGATGACCAAGAAAAAGCAGTCTTGAGATCTGAGCTCCTTAATCAGTGGAATCTGATCCTGTCTCCACGTAGACAAGTGTCAGAACTGAATTGAATTAGAGGACACCCAGTTGGTATAGGTTAGCCAGAATTTATGGTTTTCTTGCTGATGGGAGAATTCCCCACACCGTTTGAGGTCACAGAAGTAATAGGTGTTGTAGGGGCGTAGTAGGAGAAACTGGGTTTGAATTGCAGTTGTTTCCCTTTTTATCCATACTCCCAGTACTACAAATTTGCTCTGACCTGCTATTCCAGATAAATTAGATGTGTTTTGGGTCTTAGTACACTTCCTACTTTTTGTCATTTGCCTAATGGAGATTTAGCATAAAATCTGTTGTTTTGAACTCAGTTCCAGGAAGACTTATTACAAAGGTACCTAGAGGAGCTTATTCCAAGATTGCTCTGAGATGATTATCATTGCAGAGGTATATCAAGGTCACTTTTTTTTTTTTTCTAAACAGTTTCTTGACTTTAAAATGCCTTTGGAATTTCAATCTTAAAATTCCTATCCCTTTCAGTGAGTTCCGTCTCTATGCAAAACTTGCTTTTGGCCTGCCAAATTGAAAGCATCTGGATGGAATACTGAATCTAGGTCATATTTTTTTAAACCAATGTGTCCTTCTCTAGAAGAAAGGAAATCAAATCCACTAACATCACGCAGAGAAGAGGGTAAAATGGTTCCAGCAATAGCTTTTCTTTCCAGCAATTGGTGGGGATGTAGTATGCAGTACTTTCACTCTTCCCTCTCTACTTCCCCAGGCCCCAGATTTCAAGGACTGATTTGAGTTTTTAGAGTTACAGCTGTTGACTTTCAGTATCCTGTAGCACCATTCTCTGCTATGTGGAATGCCTAGCACATTCCTTGTCAAGGACAGAGGTTAAAAGAGGGACTTGCTCTTCTTTCCAGTGAAGTTCCTGGAGTCTTGTAGATGGGTTTGGACTTTAAAGTGCATGGGAATCCTCTGGGGTTAACATGCAAATTACTATTAGATCAGCCTGGGCTGGGGCGTGAGCATTTGCATTTCTATAAAGCCCCTAGATGTTGCAAACAGCTGCTAATGGTGGATTACATCTTGAGTACTAAGGGTTGCTCTTTGAGAACCCCTAGTTCAGATGAGCTTTCTTTGTTCAGTGTCTCTCCCAATACTTGGTCCTCTCTGGGTTTGGGATGTTTTATGCATATAACATCTAGAACTTGAATATTATCTAATCACATAAGGATGCATTTCCTCCATTTCCCCTTTCACATTGTTTCCAAATCTCTCTGAAGTCCACTGATAGTTTAAAAATCTGTGTACACAGAAACTTGCCATTTCAGAGAAGACATTTTTAACTGAGTAGAGAGAGGAAAACAGGGAAAGCTGCATGTCTATTTTGAATTTGTACTTCATCATCAAAGAATTCAGAATATAATTTTATCAGAGATGATAGAGTTTCATTAGTATTTACTTAGTACTGAGGTAAGTAATGGCTAGAATGGTAGCGGATTGAGACATTTAATTTCTAACTTTCCAAGTGCTCTAAATAAAAAAGATTATAATAATATGACTGAAGCTATTATATCCACAGCAGCACTTAAGACTGATAGATATAATGTTCCACTTAGGAGCTATTATGGTACAATTAACTAGATGGTATTAAAAAGAAGTTTCTTAAAACACTTAAAGTTGTAAAGCTATTCAGAAATAGATCTCTGCTTCTCAAGTAAATACAAACAAGGATGAGAGTCATTTGAGTGGATAATAAAGGAAATCAACAAGCCCAACTGTAGCTCCCTGTGGATGAGATTTAAAGCAACACACCCTACTACTTTCTGCAATTAACATAAAATATACTTAAATTTGGAAGATTTACTCTGCCATCACCTTCCCACACAACAAACACAAATCCCAGGCTAATTTGCTTTCATTAATTTACATGCAGTTGCCAGGCTCTGGATGCTTGTGCACAGTCTACCTTCAAGTTAAGTTACTGCACATGGGCCCCTTGGCTTCTGTTCAGCTCCTGAAGGAGTTATACCTATTTTGAACCTTTCAGCCTGATTCCATCACCTTGAGGAAGACTTAGATGATGTGTGCAGAATCAAAGAGGTTTCTGAGAACAATGTTTTGCTCATCTTCTTGCAGAACACAGACCCAGCTGCCCAACTCCGAAAGGGAATGGGCCCTGGTAGCCTTAATGTGGGAAGAGATACTTTTCCAAGATGTCTATTTGATGGGCAAATTTCTTGATCCCCTTCTCTCCAAATATTGCAAAGAATGGGCCTAAAAAACCATGATGGAGGGCCCAATAAATCATTAAGAGCTTCCAGTGGTTTGGAGTTCTTTTTGAGAGAAATACTTATGTGGAAGAGGTGGTGCTGGGGATCAAACCCAGGGCTTTGTGCATGTGAGGCAAGCACTCTACCAACTGAGCTATATCCCCAGCCCTTGGAATGTTCCTTTTTCCCTCAACTAAGGGAAACCATATTTTTGAAATAGAGAAAATAGTAGGTTTATGTTGGTTCAATATTATTATCACAGTGAAATAAAAATAAAAAAGGAAGGAGATTATAGAGAATGAGACACAGACTTGCAGAGAAGACACAGGAAGGCAGAGGAAATAGAAGAGCAGAAGACTTACATCATGGTTGTTTAAACACTTGTGTTATGTACTATATGTATGTACCTTAAAAGTGTTTGAAGGAAGAGCAGTTCCTTTGCTCACAGGGGAGTCAACTGAGAACCCAGATTGCTCACTGGAGAATTTGCATTTTAAAATTAGATACAACAGAGAAAAGGGGCAGCAGCAGCTGAGGTCAACCAGGAATCTGCAGTGGGTTGCCATGGCAATGAAGGCTCCAGGCCTGACTGGATGGAAAAGAGGATGGGACAGGCTGAGAATTGTCAGCTTCTTTGGTGCTGAGTTTTGGATTGACTTTAGAAAGCATTCAGTTCCTCCCAAAGAGCTAAGGTCTTGCCACGTATTTAATATGTTCTATATATTTTCTAAGAATAGCCCCAAAGAGTGGGAAACCCAAAGCATGTTCCTCTGCCATTATATCTGACCCTTCCAATAAGTCAGTGAAGTAGATGGAACAGGTATTAATACTACACCATCCAGTCAAATGGCTGATGAAACTGAGACCTGACATTGAATTGCTGGAGGAAATTGGCCCAGCTAGGAAGAAGTAATTATCATTCTTTGTGGTTGAAAAGGGCATGGCTCTGCCACTATGATAATTTGGGCAAGTAATTTAACTTTTCTGTTCCTTGTTTCCTCATCTATAAAATGAGGATTACATTGAGTGCCTGGCTTTAAAGGGTGTTGTCCTCATTAAATGAAGTGCTACAGCAAGCATGTGAAAGTGTCTGACAAAACTGTAAGGTGCTAAGTAAATGCTGGCTGTTACTATTGTAATTATTAGGAAAGACCAAGATATTCAGATCAAGTGTTCTACATTCATATCCCATTCATATCCAGAGCGCATTTCAGTCAACTGTAGTTAGGCAACTACTGAGGAATCAGTGAATAATCAGAGCCTACCACCTCTTTTTTAGAATGCTTTAAACAAAAGATTTCTGCTCCCCAGGAGAACTCAAAACGGGTTTGAAGCAGAACAAAGGTCTATTTAGTTGGGATTCTGATTGTTTAAAGTTCTATCAGAAATGGATTCATGTTGTGGACTGCTTATTTTTGTTCCCTCAAAAATCATATGTTGAAATTCTAACCCCTCATCTAATGGTATTAGGAGACAGGGCCTTTGGGAGCTAATTAGTTTGAGGGTGAAGTCTTCATGAACGAGATTAATGGTTCTATAAGAATAAGCAAGAGAGAGATGCTCTCTTTCTCAGCTGTGTGAGAATATAATGAGAAGATGGCCACAGCCCATAGGCAACAGGAAGAGCTCCTCATCAGACACCAGATCGGCTAGCACCCTGATTTTGATCTTTCCAGCCTTCAGAACTGTGAGAAACTAATGTTTTTTATTTCTATCATTTTGTCTCTGGTACTCTGCGATGGCAGCACAAACTGCTTGAGACAGATTCATTAGCCAAAAAATCTTTTAGATAAAGTGCTTTCATTGCAAAATGTTTCTCATTCAAATCTGGGTTCTTGTGGCTAAAATTGTCTTGCTCTCAAGACATTTCCTCCCAAACTTTGTTTTTTTGTTTTTTAAATAGTTATGCAATTATATAGTCTGTTGAACCATGACCAGTTTTTATTTTTTAAGCCTAAGAGCAGCTCTATTAAGATTAGAAGAAATTTAAACATTGGAAAAGAGTTGGTTTGCAGGTTTTAACTATCAAGTATAAAAAGTGCATCATCTAGTGGTATCTCCAGTGAACAACAAACATCGACAGTTGTACATCTGGGAAATGTGAGAGGTATTTCCCAGATCTTGTGGCAAACATAGGATCTCTAGATCAGGTCATGCTTTGTATTTATAATGTGAAAGAAAGAAATATTGAAACCTACTGTCATCAAATGCATTAAAATCTATCATCTAGCAGACAGTTGGTTTTGTACCCACTGAGGGACAAATAAAGGGAATGGGACCACCCAGTATAAAGGAGTGAGGTTAGCAACATACTATGGAATGAGCCACTCCATTATGAAGTTTATTAAATGATAAGGTCAGAGGAGTTCATTTCCTAGAACTGTCTAGGGTAAATTCTACAGTGAAGAGAGGTCTAAATTTTAAACATGATTTAATTTTCAAAAAGTTCTTTCTAAAACTTATGCTTAACATGGAGATTATGTTATCTGTACAATTTATGTTACAAATATTAATTGTATATAAAATTAAAAGATCTTCTTTCCTGATGTCATTGAGCTTGGAATTATATGGTTCTGAATCTTTATGTTTTTTTTTTTTTTTTGCTTGACTAACTTGAGTTCTCATGATATCTTCACATCTCCATACTTGGCATAATTTTATAATTTGATGATTATAAACTATCTGAGAAGATGATTATGGGGCCAAAAGGATATTGTTAGGAGAATAATACGACTTTCCAGTGGTTTATAAATAGCCATATCAAAGAACCCCAAAACTTTGATTAAATGACTCAGAAATTGTGTCATTTTATGGTTCTTTACATATTTGTATTCACATTAAAAAAAAGAGATTACCTGTTTTCAGAAAAATAATTTCATTAATGGCTCCAGAATCTTTGTCTTGCACACTTTCCTATTAAAATTTTTACCCATCAATCAGACTTTTTAAGTAATTAATTTGTAACTTTTCTTTAAATTTCTCCAGTGTCTGTTTTCTATTCCAGGATTCAATTCAGGATCCCACATTATATTTAGTCATGTCTCTTCAGTCTCCTCTAATCTATGACATTAGAGGAGTTTCTTAGTTGTTTCTCATCTTTTATGATATTGACACTTTGAAGAGTATTGGTTAGGTATGTGGTAGGATGCCCATCATGACTCTTAGTGAAATTTCCATACTTTTATCGTGGAAATAATAGAATTTACCAGCTGGAAGTGACCTCAGAACTAATATTTGTGACTAGTCCAAGTTTCTGATTTAATTGGCATGGAAAGTAAGTCTCATAGGGTTTAGATGGCTCCCCCAGGTGAAGCCAGATGACAGTGAGTCAGGGACAGAACTAGTACTGAGTTATCTTGCCTCACACTTGAGGCTTTTTCAAGTACCATGCAAGTATCTCTGTGCAGTGATCACCTTACCACAACAGAGACCAGCAGCCCCCAGGCTGCTGTTTTATGCTCCAGGGGCATTGTTCACATAGAATGACAAGTGGACAGTGATCTCTGAAGTTGTGCAACTCAGATGGTACTGATGTGTCTACTTGAACTACTTATAAGGTGATTGGAGGTGGCTTATAACATAAGAAACAGTAAAATAAAAACAGTAAGATCCTACAGTTCATTCAGATCAAATGTGATTGAAAATGGTCTTGGTTTTCTACTCAGACCTTGTGTTTAGAAGAGAGTGACTGAAAGACAGAAGTTTTTATTTTTTAAGGGTGGGTGACATGGGAAGAAAATCCTTTTTTTCCACTTAAAACATTCTTATTTTAGTGTGCAGTGCATATTTTCTTTGCAGTAATCATTCTCTTTTCTATCTAATAAATGAAACATGTTTTCTTTCTTCCCCTCCATTTCATAGAAGGTACTGAAAGGCTAACCAAACCAAACAAAGACAAAAATTCAAGACACTGCTTTTTAATTAATCTTGCAATTCATAACTCCATATTTTATAATAAAATTTTGTTCCCTATTTTATTTTAAGGTGAGTTTTTGTGTAGTTACCAAAATAAAAGACATAAGTCAGCAGAATTTGAAAAAAGATTTGTAAACCACATATTTATTAAGGACAAGTATCTAGAACACATAAAGAACTCTCAAAACTGAATGGCAAAAAAAGCAAGCAATCTAATAAGAATATGAGAAAAAGACATGGAGAAATATTTTGCTAAAGAAGATATACATACGGCAAATAAGCACAAGTTGTACAACATTATTAGTCACTGGGGAAATGGAAATTTAACCCACTTTACTATATATCAGCCACAATAGCTAAAATTAAAAAAAAAATACTAGCAGTTGGTAAGAACACAAAATAGTTTTTTTGTTAGCTTTCTGTCATTGTGACAAAATACCTGAGATTAATCAATTTAAAAAAGGTAAAGTTTATTTTGGCTCCCAGTTTCAGAGGTTTCAGTCCATGGTTGGTTCAGTCATTTTTGGATCTGAGGTGAGGCAGAACCTTATGGTGGAAGGAATGTGTTGTGGAGGAGACTGCTCACCTTATGGAGGCCAGGAAGCAAAGAGAACAAGAGGAGGTCAGGGTCCCAATATCCCCTTCAAAAACATGCCCTTAATTACCTAATTTCTTTCTGCAAGGTCCCACCTCCAAAAGGTTCCCACTTCCTAACATTGCCATCAGCTGGGGATGAAGCCTTTACCACATGAGCCTTTGGGGGACTTTTAAGATCCAAACCACAATAGATCTAAATACTCTGGAGAATACTTGGGCAGTTCTTTAAAAAATTAAACATGCAACTATATTACCATCCAACACTTGCAGTTCTCTGCATTTATCCCAGAGAAATGAAGATTTAAATTCACTCAAAATCCTATATATGAATAGCAATTTTATTGACAATAGCCCCAAACTGTAACAGCCCAGATATTTTCAATGAGTGGATGGTTAAGTACACTGTGGTACATCCACACCTTTGAATTCTACTCAGCAGTAAAGGAAATTGTTGATATGTGCAGTAACCTGGATGAATCTCCAGGTAATTATACTCAGTGAAAAACAGCCAAACTCAAAAGGGAATGTGCTGTATAATTCCTTTAATATAATGTTCTTGATGTGGCAAAATTATAGAAACAGGTAAAATTAGTGGTTTCCAGGGATAAAGGAGGGGCTAGAAGTGGGAGAGAAGTGGGTATGGTTACAAAAAAAAAGCAACAGGAGGGATCCATGTGGTAATGGAATATTCTGTACCTTGACTATATCAATGTCAATGTCCTGGTTATGATATAGTACTATAATTACCAATAAGTTATTAGTGAAGGGAACTGGGTAGAGTACACAGGGGCTTACTAAATTAGTTAATGTGTATGAAATTATCTCAAAATAAAGGGTTTAATAAAAAAGTTAGGCATAGAAGAAGGAAAGGGGCCTACTTTGAACTGAAAATACTTTAAATATTTTTAAATGAGGAAATATAATGAATTATTAATACAATAAAAATTTACCAAAAGAGAAGGGGAAGAGGAATGTAAAATAACATGTGAATTTTAATTAAGAAACTGTTAAGACATAAAACTTTGTTTTTTGCTTCTTTTCAGTCACAGCCAAAAAGGAAACATGAAAGAGTTATATAGCTGTCAAATAGAAGCAAAAATACAAGTAATTCAAGGACTGGTGAGTATTTAAAGCCAATATTATTTTTGTATTCTACAGTGTAAAAAAGCTTAAAGTATTGAAGATGTCATATTTATACCTGCTTGTACATGATGATTCCTGGTATAATTAAATACATTAATACTTTTATTGATAATACATGACTTCGTTTGGCATTTAAGAACTCACCTTCTAATTTAATGAGCTATATTTTTTCTTTCCATAAAAATGTGATTTAAAGAAAATAACCATAACAAATTTCTAGGTAGAAAAAACTTAGAGAATAAGTAGAAGGAGGGTAACAAACAATAATTCATTCTTTATTCTGTTGGAATTGGTTTGCAACTACTCTTTTTAAGGTAATTTTTAGTGCAAGCATTTTGTAATAATTCTAAGTGGTAAAGCATCTGTGATAAATAATAATCTACAAAATATGTTAGAATTCTACATATAAAGTATATAAATGCAAAAATATAAAATACCTATGAAGACTGGAAATGTAAAGGGCATATATGAAGAAAATGATAAGACTCTGACAAGGACTAAAAAATAAGAACTGAATAGAGAGAGGTGGAATCACGGGGTGGGGCAGGGCTATTGGCAAGGAAGATTGCAAGAGTTTCTTTATTTTTTGTTCATCTGGAATAGCCAGGTTAGTGGAGAATACTGAGTAGTATTTGTCCTTTTAGTTACTAAATGCATTTGTAAAGTTATGATGATTTAATCATTAAAGTACTAAGACCAGAACAGCAGAAATCTCAAAATTTCGCAGAACACCAATTTCAGAACTAGCTAACTACATATAGGATCTTGGAATATGGTATTTCTTCTCTTTTCTCTTTTTGTAAAGGGAAGGCTTCTCAGAATATGATCCCTGCAGTAGTATACCATTAAATGTTTAAAAACTAGCACTCTGAAAAAAGTATGTGTACATATATGTGTGTGTGTGTGTGTGTGTGTGTGTGTGTACACCCATATCCCCCCACATACATAAATTTATTATATATATGATTGATATAATGGATATATGGCAACAATTTATAATAATAAAAATACGGTACTCTTTATTGTAAATAAAGGTAATTACATATAGTCAGTTGATTCTCAAAGTATGCTTTTCTTGATTTTTTTCTAACAGAATCTGTAGTCAGCATTTGGCCATGATTTGACAAGTAGACTTGAATTCCAGTCTGCTAACTCTTCCTAATAAATTTATTGTCATTAAATCTCATATGTGGCTTATTATTATTAAACTATTTCTCACCCTTGTATAAATCATTATTAAACCAAAAGTTCTCTTAGCTTCAGCACTAAATGAACCTCTGACTTATAGTACTTGCTGATTTCTATGGTGTAGATACTCCCACCTTGACCCCATTCAAGCTACCAGCTTCATCCCTGGCCGTGGAATTGAGGGGTGGGATATGGATGAGGTGTAGGTGTAGAGCACCATGATATAGTATTTCCACTTTGTAGATGTCACAGTCATAACTGAGTTCAAAAGCATAGATGATTGTAAAATAATTAGGAAGTAGAGTGTTTTGAGTATTTATTACCTTTGTTTTTAATCTAATTCATTTAATTGAAAGATTACATATTTTTTAAATAATGGCTACAAAATTTGGTTCTCAAAATTCCTCAAAGTTTGGCAATTAGCTTTCATAAACTGTTGTGTTCTTGTTTTAGCATATTACTATTCCTAAGACAGAACCACAAAGTAAAAGATTTGAAACTTCCTGAAATATTTATACCAGAAACAAAATTATTAAAAGATATAAATAACAGAAAATGAATTATTTGCCTTTCTGAAAGGCCATTTAACAGTACTTATCAAAATACTAAATTTAACTATTATTTACCAAGCCATTTCACTTTTCTTTCATTCATTAATTCAACAATTTATTGAGTATGTATTATGTATCAGGAATTCTTAATTTTACAAGTGTATAAAAATGTGTAAGGAAAGAGGTTTGCCACACTGGATTTAAGATAAATAAATAAATAAATGTGTGTGTGTGTGTGTGTGTGTGTGTGTGTGTATATGAATGTTTACCAAGAAGAAATAGGCTAGGGGCTGGGGATGTGGCTCAAGAGGTAGTGCGTTTGCCTCGCATGCGTGCAGCCCGGGTTCAATCCTCAGCACCACATACAAAAACAAAGATGTTGTGTCTGCTGAAAACTAAAAAATAAATATTAAAAATTCAAAAAAAAAAAAAGAAGTAGGCTAAGTAAGTGATGATTCATTGATATAATGGAATACAAAGTAAAACTTAAGAACAAACTGTAAGCCAGGTGCAGTTGTGCATGCCTATGATCCCAGGCTGAGGCAGGAGGATGCAAATTCAAAGCCATTGTTAGCAACTTTTTGAGACCACAAGCAACATAGTGAGACCCTGTCTCAAAATAAAAAGGGCAGGGAATATGTATCCGTAGTTGAGGGTCCCTGGGTTTAATCCCTGGTACCAATAAAGAAAACATTGACTCTGGAGGTCAATGTTTATTATAATGGAAATATGTCCATAATACATTTAAAGAATAAAAACATCAGATTTTAAGAGCATATAATGGCTGGGGTTGCAGCTCAATGGTAGAGCACGCATCTGGCATGTGTGAGGCACTTGGTTCAATCACCAGCGCCACCAAAAAATAAATAAATAAAGCTATTGTGTTTGCCTTCAACTAAAAATATTTTTTAAAAAAGAGCATGCAGCATATAGAGCTGGGTTAGTCAGATTTCCAGCACTGTAACAAAATAACTGTTATAAACCGCTTAAAAAGAGGAAAGATCCAGGAGCCATGGGGGTGCACCTGTAATCTGAATTACTCAGGAGGCTGAGGCAGGAGGATCATAAGTTCCAGGCCAGCCTGGTGCACTTAGAAGACCTGTCGCAAAAAAAAAAAAAAAGGGATTGAGGAGGGCCCAGGCACAGTGGTGCATGCCGGTACTCCCAGCGGCTATGGAGACAGGAGAATCGCAAGTTTAAAGCCAGCTTTAGCAAAAGCGAGGCCCTAAGCAACTCAGTGAGACCCTATATCTAAATAAAATACAAAATAGGGCTGGGGATGTGGCTGGGTGATCCAGTGCCCTTGAGCTCAATCCCTGTTTACCACCCCCTGACCCCCCGCCAAGAAAAAGGACTGAAGATGTAGTTCAGTGGTAAAGCATTCCTGTGTTCCTTCCTCAGTACCCACCTCCCCACCAAAGGAAATTATTTCTTTTGGTTCATGGTTTCAGTCCATGGTAGAAGCATATAGTGAAGCAAAGTGCTCACCTCATGGTGACTGGGAATCAAAAAGAGAAGGAATAAGGGGCCTGTGTCCCAGTTTCCCCTTCACAGGCATGTGACCTAACTTCTTTCTGCTAGGTCCCACTTCCCCAAAGTTCCACCACCTCCCCAAAACACCTGAGACTGGTGATCAAGTCTTTAGCATATGGGTCTCTGGGGGACATTTAAGACTTAATACATAACAGAGGCAAAGCTTTTAATTCTGAATGAATGGCAAGAATTTGCATTTCATCTTCTTTTTTCTCTAGCTATGAGACCTTGATAGGGATAGTATCCATTTCGAGTCTTATTTTCCTTCTTTGAGAGGCAGGATAGACTGGGTTCTGATTCATGCCCTTCACTTACTCACTGGTGATTTTGAGCTGGTTATTTAAATATTCTGCGGTTTAGTTTCTCTTTCTGAAAAGAATGAGGATAACAGTAATTATAGTACTTACATACCTCATGGAGTTATTGTGTTAAGTGAATTAAAACACATGCCTGGTATTTAATAGGTTTTGATAATTCTTATTACCTACAAAATAGAATGATGCTATTGATGATTTTAAATATGGCTCAATGGTTTGTTGTAGGGATTAACTTAAATAGTCGCATCTACTAAGTAGTCATAAATACTAGTTGCATGTACACTATAAATAATGTATCAAAAGCATGGCTAAGATTTTTTTTATTTCTGGAGAATAGCCAATATAATTTATACTATATCACATTCAGAATATCGATAACAGAAGAATGAGTGCAAGACTCTTGATTTTTATTCCTTGAAGAATCTAAATTATTATTCAATTATCCAATATATTTTTCTATTTCAAGATCTAGGCTGTCTTATTAAACAATACAAATATTTCTGTATAATTTTATTTCCAGAAATCTCTATGGGATCATCTTAATTCTTTATGATTCCATTAACTCAAAACAATTTGTACTGCCTTACTTGATATTCTCTGTAAATGGAAGCAATACAATTATGCTATTTTAAATAATTTAAAATGCCATGTTCACTACCACCTATCCATCTGGACAGTATATTATCTGTCTACATGGCTATTGGATGCCAACATGCTGCCTGATCTTTTAATGCCAAGCCTTTAACCATGTGAGGATCAGAAACTATACATAGATACACACACACACACAAACACACACACACACACACACACACACACACACACACACACACTGATATATTTTAATTTAACATATGACAGCAAGAAAAAGCTGAGTGACAGATCATGTTTAGTTACAAATAAGGGAAGAACTCATTGCTTAGGAGTGTTCAAGTCACAGGTGAATAGCAGACAGTTTTTATTCCTTCCCTGACAGAATAAATTTTTCTCCTTAAAAGTCACCTTTATGCTTTCTACTTATCATCGGGAAGGCTGCATTCTGTATATCAATTTTATGTGGACAAGACATTAATTTTAAGTGAAAGACATTGTTCGGTCCTGGTATTAAATGAGGTCGTTATTGGTTTGAGTGGTAAAGGTGGAGGGTTTGGGCTCATGTTGGCTTTAATGAGAAGAGTGCTCTATGAATATGCTTCTGTTAACTTTTTTGGCACTGAAAGCAAAATATAAATGGGGCAATGAAGTTGAAAGCCATCAGAAGCTTCTGTAAGTACCTGGAGTCAGGGTGTACATCTGCTGTCATCAGAAAGAAAAGGTAATGTAAGAATATATCAGTCCTTCCTTAGCTAAGGGATCAATGTGGTTACTTAGAGTTGATTTCAGACAGGGAGCCAAAGAGCAAAGAACATTGACTTCTGCCATTGAGAAAGGAACTTCAGAGGTCACCTGGTTTAAACCAAGTTTAATCCTTTCAGCAATAATGTCTACACATTTCTTAAGCACTTCCAGAAATATTTTAGTCACTTCCAATATGTAAATGTCATCAAGTTGGCAGGACCGAGAGAAAGGCTGTGATCATAGAGGGATGAATATTTTAAAAAAAACTTAATATATACTCCATATCTTCTTTAAAATAAGGGGTTTTACACAAGTCAGAAAGTCCAGATGATTTTAGAGGACCATGAGCTAATGATTAATTAAATAATGCCTACTTCTCCTTCCTCCATAGCCATACTTCCTGAAAGGTAACTTTATTCATTTTCACTTTATCATTTCTCATTCACTACTTTCTTGTATCACCTAGCCACGTGACTCTTCGTTCTCTAATCAATTGAAATGGCTTGGAAATCATCCTGGTCATTCTTGGCCAATCCATAGACACTTTGCAGGTTTATATTATTGGACCCTGCTGGTGTATCTGAAAGGGGGAAAGGTTCTTATAGGTATTCTGAAATACATGTGATCCTATTATTCTCTAAGTTTTGTGATTAGGTGAGAACTGGACTTTCTATTGCTTCCCCTGAAAGTTGAGGAATATCAAACTGTCCTAAACACATCTTTATTTCTCTTTTCCTTTTCTTTTTCTTTAGTATTTAGTAAGCATTAAGTCAGGCATTGTTTTCTGTGCTTTAGATGTGTTATCTGATTCAATGCCCCACAATATCACTATGAGGGAGGGAGTACCATCTTCACTTTACAGGTAAGAAAACTGAAGTTCATAGTGGTCAACCACTTGCCCAGGGTTATGTAGTTAGTAAGTGTGGAACCAGTATTTAAAATTGGTGTTGAGTTCAGGTGTGGAGTAGAAGGGAACTGCTGCAGGAGGCACTCAGGTGGGCAGAAGTCAGTTGCTTAGGACACATTTTACCATGGCAGAAGGGAAGTATAAGTTAGAGTGGTAGAATGTTATTGGGAATATCAGGTGGGAATGAAGGAGTAGATTTAGGTATGTGCAAGGGATGGCAATATGGCTTGAACTGAAGTGTGCCAGGGAACAGAGGATAGTCATGATGTAAACTTAGGTTTAAAATTCTCTTCTTAAAGAAAATTGTTAGGGTAGCCTATCAAACTTAAGATAACCAGTTAGATGTCTGTTTACCCGCTGGGTCATGGACTTTGATCACATTTTTTGTTGCTGCATCATGATTATTGATTACTTCAATTCCCTTTTCTCTTGAACTTCTCTAACATCTATGCAGTTACACTCTACAGTCTTCCTCTTACTAGTTCCTCCTCACCAATCTTGTATTCTGGCTTTTATTTGATGACTACCTTTTTCTCAAGAGTCCACCCTTTACATATAGGACAGTCTACTTTATTTATATTTTAGCAGTTGTCAAATCCAAGCAATGGCTCTAGATAATGCCTCCCAAATTGCTAGTTTGGCCTCTCTCCTGAGCATCATAACTCTATGTCTAATTACTTTCTAGTAAATTCTCCATTTTAGTAAATCTAGTGTGATCCAACTGAACACACTAGGCCCCATATTCCAACTTTAATGTCTCTCTGTTTGTATCTATTTTCTCTCCAAAGAGAAGGTTTAGTACTTTCACCAGATATTTTACAAGTTCCATGGCCCAAGAAAAATGTAGAACTATTGGGAATTCTTCCTATATCAAACTGTATCCCATTAATCATGATGTCACTGGTTGGGGTAGATACTTATGTGCAGACTTTAAAATGTTGGCCATTGCAAGATTTCTCATCCAAATCTTATGCCCCTTGTGGGGATAAAGCAATTAATTGGTTTACACATATGGCAGCTTGCTTTGCTGTGCTATAATTGCTCATATGCTTACACTCAGTTCCACTTATAGAAATGGTCTTCCTGTCATTTTAGTTTGGACTACTCTATTAAATTGAAATGAATTGAGATAAAGACAATCATATCCTTAGACATAAAAAGGGAAAAAATTAAAGGAGAGTAGGCAACTATATCCAATGCTACAGAAAAAAAGGAGAATGAAAAGTGAGAAAGGTTATCTGGAGAATTAAGAAGTGATTGGTAAAAGTTGAGTAAATAATTTGAGAGGAATTGTGAGAAAGGATGACAGACTACCATGTGATTTTAAAGAAAGGAATAGATAATGTACAGAAAAGAATTTATAGTGTATAGGAAAAAGGAATAGACGATACATAGAATGATAAGGGACTAGAAGGGGCAGAAGTGAACTTCCTGATAGTGGAACCCAAACTGAGATGAAGGACTTGAAGGATGTGGAGAGAAGGACTTTAAAGTTCTTGATGGAGGAGGTCAAGTTCAGAAGAAGTAAGTTAGTAAGAGAGGTAGGATCAGGGAATACAGAAGGTGAGCTTGTGTTTGATGCTTCCTTCAGTGAAGCTGAGGTGGATGAGGTGTGTTATTTTTATAGGCAGCTGAGGAGATCAGATGTGAAGTGGATGAGAAATTATGGGGCAGTGTGTGTCATTTACAGCATGTCTTCACATTCTCTTCTGTTTTTACCTTAAGAAGTAAACTGTAGTTCTCCTAGCTTTCCTCTCCTAATTATGACTGTCCTTAGTAATTTGTTTCTAACAAATACAGTGCAGTGGGAGTGACATAAAAGGTGTTAGAGCCTTTGTCTGACTCTCCTTTGGGATGCTTGTCGTTGGAACCTAGCTACTCTGCTTTGAGGAACCCAGGCCACACGGAGAGATCCATGATCCTCTGTCTATGCTGAGCTCCAAGACAAATCCAGCAGTAAGTTGGCAGTCCTATGAGGGAAGCATCTGTGAAGCAGATCCTCAAATCTTTGGTTGAACCAGCTGATACTACCTGGAGCAGAGAGGAGCCTTCCTTTCTGAGCCACACCCACATTGCAGGTTTGTGAGAAGAATAAACAATCACTGTTTTAATGTGCTAAATCTGGATGGCTTATATACAGCAATTGAAAAGTATGATTGCATTTTATCAAAGTAATTATGAGAGGTTTCTGTCTCTGTCAGTGTGCTCTGTTCAAAGAGTTAGAGTATTGGACTTAAAATGATCTGAGTCCAATCTTTGGTCACCTATGTTATTGGAACAAATTACTTAACATTTCTGAGCTTCACTCTTTTCTATCTTTAAAGTGAGAATTATATAGGCCTTGCAGGATTTTTTCTAAGATTTGGAAATAATTAGTGTAATACCACTGGCTGTAATGTGGTAGTCATTCAGTCAGCTGCCCTTTTCATCTTTTTTTTTTAATTTTTAAAATTTTTTAAAATTTATTTATTTTAATTAGGTATATACAACTGCAAAATGCATTTTGATTCATTGTACACAATTGCAGCACAACTTTTCATTTCTCTGGCTGTACACGATGTAGTGCCACACCCTGTGTGCAGTCTTACATGTATCTAGGGTAATGATGTCCATCTCATTCTACCATCTTTCCTGCCCACCTGCACCCTCCCCATTCTCCCTCCCCTTTGCCCAATCAAAGTTCCTCCACTTTTCCCATGCCTCCCCCCTCCCTGTTTTGGATCAGCATCCACTTAATCAGACCTTTTCTTCTTAAGAAAGCTTGGAAAGAGCTTGGGATTTAGCATCAGTTTGATTTGTGTTTCACCCTGTTCCATTGCTAACTATCTATGTGGATTAGGGTAAGTTATATAATTTCTCTGAAGCATGCATTCTTTTTGTGTAAATGGAGGATGAAGATTAGAAACAGTGTCTAGTATACATAATACAGTGACTAGTACTTGGTAGCCACTAAATAAATGTTGGATATAATAATTGTAAATAGAACAATTAGTATTAATGCCCTAAACTTCTTATGGTTGCTGGCAGGAGTAAGGCAGATAAGAAAATTCTGAGCTAAGCATTGAACTTTTTGAGGGAGTCAGACAAAGGTTCTAGGCATTGGTAGAAGATGGTGATGAAATTTCCAAAAAGATGATATTAATAAATGATATAACATTTAAAAGAAGAAACTTTTGAATGGTGAGAGTAAAATGAAGGGTTAGGAAAGCATTTAGAACAACCTTTTTCTTCTACAAGTACTGAGCACAGGAGGAAACAGGCTAAGGAGATTAGAAAAATAATGAGTTTCTCAATATTAGAAAATGCCACAAAGCTCCATCATAATGGATCTGAAAGTATGAGAGAACAAAGGAACTCAGGGACCTCAATGGTTGGTAAGCAGGATTATTTGGAGGAATTTTAGTAAAGAGAAGGTGATTTTTTAAACATATATTCTTTAGTTGTAGGTGGACACAATACCTTTATTTTATTTTTATGTGGTGCTGAGGATTGAACCCAGTGCCTCACACATGCTAGGCAAGTGCTCTATCACTGAATCCACAACCCCAGCCCAAGACAGAGAGATTTAATGCTCTGTTTCATTCAAGTCCTGGCTGTGGTTTTGCCATCCATCCTAAATCAGCCACACACATATCCCTGCACAGGACTTGAGGCTTCCCAGGGTTCCATTACCTCTGGGTTGAACCTCTCCTGAACTTCTCCAGTTAGTTGGTTTATTCTTAACCTTAAAAGACTGCTAAAACGGTGAATTAGTCATTTACCTGCTCAATACCTGAGAACTGTCATTTCTACCTCTTCTCATATGTACCAACTCCAGTCCTTTTTACAGTAGGGCCCCGCCTTCAAACATTTCCCATTCCATGTCCAGTGGCCACTGAACAGCCCTTTGGGTCTGGACCTAAAAACCAATAGCTCCTGGGAATGGTAGATCAATCTGTCTATCCAGATCGATCGATCTGTCGGTCTATCTATCTATCTACCATCTATTTATATAGATCTGGATCTGAAATATGTGTGTGTGTGTGTGTGTGTGTGTGTGTGTGTGTGTGTGTTCTGTTTAGACATACATGACAGTAGAGTGTATTTTGATATACTATATATACATGGACTATAACTTAGGATTCCTTTCTGTGGTTGTATGTGATGTGGAGATTCACTAGTAATATATTCATATATGAACATAGGAAAGTTATGTCTGATTTATTCATTCCTGTTTCATTCCCCTTTGTCTAATCCAGTGAACTTCTATCCCCACTGCCCTTACTGTGTGTTAGCATCCACATACCAGAGAGAACATTTTGCCTTTTTGGGATTGAACTCTTCTTTTCCTATGCATATCCCTTTAATTTCTTTCTTTTGCCTAAATGTTCTGACTAGAGTTTCAAGGACTATGTTGAATAGAAGTGATGAAAGAGGGCATCCTTGTCTTGTTCCAGTTTTTAGAGGGAATGCTTTCAATTTTTCTCCATTTAGAATGATGTTAGCCTTGGGTTTAATGTATGTAGCTTTAACAGTGTTTAGGGTATATTCCTACTATCTCGAGGTTTTTTTCAGTGTTTTCAGTATGAATGGCTGCTGTATTTTGACATGCTGTATTTTTCTGTATCTTTTGAGATAATCATGTGATTCTTGTCTTTAATTCCACTGATGTATTCACTACTGTTTACTGAATATCTCTTACATATTAGACACTGGCCTAGATATCCTTTCCTAATATAGATTTCCTTCTATAGATTTCTGTGGTAGAGATCAGGGAAGGGTGGCAGTCAGGGATTGGGAAGCAGACAATCAACAAAGAGCAAGTCCTATCAGAAAGAATGTCCATGATGTGCAGTACACCTCGACCAGACAGGTACCCCTCTAAAGAGCTCAGATATTGGGTATCTTAACAGATTAGGAAGAATTTGCCTGGTTGACTGATTGCCTGCCTGGCCACACTGTGCACTCGATCCACAGGTACACAGGTAGACTGACATTCCCCCGATTACTTTGGGCCACCTGTGATTTCCTGTGCCCTACTAGTGTTCTGCTATCTCCTTTTCTCTTTCTGTTCTTCTCAGGGCACTGCTGAGACACTGGGGTTTATGCTGGAATACCATGAGGAGAGGGTCCCTGGAAGTTTCTCTAGAGAACAGTGCTACCCCAAATGCTACCCACAAGGAGATAAGACGCTTGTTCCAGAATGTAAATAAGTGCCCTGCTTCCTCTATAAATGAAAATCTCTTTTTGGAAAAAAGTGTTGGCTGGACTTAACAATATGCTTAGTGATGTAACTGGTTTACATTCTGGTTTTGGCTCCCAATTTTGACAGACTGGGGACAGTTTATGAACAGGTGGTGATCTGTGGGCCACACTTTGAGTAGCACTGCTCTGGAGCATAGATTGTAAACTTGGGATCCATGTTGCTGCACCCTTCCTGCAGTCATGTTTTCTTTGGGCTGTGCACTGTTGTCAGCATTTAAAATGGAAAAATTTCACATAAAAGTCCACATTCCCAACCCCTCTTCTTTACACCTTTATTTTGTGTCCCTTTGACATTTGACGTCTGAGGTTTCCACATTTCTACATTGTAATAGCCAATGAAATTGATAGGCAATTATCCTTTTTATACAGGGCATTAATCTTCAAGGAACTCCAGGAATACTCTTGACCCATTTTGTTCATTTGTGTTGCCTGCTGACCCCTAGAGGCATTTGATTTCATAACCCCTAAGGATCTTGGGCCTCACTGAACAAGAACAGCATAGCTCAGCTCCAGCAGGGAGAAGAACTCTGGGAAGGTGTGATTAGGAGTGCCCTCCTGTTTCTTCCTTTTGTGTTTTATTCATTCATGGAGAATTCTTTTTACCCTCACCTTCATAAAACCGCTCAAAACTTTCGTATTGAACTTGCTTCTTGATGAAATAGGGAGAGGAGGTGGAGGAAAGGTGAATGTGCATCTGCTCTTCTATTCATAGCAAAATCCTTGTAAGTATTTCCAATTTAGTGAGCACCATTTTTCTAGGCACCTGGGGAATTAGATGTATAGAACAGAGGGCAAATCAGTGAGGGCCTCGGAGGTCTTACAGAGGGCCAGCCCTAGTACCATTGCTAACTGCTCAGAGATGCCTTGCTACTAACCTTCCCAAGAGAGCTGCTGTATCAAAGTGCCGCTTTAGAAAGTGCCTTTTGCTTTCTCCTGGTTCAATGCTCTCCTTGGTACAAAGATTCTCATTTCACTGCTTTCTAATCCTTACGAATTTTACAGGATGTTGTTTGATTTGACTTCTCTGAAAGTACAACAATAGTCTCCAGTTTCAGGCAGATTTCTTGATGCATTTTCCTATCAGTTTAAAGGCTTGCATATATTTTTCTTTGCTGAATGAGGTATACTAATTAAAACAGAAAATTCTAGTGAATATTTGCTATGATGTACTTGATGTGATACAGGAGACTTGATTTTTTGGTAGCCCCCATTGAGCCACACTTGAGTTAAGTTCAGATACCCTGACTGACATATCTCTGTGACCAGCACTTTATTGGGTGCTTCCTGAGTTTCTGTTTACTTTGTTTTTATTTATTTACTTGCTATAAAATATTATAAGGTTTTGTGGGTCCTGGACTGAGAGGAATAGGAGGAAATTGGCTTTGGGATCATCTTTTCTTCAGTCTAGAGCCAACTGGATTTAGAATTATAAGCAAGGCATTGGAGGTGGCAGAATACAAAAACAACAGTTTGTGAGCTTCATGCACATAGGAACCTTAATTGAAAGATCCTTGGCTGAAGATTGTAGAATTGTGTACATGAAAGTCTTAAAAACCACGTTAGAATTAAATTAACCTAGATCAAACACTTTTGGAAATAGAGTATAAATGAAAAGTATTTTCACTCAGTGCAAAATGCAAATAATATACAAAATAAAGGAGTGAATTTGGTTGTTATTAAATACTTGAGGGAAGCTGACATTGAAAAGGTACTAGGTAAACCAAAGGCTGAATGTTTTCTCTGATAAGTGGTTGCTGATCCATAATGGGAGTGGAGTGGGGGGAGCATTGGAAGAACGGAGGAACTTTGGATAGGGCCAAGAGGAGGGAGGGGAAGGGAGGAAGCATGGGGGTAGGAAATTTCGATGGTGGAATGAGATGGATATCATTACCCTAGATACATATATGAAGATTTGAATGGTGTGACTCTACTTTGTGTACAACAGTGAAATGAAAAATTGTGCTCCATATGTGTACTATGAATTTGAATACATTCTGCTGTCATATATAACAAGTTAGGACAAACAAATAAATTAATTAATTAAAAAAAGAAGAGGTACTAGGTCCCATTGGTATCAGCATGACTGTGTTTTATGGGCACAAAAGCTATTCAATGTGTCTTACCTTTGTTTCACCACCTTCAGTATAATTTATTGAACACCTTCTGTGTGTAAAGTCTATATTTATTGCTTATTTGATTCACCTAATAAAAAGAACAGAAAGTACCTGGATGAGCTCCAGTCTAAATTTTGTTTTTTTTTTAAATTCAGTAAAATTGATTCATCAGAATTTTTAACATATAGGCATAAATATGTCTCATTTAGTCAATACTTTATAAGATAAATATAGCGAGGGAAGTTAAAAAGTCAAATTATGAAAAATGATTCCAAAAATAATAATTAGAATGCTACCACTGAGCGTATTGGAGTTGCAAAGCTAAACACAAGTATATACCAAGTTATTGATTTCCCCATATGGGAAATCAAGGTGAGTTTTAAGTGAGTTATGCAAAGGTGAGAGGATGTACCTTACAGAGCTATTATATGACGGGGAACTTACAATATCTGGCTTATGACCAAACCAGTTTGAAAGTAGGAAGATCTTAATGAATTATTAATAGTCATTTGGTATAAATTTTCTCTATATTCAATTTGGGATTCTTAGTTTGCTGTTCCATCCACGTGCTTTGAGGTTTGCAAACATAGTAGCTGCAATTCTCCACCCTTCTCTATATCAGCACACTCCTCAATGTGACTGCAGCTCTATCCCATCAAGAGTGGAATCTCTTGACAAATAGCAGAAATCACAATAGTCAAGTTAAGTTTGCTTATAGAAGCAAAATTAAAGTCCTTTCTTGCATCATGTCCATTAACATTCTACAGGGTAGAGGAAGTCACAAAGTCAAGCCAAAAATCAGTGACTGTGCATACTTTACCTATGTTATTGCCAGCCTGACAAAATCACATGGCTATAAAAATGATGTGAAATCCTATTATAAGACAGAAAAGAAGAATTAGGAACAATGATTGACCACAGGGAAAACTATTCAGAAGGCAGAATGAGGAAACTGTTTTCTGAAATATTTGATTAAACTTAATATAGTGAGAATTTATCCTAGAAAATGCTAATGCAGCCTATTGAAAAGTTGTCATAGTTAATATGTATAATAATATAAATGCAGATTTTTTTCCTGAAATGTAAGTTCTTTTGAAAATATGAAAAAAAGTTATCATTTTTCTTGGTCACCTATCTTCTCATTCTTTTTTATGTTACTAGGGATTATGCAATGCTTCTCCTTCTCTTGGTATTATAAAATTTCTATCTACTCTTCTTTTAATTAGGTTTCTTTGGGTTTATAGCATTTTGGGGTAGGAAAATATCTTTCCTCTATCCTAGAAAATGGTAGATCCAGCAAAAACTAGTATATCCTGCCATAGGCCATAGGCACTTTAATTATAAAAATTGCTTTTAGTCTGAACCATGAACTGTTTCCAAATTGAATGGAAACAGTTAAGTCAGAGACTAAATTCATGTTATTATGGAAAGGGAGAACCTTACCTTGTATGTAACATGTTGAAGAAAAGTACTCTAAATGCCCTATTATATATGGCACTTTGCTCTCTTTGAGGGTTTCACAATCTAGATGTTGCTTTTTATGGATGACTGTTAGCAATACTTCTCACAGGTCTTCCTTTGGACATCAACAGTCTTATTATTTGGAAAGTGTGATAGTCATAAAATCATTTTGCTTTGTTAAAAATAAATATGATTATAATTTACACATCTATAACCATTTATCATATGGTCTGATTTGAAATAACATTAGAAAATGGAAGAACTATAGATATTCTTGATCAGTTTCCCCTACGGCCTCATTAAAGCTGACCTTTGCCTGTCTGTCTCCCTTTGTTGAATGTGTTGGGCCACCTCTGACAAGAACACATGTGCTTGGGAGAGAGACAGATCCCTCTCCAGATCCCTCTCCAGGAACCCTTCCCATCCTTCTCTGTCTTCTCTTTATCCTGCCATCACTGATGTACCTGAGCACCTATGATGCCAGGGAAGAGATCCATCGTGTTCCTTAGGAGCCACTGATGTCAGAGAAGTTAAGAAGAAAGAAAACAAGAGACAGAGGCAGAGAAGCTGGCACAGAATAGCGAGTAGGTAGAGGAAGGAGAAGTGGAAACAGACCCAGGAAGTTTAGATGCAAAAGAATTGGAGAACAGCCAGCCAAGCTGAAAAGCACCTTTGGAGATATCATTGATCCATCTTTCTGGCCTGAAAATATTTATTTCTGGTCAGCCATTGTTCTTCACTGTCCTGCTCAAGTTCTCTGTACTTGGTTGGGGCATCTGTGCAAAATAAAAACAATTCAGGCAGTTCCATCATGAGATTTTCTGTACTTAGTGTTTATCCAACCCAACCTGAAAACTGCAGTATGGATAGAGTAAGTGGAGAATCCTCAAGGGGAAAGGAGAGTAATAGCAATACACTTTTTACTGAAGGTTTTTTATGGAATTAAGAATGCTCAAGTTTTCTAGACACTCTGTCCCAAAGATTTTATAGATTACCTAGAGAAGTAAAATGACTTCCTCAAGGCCATGATAAAAATGCCAGAGCCAATATCTGAACCAGGGGCCTGAATTCCAGGCCAGTGTTAGACCAGAACTTTTTTCTTTCTGTGTGGCCTTGTTGGACCATTTAACAATAAACTTTGTGCAAGGAGGAATCAGGAAAGAGTTGAGTACTTCCTATGGCATCAGTGGGGTTAATGAATCCTTTCAGCATGCAGGCTTTTTAGTGTGCCTATTCAGCCCTTCATTTAGCAATATTTAATAACGTCTATTGTAAGTTCCGTGTATTATACAGTAAGCACACAGGGCCAATAATATTTTATGCATTCTCATCAAGAGTGAAATTGTAAGGGCCATAAATGGCCTGATGGAAGAGGATGATGAGCACACAGCTCACAAATCACATTTGTTCAGCTGAAAGAGCAGAGTGACTGTGGACAAGAACCCTTCTTCTCTGACAGACCCACAGGGAGCCACCTGCAAGTGGGCAGAACATATAAAGACATCTGCCATTTACATTTTGTTCTGGTCAAGGGATGATGGTAGCCATGGAATATTTGCCCTTGCTGCACATCAATTTTTACTTCTTGCATGTATTGAGTATTAATAGTGACTGTTGAACACTTTAGTAAGTACAGGACACTGTGCTAAGTCCAGTCTCTCATGTCTCAGGACCTCTGTGGATACCAAAAGCTGCAGATGCCTAAACATCTATATAAGATGATGTAGTAATTGCATATAACCTGTATAGTCATCCTGTATACTTTGACTCATATCTAGATTACTTTTATATTGAATTTGATGTTAATGCTCTATAAATAGTTGTCATATAGTATTGTTTAGGAAATAATAAGATAAAAAGCCTGTGCATGTTCAGTATACACATAGATTTTTCCCCTCAAAATGTTTTCCATTCATGATTGATTGCATCCATGGATGTGGAACCCATGGATACAGAAGACAAACTATACATTGATTAATTCATTTATTTTTTATTTATTGAGTATCAACTATATGTTAGCTTTGTTTTTCCTCATTACAAAGAAAAATTAGACTTAGGTTACCTAAGTAAAACATCCCTAAATCATATAGTGACTTAGTGTTCAAGTCAGGATTCTAATCCATAGGCTGGGCTTTTAACCATGTGTCCTCTTTTGCTGCCACAAAGTCTCTTGACAGAATACAGAACAGGAAAAGCCCAAATGTCATTTGTTTACCCAAGGTTAGAAATAACCTGCTGGTGGGAGTATGAAGTGGTACAGCGGCTTTAAAAAACAGGATAGATGTTTCTCAAAGGCTTAACCATCCATCAGTTCTATTCCTGATATTTACCCAAGAGGATCAACAACCTATGTACACACAAAAACTTGTATGTAAACTTGGTTTTAGTCTTCCATTGGAAGTAGGGTAGACAACTGTTCCAGTTTGCCCAGGATTCAGAAATTCCTTAGAAATGTGACTTTGCTGAAACAAGGAAAATTCTAGGCAAATTAGGATGATCTGGTCACCCTTCTTATGATCTTAAAATAAACAACCATGATGGAAATCCACATGGATAGTCCTCAAAGCTAGGAATGGATCTACCATCTATGGTCCAGCTCTACCACTACTCCATATTTACTAAAAGAATTAAAATTGGGCTGGGGATGTGGCTCAAATGGTAACGTGCTCGCCTGGCATGCGCTGGGTTCAATCCTCAGCACCACATAAAAATAAAGATGTGTCCAACGAAAACTGAAAAATAAATATTAAAAAATTTTCTCTCTCTCTTTTTAAAAAAAGAGTTAAAGTCAGCATACTACAATGATACATATATACCCATGTTCATAGCAGCATAATTCATAATAGCCATTATGTAACCAGCCTAGATGTCACCAACAGCTGAACAGATAAAGAAAACGACACACATGCACACATAATGGAGCCAGAAAGTAGAACAACATTACGTTATTTGCAGGAATGTAATGAAAGTGGAGCCCATCATGTTAAATGATATAAGCCTGACTCATAAGTTTAAGGTTTTACATTTTCTCTCATATGTAAAAACTAGAAAGAAAAAGGAAAAAAAGAGATCATGAAAATAGAAAGTAGCCCAGTGTGACAGAGAAAGGTGTGGAGGGGAAGGAGCAGGGGAGGGAAAGAGGAGGTCCTAGGGAATGAAATGGATCAAAGCATGTTATGCCCGTGCATGAGTATGACACAATGAAACCCATTGTTCTGTATAATTATTATGGACCAATAAAAATTTGATATAATTCTATTAAAAACTTGTATGTAAATATTCATATCAGTATTATTCATAGAAGCCAAAAGGTGGAAACAGCCCAGGTGCCTGCCAGTGAGGATGGGATAACTAAAATGTGGTACATCCATAGAATTTGAAGTACTAACGTGCTGTAACACGTGTGAACCTTGAAAGCACCCTAAACAAAAGAAGTGAATTACCACATAGTATATGATCCCATTTACATGAAATGTCTAGAATAGACAAATCTGTAGATATAGAAAGTAGATTATGTTTGCTCTCTGTGTGTGTGTGTGTGTGTGTGTGTGTGTGTGTGTGTGTCTGTAAATGGAGTTATAGCTAATGTGCATGGGGTTTCTTTTTGAGGTGTTGAAAATGTTCTAAGATTGATTATGGTGATGGTTTCATATCTGTAAATATGTTCAAAACGATTGAATTTTTAATAGGTGAATTATAACAACAAAAATGTTTCATATGTGATATATATATATATACATATATATGTGTGTGTGTGTGTGTGTGTGTGTGTGTGTGTGTGTGTGTACACACATATATACACACATATATATATATATATACACACATACGTATATTTTTGGTTCCGGGGATTGAACTCAGGGGCACTCGACCACTGAGCCACATCCCAAGCCAGATTTTGTATTTTATTTACAGGGTCTCACTGAGTTGCTTAGGGCCTTGCTTTTGCTGAGGCTGGCTTTAAACTTGCGATTCTCCTGTCTCAGCCTCCCTTTGAAATTATAGGTGTATGCCACTGAGCCTGGCTGTTTCATATATTTTTTTTAAAAACAAGCACACTTGAGTTTGCTTGTCCTGCTTCTGCCTCCAAATCTACTTTTTCTGATATTTCCTCTTTCTAGGAAAATACATTCCTTTTGTATCCCTGGCTATTACTGTGTGTTCTTTGCAAGGGCCCATTTCTTACTCATATTTACTCACTTGCACTCAGCATCAGGCCTGGTCTGTATTTGGTTCTCTTTATGAGGTGAATTTTTCTGGAAAGGACAGGAGCATTTTTTTTTTTTTTTTTTTTTGCATGCCAAGAAGAACCTGGATGAAATGACAGACCTGGGAACCTGGCATAAGAGGGCACATGAACGTTTATGGCACCCTTGTCTTAGGATGAGAAAACTGTATTTATGTGGGTGTATCTCTGCATCTTCTGTTCCATTGGTCTTCATGTCTGTTTTGGTGCCAGCATCATGCTGTTTTTGTTACTGCAGCTCTGGAGTATAATTTAAGGTTTGATATTGTGATGCTTCCTGTGTCACTTTTCAAGCTAAGTATTGCTTTGGCTATTCTAAGCCTTTTATTTTTTCAAGTGAATTTCATGATTGCTTTTTCTATTCCTGTGAAGAACATCATTGGGATCTCTATAGGAATTACATTAAAACTGTATAGTGGTTTTGGTAGTATGGGCATTTTGATAATATTGATTCTGCCTACCCAGGAACATTGGGAGATCTTTCCATTTTCTGAGGTCTTCAATTTCTTTCTTTAGTGTTCTGTAGTTTATAGAGGTCTTTCACCTGTTTTGTTAGGTTGATTCTCCCATTTATTTGAGGCTATTGTAAAGAGGGTGTTTTCCTAATTTCTCTTGTGGCTGATATATCCTTGGTGTATAGAAAGGCAATTGATTTACTGGTGTTAGTTTTAAACCCTGCTACTTTGCTGAATTAGTTTATGAGTTCTAGGAGCTTACTAGTAGAGTATTTGGGGTTTTCTAAATATAGATTCTTGTTGTCAGCTAATAGGGATAGTTTCAGCTCTTCTTTTCCTGTTCACATCCCTTTAATTTCTTTTTGTGTGTGTGTGTGTGTGTGTCTGATTGCTCTTGCTAGGGTTTTAAGGACTATGCTGAATAGGAGTGGTGAAAGAAGAACATCCCTGTTTTGTTCCAATTTTTAGAGGAAATGCTTTCAGTTTTTCTCCATTTAGAATGATGTTGGCCTTGGGTTTAGTGTATATAGCTTTAACAGTGTTGAGGTATGTTCCTACTATTCCTAGTTTTTCTAATGTTTTGAGCATGAATGGATGCTGAATTTTTTTAAGTGTTTTTTTTTTTTTAAGCAATTACAGAGATAATCATGTGATTCTTTTCTTTAAGTCTATTGATGCAATGAATCATGTTTATTGATTTCCATATGTTGAACCAATTTCATCTTTGGGATGAACCCTACTTGATCATGGTGCACTATCTTTTTAATATGCTTTTGTATGTGATTTGCCAGTATTTTATTGAGAATTTTTGTGTCAATGCTTATCAGGGATATTGGTCTGAATCTTTCTCTCCTTAAAGAGTATTTTTCTGGTTTTGGTATCAGAGTGATACTAGCTTTATATAATGATTTTGGAAGAGTTCATTCCTTTTCTCTTTCATGGAATAATCTGAGGAGTAATGGTGTAAGTTCTTCTTTGAAGGTCTTGTAGAACTCAACTGAGAATCCATCTAGTTGGTGCTGGAAAAACTGGAAATCCATATGTAATAGAAGGAAATTGAACCCCTTTATCTCATCCTACACAAAACGCAACTCTAAGATTAAAAAAATGGTAAGTCCTAGGGAAATGATAATAGCCAGAGGGTATTAATAATTTAATATTTTTAATATACCCTTTTCTCATTTTATTAAAAATATAGTACAAAGAAATAAACATCAAATATGATAATGCAGATCTATATTTAATGTCAAAAAGTTGGTATTTTATTGATCAAAATATCAGATACCCATGTTGGGATGTTTGTGTGATCTCATGTTTGACAAAACATGTATTATTAACACTGCTATTTATAGGGTATCTATTCTGGTTTGGGTAATATGCTAAGTAATTTTTATACATTATTTTATTTAGTCCTAACAAAAATAATAATACAGTATATTATAATAATAAAAAATAAGATATCATTTGTCCTTGTTTCACATATGTGAAAACTGAGGCCTAGGGCAGTTAAATAACTTGTTCAAGGTCACTTAGTCAATCTGTGCTACAGCCAGGAAGATCTTGACACTGTCAGTGTTTCCTGCATGGATACATTGCACCTAACAAATATTCAAAATTGTTATCTGTTGGGTAGTGGAATTTTTGAGTTTTAGAAGCTTATCTGTATTTTCTAATTGTATTCAATAAACATACATTATTTGCTTAATAAGTGAAGGGGAGAAATAAATTGAACCATAAACAATTCCCCTTGCCAAAGCAGAAAGAGGAGGTAGCGAGAAAAAGGAAAGAAGTGAAAGTAAAAAAGAAAGATAAAAAGGGAAGGAAAAGGGAAGAAAGGCAGGAAGGCAGGAAGTACTGACCTCCTAATGTGATTTAAAGATGGAGCATGTGTATATCTCTCCACCATTACGACTCTTTTTGGGAACAGCACTGACTATGGCACTAACAGCAGACAGGAGCAGAAGAAACGTCCTTCAGAACCCAAGGGTTTGGAAAGAGACGGCTATACTGTGTTCTTTCCAGCTGTGAAAGGTGCAGTCTTGCTGTATTAGACTGAGTTGTAATTTATATGGAAGGTCATAGCTCCTCCACAGAGTGGGTATTTAGCAAAACGCTTTGCATTTTTTTGGCAAAGGACTATTGTCTACTAAAAACACTTACCATGTTGAATTGCCAAGGTACATTCTGGGCACCAGGTATATGGTGGAAGGGAATCAAGTAAGGAGCAGCAGCCAGGTGGTAGCACTGGGACATAGGAGGGTGACTAAACAATTCATCTGAGTGAATGCAGGGGTTCATGTTAATCACTAGCTGTGACAGAAGACATAAATCAGGATTGTCCCTGACAACCTGGGAAGTTTAATCACCTTGGAGAAGCAAGATAAAGTAGAAGAATCCAGATGCTATAAAAAACAGATAAAGGACATAGATATAAGTGACAAAATAACTTTTAAAAAAGACCAGCCTTGTTAGTCATCAAAGAAATTCAAATTAAGACACCAAAAATAATCTATTTTCTTTCTTCAGAGTAGCAAAGATCATTGTAAGAAAAATAATAAGAGCTATGATTAGTTTGAACTCCTATATATGCCAGGTACTTTCTAGGCCATCAAAAATGATTTAATAAATTTTGAATTGGAATATTTTAATAAGATTTACAGAAAAGTTGCAAGAATGTTAGAGTTTCTGTATACCCAGCAATCAGTTTCCTCTTACATTACTATGGTGCATATTTCACAACTGATGAGTCCATATTGATATATAATTATTAACCAAAATCCATACTTTATTTGGGTTTTCTTCACTTTTTACCTAATGTGTTTTTTCTGTCTCAGGATCTCATTCAGGTTATCCTGTGCAGGCTATATTTAATCATCATGTCTCCTTAATTTCTCAGGCTTTTTCGTCTTTGATGACCTTGGCATTGAATGATGAGTACTAATTGGTATTTTGCAGAATGTCATTTGGTTAGGCTTTGTCTGATATTTTAAAATGGGTTTTAAATGGGTTATGGAGATGTTTTATACTGTTGAGTGGGAGGTTACAGTTAAGCAAGACAGAGATGTAGAATAAAGCACGTAGTATTAGAGGAGATTCAAAGCCTTAAGTATTAACTCATGTTTAGCTGACTATAGAAATAGATGGGTACAGAAAGAGTATCATTCTAGATATATGGGTATACACAAGTTAGCATATACATATATATTTTTCAGCTCTGTTTCCTGAGAGAGCCTAGAAATAACAGCATCCTGTAACAATGAGAACTGTGTCTAGATCTTGGTTTCTATATTGTTCTTCAGTAAAAGGAACCAGAGCTTCTTGAGATAATGGCTAATTCTTGGACTAGGGTAGGAAACACATTAAGATAAGACTAGAGGATTTTGTAGTGCCAGAAAGTAAGAAAGTGCTCCAAAGTGGGGCGGGGGGAAGGCAAGTCAAAGAGTCACAAGAGCCAATCTGTGAGAGTTCCCAGTGACTAAAGCTGGAATAATCGCAACAAAGTTAATCATATGGTATTGAATTATAAACCAGAGAATGAAATAAATATGCACTAATTCATACGGACATAACAATTAAATAACAAATTCAATGGGGGAGAACAGACAAATCTCCTTGTACAATAAATCCACGTAATTTATGTAGTTACCTTGCCTCCAAAGAAGTAGAACGTAAGTTCCCATTCCTTAAATATAGGCTGCATAAAAACTTCCTTCCAAAGAGTATAGCTTGGAAAAAAAGAGTAGTTTTTTACTGGATAAACCCGACAATACTATATTAGCCAGGTGATCAAAGTTAACTGTTAATGTTACTTATCAGCATGTATCCCCTGGACATGACATGAGAAGAATGGACTTACATCTTGGCCTTCTGTCCATGGTTTACCTCTAGAATCAACTGATGGGTAGTTACTGAACCTATTATATGCCCATCACTGTTACATTGAGATAAAGATAGTTACATTCTTGAGTCCAGGCAGTATATAATCTTGATACTGTGAGATGTATGCCTGAAAGTATGACCAATCTGCAAAATGATTCAGGCGTTTTCCTAAAAAGAAAAAAAAAAAAACCTAGAGGGTAAGGAGATAATAATCAGAAACAAATATTCTGCTCTAGTTATTGGGCCTTTTCATGGAACCCTGTCGGGATGACCTGTGTGAATCACCTGTGAAGTTATAGTTCTCTTGCACTTACATATATATGTGACACAAAGCATAGGAGTCAAGGTATAAAGATGTTACAAAGTTTTTTTTTTTTTTTCAAAGTGTCAACTGCAAAAGAACATAAGTCTATTGAAGTTAAGTGACAGAGGATAACCCCAATTCCAAACAAGAAATAATAGCTGAAAACTATCACTGTTTATCTGAGAAAGGGATTAGGGAGGAATTATTTCTCAAAATGAGCTCCCCAAAGCTTCTCTATGCTCTTGATTTGATAGACATGTTGCTAAGAATTGGTAAGAATTGCCGAGGTGGCTTAAATCTTTTGAACTGGAGTCAGGGGAGGAGAGGCTGTGCAGGTGTGCTGGAGAGAAAAGGGGGAAGAATGCTCTGTACTTTTTTTGCAGATGATTTGAGAAAGATAAGTCAAATTAGGAAAAAACTAAAAGATTTTAATTACGTTATAGTTGCATTTGAAAAGCAATTTTTTTTTTCAGAGTAGAAGTCACTGGAAATATTGGATTAGCTTGCTGTTTGGATGAATAACATACAGCATATATACACATAATAATTGTGATTATCTGGAGGTTATAATAAAAGAACAGAACACACAGAAAACATATCTCATCCTAAAGCCAACTTTTAGATAAACTAGAACAACTGAGAGGAAATACAATTCTAAGATGTAGGAAATATCCTGCAGAGTTCCCAAATGTCACAGAATCAACCCCCAGTGTAATGGTGTGTATTTAGGAGAACAGTTGAGAAATAAAAGTCACAAACATGCGAATTAGTTTTAAAAAAATCTAGCACAATATGACTTTCCTAAAAGTTTTCCTTGTTTGAGTTGAGAAGGAAGAACCCCATTTGCTCATTTGTAGCAAAGAGGTCACAGCACACCCCTCTACCTTGCAGAAATTTGGATATAGCCTCATCACTATGTAGAAATTCCCATAATTCCCCCCACCACTGTGTGCAATAAGATATAGGGTGTGGCATTGTGAAGGCTAATTAACATTGAGAATGACTGCGGCATAGACAGGTAGTGGTCACTAAGCATAGAGAAAGGGGTAGGGGCACATGTTGAACCAGAGGCATGTTGGTGCATAGGTGATTGAAGCCTATAACAGGCATGTTTGGAGGATGGATGGGAGGGTCAGTTTTTCTGGAAAGAACTTAGGGAATTGGGATGATTTCATTTCAGATAGAGAGGTGAAACGCACAATTCAGAGGAAAAGTTTATTTCTTCTTATGGTCTGCCAGTGTCCTGGTAATCCCAGCTCTGTGAGCTCAGACTCTGTGAAAGGGGCATGAGACACGCACAATGGAAGAATGAGTAAAAGTTAAGAGCACTGAGATACTGAGACACAAGATGACCCTGAGACTAGTCCTTCTTCAGTGAAGGGAAGTGGAAATCTTGACCCTGCAGTCTCCTGCCAGGCACAGGAGACTGCAGCAGCCACCTGCAGCTGAACTATCACTTACACACGTGCAACTGCAGAAGACCTCACCACATGAAATGTAAATGCAGGAGGAAAGCGCCTCCTTGTGCCACAGGGGTTGCAGGAGAACTCATTGCACAGTATGCACCAATACCCTTTGGGGACCCCAGACGTCTTTGGGAGTACTGTTCAGAAGAGAGGGCAAGAATTGATGCAGCATGGGTAAAGACAGAATCAGGGAATGAATGCTCTTGGTTGATTGGAGCCTCCATTTTTATACTTCTGATACCTTTTCACTCTCTACTTAGTGGGTAGAAAGGATGGGCTGGGAAACAGAGGTTTCATTGCATTTATTCCTTGAAGAGGATTTAAGGGGAGAGGAAAGAATGTCTTCCTTTAGCTTTCACAGCTTTAAATGTCATCAGCCCTCATGTCAATCTTATAGCATCTGATACAGTTTTTTGTCCTTCAGGCTAGAGTGGAGGGAGCTGTATGTTTATCCCCATATCTTTTATTTTTTTTGCATTAGTGGGGATTGAACTCAGAGGTACTCCATCTCTGAGATCTATTCCCACCATCCCTCCTTTTTGAGTTAGGGTCTCACTAAGTTGCCCGGGCAGGCTTAAATTTACACTACTCCTACCTCAGTTTCTGAAATCACTGGGATTACAGGTGTGCACTACACTTGGCTAAATCCCTGTATTTTTGACATCCAATACAACACAGAAACAAAATTGGTGCTCAGCCAATGCGTGTGAATAAATGGGTGATGTTGAACATCATGCTGTTGTGTGCGGAGCTTTGTTTACACTTAATTTTAACTCTTTTGGAATTAGGTTTTTGTAGAGAAGAGGGAAGAGAGAAACCTGGTTAGACTTTGTCCTGTGGAACTGGAGGGAGTTTAGAGATCATGCAGTTGAGAGCTGACTACAGTGTGATCCCCAGGGCAAGCAAGACTGGTCTGTACACTGTTTATCAGTCCATGGGAGAAGTACAGAAATAGGAAGCAGTGGGGCAGGGGATTAACAAGGATGTTGGAATGTGATGGACATCATTATCCAAAGTACATGTGTGAAGACACGAATTGGGTGTCAACATACTTTATATATAACAGAGATATGAAAAATTGTGGTATATATGTGTAATAAGAATTGTAATGCAAAAAAGCACATGTATAAAGACATGAATTGGCATGAATATACTTTATATATAAAGATATGAAAAATTGTGCTCTATATGTGTAATGAGAATTGTAACACATTCTGCTGTCGAGTATTTAAAAAAATAAAATCAATTTTTTTTAAAAAAAGAATCTCGTGTATAGATTGCAGGATCACATTGGTTATACAGCCACATTTATACATACTGCCATACTAGTGTCTGTTGTATTCTGCTGCTCTTCACACGTGGAAAAATAAGAATTCATACCCCATTTGAATCAAATGTATGATATATGATATGTCAAGATCATTGTAATGTTTTGAGCAACTAATAAAATTTAAAAAAAAAGAATCTCAGGTCTAGAATAAAGAAAAAAAAAAGAAATACGAAGCAGATAGAAACTTTTATAATAATTTGACCTTGCTGTAACATCAAATTGTGGGATCATTTTTCTAATATTTCATGTTTATAATATTATAAGAATATCAATTTATGAAGGATTGGAAATTATAGAAACAGGTCTGACTTTTTGTTCATCTTAAACAAACATTTGTAGTTAGTTCGGTACCATTTCAGAGAAGTGCTGTAAGGCAATTGTTAAGAACCCACGTTGGAGCTAGACTCTTCAGGTGCGAATTCTGGTTTCTCGTCTTTCTTTGGGGGTGACCTTTGAAAATGATTTAATCTCTATTCCTCACTTTTCTCTTGTGTAAAATGGATTATTATGACAAAATTTTAAAATCTACTTCATTGGTGACATGTAAAGCAGTACAGCGCCTGATCATAGTAAATGCTTCATAATTATTGGCTGTTATTATTTTTACTATGAAAAACAGATTGAGGGAAGGGAGGAGAGCTGCTTGAGATTATATGGCTTCTCCTAGAGACCTAAATTCCCATGGGACCTGTCCACAGATTTTTCTGTTTCCTCTTTCTTTCTAAAATTACTCTCATCAATAATTGTGATACTCTCTGAATTCTCACCTTCTCTGCTCCTACCCCTGATTTGCTCTGTGTTCCTTTCATACTCTTCATACTTGAGACGTGTGTGAGCCACCGTGATGTGAGTCAGGTCCCTATTTAACTGGTCGCAGACCGATTCACTGTGTTCCCTTATTTGAGGCTGTAATTTCCCTTCTGGAGTCTTCACATAGATCACGGGGGTAGTGGACGTCCTGACAAAGCATGTAGACCCACTGTTTAACAAAACAATGAGGCTGTGCCACAGGAACACTGCAGAGAAGATGAGTAGTGACTGCAAATGTTTATTAAAATTATGACTGACTTCCCTGCAAAGAAAATGAATCATACAATATGCTGCTGATGCGGGCCATTAAGTCAGTCCTTGTGGGACAAGCAATACTGACTTGTCATGGAGAGAATAGTGGGAGATGGTGGACAGATGTTTTAATTCGACTCAGACTCTACCCACACAAAGGAACCCATTTACCTGTAAGACTGGAGTTAGAAAGTCCTATGTACATTTTATTGAAAAGCAAAAAAAGCAAATAAACCAGAAAATGGCTCCCATGCCAGTTTTCTAGGCCTATTAAAAAATTCTGTACTTCCAGAAGATAGAGAATGCCATTTTCTTTATATAATTCCTCTTTTTCCCTAAGGCTTTGAAAAACCATTTTCAAACTCTTTCTAAATTTTATGTCCTTTGCCCTCTTACACGCCATATTGTATTTCTTAAAGAATGATTTAATGAGAGTTCATTGTGTTCTGGGCCCTGTTCTAAGGGCTTTATGTATGTTAACTCATTTAATCTTCAGAACACCCTGGGAAGGAGGTTCTCTTTCTTCCCTTTAAATTGGGGCACACAATGCTTCTGTGAGTGTCAGGGTGAACATGTTCCTGGCAGACCTTTGCTGGTGTCACCTGTTTGGCACTGCCTGTGGGGCAATGGGCCCCCACCTCTTCTGCTGTCCCTCATACCCCTTCTTCCTTGTTCTCTGTCTCCTTCCAAGCTTCCTATTCTTTCAGGACCTGCTTTCTATTCTCTGGGGGCAATGACAGGATCATCTTTGGAATCATTTTACCACTATCCTGTCTGTACTCCTTAAAAACAGATCTGAACAGTAAAGTTAGGGGAACTGTAAACATAGACCCTACAGTCTGTAAAAAGCATATCTAGAACTTCAGCTTTCCCTACAAAATATAATCCTTGGCATTGTCTGGTGTTTTCAGGAGGCAGAGAAGGAGGGAGCTAGAGCTTAGGACTAGGGAGCAACAGCTAGATATATTCACAGTTAGTACTCTGTATTTATGGGTACTGCATCCGTGGATTCAATCAACTGGGGATCAGAAATACTTGCAAAATAATTGCATCTGTACTGAACATGTACAGACTTTTTTTCTTGACATTATTGCCTAAATAAAAAGCTATTTATATAGATTTTACATGGTATTAGCTATTGTTAAGTGATCTAGAGATGATTTAAAGTATGGGGGGGAGCTGTGTAGGTTTCAATGCAAATACTATATCATTTTAGATAAAGGACTTGAGCATCCATGAATTTTGGCACGCCCAAGGATCCCCCATGGATAATGGGTAATGAGAGATTAGTAACGGCTTTTATATCTATCTAGGCTCTATTAATAATGAAACATATTTTAGAAGGTTTGAAATCTAATTTTTAAACCTATCATCAATTTTCTTTTTGAAAAAATTGGGATGAGAATATTGAGGGATCCCTTAAAATGGTTTGTGGCATGGCCTAGATGCAGATTTTTGTGGTATTTTTGACATTGGAAAGAAAAAAAAAATATATGAAAGAAGAACAAGCAATATGTGAGTTAAATCTGTATAAGCAGAGGTATGTTCTTATATCATGTTGAATTCCAATATTATTCCAGTGATACTATGAAGGCTACTTTAAAGCAAATGTCAAAAAGAATATGCATTCTGGGAAATGTTTTTTCACAGACTACATTGACTAATCCTATATCAATGCTATTTGACATTAAATAAAATTAGTATATACAAAAATCTAGATGGATAAGATCGCAGTAGAATCATTACTGTATATTTTATAAGTTTCCATAATATGATGGATATTGTATTGACTAGGAAGGGCTTAGTCTCTTACAGCAAATTAAATCTAATAGTGCTAATACTGCCATACTGCCCAGTGCTCAGTAAGGTAAGGGTTTGGGGCTTCTCTTGCTCTTCCACTTAGTAAACATTGTACAAGACGGTAGGCAATCCTCAGTGTCTTCAGTACCCTATATGTAAACATGAGATTAAATACATCTTTGCATATACTTGAGTTTTCACTGAATGCAGTGCTAGATTATCTTGTCCACTGTGTATTGATGAATGTAGGACAAAATTCAAAAAAGGTATACTTGCCAGAGAATAGAAGAAGATAAAAAATTTTTTTTGAAGAAAAATTTGAAAACAATTACAAATATTTAGAAAACAATCTTTGAAAGTGAGATAATTGATAATTTTCTCTCTCTCTCTCTCTCTCTCTCTCTCTCTATATATATATATATATATATATATATATTACATCCTTTAATTAATTTTGATACTTCAGGAAACTATAAAGCACTGTCACATTGAAAGAATTTAATTTACCATTTGGAAGTGAAAGATAGAGCCATTTTCTAGCCTTTGGAAGTGAAATATATACAGCTTACATTAATCAGAGGAATTTCCTAGAATCTCAGATTTACAGAATTAGATCACAAAACCTTGGTTTTAGTGATTTGTATGGGGACAGTGGGGAGAAAGAGCATGGGCAGAGGAATCTGAAATATTCCTGATTAAACAGGGTCTCTTACTGGCAGCATAGATCTGTTACATTAAAAAGAAAAGAGAAAGAAGTTCCTGGAGAGAACAAGTATGGACTTAGTAGATCCTCAGTCTTGTGATACATCATATTCAGGGGAAGAGAGAGGTAAGATAGGGCATTGGTCCTGATGGATAAAGCAGAGATTTTTAATAAGTAGATTAATGGGATTATGTTTCTAAAGTATAATTCCCAGAAGAGTGAATTATTCATACCAAGAAATAATTTCTTAGATACACTTGGAGAAGCTCAAGGTGGAAGAGGATCCAGTCTGAGTGCTCTGATGAGGCTGCTCTAGCACAGCTGAGAAGAGACACTCTGAGGAGGGGCCTGCAGGTGGCCCTCCCAGGTTCCTCTCCCTGGACTCCTCCTCCTCCTGTTGCTTTGATGCTGACCTGGGCTTGTTATTTACATCTTTTGTGGTCCACTCTGCATGTGATTCTTGACCTCCCTAGGATTGGCTCTTACTACGACTTCTCCTTTGGATCAAGCAACTGCATATCTAAATGATAATGATAGAGTTGTGTCTTTATTTAGCATGTAACTCATCACTTAATCACAAGACTTACCCCAAATTACCAAATTCATAGTTGTATTTTTTTCCCTGTTTTTCTTCTCTGCCATTCAGAGAGAGAGAGTTCTCTTGCTCAGGCAAAGGGAAAGAAAAGATACACCAAATTCCGAAAGTTTTCTCTGATATAAGGAGGCTGATTCATAATGAGGTTGGGGTGGGTGAGCATGGGAGGAATAGATGAACTCTTGATAGGGCAGAGGGGTAGGAGGGGAACGGAGAGGGCAGGGGGTTAGAAATGATGGTGGAATGTGGGAACATTAGTATTCAAAATACATGTACGAAGGCACGAATTGGTGTGAATATACTATGTATACAACCAGAAATATGAAAAATTGTGCTCTATATGTGTAGTAAGAATTGTAATGTATTCCACTGTCATGTATAAATAAAATATTTAAAAAAAAGAAAAGAGGGCTGGGGATGTGGCTCAAGCGGTAGCGCGCTCTCCTGGCATGTGTGCGGCCCGGGTTCGATCCTCAGCACCACATACAAACAACGGATGTTGTGTCTGCCAAAAACTAAAAAATAAATATTAAAATTCTCTTTTCTCTCTGTCTCTGTCTCTCTCTCTCTCTTTAAAAAAAATTAAAAAAAGAAAAGATGCAAATGTTTCCAATGTATAGAAAGTATCTCTTGATTTGCTAATTTATTAATTAATATAAGAATTTTGGAAAGTAAATAAGCAAAAGTAATAGAAAAACACATTGCTTTCTGTGCAAAAGGAAATTTCCAAATGTACATAGAACAAATTATTGTTATTGTTAAAACATACTTTCTTCTAGTGTTTATCATAGAGTAAGTTTATGTTAAATAGATGAGTTGTGGTAATTTGTGAATGATACATTCTTTCATGTTACTAGTTATATAAAAATGTGACAATTTAGGGCTATGGTTACGGCTCAGCGGTAGAGCACTCTTCTTGCATGTGCGAGGCCCTGGGTTCAATCCTCAGCACCACATATAAATATATAAAATAAAAGTATTGTGTCCAACTACAACTAAAAAATAAATATTTTTAGAAGTGTGACAATTTATATATATGTAAATATATTTGATATATATTGGCTTATGGACTTATAAATATGTATTTAATATGTATTTATATGCTATAATGTATAAAATATTTTTGTCCTTTTATATGATATATATTGTGAATAATTTCCTATTAAATCTATGTAATCAGAAGCTCACAGTGTGATGATCTTTTTCAGAATCTTGATTCCCATTCTTGAAATATTTCCTTAAGATTTAGAAATAGTTTGAGTTTCTTACAAAACTATAATTTGCAGCTCTAACTGTATAGTTTTCTTCTTATTACAGTTTCTCCCCAAACACAGAGCAAAGGTCAGTAGAAATGCGTGGCTAACTAAAAAACAATTAAAAAATTTCTCATTAATTTGGCTATTTAATATATTTTACTTGCAGCAACATTATTTTTCTAGTAAAGCACTAATTTCAGATTCAATAAATAATATTAATATAGGGGAGGGTGAAGTAGGAGGAAAAAATTTTTTTTTGAAAAGGTATAAGCAGCTTATAAAGAACCAATAGTTTTCCTTTTGCCTAAAAGGTGCCGATTGCTTTCCCCGCAGCTCTATCAGAATGGCTCAAAAGAGTATTCTTGAATAAAAAATGAATTATATGTATAATTATCTCTTTAAGCTTATATAGGAAATCACTTTTCTGTCCCATGGAGCTAAAGAATCACTTGTGTTTATTGAGCAGTCCATTTTATGATTTTTTTTAACATTACCATCCTGATTTAAGGTCATGAATACATGGACTTCAAGCCATATTACTTTTTAATCAATGCACTTTTTTGTTAGTTTAGATATTAAGCATAGTAAGTGTGGTAATGTATACATTTTGAAAAGTAGCTTGGAAAATGAGCTTATTTTGTCATATGGATGCTGTTGAAAATGGTGTTAGTTATTATTTAGATGCAAATCATTGGGTATTTTCTTCCCTTCACAGGTATTAAACAGACCAAACTTAATTTTTCCAGTGGAATTGGAATTAATTCTGTTACCATATGCACCCCTGAAGAAGCAACACTCACAATAGATTACATTTCTGAGAGACTAAAAATCCAGTAATGTAACTGTGCATTTTATAGTTGAGGATTTCCTGATTAAATAGTGAGACATTTAAGCCTGATCACTAGAGATTCTAGAGACTTAGATCCAGGGCTTCCTCTTTGGAATATGAAAGTAGGAGTTATGCCTGTGGTGATAAGAGTGAATTTGGAAACATAATAAGAGAGAATATTATGAATTTCATTAAGTGAAATTTATCTGCATGGTTCATAGATTAGATTATACTGGTTTTTAATATTCTGTTTACTGCAGTATTCTTGCTACTTTTTTTTGTTTCCCTGCTTTGCTTCATTTGTTTACACAATGATTCTCGAACATTTATTGGATGCCATTTTGTTAATTTCATCGTTCTTGCTGTGGATCAAATAATGTCAAACAATAATTAGTAAGATTTAAGTTTGGGAAGATCAAGTCATGCCTCTCACCCTTTGTGTTTTATAGTCGGCAACATTTTAGAATAGATTATCCAGTAGGAGTGTTTGACACTCAACAAGGAACGTAGTGAGGACTAGGAGTCACCTTCAGCTTTGCAGTACTTCATGAGGCTGCAAGCCGCCGGGAAGGCATCTTCTGTCCTGTGCACTGTTGTGGTTCCAGCCCCAGGCAGAGCACTTCTTGCCTGAAAACCACTCAGAACATCTTTTAAAAGAATAAACAACCTAATCGGGACAATGCCAACAAACATTAACTTTTATTTGGATGTTTAGATACTGATTTGGTAGACTTTGGGATGATGTGCATAATTTGTACCTGAATTTAAGCAAGAATATTGATCAATTTGCATCTATACCTTTGTGAGGAATATGAAAAGAGTGTGTTGGGTCACAGTATAATTACTTTAAAAAATAAACCCAAACAAAACAACCTGTAAAGACAGGCTTCACAGCATGTTGTTGTGCTCCTACTTAAATAATTTTCATTGAGGTGAATGAAGACATTCATAAATTAGGTGACAGCAGACTTATAGTTCCCAAACAACTTGGTGGACTGATGGAAGAGTCAGAAATTCAAAAGGTGAGCAATTATGGTGGAATGTGATGGACATCATTATCCAGAGTACATATATGAAGACATGAATTGGTGTGAATATACTTTATATATAAACAGAGATAGGAAAAATTGTGTTCTATATGTATAATAAGAATTGTGATGCATTCCGCAGTCATGTATTTAAAACAAAAAACAATTTAAAAAAAAGAAATTCAAAATGTGAAATGTTAAGAGAATAATGCAAATGCTTGGCATCTAGCCTAAAAAAGAATATAAAATATAGGCTGAGAAGGATGTAATTTTTCAGTAGTTAAATATAAATAAGACTCAAGATGCAGTTGAGTACAAACTCAAGATGAATAAAAAATAATGTGATATTGCTACTAAAGTATCAATGCGATTTGGGGCTGTATTAACAAATGAATATTTTGGGGTCTGTTTTTAATTAAACCTGTGACATTATATATGTATTGCATGTATGTGTGTTTTTGTTTTTTAGGAGAAAAGGCTCATACTTTTAGAGATTCTTAATGAGGACAGAAATTCACAAAATATGAAGATCTACTGGTTCAGAACAAGATAGGTAATCGTCCTATTTTGGACATAGGTCAGGTCAACGTACACTTGTGCTGTTATAATCAATTCTTGGAAATACATTTTAAGAGAGACATTGATAAATTGAAGCCTCTCCAGGAGGCAGTGTGGGATAGTGAAAGGTCTGAATGCCATGACCTGTAAAGGTGTATTGTAGAAACCAGATTTGAAGAAGAAAACTTTCCAGAAATATTGTGTATGATTTCACAAAATTTGATGGTCGTTTGGGATTAGGAAAAAGTACAAATAATGATTTCATTTGATAGAGAATGTGAGGAAATGGAGAGTCTCATAATCTGTAGTGGGAGTAAAATGATAGGGTTGTATTGCACAGCAATTTGGCATGATCAGTTTTTTAAAAATACAATTTATTTATATGTCTTTTAAAGACATTTGTACACAAATGCCTATGCACAAAGGTATACACCCCAAAACATTTATAAGGATGTTTACTGTAAAGGTGGTTTTATTAATTTCTCTAAAGTGGAAATCTCCTGAGAGTTTCAGTGTAGCTATGATCTAGTCGTGGAACAACATGCAGCAGTCAAAATTTAAAAAGGCAATAGACCTAAAGATCATCAAGATTTATCCAGTTAAAATAAAAGTACATTTAATAAAATATGTGTATTATAATTTATGGAAAAAATCCTACAAACCTAAATGGTATATTTCCCTATGTACATTAACAAGGTTAAGGTTTGGAATAATTCATAACAAGCTGATAATGGTTTCCCCTCTAGGATTCAGGGAGGGTGAAAGGACTCTTTATTTGTATAGATTGTATTTTTATGTTAAAGTGTCTTTAAGGGTTCTTTTATAATGACCAATGATAAGTAGAGATTATATATGCATAAATGTGAATAAATAAAATTTATATGGGATTTACACATGGAAAAGGGGTTAAATTACTTTTTCTGATAGGCTCAGAGGTAAAACAGGGTAAACAAATTGTATTAGAAAGTTTATTTTAATTCTGTATAAGGAATCATTTTCTAGGATTAGAAATGCTTTCAAAATTAATTGGTTGACAATTGTTGGCGCCATCCTCATTGGAAGGGTTAAAATAGAACTGAGATACTAGGTTCCAAGGATATTTTAAAAAGAATTGTCCTATTTAATATGCAAGATTACTTTTAAGATAATTTCCAATTTTGTGAGGTTCTCATTCTGACCAGATAATGTCTCAATATCTTTTTAGGTTTAAATTCCCAAATTCTCTTAGAATTCCTTGGCTTAGCAATGATTTTTTTCTTTTTTATCTTTCACTAACCTCAGTTTACTTCTGTGATCTGATCTTTCATGGTTTCTTCACTTGAGCCTACCTTGTCCCAAAGTGTGAGATGTGCACCACCCCACTGGTCATTTAGGAAGTGATTTTTAAGAGCTACATAAATAATACTAAGTCACTAATTATCAAATCTTTGGGGGAAAATAGTTTTCCCTTGCAGTGGTTTTCATTGGAGTCAAGGAGAAAATCATTAACTTTTTTGGGTACTTGATATTTTCCTTTTTTAACCAAGTGAGAGAAGCTTTTGGACTTCAAATTTCAGTTGTCAAATAGGTATGTTATTTTAGTGTTTATTATTTCAATCTCCTTTACTCAAGGAATCTCTTTCGATTGATAATGGCAGTATAGCAGCTAAAAGACAACAGGTCTTCGCTCTCTTTGCAACTAGGTGTGTTCATGTGTCTTAGTTCTTTTATTTATTTATATTTTTATTCATTTATTCAAATTTGTTGTATATGACCGCAGAATGGATTTCAGTTCATATTACACATATGCAGCACATTTTTCATGTCTCTGGTTGTACACAAAGTAGAGTCACACTGTTCTTGTCTTCATACATGTACTTAGAGTAATGATAACCATCTCATTCCACTGTCTTCCTTATCCCCATACTCCCTCTCTTCCCCTTTTCCCCCTTTGCCCTATCTAAAGTTTGTCTATTCCTCCCATGTTTCCCCCCATCCCCATTATGGATCAACATCTTCATATCAGAGAAAATATTCGGCATTTGGTTTTTGGGGATTAGCTTACTTCTCTTAGCATAATATTCTCCAACTCCACCCATTTACCTGCAAATGCCATGATTTAGTCTCTTTTAATGCTAAGTAATATTCCATTCTGTATATAAACCAGAATTTCTTTATCCATTCATCTACTGAAGGGCATCTGGATTGGTTCTACAATTTAGCTATTGTGAATTGAGCTGCTATAAACATTGATGTGGCTGTGTCCCTGTAGTATGCTGTTTTTAAGTCCTTTGGATATAAACCAAGGAGTGGGATACCTGGGTCCAATGGTGTGGATCCATTCCAAGTTTTCCAAGAAATCTCCATACTTCTTTCCATATTGGCTACACCAATTTTCAGTCCCACCAGTCCCATCTTCTTCTCAGAAGATAATATATAATCAATCAACAAATATATGAACAAATGTTCAACATCTTTAGCAATTAGAGAAATGCAAATTGAAACTACTCTTAAGATTTCATCTCACATCAGTCAGAATGGCAGCTATTAGGAATACAAACAGCAATAAGTGTTGACGAGGATGTAGGGAAAAAGGCACACTCATATATGTGTCTTAGTTCTAGAGAGTGAGATAAGAAGAAATACCATTTGTGACATCAGTAAAGACACTCAGTGGGAGCTGATTCATCTATGATATGAACATTTTCTACCCTAGCCCTATTCTTCCTTCCTTCCTTCTCATAAAAATGAGATATAGCAACAACAGCTGAACTGGACTAAGAGTCAACCCTGAGAATAAGAGTCAAGCTAGCAATGAAAGAGCAGAAAAATAGAAGGCTTCTGTTTCTAATGACTATGATGCTTCTACATCTAAGATCAGACTGCCTATCTTTGGACTACTTTGCAGGAGATATTTGTCTGTTTAAATCATTGTTATTTTAGGTGAGTTACAAAGAGGAATATGTTTCTTTTTCTTTCTCTTTTTAGTGGTGCTGGGAATCCAACCCAGGACCTCATGCATGCTAGGGAAACATTTTACCAATGATCCACATCCCCAGCCCCTCAAGGAAAACATTTCCAACTTAAACAACAAGTGTTATTAATCTTCTAATCATGTCAGTGATACAAATATTTATAAATATTTCTAAAATAAATTTATTTCCTTGTTGTTCCATCATGGCCCTTTGGATTTGATTTGAATTTTGTAGTTTATTTTTGAGCAGTTTTAACTATCCATATGGACTGATACTTCATGACTTTTATTCTGTCTTCAAAGTCTTCCAAAGAACAATGAGAAAATTTACCATTCTTTTCAATAGGAAAAAAATACAAAACTCACTCAATCTCACCAATACTTTGAGTCCATCTTTTGTAAATCTATATACATTATGAGATCTTAGTGATATCATTATTATAATTTTTTGTGTACTTGAACTTTGTATTAGTTCATCACTTTTGGAATTATTTTATCATTATTCATCTACTATTAATAATTAGACCAAACAAATGCAAATAATAATACAACATAAGAATCATGTAGTACTCTAAGTTTGAGGGACTTGAAGAGTGATGTAACAATAAAGTAAGTCACCATTCTTTAGTTTTCTACTTACATTGTCCAAATGGCATCTTTTAAGAACAGTCTAAGACTGGTGATACCATCTTTGTGGTCTGTTTTTCACTTTCATTGAAGCAGTTGAAAAATCACAATTTTACATTTTCTGCCCAAGATGACAAAGGAAAGAAATAGATGAATCTGATCTAAAAATTTTTAAAATATATATAAAGAGGAAGATAATAGCATTCTGTTTTGGGTAATGGTTGTGAAACTGGTCATATAAGCATAATTTGAGATTATGCATTTGCAGATGGTGATATCCTACCTGAGTTTTCTCAAACTCAAAAAGAGATGAGTGAACTGAATATTTCTAGGAATACAAGACAAAGTCTGGCATTTTCATTCAATTTTATTTTAGGCGGGTATTTTGTGACAATACTTGCCAAAAGGATGTGTGGACAGGACTGTTTCATCTTTAATGATGCTTATATGCCAGAATGTACTTGAATTAGTAAGGTTTGCTGTGTTTAATTTCTTATAAAATACTTTTAAGCAGTTTTTACTATCCTTTGATTCTCATGTGTATTATTTGTAAAATGGCTTAAAATATAAAAAGTACAAAAGGGCCCACTTGGTTCAGGTGATTAAGGTTGCTGAATTTTTTTCCTGGTATATGGCATTAAGAAATTGGGAGATAATTAGATGATAATTATTCAGTTAATGAAAGTTCTAGTTAATAAAAATTCTAGAATAAAGTGAAAAAAATCACAGACATTACTATATGTACAGTTTGGGAAACATCACATCATATACTTTTTTCTTTGTTCTACCTTCAACTTGCTAAGTGAAGGTTTTTACACTTGTTGATATTTTCCTGTTTTTAGAATTTCTTACTATGAAAAATTACTGCTTAATGGTATAGTTTGGGAAGATTAAAAAAAAGTCCTGGAGATGAATGATGGTGATATTTACCTAAAATGCCACTTAATTGTACACTCAAAAATTGTTAAAATGGTCACTTTTAAAATTCATATTTTACTCCATTAAAAAAATTTTTGCCTCCTCTAACAACTACATACATTAATCAAATCAATACCCAAATTTATTTTTTGTAGAATTCTTTTATTAATGGCTTATTAGTGCCTTTATTTTGGATGCTTTATATTTTGGGAGGCAGAATTACTATTATATTGATATTGTACTGTATGAATATGCTCAGTTCAGCAGCATATAGAATCCTGAAGGACTCATTTTGATATTGGTATACAAAGGGCACAATATTAATTTAAATACATTATACTACTTTTAATTAATATGTCTATCTATAAATAAATTTAATTAAGCTAACAAATGATGAGATGCCCCAATTCCATTAATTCTTTTGAAACTTTTGTGCACAATACGAAGGTCAAAGGAGGCTAGTGCATGCGTATGGCTGAGATGAACTAGTTTTGCCAGGCAGCTTCCTTTGTGTTTCTTCAGTTTCTGAATCAAGCTGCATGTGACGAGATTCTTACACTCGAATATTAGCATCCAAGACCCCTTAGAGTCTACAGTTTGCATTTGTTCCTTATGTGTCTGGTTTCCCACTGGCTTCATTCCACCCCATATGACTCATAATACCGTCCACATTTGAATCTGGTAATACTTCGATTTTTAGTTTCTAGATTATGATGGAGGGACCATCACATCCACAGAATTTGAATTCCTAAGAATTCAATAAAGACAGCTCTGATCAAGACCAGAAGGCATGGGAAGAATTGTGTGAATGAAGTAAGAGATAAAATCATGTCTACATAAAAATTAAGTTTCTCTTGATTTGTTGAGGTTTATTAGGAACAGGTTTCCTGGCAAACAAATTTTCTTAAGTATACTATTGTACTAAGATGTATGGAGTTTGTATAACGAATTGTGATGCAGGAAAAGTGTTTTGTATGTTCCCTTTGAAAATTTCTATTTGTATGCTTAATGTTGCCGTCACATTTCTAAGTAGACTCCAGTTTTTCCTAGGAAATTGAAATGCCTTTGTGCTCTATTCATTACAGGGATTTTCCTGAAATTAAAAAAAAAAAAAAGAAGAAGAAAGAAAGAAAACAACAACACACATTCCCACCAATGGGGTCCTTTCAGAACACCTACAGAGGAGATAAAAAATATATTGTAGTACATTGTATTGATGTCAACAGAACTGTGTGTTTTTACCCTGGTGTGATGTCAGAACAATGCAGGGCATCTTTCACTGTGCCAACTCACTGGAATAAAAGACCCATTCAGAGAGAAACCCTCGGATGGTCACAGTTTTTAGGAGTTTTTATGCATGGCCACACAAGTTTATAACTCTAAACTTTTCTTACAATGCATTATATTCTCTTTCCATTGCAGCTGAGCTCTCGTATTAAAAAGTGAGTATTTTTATATCTAGCAGCTGAAACATCTATTCATTCTTTAGCTAAAAAAATAAAAAATAAAATGTTTTCTAGAATGACTGTTTCTCAAGGCCAGGGTGAACAAATTTCATTCATGCTACTTTCTAAAACCCCTGGTGTTAAGATTGACAGAAGAATGTAGATTTCATAGATCCTGCCACACAATCTCCACAGCCACTCAAATAGGAGATTAACAGATGTGGTTTGGTTAATGTGGATGGTTCAGAGGATGCTTTGAGGTGATATTAAGACATTTTGAATTTTTATGCATTAAACAAAAACCAAGCACTTCATTTTAAGTAGCTGGTGTTTGGAGAAAAAGATAAAGTAATGTGCTTTAGTTTAGGAGTCCTCTCTTCTGTTTTGTTGTTGATGTTGTTAAACACTCCTTTCTCTAATTACAAAAGTTAATTTTGAGTATTAAGAATGGAATTGCAGGGGCTGGGGATGTGGCTCAAGTGGTAGCGCGCCCGTCTGGCATGCGTGCAGCCCGGGTTCAATCCTCAGCACCACATACAAACAAAGATGTTGTGTCTGCCAAAAACTAAGAAATAAAATATTTAAAAAAAAAAAAAAAAAAAAAGAATGGAATTGCAAATAAAAAGAATAAATTATCTCATAATTCTTTTTCCTACTCCACCTATTGATATCCATGTTGGTGTATACATTTCCTTTGGAAGATATATATTGTAAAAGTGGGTCACACAGAACATGTGATTTTGTAACCTCATTCTGATCAGTATACCATGAACTGTCATTTTTAATGACTGTCAAGTATTTTTTATTGATAAAATATTAGTTTAAAGCAATAGCTTGTTTATGACATGTAGGTTTTTCATGTTTTTTTTTTTTTATAATTCATTTATTGCTATTTTTAATCTTTTAAAAATTCTATCCCCCTTTTGGCTGAGTTTCTATATCTCTGCTCCACCCATATTCCTCCAACAGATGGACTGTCAGACTCTTCTTTTTGTTTGTGTTTTTAATTATAAATAAAACCTGTTATAATCTTCCTGGAATATATATCTATGTGTATATGTAGAGATTTCCATAGAAGTGCTTCCTAGAAGAAAAATATCTGTATAAAAGGATGTGGGGATTTTTATTTTAATATTGCCAAATTTTTGTTTAAAAAGTTGTATCAGTTTACACCCCCCAGGGACAGTGTGAATTCACATTTTTGCACATTCTCTCAAATAAGATAAATAAAAATTTGTCAACTTTACAGGCAGTAATTTGTAAGTAGCTTAATTTTCATCACCTTAATACTCTTAAAAATTGAGCATCATTTTAATGTTTAGGATCTGTGTTTCTATTTCAGTGAATTTTCTCTTTGAGTTATTGGTGTATTTTTTTTTTACTAAATAATATTTTTTATTGATTTATAAAAACTTTTAACCTTTTTTCTACATGTCTGGTGAATGTGTTCTTCTAATCTATCACTTATGTTTTAATGTCACTTATGATACTATTTTTATATACAAATGTTTTTAATTGTAGTCTGAATTCCCTTTTGTTTATGAACGACAGGTAAATTATGCCTATCCTGAGAAAGATCTTCCCTTAAACATTATAAAAATAGTTTTCCTCTAGGGTTGTTATGTTTAGATATTAAATTTATTTGAAATTTGTTTTGTTCAATGGTATGAAGAGGCAATCTGACTTTGTATTTTTCCCAGAGAGTACCCAGTTATCTCCCAACCATTTCTTTTCTATTTTGACTCTTTGCTGCTGATTTCAAATATCTACTTAATATACTAAATGGTCATATCTATTTGAATCTGTTTTTCTAGTCTGTTCTGTGTTCAAATAATACACTACTTTAATCTCATAGCCTTTTGTTGTGTTTCATTGTCTGGAAGGAAAAAAAAAGATATTACTTCTTCTAGCAAAACTGCTGGGTGAAACTGTACGCTAAGTTTTAAGGCTCTTGCAAGGCTGTACTAATTCACACCCTTGCTGGAGGTAAATACAAGGGATCATTCACTTTACCTTGCTAATAGGTGTATATGTTTATCTCATATATTTTACTCATATTTTAAAAATTCCTAATTATTAGGTGAAAAATGGTATCTCCTAAAGCTTTATTGTAGCACATTTTTCATTACTAGTAAGGCTGAACTCTTTCATACACTCATTGAATTTTGCAGTTATTTTTAAATCTTTCCAGTTCAATTTAATGTGTTCATATTGGGGATATGTGTGTTTTCGTAATAGCTCAGGCCTTACTTAACTAAGGAGAATATAATAGTTGATCCAGGAGCTGAGCAATTTGAAGCCAAACACTGAGGATCTTTTCTACCATTAGGAGGGTACGATAATGGTATCCAACCTGTGTTCAGCTCCTTTCTGAAGGCCTGCATTCCTTTGCTGATTAAATCCTCTCAATGCCACACTACCAGGGAGGCATTATGTCAACCCTCACTTTCTAATGAAAAACTGGGGTTCAAAGCCATATGGCCAGCAAGTGGCAGGGCCACCTTGTAAACCCCTGTCGTGTGACCTCTGAGTCCAAAAGCTTTCAAAAGGGTCTGTTGAACTGTGTTGTTTTTCCCCAGGTCAATCATAGATGTACACTAGGGCCCCAGGCTCAGGCCAGTAAAGACAGAAACAGTTTCCTGTCCCCTTAAAAGTCAAAGTCTTTGGAAAAAATAGATTTGAGGATTCAGAGTCAGAAGCACTGTGGGGACCTCTCTGCAGTGACAACCATGGGGAAAACTGCATCGCTTTTGGCGACAAAATCATTTATTGATGAAAACATTTCTAAGCAACCATTTCAAAATGCTCAAAATGCTGTGGAGGCATAGCATTAAGTTTTTTTTTTTTTTTTTGGAAAAGTAATAACAGTCTTAGTTTCTGTAAAAAGTCATCCTTACTTGGAAGGGTGAGTTGCAGTTATTTGTATATTTAAAAATATAGAGTGGGATGTTACTGTTTTATCTGATTAAAATGTGCTTATTTTTAACTTGTAATTTTTAACTTGTAATGTTGCAGATGAAGAGTTTATAATTTTTCAAAAGTAGAAATGTCAGGTCGTCATATTTATTATTAGCATCTGTCTGTTTTGTGAAGTTTAGTTACAACTACATAACCTATAAGTTTACATAGTGCATTGACTCTTAAAAAAAGTAGTGCTTTTTTATTTGGTCTTCTACAGTTGGTTAAATTAAAATGATCCAAAAGTTCAAATGGGTAACTGAACACAGTTATTATGTATAACTATAAATCTCTAATAAAAAATAAAATTATAATAAAACTTAAAAAAAAAAGTGATGTGGCTTTCTTAGTATATCATGTCAGGAGACTAAATGCCTTTTTGCTTTTGACAGATTTCCAAATTGTTAAACATATAAATTAGATCATGTCACAAATCGGTAGGTTTCCATTTTTCTGAGGGTAAAATACCAACTCTTGAATAACCTTGCACAGTTTCACCCTCTACTTTAATTCATGCATATTGTAAGACTGAATACAATGTAAAAATAAGAAGCTTAATTTTGCCTATTGAAAGTAAGGGGAGGGGCTGGGGCTGTAGCTCAGTGGCAGAGCATTTGCCTATCATGTATGAGGCACTGGGTTCGATCCTTAGCACCATGTTAAAAAAAAAAAAAAAGAAGAAGAAAGAAAGTAAGGGAAGAGACTCCCACTACCACTCCCTATTCTTTATTGTTTTGTAGAAAAATATTTGCTGGCTGTATGAAGGGTAAGGTATCTTTCAATCATGGGAATCTCTTAGTGGATTGCCTGTGATGCATATCATATTCTGGTTTAATCCTTACTCAGTAAGGAAATTTTTTAGTTTGTGAAGAATTTTTCTGGATTGGGAGGAGATTTTGTTTTTAATTACATTTTCCCAACACTCTGTCCCATTGTCTCCCTATATTTTCTTTCATATCTTGAAAAGTATTAAGCTATAATTACTATAAGTAACCCTCTGCCTGAAATCCTCCACTTTCCTTAACCTCATTCCATTCTTCAGGACTGCACTCATATATAATCACCATGAAGAAACCTCTCTCCATCAGCCTAAGAAAAGCTACTCCTTACAGGGTCTCTTTATCGCATCATGCTGTTTATGTCTTGCTGAGTACTTAGTGCAATCTGCAGTTATTTTTAAAAATTTGTTCTAATTAGTTAGACATGACAGTAGAGTGCACTTTAATACATCATACATAGATGGATTATAATTTCTCATTCTTCTGGTTGTACATGATGTAGAATCCCACCAATCATATATATGTACAGAGGGTAACAATATCTGATTCATTCTACTATCCTTCCTACTCCTAAACCCCCTCTCCTTCCTTCACTCCCCTTTACCTAATATAAAGTAACTCTGTTCTTCCCTACCCATTCCCTCCTTATTGTGAGTTAGCATCCACATATCAGAGAAAACATTTGGCCTTTGTTTTTTTGGGATTGGCTTATTTTGCTTAGCATGATATTCTTCAGCTCATCCATTTACTGGCAAATGCCATCTTTTCATTCTTCTGTAAGGCCGAGTAACATTTTATATATGTGTGTGTGTGTGTGTGTGTGTGTGTATATATACATATATATATATATATGTATATATATGTATTATATATATCACATTTTCAAAATTTTATTTATTGATTTCTTGATGTGTTGTTAGTGTATTTCCTTTCACTACAGAAGGAAGAGATTCCCCTCTAACTCCAATCCACCTGTCTCTTTCACAGTTAAATTCTCCATACCTACAACAGTGCCTGGCACATAATGGGTGCTTGGTGAACATTTGTGGAATGAACCAATGCATGGATGAATAAGATGAGAATGCTAAGCAGGGAGGGTAATTGTGTAATGAAAAAATACATCTGCTTTTATTTTATTCCCTATCAAGTTGTGGGTGTCTCATTTTTTAGCAGTGTTTATATACATGATCTCGTAAAATAATTATATCCAGGGAATAATACATACTTGAATAAAACATGGAATTATAAAAAATCATACTTGGATAAAAATAGGCCCAAATACTTTTTTTTTTTAAATAGGAAGATCTGCAATATTTACAGTAGGACTCACTCAAATATTTTATAATGACTTTCATGTTAATTCTGGATACACCTAGGGCCCTTTGAATTGTGGGTTGACTAATTGGCCAGTGTGAAGATCAGTTAGTCCTAAATAAAGAGCAGGAGACAAATGCCAAGAAGGAGAAAGCAGAGAACCAGGTATTCAGCAAGTCTGTGTTAACGCATCCTTCTGGACAAAGAGTGGACCTTCTGCATGAAAGAAGAGGCTTTAGGAGTTGAAGCTGACACTTAGGGGAAGACTTAAAGCAGTGCTTCCCAGCTTTGGGCTTGCATCAGACTGCCCTGGAGAGCTTGTTTAACCCAGGTTTCTGAGCCTCAGCCTCAGAATTTCCCATTCAGTAGGCCTGGGAAGAGCCTGGAGATTTTTCATCTTAACAAGTATCAAGTGATGCTGATGTTGTTGATCCAGGCACAACACTTTGAGAACCACTGCTTTTAGGTATTGTTTGACTAGTAACAGTAGATGGAGTTTGTTTATGACAATTTTTTTGAGAGCTGACCATGGCTTTTTGAATACTTAAATGTATGTTCCGCTTTTTCTAATTGCCAAGAGAAGAATCTTTTTTGTATGCTCCATGTTTAAGGCTTCCCTCTCTCTAATTCAGCTTTTATCTGTACAGCATGTACTAGGTACATTATTTCATTTAATCTTTATAATCACACTCCAGGATACATATCGTTATCTCCATTTTACCCACGAAGAACTTAAACCTCAGAGAAGTTTGTTTCTATCCAGTGTTTGGCACCTAGTCAGTGATATGCCAGAGCTTCCTCTTTTCTCTGACTCCAGGCTTAGGACTCTTTTCACCATGTTGCTTCTCAGCCTGAGAAATTAAAACTAATTTTAATTTAAGACTAAAGCATAACATCTTGAGTTGTTATAAGACTGCAGTGGAAATTACTCATTAGTTTGCCTTTAGTCTGATCTGACATAGGAGGCTAGTTAAGATTAAAAAAAAAAAAAGTGTTCTAATGTGAAATACTGCATTTTGGTACTTTGGTTATCCAAGAAAGATGGCATCCTTGATTACCAGGAGGATCACAATCTGAGTAAATTATCTAAGTTGCAAAAACAAATTGGCCTTTTTAGCTTAATTGTCCATATGATTCAGTGAATTCTCAGAGACCCAAGAAGTTCTCTTTCACATCCCAGAAATGCATGGATCACCTTGAAAAATCTCCTCAAAACTTAGAAGTGAACAAGTGATTTCATGATTATGTTTCTTTCTCTTAGCCACAATTGATGGCCAGTAGGAAGGCATTGAAATCCAGTTCAAACTAACACTACTTATAATGTCTTGATATTTCAGACTTTCATTGCATCATTCATCCTGGGATAATAAAAATGGTTGTTAAAATTTATACCATATTAGTTTGATTAACACTGAGATGGGTACAAATAAAGGACTGAAGAGAAATATTTACTTCACAAGGCTGGGGACTTTAATATACAGAAAGCTGCATAAATCTGCAGATGTTCTAATTAGATTCAGCTGAGCTGCTTCAGAATGCAAGATAACATGGATTTCCTCTGCCAACCACCAAGAATAACTTTTCTGATGCAAAACTGTTCAAGTTTCAATATTGAAACATAAAATATTCTAGCCCAAGGGATAGATTCCTTTCACATCTATTTCTTCATTGACTCAGATCCTTTTAGCACTTGTTATTCCTTTATTTTAAGATTTAAACAGAATTTGCTAAATGATACCCTAATGGTACTCTTCTCAGGTTATAGTACCTGGAATCCTGTTTTCTGTTAATAGTTAAACATTAACCTTAGATCATTAGAAAACTATGAAGGAGGTTATTCATATGGTGCTTAATTTACAATAAAGGAGTAGTTTAGGTCATGAGAAAATCTGGCCCCAAAAGAAGATGACATTACATCTGGGGGTAAAGTTCGCGGATGTTTTTTGCTAGTTGACGTATATTTTCTTCCCTTGAACGTACATGTGTTTTTCACGGGTGTCCTGGCAGTTCACAAGTAGTCCAGTGAATCTTACCAGAGCTTTTATTGAGGCCCGAGTTGCAGCACAGGGAGAGGAATGAACCCTCCTCTGGCATGGGGATGTCACGTGATCTCCAAAGGTATGGAGATCCCTTTGTTGTCCAACTTTCAAGTTTCTCACCACTAGAATGCTTTCTATTTCTGTATGCCCCTGGACTCTGGCTGTCAGATCCAGCTGGGCATTTTGATTTAACTGTTTCTCACTCTCAGTAAGGTGAGGGAGAATGTTCCTTTCAGGGGATGTCAAGAGGCAGTGTGACAGAGGCTGTGTCGTGAGCCTCATGTTCCATTGACTACCCCTTAGACAAACCACCTTTTGGTCAATATTCCCTCAGTTATATTTGATATACCAGCCTATTCTCCTTAATTAGAATGTTGGCAGGCAATCATCATATCCATTTATGCCAAGGCCTTTTACTTAAATAATCTCCATGTTTTACAATTTCCCATTTTGCATAGTAAAAGGATAATTTCATAAACTCTTCTGAAAGACAATCTCTTGTAAACACAAATTTTATCTCCTTCATAATCTTTTTGAATCTCTGAATTTGTGTGGAACAGAGACTACATCGCTCAAGTAGGCTGTTTTAATTTATTAATAAAAACAATACAGTTGTGAAAGCCATTTGCAGGAAATTGATTTGAAATAGATGTTAGTGTGGCATGAGCATCAGTTTGCTACATTAGGAACAGTGAACATAGAAAATCAACATTATTTATAGACTTACTAGTACTGTAGAATCGGAGTGAGGAACATTATAAAGAAGTAGACCAAGGTCCCTGCATTTACATTTAACCTTTGATTGTCTAGTTTGTAAGTCACATTATATTGTTTACTACACATAGTACTTATATATATTTATATATCACCGATATAAAAGCATACTGGTCACTGATGTAAAAAACTGAACAGCACCTTCACTGTATAAAGAACTCAGTAACTGAATTTCTTCAGCCCATCCTACATCCTCTTCTCATTTCTTGGGTATTTTGTTTTGTCACTTTCATCAGAGAATAGGTTGGGAATTAAAAGAAGATGAAATTGGATGAAGCTTATTAGAATGCTTTGTAGCACATTGCGCAGGGAAATATTGGCAGCAAGTTTGAACACGGGTAAAATGAGTACAAGAATGATGAGTACCTCTTCTCATTCCAAGACAGCTTTCTTATTAGCATGGATTTTGGAGATGCAGCTGCATGGTGGGCAGAGACTGATATGTCATAGCTTGGAGACATTCCAAGAGAACTAGGTCTTCAATGGGTCAGGTCAGATGTTCTCAGCCTGTGGATGTCAACTCTAAAGACATGTCCAAGTGGCAGCCATTTCCCCATCTACTTAGCATGACCCAGACCTTGGTTGTCAGGGGCTTCTAGCCTATGATAATAATCTTTCAGTCTTTATTTATTCAGTTCATCCTGAATGCCACTGGGACATCAAACTCTGAACCATCCCTTGATTCTCAATTCTGAGGTTTATTCACCAAGCTAGGTTGCTGTGGAACACTGTCCTAGGTGAAAATATAAGAATTTGCCTTTATTATGTGCTCCAATGTAAATAACTGCCCCCCCCCCCATATCACTAGATAATAGCAGCTGGTTCCTTTGAATTGAATCCTAGAAATAAAATTAGAGTGGTTTGTGTCCCTGAATCTAGCAGAAGCACTTGAGCAACAGCCAGCATGCTTAGGGGAAGAGAGAAGAGTAGGAGCTGAGTCTCTTTACCTCATCTTAACTAAATAAACCACAGTGTAGTAGCAGGCTTTCTTTCAAACCTTGGTTCAATAGACACTTCTTCTCTCTTCCTTTGTTCATTCTCCCTTGCACATCATCTCAGTGAGATGGCATATATCAGAGATGAGAGTTCTGCTTCTGCTTTAACATCTTAGACAAGTTAACTGAAGAATGGATTTTTAGATTGACTGTTATCTCACTAACCATAACTACCTCCAAGTTAAACAATGTCTGCTTTGCTTTGAACTAGACCTGGTAGTCTAGATAGAGTTAATGCTCATTAGCAGGCTGCAGAGGCCCGCCCCCCCTGAATCTTTTTTGCCAGATAGTGTGATGTCACGCCTTACCTCCTCTGATAGAATCTGGAAAGAGGCTGAGACCACGGGTCTGGGAGAGGGACATGCACCAGGAAACAGCCCTATTGTCCCTTCACTTGGTAACAGTCTCACATACAGCAACACATTCAGCTCCCAGGATAAAAGCAGGTGTTTTGCTTTAATTAAGGCCAACAAAGACTTTTCTGTTCTCAATAGGCTTATATTTTTAGACACTAGGTAAGGAGGAAGAGAACATTATTCCATTCTGTGCATAAAAATAAAGATTCAGCATGAACTGCGTAATTAAGAACTGAAAGGGGGAAAATGCAATTCAATTAAAACTGACAGAATAATACAAGGAATCAATGGCTTTATTTGGTGTTTAATGATGATACTGTTTTCATTTCATTATACATGAGTCATAACCAGCTTTGCCTTAGTTTAATTGTATTCCTTACAGAGTAAACTGGAGTATGCAATTTGCAGTCGACTCATCAATTAAGAAGAGGCTTATTTAAGATTATCATAAATTGATCCCTGAGACTGAAATCAAATCTTTCCCATTCCAATATATTAATTTATTGGAATAATGGACAGTGTTAGGTATGGGCAGGGAGAGACATCGGTGGCAGGAGGTGAAGAGAAGTGTACAAAGGCCAAAGACTAATTTCCATTAAAAAAAATGATAGTAGTATGATTCCGGTGGCAGAAATGATATGGAAATGCATTTTTGATCCACTGAACTGAAGAAAAAAAAAACATGATGATATTTTAGGCTGGAGAGGAAATGCTAGATTGAGCTGCCTATGTAAAATGAATCATGGAATTGGCATAAAATCAAGTGAAACAGGAATATAACATTTCTATATGTGGCCTTATGGCTATTGGGTTTTAAAATTGGGAATGAAACCAAGAAAAGCATAAAGAAGAGTTAAGTGTTGGAAGTTTGGCTACGTGAGTACTTTGTGGGATTAGTGTTGTAATATAGACTGTTGTACTATTGGGCACATTCATTCCAGTAAACTTCTTGGGCATTCTACTCAATAAAGTATGTACTGTTTGCCAATTGCTCTGTGAATCCCAACATAAATTAGCAGTAAATCCTAAATTACTACAGCCTTAGGATCTTACAGGTTGTTCATAGTAAAATGTGTCTACTTATGTCTTATTGCATTAATAATGTAGGTAAATGTTTCCTCTTTCCCAAGCTTGACTAAATTTCTACTGTAGTATATAAACATATGAAGAGATTGTCACACACCCTTGATAACCATGCTCCTCAAGAGCTTTTAATACATTTGTTTGGGGAATACTGATTTCCCCCCTCATCATGGGATCAAGGAGACCTGCTTAACTGGCCATCTAAGACTTTCTTATGTAGGCTGGATCTTCCCTTAGTAAACACATTTTTTTTTTTTTTTTGTACTCGGGAATGAAACCCAGGAGTGTTTTACCATTGAGCTACATCCTCATTCCTTAAAAATTTTATTTTTAAAAAAATTTTGAGAGAGGGTCTCCTTAAATAACTGAGTCTGGCCTTGAACTTGGCTATGCTCCTGCCTCAGCCTCTCAAATGGCTGGGATTACCGGCATGCACCACTGTGCTTCACTGTATACACATCCATCTGACTCTTTTCTGTTTTCTAGTATCAGGGTAACCTGACTGGGCCATCCTAGATCAGCTCTCTTTGCCAGTGATTCTTTTATGGCGACCTATACTGGATAGAGAGAAAACAACAAGACAAAAAGAAAAAAATGTTTTTAAGAGTCTTCAAGACCACAAATAAAATAAGAAAGCTTGTACTCTGTAGATGTGGTTGATAATCTTAAATTTATAATGACACATCTATAACAGTCATTTTTATATCATCTTAAACACTTTAGATTTTCCTTTTGATTTTTGTTTTTAGACATTGAAAAAAATATAAGCATTTGAATAGACATAAGCATTGATGGGAAGGTTTTTCAGATATTTACTTGAATTACCTCTTAAACAGTTGATTTAAAGTAGGTCATCAAGATCTGATATATGGGTAAATATGTACATATGTTAATTTTACACATAATTTTAAGAAAGCTAGAATTAAATTGCCATTACTCTTTCAAGTTCTAAGATTATTATTGGCAAACTGTACCATTTTCTTGGATGATTAAAAATAAGAACTATTATTTATAAAGCAGATAAAGCTATAAAATCATAGTAAATAAGATGTACTACATATGATTTGTACCCTAGTAGTGAAAAATGGACCCTGACTCATTCCAACTCTCTTATTCATTATAGTCTGTAAATAGCATAGTTCAACTGCTAGACAGTCACATAGATGTAGGAATGTGGTTAGTCGCTATGGAGCAATATGTTATGCTGCCCATTTTAGGATTCCTGCAAATGACCTTGATCTTGCTGTACTGTGTGTTAGCTAGCAGAACAACCGAGTCACAGATGGGAAACCTGCGTTTGTTTGGAGTTGTAGTATTCACTGGTATATTCCAGATGCCTCCACAAGAGAATGCCTCCTCATGAAGCAGGTCGGAATTTCAGTCTCTCCTGGATGATTTAGGCATTATACTAAATGCTAGGTATTTTGTTTAATAGACACTTCCTAGCACTGACTACGTACCAGTCATTGACTCTTGCACTTCTCATGACCACTCTGTAAGGAATATTTCCCTCCTTTCACAGATGAGTGGAACTAAGTCACAGAGAACTTGAGGAAATTTGCCCAGGGTCACATGGACAGTAAGTGGCGGAGCTTAGATCAGAACCCAGGCCGACTAGCTCCAAAGTTCATTCTTTTAGCCACAAGATAGGGTCTGGAGGAGTGGGCTGGGGTTGTGGCTCAGTGGTAGAGCGCTCGCCTCGTACGTGCAAGGCCCTGGGTTTGACCCTCAGCACCACATAAAAATAAATGAATAAATAAAAATCAAGGTATTGCGTCCAACTACAACTCAAAAATAAAATTTAAAAAAAGTTAAAAAAAAAAAGACAGTCTCTATCTCCCTGCAGTTTACAGTCCAGAAGGGATGCAGACAATACACAGATAAACAAAAGAGAAACAAAATAATTATGGGCTGGGCTGTGATAGTGCTAGGAAAGGAATAAATTCTGCCTGGGGTGATCATTCAAGCTGAGGCAGGAAGGATGACAGAACCAGCCAGGAGCAGGGCTGAAGGGGGAAGGCCTCTAGTGCCCAAGAAACCCAGTAGGGACCATGGGCAGGGGCAGGCCTCCCCCTCCCCCCAGGATAGGGCGAGCCAGAGTCGGACTCCAGACAGAGTGCTCAGAAAAATGCTTCTTGAGACAGAGAAAACTATTTTCTTAGATGGGTCATAATACTTCTTGGGAGTTTGGGGAGTTTGAATGGGGATGAGAAATATATGAAGGGAAGGAAGGAGGGCAAAAATGGAGATGGGTCCCGGGAATTTTAGGAAAGTGGCCATTCCCCAACTAAGTCAAAGACAGTGAGTTTAGGGGCAGTCTGTCCCTATATCCTGGATCAGGTGTGCATGGAAGCAACACGCCCCAGTCCCACTAGAGAAACTGGCTGTTATATGTAGACATGTGGGGACATGGATCAATTCTCAGAGACTCTGGGGCTCCTGCCTGCCGCTGAAGCCAAACAGATCCTGGTCCTCACGGACCAAAAGAGTGAAGAGAATAGCCAGGCTTGAAGGGACGATGCAGCAATTATGGATGTCTCCGGGGAAACTCTGCACAGACAAATAGCAAATGCCCTCAGCAGTTCTTATTACACTACTCTCCCCAGAGAGTTTCCCCGAAGAACAATGAAGTCGCTGATGGTCAGGAATTAACTGCCCAACACCTTGGTAGAACGGAAGCTTCCAAAGGAAGGAGTATCATGGAAAAAATGAAGTTGGCCTCCTACATGTCTGAGTTTGTGGACTGAAGTTCCTACCTGCTTCGTGTGGAGGTGTCTTCTGGGTTTGCTAAAATCCTACCTGCAGCCAGTAGCCAGTCGATTACAGACTCGAGGTGTAAAGCCAAAGCATCTGGAGGCAACATGGGTCACCCTGTGGGAGAACCGCTGGACAGAAATGAGGTCGGCTCTCAGAAGTCACTGTTGATTTTGGAAATGTCAGTGGGCTGTTGTAAGGCTGAGTTCGAAAAAGTGTAAGAGAATGTTTTAAAATCCCTGGGCAGATAAAAAGTGGTCTTCAGAAAAAAGGGAGAATAGGTGAAGCTATAGTTAGTTTTTTTTTTCAAACTGTTAATTTTTAGTAAATTAAATCATTGATTTCCAGAAGAATAGCTAGGAAGGGGGAATTCTGAAGATTTTTTTTTTTTTTTTTTGTGGCTTCTAACTTGGACTTTTAAAATGAACTAATACTCTCCTGGGGGTGGGGCGGGGGAGAAAGCATCACCTGCTGGTACTTTTCTTTAGTCTGAGAAATGGCCACCAAAGTAAAGGTGGGTAGAATCCCCTCAGTAGAGCCTGTTCTTAATTTGCCAGTGATGCAGCGCTCCACAGGGTTTGCATGTGTGAGCACAAACACACACATGGAGATTCTATGCCTGGGAGAAGTGGGGAATAAAGTGCGGAACAAGTCTCAACTGCAAGAGCGGTTCACAGGGGGATGGCTTCTAAAACTCTAGGAAAAGTACACATCACCTTTAAAATAAATGGTCTGCTTTGATTTTATAAAAAGAAATGAACATTTTGTCATAGAATATTCAGTTATAAAAAGATATCCCAGGATCCAGGAAACCAGGAAAATTTCAGAAAGTATAGATGAGGCTTGAAGGTTGCCCAGTTGCCTTTTGAAACATACATCCTTTACTAGGACTGATGATGGTGACTGGAGATTAGAGTGGGAATGAGCAGCCAGAGACAGCTACTCACACACTCAGTAATGTGAGAATCTTCAGAGTCATGCCTATTAATGCACTTAGAAGGAACAATCTTACTGTTGTGTGGGTAACTACCCAAAGGGAGGGAAGTATTAAAAATATGTTAAACCTCCTGTTCCAGTTTAAATTGTTTTACAGTTTTCTCTAGCATGATTTACCTGGTTGAGTATAGGCATGGATAGGAAGCAATTCTAGAGGTAAATCAAGATAGGAAGGGATTTAATGGATAATGAGAATGGCATTCTATTGATTGAAAGTTACATGAGGTTATAGAATTTTAATAGTGAGAGCACTTGGACAAAGACTTTTTATGAATAATAGATTAGACTTTATTTCAGAAAATACAAAACATATGACAAAACATGAACTCTGACATCAGAGCAAGGGATCTTTTTAATTTTAAAAGTTGGAGGTGTTATAGATTTTGGAGTTAATGAGACTAGAATGTGATTGGGGCATCCATGGTTCAGTTGGTGTCAAGGAGAAGGTTGTTGGGGGTGAGGAGATTAAGTAATAGAAAACAGGATAGATCATTCATGTGTACACAGAAGTCACCAAGAGAGAAGAGAGTTATTAAGATGCAGATAAACAACTCAGATCCGAAAACTGACATAATAGCTAATATTTACTCAGTGCTTACAAAGTGCCAGGCACTATTCCAAGAGCTTTCCAGATTATCATAACCTCTATTTTATAGATGAGGAAGATGAGGCTTACATAAAGATTGAGAACCTTGCCCCAGTGACAGTACAAGTCAGAGTGGAGCCTGACTTGCAGACCGCGAGGCAGTCTGGCCCCAGAGCCTGTGTTCTTGACCTCCTTGCTGCCTTGTAACTGTGAGTGGTGCGACTGGGATAAGAGGGCTACAGTGTGAACCTTAAAGATGCAGATGTTGCAGGAGGAAGAGGAAATACTAGTCTCAGACAGACAATTCAAACTTTTGGACTTGAGGTATAAGGGTGTGAAGGACAAAACGGAATCCATATATGATAGCTACAGTTCCAGGTAGCAGTTTCCTTTGAGGAGGGCAGGTTCCTGTTGAGGAAGGGTGGTGGAAGGAGGCAATTCTAGAAAAGGTAAAGTCTATTGGAAGACCCAAAGGCCCAGTGGGAGGTGCATGGTGAGGCAGATAGATGGTCAGGTGCAGGCTGAGTGTGGACCTCTGTTAGTGACTGATACCTGTGGTGCCCCATGGGGTTCATTGTTCTGGCTCCAGTGAGGCAGCAAGTGGTAGTACAGTAGTGTGCTCCTTTGCTAAGATCACCATAAAAAAGTTCCACACAGTGGCTTAACAGAAATACACTATCTCGCAGTTCTGGAGGCTGGAAATCCAGGATCAAGGTGTCGACTTGGTTGGTTCCTTCTGAGTATTATGGGGAAGAATCTGTTCTGTGTCTGTTTCCTAGTTCTTGGTGGCTGCTGGAATCTTTGGTGTTTTGTGGTAGATAGAAAGATCATCATGATCTCTATTTTCCTGACATGGCATTCCCTTCCCTATTTGTGTCTGTGTCCAAATACACCTTTTCTAATAAGGATCGTAGCCATATTGGATTAGGGCCCACCCAATGGCCTCATTTTAAGAATGAATTACATCTTCAATGGCCCTATTTACAAATAAGGCCACATTTTGAGGTACTGGGAGTTAGGACTGTGTCATATGAAAATTTTGAGGTAGGGAAACAATGCAACCCATAGCAGTAGTGGATGCCAGGGACATTGCTCACTCCTAGTCACTCATATTTGATTTGGTATGTCTTCTGAGTCCTTGAACATTAAAGGCATTTTACTAGATGTATTAGTCTGTTTTTTATTACTGTGATGAAATACGTGAGGCAGCCTACTTTACAAGGAAAAGAGGTGAATTTTGGCTTATGATTCTAGAAGGGCATGGTCTAGGGGCCTATTCTGGTGTGGCCTTCACTGGCAGTTCCTGAGGAGGCACAGAGAACCATGTGGCAGAGACTGGGAGCATGTCAGTTTATGACTGTGCATCTGTTCTCTGTCCCTGTTCTTATAAAGCTACCAGTATTTAATCATGAGATCTTCACCCAAATTACCTTATTTGAAGTCATTTTCAAAAGGTTCTCACCTCTAAATGTCCTAGTCATATTAAGTTTCCTCTCTTAATACTATTAACATGTGCTTTGGGGGGCTTAAACTTGTATATTCATATGAGGTTCCAGGGGGCAAATCATATTCAATTATAGCAGTAGGTACATGAGGAAGATATAAATGAATGAATCAAATCCCTGAATGTGGGGAAAGTAGAGGAAATAGGTACCTTATGAGAAATTCAGATACCTGATATGCAAGTTGACCTGGTAAATGCTGTAAATAAATACAAACAAACTGTTAAATAAATTATGAATCATTTAAGGAGAATGGAGATTTGTGGGCAATTTAGATTATTTTATTGTTTGTTTGTTGTACAGGTAAGGAATCTTAGTTCCAAAAATGTTAAATGACCTGTTGAAGGTTTACCAACTACAAGTCTGCTCTTTCATTTATATTATGTATATAAATACCATGTCAAATGTCTTTGAAATGTATTATTTCAAAAATTATTTTTATATAACTGTTCAGGAATAAAATACTATGTGAGCTTGTGAAAGCAAAGTAGAAATACTGTTTAGAAGAGTTATAGGCATTTATATCTATAACAAAGTGACTGAGCTGTTGACTAAATATTGACTATAAATCTCCAACCACCCACTATCTGCAGGTGCCAATCTGCCTACAGCTATACTCAATTTATATAATATTTATTGGATGCCAAAATGCACAGTAAGTTTCTTGACTCTTTTAAAAATTAAACCATTAGCGACCTTGAGCTATCACAGTCTCCTTCTTCCTCAATATCCTTCATCTTGCTATGATATCAGAATAGTCTAGCTGGGAAAAATGGCTGCTGCACACACAGGCCTGGATTCTTCATTGCATGGATAGATAAACAGAGATTATTAGCAATGGAGTTCCAAGTTTAAAAAACAGCATTGAGCTGGAAACTGCTTAATAACGGCGGGTAGCAAATGTCTGTCCTGGGTTTCATAGGTGGTTATAGATGGATTAAATGAACATTGTGGTGTAGTACTAACCCTAAAAAAAGAAAAAGAAGATGAAGGAAAAATTGATCTCCCTCATTTTGGATTTTAGTGAATTTTTCCCAAGAAAGTCAAACAGTCTTAGGGCCATGACAAGAGAGAGCAAGAAGTAGAAATCTGGAATCATTAATAGATTTTCTGACTTACTACATGCAAGTAGAAAACAGAATTGGATTCATTATTGACAACATTTAAGGAATCAGAGTTGTGGGTGTGAGATGAGTCTGGCTCTTGGCATCTGAGTTCCAGAGTTCACTGAAATCTGACCCTGGAAGTGATCCTGCCCATGGGGATGAATCTGCCATTGTTTTTTCTGGAAATGAAAATCAACAACCAGGCACCACTGATCCTGATTCATGAAGGACACATTTAGTAGAAAAAAAAAGCTTTACTATTTTTATAGTTCAACATTTGTAATGAATTATAAACAATCTTCTAACAGTTAACAATTAAATTCTTATAGATGTTTATCTACTTTTTATCATGGCAAGTGACAATCGCAAATCCTTATTCTTTTCTTCTGTCCTTCCTTCACTTATGAAATATTTTGAGTACCTGCTACAAGCCAGTCTCCAAAATGTGATTAACATGTACTTGGGATGAAGATAAGAAAAACAGACCCAGTCCTTGTCCTGAGCCTGGAGAGAGAGATGGATAGTAAGGATATATCCACAAACATATTATTGCAAACTGTAATAAGGTGACCAAGGAAAAAGGAAGAGAGTTGTACAGGCATATAAAAGGGGGATTGATCTAGGGTGGGCAGGGAAGACTCCTCAGGCAAATGGCATTTGTGCTGAGTGCAAAATGGTGTAGAGACCTTAACAGGTACAATGGAGATGGGAGGTAGAGTGTGGGCAGGAAGGCTGCAGGCAGAGAATAACAAGTACCAAAGATCCAGGATAGAGTAGGCAAGGGAGAGGAGAACTAAAAGAAGGCCCTTCTGTCTGGGTTGCTAAAGGGTAGTGAGAGGGCTGGAGGTGTAAGCAGGGACGGCATTTCACAAAGGGTGGTGGAGTGTTTGACCAATAGTGAGTGAGGTATTGGTGGAAGTGGAAAGGCCACTGGGACTGCTGACAACTCTTTCCAGAAATACTTTCTTTAAAAGGAAAACAGGAGATTGGATGGCATTTCATCTTGGGAGCAGAGAAGGTTTTTGTTTTTGTTTGTATGACTGGATAATTTTTAATTGTGTAGTGAGATGAGAAGGTAATTAGATATTATCACTGTAGAACTATCCCCATGGCTGCAGTGTGGAAAAGGGGTTTGGATGGAGAGGAATCTGGGGGGCCAAGAAAGAGGGTGTTATAAAATAATGGATGGATGGAGGGGGATTGAGTCAAGAAATATTGAGGAACCACAGTAGTTTTCTAACCTCGTATATTGTCAATGATTTTAACTTTAGCAGGCTAATAGTTAAAGGACATTCAGTATTTTAATTTGCATTCCTTTTATTACTAATGAGATTGGTCATCTTTTCATATGTTTAATGACCATTTGTATTTGTGAATTATTTGTTTCCTTTGTCTGTTAATATATGGGGTTATTCTTTTTCCTGTTGATCAAACAACTCTTTTGTAACCCTTTGTCATATGCATGTTGCAAACCTGTTTGTTAGTTTTCAGTTTGTCTTTTAATCTTGTTGACAGGGTTTTCTAGTTTTATTTTGACTATACGTGTATATTTTTCACTTTTAAGTAGTTAAGTCTGTCATATGTCAGTGTTTTTATTTATGGTTCCAGCTTTGTTGATATATCCAAAAGGCCTTACTTATTCCAAGGCTAGACAAATATTTTCAAACCCTTTATTTTCTATTATGAACGTATTGGGAATTCAGTATGAGTATTAAGAGGAGGATCTTTAACAAGTACTTGGGCATTTGTCCCAGTATCTTTTATGGAATAGCCAATTTTTCCCACCCTGATTTGAAATGCTATCTTTATATTTATAAAATCTCCAAATACATTTTAGCTCAATTCTGAACTCTGTATTTTATTTCTGATCTCTCATCCTGTGCCAGATCCATGCTGTTTTAATTACTGTTATTTTGTAACACAATTTTTGTATCTGGTAATGCAATTTTACTCATATTATTCATCATCATCAGATTTTCCTACTTATTTTAAAATATTTATTCTTCAAAATGGATTTGAGTTACTTGTCAAGTTTCACAAAAATATCCTATTGTGACTTTGGAAGGGACTAAATTATATTTATAGATTAACTTTATTTCAGCATTCTGGGTCATTACAAATTTTTTCAAATAGTGATTGAAGTCATTTAATTTGGGATCAAGTAAAGTTTGCTATATATCATGAACTATGTTTCAGAAATATATTAAGTGTTAGCAAGCTACCTACTGTGGAATTCACTAAATCACTAGATGGTTCTAGATGATTTATTTATTCAACAAATATTTATTGATCTAGGCATACAGAAGGTACTGTTCCCATTGCTGGAATCCAATGGTGGAAAGACAGGATTCCAGTTCCCATGTCTAGGGGGATGGACAATGGAAGTTGCCTTCCTCATGGACAGGGGTGTGGGAAGGGTGGGAAGGCCACTGGGACTGCTGACAACTCTTTCCAGAAATACTTACTTCAAAAGGAAGACAGGAGATTGGATGGCATCTGATCACGAGGCAAAGAAGGTTTTTGTTTTAAGATGGGAGACACTAGGATATCCTCACATGTTGCAGAATAATTGCCAGAGAAGGAAAAAATAAAAATTAGGAAGAGAAAGGAAGTACTCTCAGTGTCTAGTTTCTTGATCGAGAGAATAGGTGGAGTGTTATTTCACAAATGCAGTCTTTTCATAGAAAGAAGGAATTAGAAGAGTAAATTCACATGGTGGGCCTAGATACCAGCAGATTGGTGTTTATTTCACTGCTGAAATTAAAGAGGTACTTTTGCATAGGCACCAACCAAATTTATAATACTCTGCAAATTATTTACTTCTTGATTTCACTAAAAACTTGGAAGTTTTTATTCCCTTGTTAATGATTAGTCCACAGTTTTATACTGCAGGATAGAATTTTCATACTCTACAAGTGATGTCATACCTCCCATATATTCTTACACTGATTCTTAGCACTTCCCTGTCAGTATGTCATATTTATTTATCTTTACCATGTAGTTTAGCAGAAGAGGCATTGGGCTGGGAAACAAAATAAGATTTAACTTGCTCTGCTGCTTTAAAGTTCTCAAAGCTGGGGAAGTTATCTAGCTTCTTTGGCTTTTATTTTTCTATTGCAAAAGGAAGCAACTGGACATTTTACTCATGGACTAATTTTGGGGGCCCAGTTTGTAACACAGATCCTCAGAGGAAAGTAGGGATAGGAAAGAGATCTGAAACACCTTTGTAGCAATGTTCTTCATCCAATCTCCAACCTATATCTTGCTGTTAGCCCCTAAGTGGGGCTTCCTGGACCAAAATTTAGAAACCTTGTAAGATTATCTCTAAGGTTTTTAACAATTGTGTAATCTGTGATAGGTGTTGTCAGATATGATTTTATTAATTTTGTGTGGTAAGGATTGCATACTGTTGTTAAGTCTGTTTTACAGATGGGGAATCTCAGGATCAGAATTTGTCACTTACTGTAATCTCTGTCTAGTAAATAGAGGCACTGGGATTGGAGCCCCAGTCTTCTGCTCCTTGTTTATTTAATCCTTTTGTTGCTATCAAATAGTTTTCCCTAGCTGCCCTTATGTTGATTCAATAAAGACTCTGGCTAAAATATCTGAAAGAATTTTTGCCAGAAACTATTACTGCATATTTATATCACAGTTCACATCCTCACATATGTCATGAAACTGCTTAAAAAATGTTTTCCTAAATGCTGTTCTATACCTGAATTAGCTAAGTTACAGAACCTTTAATCAAATTGCTAAGAAATAACGAGCTGTGAGGAATCATTACATTTCTCAAAAGAAATCTCTCAAATGCAAATCAAATGAATTGACAGAACACTTAAATCTGTTAAATTTTGAAATCAGTTTCATTTTAAAAATAATCTTCACATTGAGACAGATGAAGCATAGACTCTAATGTAGAACACAGTAAAATAAGAAATCAATTTCAATGCAAATGCATATTGAGAAATTAAAAGTTCATCATAAACACAGAATTGGGAGGGATGTCAACTGGGGTGCCCACATCAGATAAGGACTATCACCCCAGGTTAGCCACCCTGCCCCCAGGATGGTCCATACTTTCATGTCTAAGTTTCCTTTTGCTGACTTTTCTTTGGAATACTCTTCTTGAACAGATACAAATATTACTCATTCTTCAAGGCTCATTTCAACTGCTTCCCCTGTGAAGCCCACTTGTCTTTATGTCTCCTCTTCCTTCCTGGACAGAATTAATCTTCTCCCTCCCCTGGGAATGCTGCTAGAACTTGGCACTGTAGACACAGTGCTGTTTACACTTCATAAGCGAGTTGTAAAGTCTCTTTCCTCCTTGTGGGTTTTAAGTTTTGCAAAAGCAGAGAACATTCACCATTTTAAAGATTTTTTTTTCCATTATAAAAATAATGTATACTCAATGAGAAAATTTAGAAAAATACAGAAAAGTTAAAATGAAAAAGCCATTTCCTTAATTCAGTCTATGCTTAGAATTTGAAATGATTCATTCTGGTGTTTCCTCTGCCACGAACAAACAAATGTTGAGTTTAACTGGGTAGGCACTGTTGATTTGCAAGTGCTAGAAGACTATAAATCTCCCAGTCTCTGACTCTGCTGTGTGGTCTAGTCGGCTGGCCCTGGTATATTTGAGTCCATACCCATGTATGCATACATTATTTTAGGGATATTTAGAATAGAGTGGGGTTTGCTCACAGTATGGACAAACTTGTCTAGAAAGTATAGTGTGAAAGCCCTTGACTCTGGAAGTCATACACATTCCTATCAAGAAATTGAACCGAATTTAATGAATCCCTCCCCGCCCCTTGGAGAATGAGAACTGGTTATTCATCAAATTGAGCAAACTGACACATAGCCCAAGTGGGAAGGCATGCTCCTGTAGGTTCTCACAGTTAATGGTCTGAGGGTGACTGGGAACAAGCACCATGTCTCAGTGACAGTTTCATCATTAAACTGAAGAACACATTGCTAACACTTTAAACACAGACCCTGGTAATTGTCTACCTTAAGCTTCCCCCTCTTCCATTTCCTACTTCTTTTGGCAGAAATGACAGTGTGCGCCCTGGTAGGAAAGCCAGGCCAAAACAGTGGGATAGGTTCGTTTGCAGTCAGGGTCACCCAGGGCCGCAGTGGTGGTCACTGGCATTAGTTTACTGTAATGAACATCATCCATGTCATGGGAGCTGTTTCATGCGTGATAGTTGGATAGAATTATGGATGAAAATAGATCAGGAGTACTGGAGAGTCTCACTGACAAAATTGAGATAGTCTCAAATCTTTCACTCATGTGATCTTATTATTTTAGACACTTTTATATTTATAACATCTTTTAAGAATTTAAAAGTTATATACATTTCTTGTGGAGGCTTTGGAAAATACAAAAGGGTATGAAGATGGGCCACACAGAAATATCTACTGTTTTGACATTTTCATGTATTTAACTTTTAATCTTCACTCTTTATGTAGATACATAATTGGAATTATATTATGTATCAATATTCTATCCTTTGTTCATGTAGCTTTTAATATTTATGAGATAGATCACTTTTAAGTGAATGTTCAAACAACATTTTCAAAGTAAGTTTACTATCCTGTCATAATAATGAACTAAAATGAATTTAACCATCCCTCTATTGTTCAGCAGGTAGTTTGGTTTTATTTTTTTTCAATGTTAGATATAACAAACAACTCAAAAGACATCTTTTTGTGTAAATTCTTGTCCAAATTTTGAACTATTCCCTTAGGGAAACCATGTTTGAAACGAAGAGTGTTTGTCCATTTTAGCTGCTATAAAAAGTACCACAGACAGGGTGGCTTATTAACAACAGAAAGATCTATTTTTCACATTTCTGGAGGCTGGAAGTCCAAGATCAAGGTGTTGGCACATTCAGCATCTGGTAAGGGCCCACCTTCTGGTTCACATATGTTCCCTTCTCCATGTGTCCTCCCAGGGCAGAGAGGTGAGGGTCTCTCTAATCATATCCATGAGGTCTCTGCCTCCAGAAGTCCCACCTGCACATATCCTCACATTCGGAAGAGGTTTCAATATATGACTTTGGGGGGACACAGACCTTCAGACATGCAGGACGTCTGAAATGTCTGAGTCCTTATGTTTATTGATAACTTTCAGGCCAGAGAAGTTAAAGATATTTTTCTCTCTACAAATGATTGTTCCAATATACCCTTAAAAGTTGAATGCTACATATGAAATATTCACTATTTTGATAGCTACAGAGTATTTTATGCATAAAAATGATACTTTTCATTATTAGTGAAGTTGATAATTTTTTCACATATTCATCAACTTGTGTTTTCTGTATAAACTATTAATGTCTTTATGTTGGGTATGTGGGGTTTTCATGTTCGTCATATTTAATGTAAAGTTTTATTTTCAAAATTTTGTTTTGCCTTTTCATTTCATTTACTTTTTTAAAGTAGGGTTCACTATATTTATTGTGTTCTTTACTGTTGGTTTTGCTTTTGATCTTTGTTGTTTTGATTTTAGTAGACTATATCACATGTATATTTCCTTTCATATTTTTATGCTTAGAAAATGTACCCTCCTTCGATAAAAGAAAGTCTCTTCCTTATCTCAATACAGATTTATATTTTAATTCATACTTTTTATGTTTAAATGTTTTTATTCTTGTTTATGTTTTACTGCACTGACAAGTTTTTACATAGCAATCTGATAATAGTGGTGATAGTAAACATTGATTTATTGTTTTCTAATAAATATTGACTGTTGACTAAAGGTAAATATAGCTTATCAGGTCAATACTGTTGCTTTATATTCTTTTTTTTTTTACTAGGGGTAAAATTAATACATCATGGTGAATTAACACAATTTCAGAAATAAGATGTTGGGCAAGTTCCTTAGGATCTCTAAACTTATTAGTATCCTTGATGCTATATTCTTGATAGGATTGGTGGAACAGTTATGGGAGATAATATATCCAAGCAACTTAGCATAGGGCTTGGCACATAGGAGGTGTCCAATAACCATTACTCATCATTTTTACTGTTCTTAGGAAGAAGTGGATATTTAATGAATTCCTTTTGTAGTATTTGTTGAACTAATCATATCAAATTCATTTTTGCTTATATTGATGGGGTAAAGTACTTAACTGCAGTGGATTCTTATTTGTACATGTTCTCAAATTTGATTTGCTTATTGTAAAGGTAAATATTAATGTAGGGCTTTTAATAATTCTTCAGCTGGAAATTACCAATCTAAACTACTGGTTATTACTTGGGGTTTAGCTCTGAATACTAAGAGAATTCCCTAATCCCTGTTAGAAAATAAAATCAGTATCTCACTGAATTATCTATCAGATATTTATTTAGTGCTCACAAAGCAGTCCAAAGACATTGTCAGCCAATCTTTCTGGCCACAGGCCTAGCCTTCTTTTTTAAATTTTCATTTAGATTTTTAAAGATTACTAAGAGTGACTAAAAGACAAGAGATGGTACACTGTGAGGTGAGGGGGCACACTAACTTTTCTTGGCTAAGGGCTGGTGTGTCCTTCAGAAAATTTATTTTAAAGACGGAAATAGTGAAGCCCTTATCAATTTATTGTCCAAAGTAGAACGATTAATTAATACAACTCTTGTTTTCTTCCTTTGGATGCAATATGAAAAAAGTTATGAATGAAGATTTAACGTTATTTAAATCTGCTTCGGGATTTAAAAATGAGTGCAGTGGTTTCTGAACAATTGAGTATTTAAAAACATTTTTGAAGTGAAGATACCTAGTAGCCTGAGGCTGTAATTTCATAAAAGTTTTACAAGCTATTTTCAAGCATCCTCTATAAGACTGTTAAGCACCACTGTCCCCTGGGTCTCTTGATCAAGGAGTAAGTAAATGTGTTTTATGGTTTCTTTTCAGAAAAGAAAAGAATTGCCTCTGTGACAGATTTGTGGGAGTCAGGGAAGCCTTGTTCCAGGATCTGGCCCTCTCACATACTGCAAGCCTGGGTTCTGTACGTCACTGAGTGACGTTTGAAGGGTGTCCAACTTCCCCTCACTTCAGCAGTTCTTCCTTTCTCTGTCCCAGGAAGCTCCCCAGGCTCAGCTGCCCCCCCTAGGATCAGGATCCTTTTCAAAAAGACCTATTTCTCTTTTCAATTCTGGAGGTGTGGGGTGGTGGGGCAAGGGGAAGAGGTGACTTTCAATTACTGAAAAGAACATCCACTGAAAAATTCAGAATCTAAAGATAGTATATCATTTTGTTTTGGTTACTCTAAACGGAATTTCAGATATTTAAATATTTCAGATAACAGAAAGTTCTACCGTAAGTGTCAGACCTTTAACAGACCTATAACATCTCTGACTGAACTAATTCTCAAAGGTAATGCCATTTCTCTTTTTTAAAAAAGACTATACAGAGCATAATTGACCTTTTCAATGGTGCAGTCTTTTAACTAAGCATTATTGATGATACTGTGTTGCAAGTCATTTACCTACTTCTGTTGTGCTGTAGGTACAGCAATTGTTTTCATTTTCCAGAGAGGAGACTGAGGCCCTTAGAGATTGTTTTCCCAAGTTAATACAGTAAGAAACTAGAGCTCTGGGAGGTTAAGGGGCTGGCCCAATTGTAAGCTGAACTTATCCCAAGACTTCCTGACTCCAAAGTCTTGTTTTCTCATTCTACTCTTTGCTTTAGGTATTACTCTGTTTTCTTCAGCAAATATTTTTTCAGCTTAGATCATCATGCTTATAGTTAGCCTCATGCCATGGTGCATTTAGAATTTTTATGTTTGAAGCACAGACTCAGGCATCAAAGTGGTCTGAAGCTTCATGTTAAGAAGACTATATGGAAGTTTTTGAAGGATGATTTTTAACACTGAGTGACACTGTGAATTCTAGTGTGAAGTAATGGAGTGGTGTGGGATGTGCTGAAGTCCGGAAGCCCAGCCAGGCGTTGTCAGCGGGGCTTTAGCATAGATTGGGGCAAGGAAATGGGACTGAGGAGTAAGAGATGACATTCAGGATCGGAAATGGATGGAAGTTGTGGCCATAGTGGAAGGCGGTTTTGAAGGGTCAAGAATGGCTTTGAGGTTTCTAGTTTAAATGAATCAGAGAAAGAGATCTTATGTACTGAGATATGGAATATAAAAGATGGAACATCTATGAAGGGGGAAGGTGGGTTTTATTTTAAACTCTTGATTGGAGTACAATGAACTTTGCTCTGATATCTGAAAATGAGGGTCTGATTATCTTTACAGATCTTTGATTCTATAGGTTTTCAGTGAGCCGAGTAGTGTTTTTATTAGAGGTGGACCATTGCTGAGTCTGATATTTTTTGGAGATTGCCTTCCCAGCACCTATTACTTCTGCATTTCTTGAAATGACCCAGGTTTTCCTCTAGAACGTGGTTAGTGATTTGCTAGTGTGCTTTTTCCATCTTTGTAGAAAGATATATATATTTTTTTTACTCCATATAACTGAGTGATACCTTTTATGTGCAAAGAATACAGTGAGCACAGGGTAGTGATACTGTCCTGGGGACACATGACTTAGAACTTCTGAAAGAAATATAAATAAAGAGACCCACTCTAAATTCTTCTATAGCTAGGGAATGAGCAACACTAGTTTTAATTTTATTCCTTGTCCAAATGATTCTTCTAGACAGTACTCCAAGTAAGATGCCCTATCAGAGATTAAATGAGGCATTCACAGGACATACCTTTAAATCCACGATCTGCTCTTGTTTGGACTAAAAATAACCCTTTACTTGTGATTGCAGTGTCAGTGTGTTCAGAACCTCTTATTTTAGCTCCAAGCATCCTTGTCTTCCTCAAATGACTGGCAACTTGGTGATATATTTCCTTCTTTCTTTTCAGGGTGATTTGGTTTGAAATCAGCAAATAGGTAAGCAAAAAAGTGCTTGAAGCCTGCTTCTTTAAAATGAGAAATGCCCCTGTCCTTAGGGGCTGTCAGATTTATGTCCTTAGATGAAAATAATTACATTAATAATTTTAAGAGCTAATTAGCATTTTATAGTAAACACATTGTTCATCCCACTAAGGAGAGGGATGGCTGCATCCTATCCAAGGAATAATTGCTTTTCAAAATCAGAACCCATTTATCTTACTTCAACAATACGTGACACCAACTGACCAAGAAATAAGTCTAGGTTGACTTTTTCGTGAATCTTGAGCCTTGTTCATTTTTACAACAAAAGTTGCAGAAATTCAGACATGGAATGTGAACTAGTTTATGCAAATGTGAACTACTTTGGGGAACAACAAAAAGCCCCTGATACTTTGTCATTTGTTTCTCACGTACTTTGCTTTTTCCACTGGTTTTCTTGATTTTCCTCTGGTATTTATAAAATGTGTGCAGTTTGATATCACCCCCTCCCCATTTCTTTTCTCACAAATTAAGGAAATTATTTCTTTATTGCATCAAGTCCTGGAAAATCGCTTTGATTTCACTTTAGTTTTTACAAGCTCAAAGCAAACTGTGGATAAATCTAAGAAGACTTTTGATGAGGATATTGGCCTGTCTCCCCAGAAGCCCCCTTCAGGGGGTTTTCTCTGCCTGCAAGCACTTTCAGTATCTCTCTGAACCCACCGTTGTAGCAACTCCAAATCCACAGTCTTGTCAGAATGAATGATCTCAAATAAACATCCACTTGTCTTCTTGCATTTCTAATCCTGACAAGGATGCTTCGCCTGTATCAACTACAAACTGAAGGTCCTTGGAAGCACTTTGCTCACTGCTGTGGTCCAGAGGCTGATGGAGAGAGAGTGGGTATAAGGCCTACAGTCTTCCTTGGAATGGTTCATCATGTTAAAGTCCAAATGAAATCATTAAAGCCCCCGCCTATCTGTTTTCTTCCTCTTGGTAGCCTTCTCAGTAGTTTTCTCATTTATGTGAAATCCTTAGAGTCAGTCAGCAGATTATGTTAGAACACCTGCAACAGGAACCATTTTATGTACAAAACACTGGATAGGGAGAGAAATATAAATCACAAATCCACAGTTTTGCAAGCAAGGCTCTCTTCCATGTTTTCTTAGCTACTTAATGCCCACTAAAACTTGGGTGTCTGTGGGATTCATCCTGGGAACTATCTTACAATCTCAAAACCACCAGTTAATGAAAGATATTCTGTCTCTGTGGTCCTAAAGAATATTTATAGGTTTCTCTTTACTCTTAGGAAGCTGTATTTTATAAGCCTCTGGAGTCGAAAGAGAAAAGTTGATAAATTTGTGTATCCTGAACTTAAAGCCAGGGAACCAGTGAAACACTACATAGGGACCATTCTATTAATGTTTTAAGGGTTGGTGTCCTTGATAAAGCCATTAAAATTTTCATATTACAGTTTTCCAAAGAGACCTAACAAAGATTTTAAGGGAGAATAAAAGATTCAAGGCTGTTGAAATTATATGTGCCCAGTATGAATTAAGTAGAAATTACTCATTTATTAGGTTTATCTGATGAATTAAAATAGCCATTTGGAATAAAATAAATCCACTCTTTAGCTATAATTATCTAAACTGATTTTCTGTGGTCTGTGTATACTATCTTTGTCATTATTGTGTTTATATATCACTTCAAGGATATAGATAGCCTAAAAGCTTGCAACTTATTAGGGGAAAAAATCTAATTGTAGATTTTATTGAACTTTAATTTCATATCATATTTATCTAAGTATCTCAGAAAGTTTTTAATACTATGTGAAAACTGCTGAGAGGGAAGAAAAAATGGGCGCCATCAAAATTATCACAAGATCTTCTTAAATTACCACATGCTTTCTCTCAGACTGACTATTTGCAGTATATATTCTATTTCTGGTAAGTAGCCCTGAGTGTCTCATATTAATTCTACTTGAGAGTGGCTGTTTCCTTAAAATATATCCCAAGTCACACCTGAGCTATAGTGCCAAATATTGGTCCTTTAGAAATTAAGAAATAAAGCAGAACTGTTTTTTTTTTCATTATCTACCTGACTTTTTTGATCATATTTTACTTAATTCTGAGCTTTTACTAAATAATGACAGTTATCAGTTGTAATGGTTATTTTGAATGGGATATATATATATATATATATATATATATATATATATATAGAGAGAGAGAGAGAGAGAGAGAATGTGTTTGTGTGTGTGTGTGTGTGTGTGTCTGGAGTATCATGACAAATACTTGAGCTAACCAAAGTATCATGACAAATACTTCAGCATCATTGGAGAACAGAAATATTTCATAATCCTACTCTGTTAAAATTTAATTTTGAATGCTCATATACTTTATTTGATTTGATCCAATAATCAACCAAATAGTGAGTGAGCAATTTGCTGCTTTGTTATTTTCATTTTTCTGATGTAAATGGAGCCTCCTTGGCCCTTGGGGATCCCTAAAGAAGGCAAGGGTTCAGAGGAACACCTAGATTTCCCCAGGGACCTCCTCAATTTGGCAAAAGGTACCCATGTCTCCTGCTTGGACAGGGTCTTCCTTGAAGACCTCACATTGCAAAAACATGAAATCAATAAGTCATTGTTTGTCAGGACATGAACTCAGTCTAGTCAGTGGCCTAAATATGTATAGATTTCTGAGGTGAACAGTAATATAGATCCAATTCATAATTTCTTCCTTCAAGATTTAGATATACATGTAAAAAAGTGCTCAAATAAGGAACTTAGGTAAAGTTTCCTGATTCTAATTTGGTTATAGCTGGTTTCTCTCCATTTATTTAAAAGAAGTATCTTTATATTTGTTGGAAAATTTAAATTTAATTTTAGTTGATTTGAATTTAAGGGAATAATGCATACCTTGAAGAGGTCACCAAATAATCAATGATGAGTAAGTCAAATTTGAATAGGATTGGGCTCTTTGGGATAAAGATATGAAGGAAGGCTAAGAGGTCAGCTCTTTATTATGTTTTCTGTGTCTAGGAAACTGGAAGAAGCATAAAAATAATGGAAATGTTTGTGGTCAGTCCTAACATTTCCAGTCCTCCATAGCAGCCTTTCATTTTTCTCTATCATAGTAGAGTTTAATGATACATGTTTGACCACTAGAGACTACATTTCTCCCGACTCTCTTTCAGCTAGATGTGGCCATGAAATTCAGTTTACTCCAGGGAAGTGTGAATGGGTATCACCAAGTACAGCTTCTAAAAGAATTGTCCAGAAGGAAATTATTTGGTGCAGACTTCCTTTTCCCACTTTTCCTGTGAGAATCATAGACAGGAAAAGGCATGTGTAGGTGAACTCAGTTTAAATTCTATATGGGTTCCAAGTTGGAAGGAACTCATGTGTCCCTGAATGACCTCAGGGGGAAGAGCTTTTTGTTACGAAAGAGAAATCAAGTTCTACTCAGTACTTTTCTATGTTGTGTTGGCTTAGCTTTTATCCAGTCTTGCTAGTGTAGCTCTCTATTTTTAATGAAATAAAGTTTGGGGTTGTGGGTTTTAAAAGTAGTAGCCATTTTAGTAGCAGTTGCAAGTTATGTTTTGTGATATAATTTTTGTTTTTTTCATTATCCCCAAGCCTTAGTTAAAGATTTGGCCTCATCCATACTATGGAGAATTTAGGTAAATCTCATGCATTGGAAGGAGCAGCCAGAGTGGTCAATAACTTAAAGTCAGAGGGGTGTTGGCAGTAGTGACCATGGAGGGCACATCTGGACAGCAGAATGGTGCAGGGAGTTAGGAATGGAACAGATGTCCACAGGGAACTTAGAAGGGAAGCTCTGAAGGGCCTAAGAAATGATGGATACATCTGGTGGGGACTAATTTTGGTGAATTAATCTCATGCAATAGTAACTAGGAGATCTAGAATTTTTTAAAAATCAGCAATGTATGGATTTTATGTGTAATAAGTCCTTCCTTTTGGAGAGAATTAATATGACATAAAATAAGGCAAAACTCCAAAGCAGAAGACTTAGATAAATTAAGTTGGTAGTGGGGAGCATTAAAGAAGATAAAGTAAATCCTGCTTAGAGTTATATCAGCAAGACGTTGTAGATGGCATAGACTTGGTCGTGGATGTACCATGGACTGAGCTGAGAATATATAACTATGTGATTGGAGGATGTTGTCTGTATCAGGAATCTGCAATGGTTTTCTGTGAAGGGCCAGATAGTAAATGCTTTAGATTTTGGGGGACCATTCAGTCTCGGCTACAACTACTCAACTCTGCAGTTATAGTACAAAAGCAGTTATATACAATTCATAAATGAATAAGCATGGTTGTTTTCCAAGGACACTTTATGGACACTGAAATTTCAATTTCATATAACTTTTAATATCACAGAATATTATTATTATTTTGATTCCCCCCCAGCCATTTAAAAAATGCAAAAAACATTCTTAAGCTTATTGTTGTAGAAAAACAAGCAGTGGACCACTACAATTTGCTAACTTCTAGTCTAAATTAGAAGTTCTTATTGGGACAGATATTGCAGATAGGAAGCATTTGACAAATCTAGGGGAACAATTTTTTTTTGTCTAGTAATAAACTCTTGAGCATTGACATTTGAAATACATGTTAACATTATTATAAAGTATTTTTCGTTTTACTTATAATACAGTATCCAATTAGAAATGAATTGATAATTTGAATGGCTCACACTCACAGAAGATGTTTTTATAATGAGTATTTTGTGAGGTAAAGCAAAATAAAACCTAAGACAGCGGAATTATGGGGAAGAGAACATTTGAGAAATGTCTATAGGAGCTGGGAAAGACAAATGAAACTGTATAGTATAGTATCTGTTGCTTCAAACTTTAAAATGAGTAAAACACCTTCGTCAGTTATCTTTGTATAGTGTATATTATTTGTACACACATATTTACACATACATACTCTGTCAGTGAAGATTGTAAGACCTTTTACAAGTTCTTTCCTGACTGTGACCTCCACTCTCACTTTTTCTACAGTGGTAGTTTCTCAACTTGCAATTTTACTCCCACAGGGATTTTTAAGAACATGACCTTCAAGTGTGAGCATAGAATGACTGCAATTGAAATACTGTGCTTGAAGTCAGTGCAGTACATTTCTGAGTAACCAAGCTATTTACAGGTAGCAATGCTCTGCTGGAATCACCTATAGGAGATGCTGACTTGCAGTAGTATATATTCCTGTACCATAATGAAAGAGTGGAGACTACTTGGAAAATGTAAGGCCAATAATCATATTTGTCACAAATTTAGCTGTAGGATATAAAAAGTCATTGCTTTCTAACTCCTAATGAGCTACTTTTCTTCCAACCATTTATTAGTTTTCTTGAGACTAAATCCTTTGGACAGCTGACAGTCATTACTGTATAATGACACACAGAACATGGATATTTTGGGGAAGGAAATACCTAATTTTCCCTTTAGTTCTATTAAAAACAATTTTTTTTCTCTTTATGTCTAAGGCAATGCATGCATTTATATCTGTACATATAAATTTTTGAAAAATGTGTGACTTCATTTTTTCTTATTTCAGTAAATATATATTCCAATAATACAGATAACAACCCTAAAGGAGATTACAGTATTGTTTCAGTGTACAACATCTATAACAAGATACAATTCAAGACAGATCCCATTTCATTATCATGGGTTAATTTTTTTCAGTAGGAAACAAACACTAATAACAAGTCAACCAGCACTAATGAAGAAATATTGCCCTGTAGCTCTGACTCATCAGTTACAATGCAGAGCTCTCTGATCAAAGAGAAGTAAGCAAATGCAGCAGGTTAATCGCAGGCTACTCCTCTGCCCACTCCCTTCCTGCCAAACCCAGGAGATACAAATATAAGAGGAAGTCATTTCTGTTTTAAAAGAATATTTCTTGTTTTTAAAATTCATTCTTAATCCAGAAGATCTGATCTGAGACCATAGCCCTGTCAACAAAGAGCTGTGTTAAAAGGGCTTCTTTGCTGTTCAATAAAATAGATTTAATTATTTTCAATAACTATTGTGGGGGCTACTTGCCTTTTCTAAAAATTTTCTATAGTTTGAGAAAACTCTTCTGTTCTTTTAAAATAATGCCCCGATTATAGTTTTCAGCTTAAAAATCGATCTGTCATTGAATAATCATACTTTTCAAATAATGACACTTTTGATATTGGTCTACTATTGGAAGAGCCAGTATTGCAAAGAAAAACTAAATACTCAGGCTTTGTACCATTTGTCCAAGAAACCTTCAGTATGTGAGATATGTTCTGTAGAACTGATGTAAAGCAAGGAAACTAGTTAAAATATTGTACTATGTGCCTGAAATTTGTTAAGTAGGTAGACCATCATCACATTCAAACAAACAAACAAACAAAACCCCCAAACCTGAAAAGGAAATGAAGAAAGAAAATAGTAACTATGTGAGGCAATGGATATGTTAGCTTGTGGTGATGTGATTATTTCACAGTGTATACATATGTTAAAATATTAAACTGCATACCTTAAATATGTATAGTTTTTAATCCATGGAAAGGAAAAAGAGAAGTGATAATATTGGAAAAGTAACATGATGAGCATTTAAAAACTAGTCTATTCAGTAGGTATTAGAATAACCTGGACTTAAAGCACCAATGAACCCACTTTTAATCAAGTTAAATTACTAAATTAACACTAGCTGGAATACGTTTTTGGAAAAGGTCATGCAAGGCAGCACGCATTCTATAAACTTTGCAGCATCTTTTAAACCATATTCCAGGCTCAAGAGTTTTCTTACTTTTGTTTCTATTTTTATTTTCACAGTAAGTAGCAATTATATCTGGTATGCTATTTTTAATTGGCTCTTTTTAGTTATACATGACAGAGAATCCATTTTGATAAAATTATATGAGCATAGATCATATCATATTGTAATAAGGACCCCATTCTTCTGGTTCTTCATGATAGTGGGATTCACTTAGGTATTTTCATATAAGCACATAGGAAAATTATATTAGATTCATTTCATTGTCTTTCCTGTTCCTATCCCCCATCCCTTCCCTCCATTCACCCTTTGTCTAATCTATTGAACTTCTCTTCTCCCCCTGAACCCCATTGCGGTTTATCAGCAAAGCATTTGGTCTCTGATTTTGGGGGGATTGGCTTATTTCACTTAGCATGATAGTCTTCAGATCCATTCACTTACTGGCAAATGTCATAAAGTCATTCTTTATGGCTGAGGTACTGTTCCATTAGGTATACATACCACAATTTCTTTATCCATTCATCTGTTTAAGGGTACCTAGGTTGGCTCCATAGCTTAGCTACCATAGCTTAGCTATTGTGAATTGTGCCACGATAAAGATTGATGTGGCTGCATCAGCATAGTATGCTGATTTAAAATCCTTTGGAAATATACCAAGGAGTGGGATTACTGGTTTAAATGGTGGTTCCATTCCTAGTTTTTTGAGGAATCTAGGAGGAGACTTTCTGTTGTTACAATTCTTTTAGCACAAGGGACCTACTGAGAAAATCAAGTGAACAAAACAGCAGAAAAAAGCACCAGTCAGAGCAGAAATCCTTAGTGATAAAGATTCATAGTTAAGAGACAACTCTTAGAAATGAGAATTTCAACATGTACCCCTTTTAAATACATTGCCTAAAACTATGAGGCTCAGTATATAGCCTTCACATTCAAGTCAGTTATTTTAAAGAGGATACTTAATTTCAGTATAAATTATATACTTAGATATATTCCCATTAAACTATATCCTTCAATTAAAGAAATTAAAAATTCTCACACTATATTTTTCTCTGATTCAGGGAACCAGCATGGAGTAGAACATGGGTTTTACAGTCAGAGAAAACTGAGTTTATTTTCCAGTTCTGCTCTTATAAGTGGCTTGACCTTGGATAAACCATACAACTTCTCTGAGCCTCAGTTTCTACACTTGAAAATCCTCTTTCCCTCCCGGTACCACTATTTGAAATATTCATACCTACCTGATGCATAGAGGATCTACATAGTAAGTGATACTGCTCCTTTTTTTCTTCTTGGTTTTTCCTTTGACTCTAGACCTCAAAGCAGTTTTTGTGGAACATTCTAAGACCTAGGAATTAGTTGTATTTTATGACTTACTTTCAGTAAAATTATTATTTTTTAGAAGTTCGCTTCTTAAGTTACTAGAGGTGAGGTACAGCTTTTCTATGTGACTAGCAGAACAGGGAAACATGATTTGTATATTCTCTACTCATTTGGAATTTTTGTCTTGGGGGAAAAATAATTTTTATTTTCTTTGTTCCCAGGATGGCTTTTTATGAACTCTTCATCTTGGCTATAGATTTTATCTCCTTTTTGACATTTGAGAAAATGTCTTCTTCCTTACAGCAATGTTTTTGAGATTAATGTTTATTAAATAATGTACTTATACTTCGAAGCAATGGGCTGCTAATTTGTTATTAAGAAATCTCATATGTACTATTAATACCATAAAATTTTTTCTAGCAATATTGAGTTTTTAGATGTAATCATATCAACATAATAATAGACTTCTAGGACTTTTGGCTTGTTTTCATACATATATAAGTATTTATCCATTTATAATTTTATGTTTATAGAAGTATATTTTACATTTACCTTTGTTATTTATAAAGATATCTATTTAACTATAAAACACATATTGGCTCTTTATGTTTATCAGTTCTCACCCCTCAGTGAAATAGCAGTTCATTCTAAGAATCTCAGCAATTAGCTAAAACATCTCACTACTGTCATGTATAACTAAAAAGAACAAATAAAAATTTAACAAGAAATCTGAGGCATCAACATATAACAAATACACTAGATCTCTTACCACTTGAAACTGAAAAAAAAAGGAGGAAAAAAAATAGGAGAAAGTGAGTGTGATGGTAGAAAATGGTCCCCTTAAAGATGTTCAAGTCCTTATACCCAGAACCTGTGAACATGCTATACGCAAAGGGGGAATTAAAGTAATGGAGTTAAGGTTGTTAACCAACTGACTGTAATTAACATAAGGAGATCATCCTGGATTATCCAAGTAGACTCATAGTAATTACAAGGATGGTGTTATTAGATGAATTATGTCCCTTCAAGAATTCACATCAACATATGAGTTGGTCCTAAACTCCAGACCCCCAATATCTTAGAACACGATCATATTTGAAACAGGGTCTTTGCAGAAGTATTCAGGTTTACATAAAGTCGTTAGAGTGAAACCTAATTGAATATGACTGGTGCCCTTATAAGAAGGAAATTTGGATACTACGTAAGCACGGAAAGAGGATGATATAAAGATATGAGAAGATGGTCACCTATTTCAAACCAAGGAGAGAGCCCTGGAACAGAACCTTCTTTGATAGCCCTCAGAGAAACTGACCCTGCCAACTTCTTGACCGTTATTTGAACCTTCAGAACTATGAGACAGTAAGTCTGTTGCCAGGACCCCCTTTGTGGTACTTTGTTAGGCAGCCCTAGGAAACCAACACAAAACCTTTCAGTGTAGAAGAGGAAGGCAGAGGAGTCAGAATAGTTCAGTGTGAGAAGGACCCGACTGGCTACTGTTGACTTTGAAGGTAGAAGGAGCCATGAGCCAAGGAATGTCAGAGTCCTCTAGAAACTGGGAAAGGCAAGAAAACGTGGATTCTCCAGCAGAACCACCTGGAAGGAATGCAGTTCAGACACCTTGACCGTAGACCGGTGAAATGTATTTTGGACTTCTGAACTGCAGACCCGTAAGATAAGAAGTTCATGTTGTTTGAAGCCATTAAGTGCAATTTGTTACAAGAGCCTTAGGAAATGTATACAGTGAGCTAGTTTAATTTTTTTTAGTATGAAATCTGATTTCCTTAGGATCCTGCTTGGCTTTCTTTTGTTCTGGTTTTATCTCTTCTGGGTTCAAAGCTTTCAGGCTCTTCCTCATTTTCTCTGTCTGCTATTGTAGAGAACATGTAAAACATTTTTAAAGGAGCTTGGCGTGCTTCTTCTCTTCTTACTTTCTTAAGAAGAGCAAACTCTTTTAGGATGTTCCCTTGCTCTACATAAGAGGAAATGTTTTAAAAATGCGCACCTTTTCTAAAAAGGCCAGAGAAGCCCTTTATACTAGGCACACAATAGACCCATTTTCTTAGTCCTCTCTGAAATTACTTTGCAATCCCAAATGTACCTCTTCAGTCACACCACAGATGACCACTGGTCTAGTAGGAATTAGCAATTGATTTAACCTGATGTATTAATTCTCTCTTCCCATAAGCCTCATCTATAATTCCACAGTTTTTTCAGAGTAATTTAGAATTGCATTAAGTAACAGTTAATAGATTATTTTCAAGGTAAGAATATAACCATGCAGGAAGAGATTTGTTCTGTGCTTCCTCTACTTTGTTTCCCTACTGGAACTGAAAGTAGAATAAGGAATTATGAGAAGCTGATGTGTGGGGGAGACTACATCATAAGTCAAGTAGTATTCAAATTTTTCTATACTAATTTGTATTTTGAGTGATTTTAAATTATAATTTAGATACATCAAATTCAAGATGCTGACTATTCCTTATAGATTAATTTCACATTAAAAGTTAAGAAATACAAATCTCATTACTTTTGAACTTGTAGCAGTTGCCATTCTCCAAAAAAATATTACTGGTTATAAAAACATACATTTGTGGGACTGTCCATTTCTTTAATTTATATCTTAGAGAAATAATGTTAAATTCATAGAACAAATATTAATTTAAACTTTTTTAACTATGTAACTGATGTACTTTAATAAAGTGTGAGGAAATTTAAAATGGCCAAAAAAGGGTCATAAGGGAAGCAAATGCCTTTCTTTCTAAACTTTAAAAAACACCCTCAGTATTTGCAGTGCTTACCACAAATACTATCTACACTAATGATGTTGGTTTAGATTCCTTGCTTTATACCAAATGGCAGAATGTGAGTTTATTTTTCTCTGGCCCATGACATTTACACAAGAAATGAATAATATGTAGGATAAGAGAATTCAGGAGGCCAGTTTTAGATCCAAATGAAATTTGAGAGTTTAGTATTATAGATTAACTGATAAAGACCTCATAATAGTCTATATTCATGAATGATCATTATGAAGATCGAATTAGATAATGTATGTGAAAACCATATAAAGCTTAAAATGTGCAATATTATAAGTAATGTTGTTTTTTTAAAGTTATAAATGTAACAATCTCAGTATTTCTGCAATTTTTTTTTAACCTATGGAATTTTAAAGATTTTTTTTTTGTGTGTGTGTGTAGGGGGTTATCAAGGATTGAATCTAGAAATGCCTAACCACTGAGCCACATCCTCAGCCCTTTTGAAATTTGAGACAGGGCTCCCTTAGTTTGCTGAGCTGGCTTTGAATTTGTAATCCTCCTGCCTCAGCCTCATAAACCACTGGGATTATAGATGTGTACCACTGTGCCGGGCAAGTTTTAAATACTTTAGAAGTATTAGCACATACCTTCAAAGGTCAATTCTGTTTTGTTAAGAGACTGAAGACAGGACATCAGTGATGGCCTAATATTGTGTCACACTGAGATGTGACATGTACTATTTCAGTAGCTTACAAGTTTGTGGAATATGTGAACTCCAGAAAACCTTCACCTGCCCCAGGACTCAATTTCTAGGAACTTGTGAACCTACTATAACTGTAGGAGTTTTTAGGATTGGAAAACAGAAGATTTCAGCCACATAGTCAGCAACCTCATCTTACTGATATGTAATTGAGAAATAAAAAAGAAGCTAAGAAAGGGGAACTGACCTGAATTGCCAGGACTAAGTCCACAGAAACCTTTCATTCAAATTCCTATATGTAAGAAATTGAAGAAGATATTTAAAAAATTCTATTTGTTCTCACTGGACATCGTATTTTGCTCCTGGATCTCTCACTGGAAACCCATTACCATGCCAGAGTACCTGAAAAAAAGCATTATTTTCAGGTTTCTCCAGCAGATTAGAAATAGCTAAAGCTACGAAACTTGAAATAGGAATTGAAAGACTCGAATAATCTGGGACCATTTAATAATAGAGGCAAATGAACCTACCATCCTCAATGGGACCCAATGGAATCACTGTGTTATGGTCTAACTCCATAGAGCATGTTCATGATGATGTCTTTGATTCCTCATTGATAGAAACTTTTGAAGATATTAGAATTGAAGTGGTAAGGACACTGCTGTCCATGACAGCAGTGATAAGGACACTGATAAGTTTCATGAGGGGTATTGACCACCTATTCAGAAACACAGTTCTTGCTTCTGAGGAGCAGACATTGGACCTATTGGGATGGCAGATAGACATGGAAAGAAGTAATTTCTAGATGGTTCAATGGTATGAGGTGGAAGACATAATATTATAGAAGTATAGGCTTTCCCTGTTAAGAAAATGGAATTTCTATCAAAATTCATATAATCAAACGTTTTAGATAATATAAGTTGTAAATACTAAATTCTAGTTTAGCTATTTAGAATAACTCATTCCTCAAACATTCCTGAAGCTGTGGTTTTATCATGTTTTATCCCCTAATATAAACTTGTTATGAATGTAGTTTAAGGAATTTTAATTAATTTAAAGTAATTATAAAGATGGTCATTCTGTGTGTGAGGCTAAAGATACAGTTCTGAGTCTAACATCTTACTCTTGCAGTTTCAATGACATTGCGCTGAAAGGAGATGAGTTTTACTAGCACTTTACTTTCTTTCTCTCTACTTTAAAAAAAAAAAAAATATATATATATATAAAATCACCTAGGGGAGGATCATCCATCTCATTTCGTTTAGGTTATGAGGTTACACACCAAAAGAAGCCATTTTTTCCCACCAACTTTGATGTAATAAAAGGCTATTACTACCATTGGGTGGGATGAATTCCCTGACTTTTGCTTTCAGTAAGATAGAATAAAATTTTGTAGACATTCTACATAAATCCACAATAAATCACTATTCTCTCATGTGTAACACAAGCCTAGAAAATAAGCACCATCATTCTTTAAAATATTTTTTAGTTTTTTATAGACCTTTATTTATTTTACTTTATTTATTTTTATGCAGTGCTGAGAATAGAACCCAGTGCCTCACACATGCCAGGCAAGTGTGCTGCAGCTGAGCCCCAGCCCCAGCCCCAATAAGTATTATCTTAAAGCCATACAAATATTCAAAATTGACACTTTCAACTGAAAGAACAGAAATATTTGAAAATTACTAAAGCATGCCATTTTATTTTTTAATTAAAATAAATACCACCAAAGGAAGGCTATTATGTTTATTTTCTTGGTGACTCTTATTCATCTGTTAAAATTTTTAGTTTTCGCCCATGAGAAATATTTTCCCTCCTCACTATAAATTAGCTGTCATAGAAAGGATGGAATTACACCATGATTGTTACATGATTTCTTGATGTAGAATAATCTTCCTCAATAAAACATTTCTTGGGTCCTATAATGCCCAAAACTGCTCAATATGGACATTTGTACCCGGGGCTTCTGTAAAAAACCTCTACAGCATTGTGCCACTCACTGCCAGTACTCCTTGCTTTAATCCAAAAGATGGCTCTTTGATGCTTATTTTATTTTTAATCATCTGAGGTAAGTATAAACTCCCCATTAACTAGATAAGGTATTTTTAGTTTCCTTCATGCATCAAGAGCAGATCAGGACACATGAGGGACACAGGACAGTGTGTTAACTTATTAGTTAATCCTAACAGGTGCCTCTGCCTTCTTTAGTTTCTGCTTCTTGGGTCATAATATTGTAAGACATAGAATGTCTCTGGAACATTCAAATCTTCCAAGTCTTATCTGAAAAGCTTTGTTTTTTGGTGAAGGTTACTAAACTACAATTTTGCTCCTACTGCATGTGCATCATTGGCCAAAAGGGATGACATTTTTGGAAAACCACAAATAATTATAGTTGCAAATGTAAAATATTGATATGTATATGATGTCTACCATGATTGGTTTATCCAAAATTGCCAGCCCCTTTGCTTTCACACTCCTCTTGCTCTTCTTTCCATTTTGATATTGCTCATCACGGATTTACCTAATTTTAAATTTACTAATTTTTAAAAAATCTGTTATCTATTTATCCCCACTCAAATTTAAGCTACAAGAGGGCTGGGATTTTTGTTGGTCTGCATTCTCAACACCAGGGAAAGCCCTTGGTACATAGTAGGCACTCAATAATTATGCCCCAGATAAATTAATGAAAGGCAGAGCAAACAAGTGGAAAGGGCACTGGACCAGGAAGCTTAGCAACTAGGTAGCCCTGGCTCTGCCAATAAATAGCATTTACATTTAGACTGTTCCATTTATTTTGTATTCCTTGTTTACATCTCTTTTCCCACCCATAAAATGCAGGAAAGAAGGTATGCGAGTTACTGATACATAGACCAAAAATAATTTTTAAATACTACACTGAACCCTGCCCTAGAAAAATTTTAAAGCATTTACCTGTGTTGTCAGATTTTCTCAAATGTTACATAATTTCATTTTTTGGAGTTATGATAGGATAGAAAAAAGCCTTTCTTGGAGTAAGGTGGAGTTAGGCCCTATTCCCAGGTCTACCTCACACTTGCATTGTGACCTCTGGTGACTCACTTACCCTCCCTAGAGAGGAATTTGTTTGTAAATTAGAAATGAATAATTAGCAGGGTTTCTAAAAGACCCAGATAATGTTTGAACAACAAAGCAAGGATGCAACTTTCAGTTTATTTTATAATTATTATCAAAACGGGTCTGTGGAAAGCCAGAGGGTTTTCTTAGATCAGAGCTTTTAGAATCATCTATGGTGATAGATGGGCTGGTTTTATTTTCTAATCTATTATGTTCCAATGCTTTTATTAAATATATTAAAAATGACTTAATAGAAAAATGAAATGAAAAAAATTGAAAAATGTACTTTTAGGTTTAATAGACCAAACATTTCTTTGTCAAATTGCTATAAACGTTGCTAAACACTTAGTCTCAACTTCTACACTTAGCTAGTCATGGATGGGCACTGGCTGGCACTGAGGTGACCTCTCATTTTTCTTCTGGTTCTACTAATGCAACTAATGAATCAGTGAGCAGATAGGATCATTTTTTTTAAAATTCAGTGCTTAGTTCAAAAGTTGTGATTTTTTCCTTCTGTGCATATTTCAAAAGACTGACTTAGATGATAAAATACATAAACAAAAATCTAGTAAATTGAACAACTAATGATCAAAACAGAAAATATCATAAATTTTCTAGGAAGACAGTTTGTCCTCTTGTCTTAAAATTCATCTATGTGAACATCACTGGTAGTGAAGAAACCTGTTAAACATGAGTGTAGGGGATGCCCTTGGGTTCACATTCTGCCTCCTTTTCTCTTACTCTGTTGCCTCCTTGATCATGGCTGAAGAAAAAAGGCACCACGAAGCAATAGGGGAAAGTGAGTGGAATTTGCTTTTGCAAACTCCCTGAAATCCAAGGTGCTTAGAGACATGCAGGGAAACAGCCTCTCTGACTGATAATCAAATTCACTCTCCACGTCCATGATACAGTACCAAGAACTCAGACTGAGACTCAGCATCCATGCTTGCTTGAGAATACTGAGACACAAATCATGGCGATTCCTATGTTGCTAACATCAGTGGGGCAAACACGACCCGATTTCTGTGAATTGTCATCGAAACAGTTGTGCTTTGATAGTCACTATTCCTTTTCCCTGAAATGTTCCCATTTTAGTCACCAGGTACATTTCTGTTCATCCATCAAATGTCATCTCCCTTCTGAGGTCTGACCCAGTGACCACAGGCAGAGCACCAAGCATCAGTCTCTCATGCTTGGCACAGCTTGCTGGCCTGGGAACCTAGCTCCATCCTCCTATCCCTCTTGTTATGCTCCACCTAATATACTAACCCCCTGGGATACTGCCTGCTGTGCATCACTCCAGAGACTGGGCACCTCTACAGCAGAGACTGTTCCATTTATTTTGTATTCCTTGCTTAAATATTAGTGAATAAAATATTTCATTCATTTATTTATGATAATTTTTCTTTCTATTTCACTAACTAATATCTACTATCATTAATTTTTTGAGAACAGGCTTAAGCCATGTCTCTCCCTTTTGTCCACTTGAATGGCTGGGGCACTTTTTTTTTTTTTTTTTTTTATGTCTACAGCAAAATCACCTGCAGAGTTTGTCAAATGTAGGTTCCCAGGGTCTTAGCTTAGCACAGTTTTTACTTTTAGTCTACCCAGATAATCCATGCTTCCATCCTTACCCAGTGAAATGATTGCTTTCTGAGGAGCGCTCTGGTGATTCTCACACACACTGAGATTTACAATTGCTCTTTTTTGTGTGTGTTTTCACTAATGCCATTCCACAGGTGACTTTTTAAAAGAGTTTTCCCTGGTCAGGAGATGTCTGCCTGTGTCTCTTATCGGTGTACAGGGATGGAGCTCCGGTAGATGCTAAACCAAGGGCAACAAAGAATCAGCCCAGCACTTAACCACGGAGTATAGGATGCTGGAGAAATAGCTGTAATGATGGACGATGCGTTGTTACCAGTGACTAAAACCCAAGCCAGAAAGATCAGTTGGATCAGTATAAGAACCAGTCATGGTTTCACATATTTATCTCTTTTCCTTAATATATAAACACCCTTAATATGCTCACCTCTCTTTAGAATGACTATCCAAAGATGGGACAATTGGATGACTTTCTTTTAAATGTACCAATCCTCAGGCATCTCGAGAAGGACATGTGTTAGTTTAGCACTATTTTTACTTCACTTTACTCAGATAATCGGTGCTTCCCACCCTTCGTCAGTAAAGTTAAGAGTGAAAAGAAAAATGAATTCATAGAGAGTTGGTCATGAAAAGGTTCTCATTTATACTCAGGAGGGAAAGGGGAAACGATTTCTAAGCTTAGCATTTTTTTCCCTTCGTCTTTCTTTCCTTGTCTGTTGCTGTAGCTCGTCCCTGCAGCAAGACAAATGACTATAAAGGAAAGATCTACACAAAAAAATTTTGTAGAAGATTTAAACATAATGATGTTACATCTTAGGGATAAGGAGAATTAAGTCCCTACATAATGCCCCGAAAAATGTATTATGGGAGATGTGAAAAATGGATGGAATATGGAAAGTCACACCAAAGTCACTTACTACATCTGCTAAGTTGAACAAGTTTGAATGAGGAGCCAAAGTCAAGTCAGTAAAAGAGTGTTTGCACTCAAAGATTTAGAGGTTTGTTTGATAGGAGTATGTGGACAGTGTATGTTTTAACTAGTTTATTTCTAGAAGAGTTTGAGAGATGTTTGTGATGAATTACTTCACGTGGGCTCTTGGATTGTTAAAAAAAAACAAAAACAAAAAACAAAGAGGGTATGAGACCAATTCTGAATAATAGCTTCTAGAAAGTCACTTAGAAAATGTGAAAAAAAAGTTCCTTGCACAAATATTTAGCATAATTAAAAGCAAATGCTAATAAATGATGGGGAAACCAAAAGCTCTATGTATATGTTACAAGACCATTTGCAATCACTTCCTCTAATACATTTTATGACCCTGAAATTTATGTCTACAAAAGCCAACTGAGAAACATGGGAATTTAGGAAAATATGAAATGCAGTTTAGAAGTTCAAATAGAATTAAGCGGTTGTTTTTTTTTTTTTTTTTTTTTTTTTTTAAACTCATTTCAGAGTTAAAGAAAGGTAAGAATGTAGTGGAGTGAAAGGTGATGGTGCAGGATGGGTCAGAAACAAGAAGATACATTCTTCAAGTCAGAATTAAACTGTTTACACAGACTGGAGGTATAGCTCAGTGGAAGACTGCTTGCCTAGCATGCATGAGGTGCTGAGTTCAGTCCAACACAACAATGAAAATGGTTCACCCAACACTAGCTTATGCTAGGCACTCTTGTAGGCACCGCATGTATCAGGGAAAGGCAGAAGCCTTGCTGTTCTGAGGTCATATTCTAGCCAGGGGTAGGAGAGAAGCACGTAAACACAAGCCATTAAATATTTCAAATATTTAAGAAATGCTAAGAAGAAAATAAAGTTATCAACAATAACAAAGTAAATGACAGAACACTGGGAGGTGGGGTGACTATGTTCACTAGGGAGATCAGATATATCTGCCTGTAGGATTTGAGATTTAGTGCAGAGATCTGAATGAAGTGCAGGTGTGAGCTATGCAGTGATTTGGAGAAGTCCAGGCAGAGGAAATAGAAGTACTAAAATCAAAACACATAGGGAATGAGGAAGGAGTATTTGGTGGGCAGAGAAGGTAGGATGGCCAGAACATGGAGAAGGGAGTGAAGAAATTAGGAGAATAAATAAGAAAGATTGGGTTGGGTGGTAGACACATCAGTTGCTTACCCTAGTCAACCTCTTTTTTCCTTACAGAACCCAGTTTAAACAAACAAAAATAAACACTTGTTTTTGTTGTAAAAGCTTTGTGACATTGCTCTCTCCAATGAGATAAAGACTTCTGGGTGCACATTCTAAGAAAATGATTGTAGTCCTGATTACCACCTGATTACCTTCAGGTGGTATGTAGTACTTTCATTCTTTGCTTTTTCTCTTTCTTCCTGCCTAGTACCTAGATAAAGCGCCATTTTGTAAGTGGGAGGACAAAGCCACATGTTAGGGCTAGAGGAGAGAATGTGGTGTCTTAATGACTGTTGAGCAGCTGAACCAGCACTGAAGCACCAACCTCTAAATTCTTGTTTTAGGAGAAAAAAAAGTAAACCTCTTGTTTAATGATGATGAGTTTAAATCTTTGCTTGTTTAGGCATTACAGTGTCTAAGCCACTATAGATGGTTTTTGATTCATGCAGGTGAAACTCTGTGAGTATTCAGGAGCCAGATCATGTGGAGTTTATTTGCCACTGTAAAGATTTTTGCATTTTATTCTAATTGCAACAGGAAGCCATTAAAAGGTTTAAGCAAAAGACGGATACAATCTAGTTTATTCTTGGAGAGTATTCTGGCTGCTGTATGTAAATTAGACAGCAGGGAGGCAAGATGGAGGTAGAGAGAAGTTAGAAAACTGTTGCAAGAGATGAAATTGTTTCTTTGATTTGTTTTACTTCAGGTGTTTCAATATAGGTAAGCCTTCAAAACTTACATGTTCTAATAGTACTCTCTGGCAGGCTATTGGACAAGTTCCTGTATGTCTGGGACTGTAGGATTAGAGGCCACTTTTGAAGCAAATACTTCCAGGTCCTTGTCAGCAGTACAGGGATAGTTTGGTAACTCCTCTCCTGCAGATGTTTAAATGATGAGGAGAGTTAATTAGCAGTTATGTACTTTGTCTTCTTGCCTGATCTAGCTTATCCTCACCATTGTAAATCTCCCTTCACCTCTCCCCACCTCTTGTTTCCTTTGCTAGGGATCATTAAAACATTAGCCAGAGCTGTCAGCCAAACTAATGGAAGGCCACCTGCCTTAAGGATCATTCTAATGAAAAATTAGGGACTTAGAAAATTGATTGAAATGGGTATCTTAACTGCCTGTGAATTGCTGTTAGCTTGGGAATTAAATGAGGTCTTAAGGAAAATGATAACATGTAGGCATACCACAAACTATGGATTAGTAAATTATGTTTTCTTATATATCTAGGTTGCAGGGGAAAATAAGTATCTTCTTAAGAGATGATATGATTTTCATTTTAGTGTATTACTAAGGGCCAATAGAAGTAAGATTCTGTTGAAATATTTCACTTTACTTAAATATAAATTTCTGATTTCAAGATTAAGATAATCTATGTGAGAGGAAACATGTTTTTAAAGAGAAATATAAGCAAAATAGTACATAGTGCCTTATAAAGTCATAAAAGTAGAAAGGGTAGATTGTATACACTTGCTACACACTGTAAAAATAAAAAAAAAAATGAAAACTCCAAAATGTTTATTTTAATTATAATTTGGAACAATATTTTCAATGGGTGAAAAGCCTTAAGTATTTTATCCTAAACTTGTACCTCACTGTACAGAATTTCAAAGCCGAAGAACCCTGGGGTTCAAGTCCATTCGTGTAGACGTTAAGGGGTGAAGTCATTCCTGATACACCCAGGTCCCCAGGTCCTCTCCACCACCAAGGATTATTTTTCTTGAATAATGAAGAAATATCATTTAGAGGTTCCTGAACAAGGCTACAGAGTTAGTTAGAAATGGAGCCCAAATTTGGTCCCTTCTCCCCTGGTTTCAGTTTAATATTATTCTCTAATCTCTGTCCTTTAATATCATGCTAAGACCTTTATCTGAGTTTTCACTACATTTATTTATGGAATATTTTGGCCAAATCTACTATTATTTTTGTGCATAAAATCCATGAGAACATACTTCCACATAAATTTATTTTTTTTACTCTGTGGGCTAAGCAATGCTACTTCATCTTCATTTTTTTTTGTTCAGCATCTGCATTTGGTTTTCTCTTTATTTACTTATTCATTTATCTTTTTAATTTTAAATTTATTTATTCTAATTTGTTATACATGACAGCAGAATGCATTTCAATTCACAGTACACATATAAAGCACAGTTTTTCATGTCTCTGGTTGTACACAAAGCAAAGTCACACCATTTGTGCTTTCCTACATGCGCTTGGGGTAATGATGTCCATCTTATTCCACCATCTTTCCAGCCCCCATTCCCACTCCCTCCACCTCCCTCCCCTTTGCCCTGTCTAAAGTTCCTCCATTCCTTCCATGCTCCCCTCCCCCACCCCCACCCCCACCCCCACCCCCATTATGGATCAGCATCTACATATCAGAGAAAACATTCAGCCTTTGGTTTTTTGGGATTGGCTTACTTAGCATAATATTCTTCAACTCCTTCCATTTACCAGCAAATACCATGATTTTATTCTCTTTTAATGCTGAGTAATATTCCATTGTGTATATATACCACAGTTTATTTATTCATTTATTTATGTTTATCAGGCTCAATGATTTGTGATTTAGAGTTTTATGAGGATTTCGTTAGCCACACTATCAGCAGTTATTTGCCTCTGAATAGATTTTTCACAAATAAAGTGATATTCATTAAATAACTATTTCAAGAAAATTAGTTACATGTGTTCTTTTCTTGTGTTTGCATCCTAAAAGAGTTACAGGTAATTGTTAGCATCCCATACACAAGCAGATTTTTGTGAACCTTGGGATTCATTACATGCAATAAGAAAGTTATTATATCAGAATTTTACAAATTCATGTATTTTGCTGAAATTAACCTAATGTATATATAAATTTTATTTCAATTTGTAGTGCATTTTCCTCTTTTTCTGAAGAAGAAAAATTTCTCTGTTGTTAAAAAAAAATTGCTGTGTTGCTAGTGGATTCTAAAACAGTAATTGGATATGAACCTAAGCAAGATACTTTACTTCTCATGATATTCTTATGAGTAAATGGAGTAATAAGGTGTGAAATAAGGAAAAATTCAGTGTATTAACAGATTATTGAACACTAGATTACTCTTAATCTGGGTTTCTCTAGTGATGGGCAGTATTCTAGATGTGATCTTTCAAGGATGTTGTGCCATCCTGGTAAGCCTTGGATGATTCGGGTCAGTGCCTGTTTCAGTATAATTTTTACAGCATTCCCTTTCATGTATTTCATGGGTGTTCCAGTATGGATTACAAATTGTATAGTCACCCAATTTATGAACAATATTTTTTTAATCAAAACTATGGCAGAATGAAAAATATAGGTAAGATTGTCAAAAAGTAGTTGTTTAAGTATAGCATTAGAGAAGTTAGATGTTTATTCAAAAAGATTTGGGGGTTTTCATTTATCAGAGGCTTGTATGACATTTGCCGAGACTGTTTTATGGCCAACTACACAGCAAGGAAAACAGTGTTCCACTGTTGGAACTGTGGAATGGCATCTGGACCAGCAGTCCCAGTGCAGTGGTGGGAATGTTCCCATCTAGGGTAGTGCCCTGCCTGTGACATGAATGGTATTGTACACTGGAAATGGGGGCGGGGCTGTGCAGCTGAGGAACTGATGTCTTAAACTTTCATTAATGTAAGTTTAAAACTGAAGAGTCCTGTGGTGAGCGGCTCATGTGTTGGACAGCGTAGGTTGAGATTAAGAGAGATGGGGGGTGGAGTTGGCAAACTGGGGAATTGTGTTTGAAGGGTATTTGACAGATAGTATGTATTTGAGGAATCATGTAATTCAGCTGAAAAAATTAATAAACATTTAAGTTAGTGCAAAGTACTATATATATATACACGGGAGTTTAAAATGAGTAAGGCTACCTGTGTAATTATAGATCTTATCTTCTACTAGAGAAACCAGCAGGAATACAAGCATACAAATCACTAATGCAGGCATGGCAACACAGAGTCTCTTATGGGAATTCAGGGGAGGAGAAGTCAGTGCCAACCCTTAGATTTGAAAAGACTTTGTGGAAGCGCAGGGCCTGGAAGAGAAGTCATAATGAGAGAGTGGAATGGCATCTGGTTGGGAAAAGGCCCATTTCAGAAGAGTAGAATGAAAGAAAGGATGTGTGTCCCTATGTGTCCTGCAGGAGGGTCTTTTGAATGTAGATGGCTTGTAATTTTTGCTACACAAAAATCTTGGGGTTTGTTCTGTAGACACTTAAGTGAATGTTTCTGATAGGTAACAGACAGACATAACTAGAGGGAACATGAGGTTAAGGGGATTATTCTATAAATTGGGCCTATTGTGCTGACCCCAACATGGTTTCTTTTAAAAAAGTAATTTATTTGCAGCCCTGCCTGGCTTCAGTCAATGGGATATGCTACATTCCTCAGCAAACAACCTGCTCTCTTCAGGAGAAGTGCAGATTGGAAAGGTTTCTTCCTACTGATAAGAAGAACCCAAGTTACCTAAAGAGGGGACTTTAGTGACCTTTACACAGACCAAGTTCCAGCACTCAGGGAGGTATGAAATATGATTCCTTCCTTAGAAGGAAACCCCCTAAATATGAAATCTTTAAGAACAAGTTTCAGTTAGAACTAGTCATCGTGAGCCAAAGTGACCCATAATTGGCTTGGATCTGTAGAAAAGTCTCCCTTCCTTGGGGTAAGACCCTGAGCAGTGGGTCTTAGAAGTCTGATGCAATCTTGCTGTCAGTCAAGTTAAGTGCAGAACCCGGGTGGCACTCTGTGGAAGTTTTCCACTGGAAGGCAGGACCAGCTGCATTTCTCTCCTCTCTGAGAGGACCCACTCTCTCCCTGGAGAGTGTTTCCTCTACTCCTTCTCCTATCCCTTCTAATAAACTTACGCCTGCTACTCCAAGCCACATATCTAAAAATCTTTAGAGTGATGACAAGGATAGGTAACAGGGCTGCCGCAGCAGCTCTGGGCAGGCCCTTGTTCTGTAACATTTTTAAGTTGGAAATTGCTGTATCAGACCTGAGCGTTAGTAAGTGCACATATCTTAGAGGTGAATGGAGGGGAGAAAACAACTGCTAGCAGGGTAGCCGTGAGGTAGAAACCATGACAGTAGGAGAAGGGTATAGGAGAGGAGTCTAACTGGGGGAACAAGTTGGCTTTCTTCATAAGTTTGAAGAACTAGTATAACAAAAGGAATGACAGTTATTCCACGTATCACCAGAATGCTGGAATAGAGTAACAAATATATGAAGACATATAATTTATTTACTGGATCAATAAATAAGCAATTTTCAACAATGTGGGCTTTGAATGGAACAGAAAGGGAACAGAAAACTTGTAATAGTGAGTAAGTACCTAAGGATTTGTTGCTGGGATGTTACAGGGAAAGAGTTCACTGGTTTTCAAATTTTGAGATTTCAATTGTTGGTCAAAACAGAAAGAAAGGAGTTAGAATTGCTAACTTTTAATTTTGTCAAGAATAGTAAACCCCTGCCCCCCCCTTATTCTGCCTTAACTCTACTGTCTATTATTATCACCATTTAAAACAAGGAAGGACATAATTTAGAAATCAAGAATGGCCCACTCCCAAAAGAAGATAGTGGTCAACCTGATTTTATCTTCTCTCACTGATGTGAGCTGTGCATCTCTGAAAACTTTGGACTCCCTCTTCTCTGTAGCCTGGTGAATACTAATAAACAATGATATTTATGTTGAAATAATAGTATTTAACTCTGATAGGCAGCTTTTGTAGTCCAGCAACTGAGGTCATTATTATATCTTAAATTTAGATTGAGAAAATCATCATTGTTGGGATAGTATTATGATAAGCCCCCAGGAACTTGACGGAAGAGTTACAGAAATGAATTAGTAGTCCAGGTATAGAGTGCTATAATAATTAGTACAACAAATGCCATTTGCAAAGTCTCCAGAAATGGTAAAGAGAAATACCAGACACAAATAGTTATTGTAGAGGGCAGAACTTTCCATTTCTTTATTATCATAAATCATGAAGCTTCACTGATGCATATTTTATCACAGGACTCTTGCCATATGTGATCTGAAGTTTCTCAGTGCATCCCCAGGGACTATGGTTACTGATACAGATAATCAAGGATTCCTTTTATGTTCCTCTCAACACCGCCACTGCTCAGATTGAGATTAGCATCTTTTACAATGAACTACCAGTTGCTGTCACAAACTGACATGACAGCTGGAGTGAGAGGCCTCTTTACCCAGGTATTCTTCATGTCTTCAGTTCATTATGGTTTATTAAGATGTGACTGTAAAGTCCTGAATGAGGAGACCTTGAGTTTTGAACACTGATTACCATTTGAATAGAGACATCTAGAAACTGTTCTTCCAGTAGGGATGAGTAGTTGTGTGGGTCAAAGATGGGAAACATCATTCATCTCACTTTCGTAGTTGAAACATCACTTTCTACTGTAGAAAAATTTGACAATTGTGACTCCTTGTGTGTTGAATGCCTAGCATGTGACAGAACTATGCTGCATGTTTCTACATGTTATCTCATGACCTACTTGTCATGACATCAGTTTCCTGTCATGGGTACTAAGACTGTATTTTAAACAAAGATGTCGAATCGCCTGGCCAAAGTCACCTGGCTTGTACACAGGCTTGCGTATTCCAAAGGTGCTACTCTTTTAACTACTGCCACCATCTCAAAGATCTTTCAAAAATTCAATTTTGTAGTTGTTGTTGGCTGGATGTAGCATAGAGGCAAAATGGATAGACTCCTTATCTTCTGATGATATTTGTGGACACCATTTATTGTGTTTCCTATGTGTAAGGGAGGTACAAAATGCTTTTTTATAGATAATCAAATGTAGTTCCTTTGGGATCAGCATTATCACTCTCACTTTTCAAATGAGTAAACTTGCTCAGAGAGACTTAGCAACATGCTCAAGAATTTAAGTAATTTGTTCAGAGAGAAGCAATCACAATTATTTAAAACAGCCAGACCCCAACATCTGTGGGCTGAACCCCTATCTAGTGCTTGAGAATCTTTTCATTGAATTGGGGTAATGACACCCACAGCCACAGAAAATGAGATGACTCCTGGCAGTGGTTCTCAGAGTGTAATCCTGGGATCAGCAGCATCTGTACCTAGATTATCTGATTCCTGAGACCTTGTACTTAACCATTATATGGTTCTTTTCTTTGTTTCTTCCAATTTTTTTAAAAATATTTTTTTAGTTGTAGATGGACACAGTAACTTTATTTTACTTTTTTACATGGTTCTAAGGATCAAACCCAGTGCCTCACATGTGCGAGGTGAGCACTCTATCACTGAGCTACTACTCTAGCCCTCTTCCAAAGATTTTAACAAGCTTAATGAACTGATCTTCATTCATTTATTCATTCATTCATTTATTTTTTCCTTCCTTCTTTCCCCCCATTTTTGGTTAAAGTGGAATGACTTTAATGATTTGGTGTAGTCTTCCCCTTGTGCCCAGGGCCGCCAAACCAGGAGGGTCCATGTTGAACATCAAGATACTACTTGCTAGTGAAGAACAGGCTGGGAGCTGTGCAAGACTGAAGGATGCTCATGAGTCTACTTTCCTTTCTATGCACACAGGAGGAGCACATCTTCCAGATTCTCTTGCCCTTAAGTTAAGGTCTTGCAAGGGAGGTAAGAGCCCACATGGTAGAAGAAGCCCAAATTTCTGAGTCAATGCTCATAGGAAAAACTCTCAGAAGGACCACCAGCATGAATTTGTACTATTGTGAGCAAACAAACAAACAAACAAACAAACAATTACCTCTGGGCTAAGCTACTAAAATTTTGTGTTTTTGTTATAGCAGCTAACATTTATTACCCTAATATGTTGGCAGTTTACATTTCAGCCTTGTTTATGATAATGATCTTGAACCTCTCCACCCTATCCTGTTTCCAATATGTAAGTTTTAGTCATTTATCTATGGTTCCTTTGAATCCAGAATAAAATCTTGTTTAGATTCACCTGCATAATTACTTTGATATATCAACTTGAGATTCCTGAATCTCCAAATTAGAACCACAGGAATTATTGAAGAGTGTACAGTCTCACTAGACTCACTAGAAGAGTGTACTAGTCTCACCTTGCTAGGTGGAAGAGAATGGAGAATGGAGTTTTAGAGACCAGCAATAATTTTGTGATAGAAATTTAAACAATGATGAGGGTCAAAACATAAATCAGTAAAATGGGAGAAAAACAGGTTATTTGGATATTGCTGCAGAATAGACACAATATACATTATTTACTAAGCAATACAAAATGAACTTGCCATCAAAGCTGTGTAGTGGTACTTTGGCAGGGTCAGCAGAGATGGCGGAAGGAGAGTATATTGTACTTGAAGAATAATGACATGCAGACCCTGGGATCCAGTCTTACATTAGTCAATTACTGTGTAATCTCTGGGAAAATCATTCAGACTCAATTTTTCCAAAACAACATGGAGTGATTCTTTAGTGCTTCAATCAACCTAAATATAACAAATACATCAACTGATTAGCTTTAGTGGTTCAAATACCACTCTTGCCTTTTATTCTTTACTTATCCATTTAAATCTTTAGCTCATGTTAGTTTGAGGAAAGAAATGAAACTATGTTGTGACAAGGTGCAATGTGAGATAAAAACATTCAATTTTGACATTGTCCTTCTTCTATCACATGCATGTGGCAGTTTGGGGATTACGATACTCTTTGACCTACTTTGGAATGTTGCTACATTGGGGTTTTACTCTTGGCTTGGAGAGAGATGACTTGAATGAAGATGTTCTAATTCTCAGTGCAGAACTCCTAGGTGCAGAATCTGTAGATATCCATGAAAAAATAATTACCACTGTACTGTGTAGGAGTGAATCTTTAAAAAGCACACGCTAACAACAATGAGAAGGGCACACTTCACATGGCAAAACCAGAATGGAGTCACTATGGAGTCTGTAAGAAACATTCATTAAGAACTCAAGTTCCTTCTAAATTAGCCTATTTCTGAGATATCTCACACCCATACATAGCAACCTATAAAGACATATTCAGAGAATGACCGAGTTATAGCTTCAACTTGTAAATGAATGTTTGGAACTGCTAACAGTAAATGTATTTCGCCGGTTTTCCCTGGGGGAGCATCAATCTCTAAGACCAAAATCTACCTGTTCATCTTGGATTTCAGTTGGATTTGCTAGGAAAGTGGGTGTAAAAGTCAAACAGAAGATATTTAGCTGGTAGGACACAGAGAACAGATTTGCCAAAATGCCATTTTGAGGGGCTGGGGATACAGCTCAGTTGGTAGAGTGCCTGCCTCCCATGCACAAGGCCCTGGGTTCAATCCCTAGCACCACAGTAAGAGGGAGCTGACCATGGTGGCACCCGCCTATAAATCCCTGCAGGTCAGGAGGCTGAGACAGGAAGATTATCAACCTCAGTGGTAAAGTGCCTCTGGTTCAATCCCCAATACCCAAAACAAATAAATAAAAATTTATTTTAAAAATGCTATTTTGATGCCTAGAATTCAGAGATGGAGACTGAGGTCAGTTGGTCTGGGAATTCCAGTGTTTTCAACAGCCACTCAGAAAGTGACCAATTAAAAAGAGTATATATTCCAACCCCCTGTAGTCTTAAATCTTAAAAGCACAGACTCCACACTGTTTAAAAATAAATGTACTTCCACCAGTGCATCACAAGCTACACCTAGATCCCAAGGGCTGAAATTAAAATGTAGTTATTCATATTTTTAAAAACTGCAACGTTTCCCCATTTCCCCCACAATCACGTTTTATTGTCCCTCTCGCAAGCTCCTTCTCGCCTTCCTTTTTTTCCTCTCTCAGCTCCAGTTAAGCTCTCTTGCCACTCTGCCGTCTACTTTTGCAGCTCTTCCTTCTTGAAACGGGTGAAAATCTGGATTTCTCATCTTTTGGTGGCTATGTGAATCAGTAATGAGCTGGCTGACAGGATTTGGGCTCAGAACATTCCAGCACCAAGCTGACACAGAAGAATGCTTTGGGGATGCCATGAAGCACAGGGGCATTGGATCCATGTGCCCACCCCATTCAGAGGGGAGAACACCAGTCTCTGCTTTGAAGAAGGTGATGATTCATTTTGGGGGAGAGAAAATGTATGCTCGAGACAACCACCACCACTGGCGGAGACACCATCAAACATCAGGCATGAGTATAAATTAGTATGAGAAGAATATCAGAGTCGTGGTGGGGCAGAGAAATCCATGGCTAAGTGTTTGAGGTCTTAATGCAGAAAGAGAAGTTTTGAACTATCTTTTGGAAGACAGGATCAGAAATAGTTAGAAAGAAATGTAGTTTCCTCAAGAGGTGGGACGAATGTGAGCAAGTTTAATGTGGAAGTTTAAAACTTTGACTGCCTTGGTCAAACAAGTCACTTCCTAATCTTCCACTTGAAAACTTAATGGAGTCCACAGATGTTCTAGTGGACCTATGAAATCAATCACAGCCAGGAGAAGGATTGCAGGTAGATAGCTCTGACATGAAATAATACAGGTAAAACTGAAGTTTACAAAGGCAGTATTTTGTACACATGGGTGATAGCTTCATTTCTGCAATCATCAACCTACTTTTGGTTTCTTTAACTGCAAAGAAAACTGGAGGGGACATTTGATTATGTCTGGCCAAAAATACATCTTGAGTTTTAAGAGAACATTAGCACTATGTCCATCTGAAAAGGAGGAAGAGTGTTATCTATGAATTTTCCAGTCTCTAAAGAGCTACATGTAGAGTTTCTCCTTCTAACTTAAATGGAGAAAACTTGAGATTATCCTAGAAGAGACCATTGAGGAGATGGTATAGAAGAGAGAAGATATATGACTGTTCCAAGAGAATCATTATTTCAAGTTTGTTGACAGCACCTCTTCTCCTTAATTGCCACTTTGTTGACAGCTATTCACTTCGCCTGCATAGAATTCTTTTGAAACCATACATATTCCATTTTGCCTTAGAAGCAGAGAAATGTTTGACAAGAGATATTCTTTTTTAAAATTTTTTTTGGTAGTTGTAGATGAACGGAATGCCTTTATTTTATTTGTTTGTTTTTATGTGGTTCTGAGGATTAAATCCAGTACCTCACACATGCTAGGCAAGCGCTCTACCACAGAGCCACAACCCCAGCCCAAGAGATATTCTTTTTCTTTCTTTCTTTTTTTTTGTTTTTGTTTTTGATAGTGGTAAACAGTTTGGGGATGATTAGACCTGGGTTTTGACTCTAGCATTCGTTACTGGGGCAGAAACTTGGTTATTCCTCCTAATACCTCTTCCCATCCCTTGCTCTCAGATCCACAATTATATAAAATCACAGGAGTTCTGAAGGAACAGAAAGCAAGAGTGAGAATACAACCAGGTGACCATTGGGTTATCTGATAAACTTGGCAGAAAGTAAGCCTAGCGCTGATCTGGTGGCTTCAGCCTGTAGCAGCTCAAGTGGGCCTACACGGAGGAGTACCGTGAGAGAGGAAGGGAACAAGAACAGTCTCCAACCTGAGCACCTGTACTTGACTTATGAGACTTCCTTATCTTTTGGAAAAAATGATTTGTTAGAGTCTGGGCTTAGGGATACTCAGTTCAAATACTAAAAACGCTCTCCTAGTCCAACTACGAATTCATTTGGATCATTTACAATTTCATATAATCCTGACCTCTTTTGTTCTCTCAATTAGTGTAGATAATGAATATTGAATTAAAACTCCACAATTAACCTTGTAACTACTTAGATTTCCCTTTTTTGCCAAACCTCAAAAAGAAAAGTGTGTGTCAAACTTGCATTTTATTTTAGTATTTTTGTGTTCCTTGAAAAAATTCTACTTATACTCATAAATAAAGAATACTTGTCAGAAGCTATGCTTTTCAATTTTTTAAAAAACAATTTTTTCTGGGCTCCTTCCATAAATTGTTTATTGTTCAATATGGCTGTGACTTTTCAATGCAGTTACTTATTTTTGATGCCTTCACTTTGGCTTAAATATTTCTTTAACCCAGCATCAAATGCATAAAAGGTTTCCTTTTGTCTCAAAGATGCAAGAGTTACCTTTGGTATCTTCTGTAGGATATTAATGGTGGGTGTGAATGGGGACGGGAAGTTAGAGATCCCTTTAACTTGGGTACCTATTATAATAAAAATAACTGGTAATAATGATGCATTTCTTTTCTTCCCTTCTGATAAATAAGGCCATGACTTAGTGGCCATTCTTTTTCTCTTTTATATATCACTTCCTGAGTAAATAAGGCATGTATTCAAATACTTTACCCAATGACTTCCAAGGGTACCATGACATATGTCCCTCTATACCTCTTAGAATTTTGAATGAGGGTGGAGATGACTGCCCCAACGGCTCTGACACACACCAAGTCAATGAACTTAGCCCCAGGCCAAGGTCCTGGCAACAGTATTTGTATATTCTTCAACACTCATAAGATCTCTCTGGTCTTGAATTTGGTGAATCTAGTCAGGGAAGTACCTTTGTTTTCTTTTCATGATAATGTTCGTCTATTCTACCCAAATCCTCTGAAGAGCCCATGGTCTCCTTCATTTGGTAGCTCATGTAGGATTGAAAGCCTGCTTTTCTGGGCTCACACTCCATGTTGTACATCTTGGAGCTGTTTCTAATGATCCATTAAAAATATGTCTCAGTTCTTGATTTATAGTATGTATCATCATGAAGTGTATTGAGAACATTCTTTTTATAAAGGTTCCCTGTATGAAATAATGTAAAAACCTAGGGGGAGATTTGCGGGGAAAACACCAGTGTGCTAATCTCCATTCCTCTTCACAAAGTCATATAAATGCTCATCAAGCCGTAGTCTGAGTTGGTGAAATGGTACCCTGATGGGCAAGTGTTAGGGGAAGAGGTTCGGCAAGGCAATTATTTGTGTTGGGGTGGGCTGCAGCAGGCTGTAAACATCTGGCACAGAACTATTTAATTAACAGCAGATAACCCTGATCGCTGGCAGGTAAAGAAATGGGCTTTTTTTTTTCAGCTCTGCAAAGCCATGGGGCCCAGCGAGGCCTCCTGACTTTTGGCAAAATAACCACCCCCACAGAGAACAGCACAGGATGCCGTTTTCAGTCCTATGATAAGTGCCTGGGCTCTTGCCTACAACTGCGTTGATGCTTTCCAAGAATGATAAACACAGAATTATGGACTTCCATAAATGTTTAAGTGCATGTAAGCACCAGGGCAGCAATAACTTTAGAAAGCAAGCGCTGAGCTGTGTTTTAAGTCTTTTGCCGATTATTGTCTGGGACAGTAAGCATGAAGCAGTGCTGCCTAAGAATAGGAGTCACCAGATTTAATTTGCAAAGCTGAAGTTGTCATCAACTAAATCAGAGTGGCAAATAGATCTGAATTCCATGCTCCCTGGCAGAATGGTTCAGAGCACTTCAGTGTTTTTGGAACTGAAATAATAAAGACAGAGAAAGTAGTTTTTAAAATCACCTTAGTTTTATGACATGTTCAACATGATAATCATAAAATAGAAGATAATCCAACAATATAACAATAAAAAGCAAAGAATAATCTCTAATGAAATTATCTTAAAAACTTGGCTGCTAAAATTTTCCAAATTTGTGGAAAAGAAAGTTATCACTCTTGTTTCATATTGGTATTTTGTAACTTGGAGGCCTTGATTCTAATTCCCTAAATTACAGAATGTCACCTGAAATGCCATTTCCAATCTCCCTTCTACAGGTATTTTATAAGCCCAAACACTCTACTTTGCTTTTTTAATCTAAAGTTAACTCATGGCACTGTTTGAAGGGAACAACATCACAGATAATAGAAAACAGCAAATAATTTCTAAAATGATGTATTTCAGACTTTGGAAGATGTTTTAGGTAGTTGCATGAATAGCCATATGTCTTAAACTCTAGAAATTGCCAACATTTCAAATAAAATAGTGCATCCCTATTGAACAGATGAGGTGGCGTATTACAGTAGTTACAAACCAGACTTTGTTATTTGGGACAGACTCAGGTTCAAGTAGTCAGGTTAGAGTTACTAGCCGTGTGATCATGAACAAGTGACTAACCTGTGACTCAGCTTCCTTAGTCACAGAATGGAAGTGATACCTAGTCCTACCTCGTGGAGCTTTTATAGGGAGTGGATGTGATAATGCTGGTGAGGTACTCTGCACAGTAACTGGCACAATGTGAGGGATTCTTTTTCTATGTGACCATTGGAAGGTTCCTTTTCCTGCTTATTCTATTTTACTTATCACGATGACTCTGAATAGGTAGGTTGGAGAAAATAATAGATCTTGTAAATTTCAAATACAGTAAGGGCTAGAAAACTCCTCCAGGAATTTCTGATGCATTGTTCCATCTGACATTGGTGCACAGCCTCCCACAGGGCAGTCCTATGCATGTTCCCCTCTGATGACTGCTAACTCACTATTCCAGGGAAGTGCACTCCAGTTCATCATTAGGAAGCTCCTCATTATTCTGGGGTAAAATATGCTGCCCTGTAGTTTCCATTCAGTGACCCTGACGTAGGCCTTTAAGGCAATAAAATTACTTTCTGTTTTACATGAAGATATTTCTGATACTTGAAGTTGACTGGTATGGTCCCTCCAATTCTTTTCTATGCCAGGTCTTCCACTTGAAGGCCTTCATCCATTTCTTCTTTGAAGTGGTGTTGTGGCCATTCTAGGCCAGTGGCTACTTTTCATAGGCAAAACTCAAGTAGAATGTGCTGAGTAGAAGAGGACATCTCAGCAGGTGCATCCTGCCCATGACAAAGCAGAGCAGGAATGACTCATTCCTGGAAATGGTGGAACCCTGTATCCAAAGGCCTGAGTTCCAGTGTGTCCTCCTGAGCTGAATGGTCTTAGGTGTACCCTTAAACCTCTGCATGGTTTGTAACCCTCACTGGCATGTGTCCGTGTTAAGTTTCATTGTGTTAGATCTAGCACAGCCTTTTTGACCCAATTTATTCAGTTATTATCTATTATTCCTTCTGGTTTCATTGAATTTGTAAATATGATTGGTGTACCATAATGTGTATCTCCATGCCACTAATTAAAGCAAAATGTAATACATGGAAAGTTCAGACAGAGGCCCACAACAACATGGAAAACCTGTATTAAGTTAACCAGGACTTATTGAAGAAGTATTTGTTGGACACTGACTACGTGCTAGGCATGACGCTGGTCTCGAGGAATATAAAGATGAACAAGAGAGTTCCTATCCTTGTATTCCTGGAGTCTCTTAACTGGAATTTAAATTTTTTTCAATCATGTTCCAGTTTTTGTTGGTAGACATATGTAAACATAAACAGCAATCTCTTGGTTATCTGGTTGGGGCCTCCAAAGGAAAGGAGTTTATAGGGAAGACTTGATCTTATCGAAGCCATGTTGATGTCATCATTGTTTTCTTAAGGGTTTTAACCAGTCTTTTGCAAATCATCTATAATGTGGCTAGTATCACTATGAGAACTATTTATATTGTGATTTGGAAGGTAGATATCCAATCCTTAAATTGACAATAAGTGCTTTAATAAGTGATGCATGGAGTTTGAGCCTATTATAAAGTTCTCAAGTAGGGGTAATTTGGGCTCCTTAGGGGCACTTGGTAATGCTTAGCGACAGTTTTAGTTGTTCCAAGTGGCAGGATATGATTAGCGTCTCATGGGTAGAAGCCAGGAAAGCTGTTGAATGTCCTACAATGCACAGGGCACCCTTTCTCCCAAACAAATAATTGGCTGGGCAGAATGTCCACAGCGACACAGGGCTGAGAAACCATACAGAGGAGAGGCAGTGTAGGTGAGTGGTCAGATTCAAATGTGGGAGTGGAGAATACTGGGTTTGAAATCTGCTTAGGATAACCATTTACCTTACACTTTAGATGCATCTGCAAAATGATGGTGATAACAATAGTGATAGAGAAGTAAATGAGGCATGTGAAACACTTAACCCAGGGGCTGGCATGGAAGTGAGGATTAGATAAATGGTAGGTAGTTTCATTGCCTTCTCTCTCAGGGTGATACATTTTAATTGATGAGTGAAATATATAGTAGATATTTATGAAGAAATGTATAGCACTTCAATACCATGAAAAAGTATGTCGTTTTCCTGTGTTTAAAGAAATAACCCTGAGCAATTTGACTTCCCAATATTAGCCAGCTCCAAGAATCACATGATATCCTCAGTGCTGAGCTGCCAGAAGTATTCCAGTGAGATACTGAACTGCCAAATGGATTAATTTTTTAATGACTACTCAAGGATTTTATTTCCAAATATGAGCACATCTCACATTTTTAGACTAAAATAAATGTTCCAGCATCAAGGAGATGAGACTGTAGGCTGGGTGGAAAAGTTAGCTTTAACTATAACCCTTCAAAACTATGTCAACAGAGATGTACTTTGCTAGATACTATTTGCTTTAAGTATGATTTGATACTAATGAGAGCCCCCAAATATTATTAAATCTTCATTTTTTTAAAGATGAACACTCTTGGTCATTCTTGCCAGTTCATACAAAATATAGGCATAGCTTTATATTATTTAATATCCTAAAAAAGCTCAACTGTGGCATTTGTTTTTGATGATGTAATGATGATGCCTTTGCAAATTCATACTCCATATGAGGCCTTTGATGCAGGGAATCAAGGTATTTGAGAAAGGCAGAGATTGAAAATTGTATCTTTTTTTACATTAATAAATGTAGAGAAGATGCAATGGATTGTAAATGTTTGGGCCCCTTAAAATTCATACCCTGAAACCCTAACTCCCAATATGACAGTATTAGGAGGGACTTTAGGGAGGCAGTTGTATCACGAGGGTAGAGCCCTAGTGCCTTTATAAAAGAAACCCTGGAGAGGTCTTTTGCCCTCTTTTAGTAATGTGAGAGAACAATAAGAAGATGGCAGTCTGCAACTCAGAAGAGGGCCCACACCAGAACCTGACATGCTAGCATCTATATCTCAAGACTTTGAGCCACCACGTCTGTGAAAATAAATTTTTGTTGTTTCTTTGTCACTTAATCTATGGTGTTTTGTTGCAATAGCCAGAATAGGCTAAAAAATAAGAACAGAGGAGCCTGTGTGTGGATGGCACAGGGATGGCTATAGCATCCAGTTGGTTCTCACAGATTTTCTACAGACCTTAACAAGAGTAGGCAGGTGACAATGCTGACTCTACATGTCTATTCAAAATATCTGCATGGAAAAACGTCTCTGTAGATGCAGAGATTGTTCATTTCTGTCTGTTTAGATATTTTATAGAGTATGTTAATAATCTTTCAAAGTAAAAAAAAAACATGTTTGGTGATCTTTACAAATTAAAAGGAATTTTATCTAGATTTGTAAAGATCACCAAATAAAGAAATTTCTAAATGAAATTATTTTAGCCAATTTTTCATTAAATTGCTAAGTGAAATTATGTCTGTTGGTTTAAAAATAAATTCTAGTAAGTTCATTAGTTATACATGATATGTACAATTTGATCCCTTATTAGGACTTGATAAGGGTCAAATACATTGACTTTGTCAAATAAAAGATAATGAATATAATATAATACATATACCATTCCTTTATGTTAATAACTTTAATCACAGATTTTCTTAAATATATCTAAAGTATTTATGCTCAAGTATACACTTAAAATGTTGTTGAACAGTTTACATCAGCTGCTATTTAGTAAGCCATATGTTAAATTACTGATGGAAAGAAGTCAAAGTTCGGTTTCATCCAGAAATATCAAGCAGAGAATAAGAAAGCTGTACTGTACATCTTTTTGTGCTATTTTGACCACAACCTTAACTCTAATCCTAGTAAACAACTCTCTCTGGGAACAAGGGGTAATTGAATCTTCATGCTAATTCTACCCTGGTTTTCTACTGACTATGAGCTCCCAATTATGCCAACATATTGCATTATGTACTATTCTCTGGGAAAACATTAAGATCACCTTGTTCATTCAGCTAAGGTCAGATCTTAAAAACAAAAACAAAAATTGGTGATGTTTTATCTATAGCATTTTAGTTCCTAAATGCATCTCTTTTTCATTTGGGTGGAAGACTAACTGCTTATTTTCATTATAAATTCTATGTAGGTGCAGATAAATATATTTGCCTCAAGTAATTTCAATGTGAAGTGTTTAGTTTCTGTCCTACTGACAGATGCTGAAAACATACAACTGCAGTTGTGTGGTGACACTTGACCATTTGGCCACATGTCAAACAGACTTCTGTGACAACCAGATATAGCCAATGCTATGGAATGAAAGGAACCTTTTATTAATTACTCCTTAATTAGTTGATACATCAGAGATCATGCAATAATTTAGTATTAATGAGTCTGATTAAGAGTCAGTACTTAAAGGGTAGATCTGTTTTTCTGACAACTTATAAATAAAAGCTATTGGGTGACAGTACCACCTTTATTCAGAGATACTGTGCATTTTGAACAAGTTATATATGCATAAACATATTGAATAGTTAGGTAAAACTAAAATTTTAAAAGGAGAAAGCCTTTAAGGCTTTAAACTTTCTCACCTTTCTCATGTGTACATCAGAGTATTGCTAATAATTATTACTATTGGTCTCAGGCATGCCTTACCAGTTTAAAGAAATAATTTCATTGGTACTGGGGATTGAATCCCCAGGGGTGTTGAACAACATCCCCAACCCCTTTTTAAAAATTTGAGACAGGTCAAGTTGATGGCCTCAAAGTTGAGAGTCTCCTGCCTTAACCTCCCAAGTTGATGGGATTACAGGTATATGTCACCACACGTGGCTTAAATAAATAATTTAAAGTAACAAAGACCAGTAAGGAGTTTGACTTTAAATATAGCAACTTCATCTAATCAAAAATTCCATTGATTCAATTTTATTCTTATAAAAATACATCAAATTAAAAAGCTTATACACAGCAAAGGAAACAATCAACAAAATGAAAAGGCAGATTGGGAACTAATATTTGTATGCCATATATCAGATGAAGGGTTAGCACTCAAGTTGTTTATAAAGAACAACTTAATAATAAGAAAACATACAATCCTATTAAAAATGGACATCAGACTTCTTCAAAGATGACATAAAAATAGCCAAAAAAGTACATGAAAGGTGTTCAACATCACTAATCATCAGGGAAATGCAAATCAAAACTATTATACTATTATATCACTCTGCACCTGTTGAGGTACCTTTTATGAAAAAGATGAGAGCTAATAAATGTTCGCAGGGGTTGGAGAAAAGGGAACCCTTGAACACTGTTGGGAATGCAGAATGATCCAGCCATGATGGAAAACAGTATGAAACTTCCTAAAGAAATAAAATAGGACTATGGTATGGCCCTGCAATCTTTTTTGGTACAGATCCAAGGGAAATGAAATTACCATCTTAAAAATATCTGCACACTGATGCCATTGTGGCACTATTCACAATAGACAAGATATGGAAACAACCTAGGATTACAGTGCATCAGTGGACAAAACTGTAAATATTTATCGACAATGGAATATTGTTCAGCTTTTAAAAGGAAGGTGATTTTTCCATTTGCTACAACATGGATTGATACAGAGAATATAAGTGAATTAAGTTGGACACAGAAAGAAATATATTGCATGATCTTTGTATGTGGAGTCAAAAAGGAAGGAAGAAAAGATGGTCAATTTTATAGAGACAGAATATAAAACATTGATTAATAGGGTCAGGGTTGGAGGTAATGGAGAGATATAAGTCAAAGGATACAAATACAGGAAAAACAATTTGAAATAGACTACAATTAATAGTAGTATATTGTATTCAGATTTTTTGTTCAATGAATAGAGTATATAAGATGCTCTTGTGAAGAAATAGCTCTCCCATGAAAGATACCTCTTTGCTCTTTGGAGGTGATGGCATTAGTCAGAATAAGCCCCAAACTTTTGATTAGACTGTCAAAAATTGCTAACTAACAAAAGTACCCTCATTTCAGGAATACCATCCAAGTCTTTGTCATTTGTACTTTTTTGTGGTACTTTGTGTCACCACCACTTACTGCCGTGGAAGACAATAGTGATATTGTTAAAACTTTCGTATGTTTTTAAAAGATGTCACAGTTTATGGCTGCTTTTACTCTTTTACTGTATAGTGATGTATTCCCACACCAAATGTTCTCTCTTTTATGATCCCTTAAATTAAAAAAAAATTTACATATACCTGGAGGTGAATTGGACCATTTCTGTTTTGCATTGCACTTGAGTAATGCTTTAAGTTGAATGTTCTCAGGGTTCTAAAATTAAGTCAATCCATATGTAATTAGGAATGTTCTTAACTCGGCAGTCCTGGTTAGCAAGAGATGGGTAGAATATTCCAAAAAACTATTTAGCAAACCATGAATGCAATTAAATGAGAAAAGACCAAATTTCTCTTTAAAATGGGCTGTTGCCATAACTTAATGTGGCAATATGATTTTCTATTTTTAATTTTTGTAGACGGTGCATTCTGTAAAGTAGAATTTTTTTCTTCTGAGAGCTGGATAGTTTCATAATTTTGCACCACTTACGCTTTTAACACTTCAGCAAGTATTCTGCCTTTGCAATCCCTTTTGATTTTGATGGATAAAAGAAACTAAAGGTTAGTAAAGATAATGTTGTACCTTCTAAACAAAGATGAATATCTTGGAGAAACTAAATATTTCTCTTCTTGAGACTGTATGACCTTATCTTAATTTAGTATGCTTTCTTTCTAACAGTGCTTTTTATTCCCAGAACAATTATACTTAACATCCACACTTAAAGATGTTCTTTTTTTAATTCAAATAGTGAGAACTTTGCCCCATATTCCATGTCAATATCAGGATTCAGGGAGGGATTGAACCTAATGAATACAGGGTTCTTCATTTGCCTCTCTGCAGACACCATGTGCTTAATGCTCTCTATAGTCCATTGCTCATGTCTTCATTTGCAGAAGTCATTTCAGAAGGAATTGATCACAGAGCTATCTTTTAGCAAATAACAATAAGTCACAGTCTACTGCTTATGACAACTGTAGATGCTCAGTTGCTTAAAATCACCTTTATCACTTAAAATAAGTTTTTTTTTTTTTTTTTTTGCTTCTAAATTAGTATGGAAATACAGGAGGCTATTTCTTCAACTACATATGAAAACCTAATCATGGCAGGCAGTTGTTTTAAAACAGAAAATAAACATAAAAGCTAGAATGTTTATTTCTTAAGCCTTCTGTGAAGCAAGTGTTGGAAGAGCTCAAAGATCTGATGATATCTGCATTCATTTTGATTGAATAGAAACTGAAGTTTGCACCTAATATCTATTCTTTAACACTGGAATTGTCTACTGCATTCATCCTTACTGTGGTTTCACATGCTATTTTTATAAGATGAGAAATTTTGTCCATATCCAGAGTGCAATTTGGAGGGGAAAATGGCAGCAGTGTTTCTCAGTTCTCTAGTATTCTGGGGATATGCTTTTTTGTGTGTGTCTGTCTGTGTGCACACACGCGTGTGCACCTCTTTTGTTTTTGTTTTTTAAACTAAACAGGATTTCCCAGAGTGCCATCAAAGTAAAACAAATGTATATATAAGTGATAAATGTTACTTTTCTATTTCTGCCTTGCTCTGATTTTCACTACTTTTCACTCCTGATTGCAGCACCATTCGATCAGAATGAACAATTAACTCTCTAATTATTCTAGTCACACTAGCCCACAATGAAATCTTTATTCCGTGTTTACAGCAATCTTTGGCAGAGACTGTCTTGCTGTTTCTAAACTAAGAAGAACTGCCCTTTGGCTCCTCTCAGCATCAGCTGCCTTGGTTTCAGCCCGGGATGCCAATAATCAGACTTCTTCTTCTTCCAAAGTGGACATTTTTTTTTTTTTTTTTTTGGGTGAAAAGACCTATTCTCATTACCCCCCCATATATTCTGGCTGATTTATGTTCTAGCCATTGCAGCTCTTCCTTCCGTATCTCTTTACATTTTTTTCCTTTCTCCATAGACCAACATCAGGCAAAAACCCACTTTAAGTCCAAAATGGTAAAAAATGCTTAAGCAGACAGTGGTCACTACTATGAGGGAAAGAAAAAATGCGACTCTTGGTTTATGGGTAGAGGGAAGTCAAGGAAATCCCTCCTGCTCTTCCAAACTGCTAATTTTCTAGCTCAAAAGGCATTCAATAACTTCTTCACCAGGGGAAACATACCCACTTTCAGTGGCTCTCTTGATGACTTCCAACTATTTACTTAAATTCAACAGCTGCAGTCTTTAAGCAGCATCAGAGCTTGGGGGATATTGACAAACATACGAGGGTCTGCGAGGGCACAGCTAGTCTCTCTGAGGTGGCAAACTATTGCTAGCAAGAGAGGAGTCACTCTCTTTGCACAGGTCAGGGGGAGGCAGGGCCTTCACCTAAGGAGGTGGGAAAAGCACCTTGATTAGTCCTTTTGGGACCTTCTGATGGAATCTGCTTCCTGAATCTGAGAGCAGAGGACAATCAGTGCTGAGTCCCTCACCCGAACCTGCTCAGTGGATTTTTCTAGAATTTTTCACTGCTTTGCAAAGACGAGGGGCATTTTAACTTCCCATTCCAGTCTCTAAACCTTATATGAGGATTCCTGAACAACCCTCCAGTCTTTCTTCAGCCCCCAGCACTTAAGATAGTCACATTGCCTTTCCAGTGAGAACCGGGTCATAAAATTTTACCGAGGAGAAAAGGTAGAAGGGGGCGTTTCAGTAGTATAAACACTGATTAAATTCCCAGGCAACTCTCCTCAAACGAAAGATAATTTTTCTACAAGTATGCACAAGAATGTCAAGAATGCTAAGTCATTTTTATGTTTGTACTTTCCTCTTCCATTTTAATTTTACACTGCCACATGGCACACATGCTAAAAATGTATCTCCTTAACCTGCAGTGTAGCAAACTTAACAAAACATTAAAATCGCGTATTTTATAGACTGTCCTTTCCCAGGATGCTCAAAGCAGTTTTTAAAATTTTTCCCGGACACAAAATTAGATCATCTCATGATAACCATCCTATTAGAAAGGCACGGGCTCCTTGTGCATCAGCAAATAGGGAAAATAAGAAGCACCGAAAAGAAAGGTCACATCAAAGTCAGTGGCCTCAGACTAAGCAGACTCTAAGAGATGGGTTTCAATTTATACTTTCCACTTGCTCTTCATTTCTTTCTCTTTTCTCTGGCAGGAAGGGATGTGGCCAGTGTGGAGGCTTGACCTCATCTCCTGCACTCAGCTTAACTCTGCCAGGCTGTTCTCCCACACTCTCGCCTGTTTTCTGCTTGATCAGCTGGCCAAGCCTTGTACCCTGGAGGAGATCTGACTAGGGGCCAAGCCAAGAGGAGGAACCGCAGGTGCCCTTGTGGCTTCCTTTAGTATTGGTCACTTAAACCTGTCCTGGACAGGGAGCATATCCAGTGAGAATGCAAGGGTCACACAAACTAAAAGGAAATGACTTTCCCAGGTTGTATGAATGTGTGAAAAGGGAAAGCTGGGGCAAGTCTGGGGCTCAGGATGGTTATGCCCACACTTCACCAGTTAGAGGAGCCTGAGGAAGGAGAGTGGATAGGAATGATATTTATATGCATGGATCCAAGCACCTTGTCATTGCTACTTTTTGTTCTTCCTAGGTAGATCCAATTCCCTAGCTGGGTCCCTGACACCACCAGCTCTGAAGGGGTAGTTTCCTTTGGTGGAGACACATCAGAGACTAGAGGAGGTCTTTGGGCATTATTTGGGGGAGGGCATGGAGACTCAGTTTCCAGACGATTAAAACAAACAAAACCTCCAATTCTTCCTGGCATTCATGCCAATTAACAGCACCCGTACCACAGTATACTCTGAATCTACCCAGAGACAGACTTCTCAGTTCTTTGGTGCCAGTTTCTCTTACTACCTGTCTGCACTCAGCAGTAGGGAAAAAGGAGGAGTCTGGCGCTGCCTCTGAGCTACCCTCCAGGTTCCAGCCGCACCCCTGAGGCCACAAGCCAAGGAAAGGCTCCTGCTCTTATTGCTGCCCGCAGACTGGAATCCCGCGATAGTATTTTCTCTGCAAATCTGAAATTTTCACCCTATCTGACCTCTTCTCCGCCCCGGCATCCCCCGGCTGTACCCAAATATCATTAACAACAATCAAAGCCCAACCACCCGCGTGCAATTCAGAGCTTTCCTTGGGAGGGTCAGGGCCAGGAGACAGGAAATCCGGGGAGTTGGTGATGTCCGGCAGGTGGCGGGGACACGAATCACCACTACATTCTCCTCCCACAGCTGAGCTCGAGCGGGGGCGCTGCGCGGGGCGCGGACGCGGACCGGGGCCCTAGGTGCCTGCGCCTCCCTAAATCCTAGACTCTGGCCCTCTTCTCCAAGCGTACCCCAGTGCAGGGGGACGCAGCCTCTCCGCTGGGCAGTCGGAGCGAGGCGCCGCCGCCCGGGAGGCAGGCGAGGGCTAAGCCCAGCCAAGCGCTCCCGCAAACCGCGCTCCAGGGTCCCCGAACACCGTCTCCAGGCGCACACAGCCCGGCTCCCTGCACTCGGCGTCTTCCACCTGCCCCAAGGCGCCCCAGCTTCCTGCTCACCCAGAGCAGTTCCCTCCTCCCAGGCAACCCTGTAAAGTCCGAGGAAGTCCAAGTCAGCCCGGCCCGTAGGTTCGCCAGGGCGGCGGGGAGTTGCAGGGAAGGCACAGCGTAGCGCTGGACTGCGCGCAGCGCCCCGGGCGCCTACCCCGAGGGTGGGCTCCCAGGCGCCCCGCGCCGCCCGGCGCCAGACCCGGGCACAGACGCGCCGGGCCGACCCGAACCCTCTGCTTTACCTGGCACAGCCGGCGACTCTCGGGAGACGTTCAGACTCCTCCGGGGGCGGGTGTCCAGCTCACATCGCTGCCTCCCCCACCGGGCGGCGGGTGTCCTGCTGGGTCCCTTCGCCCCGCTCGCGGCGCTGCCCCCGCCCCCCACCCCCCTTCCCCCTCTGTCAAAAGTGTCACAGCTTTTCTGCCTCCGGATGTTTCACAAAGTCTCCGCGCGGCCAGCAGGAGTTGGGGGGCGATGCCAGGCGCGCTAACTCTGCCGATGCCCTGACCCACCCTCCCGTGGTCCCGACACTCCGCCCGGAGGGTGAGAAGAGCCGCTTTGTAGTTGTCACTGTCCCCCGAGCTCGGTGCTCTGTCCTCTTCCCCTCCCTCGCGCTTTCCCCAGCCCGAGTGGCTGCCGCCTGCCTGTGCCACGGGTCCTCATTCCCCTGCTCATGAATATTCCGACAGAGGCTAATGCTGTTGAAGTAAATTGAATTAGCCAATTGGTGCCAGGAATGTGCGCTCCTTCCTTCTGAGGAACTGTCTGGAACCCCAGCAGATGAAAGCAATTAACGTCCGGTTGGCACCCTGTGGTTCAGACCAGTGAGGGGCAAAATGGGTTAATTCTTTAAATGCAGTTTAAATACCGCATTTAAATGTTTAAACTACTCTATTGGCTGAGCGTAAGGAAATGCTAACAGGAAGAGGGATGAAAGGGGGTAGGTAGGCATGTGGGGGGCAGTACACCTAAACTTTCCCCTGAAGTTACAGTGACTTATTTTGCATAGATTATGGATTCTGGATTTTGGAAGAAGCAGCCAATGAAGAGAACAGAAAATGACAAGCAAAGAGGATCAGAAAGGAGATAAGTATCAGCCCCAGTTTAACCTTGACCTTGAGGATGCAGAAGACTCAATTTTCAGAGGAGGGGTGTGGTTGGAAACCCCACTCATCAATTTATAAGAATTTTTCCAAATGCTCAGTTCTCTTTTGTCCTCAGCAAATTCGTATAGTTTTAAGCCTTTGAGTTAAGTGGGGTTGGGGACAGGTTACTCTAGGGGCCACAAATTTCTGAGGAGGAAGCTGAGACCCTTGCCCCATGAAGAACCGCCCCCCCCCCCCAACAAATCACACCGTGCTCTGATAGGGCCATCTACAAGGCAATGTTGGTTGGTTCCATGATTAAGGCTTTTGTTTCTGGGACCAGATAAAGAAAGTCCACAGGGAGAACTGCCTCTTTCTTGTCCTGACTCCTATCCTAGAATACCAAGTTATTGATTATATGACTTGGGCTTAGCAGGTGAGCAGAGGGGGAATCTTTGCCCAGTTCTGCATCTACATCACTTTACAGTCATCCGGTGAGGTGTTTTTAGGATCTCTTCCCCACCACCAATTTTCTAAATACAGAAAGTTATTTTGGTTGAATTGGTAGGTTACTAAATGAGTTACTCCTGCTCTGTGGCCAAGTGATCTATATAAACAACTGATAAAATTATGTATATAAATAACTGATAAAATTCCCAAGTGTGTAACAGTAGAAATTAGTGCTCTGATTAGAGCACTTATGTCATGTTTAATAGACTTCAGCAAGCCTAGAATTAGGACTGGTAATTATAACAGTAATTATTAATATTATAGCATCTAATGTTTATTGAGGACTTTAGTGACAGATATGTGTTAGATGAATCACCTCATTGAACTATGTACTTTATTCAGTACATACTATTATCTTTCCATTTTAATAGATGAGACAGGTGAGACTTCAAAAGGTCACTAGAGTACCCAGGTCACATAGTTTACAAGTGGTAGAGTGAACTTTGACCCAAAGCAGCCTAATCAATTGGCCAGGGCCTTTAGGTCATCAACAGTATCAGTTTCTTGGTATTTTAAGGAAATGACCTGTCCTTAGTGATCAATTCCTTACCAAAGCTTAGAGGGGGATTTTTTTTTTTTTTTCTTGTTTTTGGAATGGTGTTTTAGTCCATTTGTTGTTGCTATAGCAAAATACTTGAGATCAAGTATTTTATAGGGAATTGAAGTTTATTTGGCTCATAGTTCAGGAGACTAGGAAGTCCAAGGGCATAGCATTAGCATCTGATGAGGGGTTCTTATTGCATTTTTAATAGTATAATTTTAGGGGTAGAAGTGATAAGGATAAATGTTTGAATTCAACAGTTGTTGAGTATCTACTAAATGCAAGACACATATCTGTTCAAATGCTTTCTGCTAAAATTCATAGTTAAATAATTTTAAACAGTTGAAGATTTGCCATATATCATTCTCTGAAACTTTTGGTCAGTTAAACCATAAATAAAAAAATACACAAGTATTTTCACCTTGTATTAAATACTTGTGACTTTCCCCCCTCATGATTTCTCCCTTACAATGCTCTGTTGGTTCCTCCTTTTATAGAGAGAATCCTCTTAGGATTTAGAAGTCACATTTCACAGGAAAGTCTTCAGATCTTGGCATGTTTATTTATGTGAATATGTTAACATGATTTTAGAGCCCATAAAATATTGTCAAGCTGAGTGCTTTCCAGATTTCCTTAAGAGTCTCAGCAGGCACTCGGGTTAGGGACTGCCAGAGTCCTGGGTGGGACACTGACACTGGGTGGAGCCTGTGTGGCTGTCTTGAAGAAGCTGTTCTCCTTTGGAGCAAAACAGAGTAGTGCCTATGCAAGGTGGAAATTATAATATCCTATTTATTGAGTACTTGGATGTTTGAAAATTGCCCTCCCATATGCTGTCTCGTTCCACCCTCCCAGCAACCCAATGAATTTAGCTTTGTTGTCCATATTTAATTGATGAAGAATCTCAAGCTAACAGAGATTCAGTAATGCTCAGAGCTTCTCTTTGGAAGGGATGGAATAGGAGTCTAATTCAGGGACAAAGTCACCTTTTCAGTGAAGCCTCTGCCCCCTTCTGCACACAAGCTTCTTTTTCCAGAAGAAATGAAATTCTCTCCTTTGTTCTCCTCTAGGACTTCTCAGATGTGTAAAGAAATAATTAGAATACAATGTGTTGTCTCTGCCAGTAACCAAAAGCAGCCTGAAGTCAGGAACTTTGTCTTCATCATGTTTGCATCTTTGCATTTAGTACTCAGAGATTCCACCAACATCAATTCGAGCCTAATATTCTAGTAAAATATTCTACTGACTTTACTGGGCTATTAGGATTAAACAAAACAACTGGCAGGTGCTTTGAAAATTTAAAAACATCACATAATAATATGATTGTTATCCAAAATAAATTCAGAAATAAATGCAATAATTTTGGCCTTGACCTTTTGCTGATAAATCTTATGGGTGAGAAAGCAGTTTGATAATTTTTATGTCAGCTACTGTTATTTAGGACATGGATGGATAACACTCTCTCAAATTATAATCATCTGGTTAATAGTAGTACTAAACTGGCCCATTAAGCAAGGAGGTATTAGTCTGGGAAAGGTGTGTGTGTGTGTGTGTGTGTGTGAGAGAGAGAGAGAGAGAGAGAGAGAGAGAGAGTGTGTACGTGTATGCGTGCATGCAATTTTTCTGCTGTTGGAGTGCTTTCTGTGTCTGAGCAGCTTCAGCCATTGGCACAGATGTCTTTCTCTAAGGAAGGCACCTGCTTTTCCCACTTGGGGATGATCTTTATTAAGAGCTCCCAAGGTTATGGAGTTAATGACAGAGCTGAGGCTCCTGACCCTTGTTCAGTGCTATTTTTGCTATCCTACACTGACCGTGATTGGCAGCCACTGCCTGTATATGTGGTTTATGGTTTTAAGATTGAGATGAGAGATAAGCAGCTCAATACCTCATTATAATTAGTCTCCTGAGTCAGCTAATACCCTCTAATGCAATTTGGTGATCTAGATTATTCAGTATTATCCATTCAAGATATTTTTGGATTTATAATGATAATTATTTGGTAGAACTGATGACAGTGACACACTGAAAACACTTTTGTGGCTTCATAGTCTGCCTATTCCATAAATATTCATTACTGAGCAGTTGTTTTGGTTAAAGATGCACACACACAATATTCACAAAGTTAGGAATTCCTGTTAATCTACAGGTTCTTTTCTGAAGCAGTAAAGTAAAATTCAGTTGATGTTTCTATTCTATACTGATTTTACTAAGATCACTTACAGTTTGAGATACCTTACTTTTGTTTTTTGTAACACATATTGATTCTGTCCTTTGAATCTGTGGGTTAATCAGTGATTCTGGGTAATTTTCAGTTTCCTCCCGGTTGATGTCTGTGAATCCCTATGTCTCCCTATGTTTGTGAATAATTTTTTTTTTTAAATGCATCCTATCATAGTCACCTGCAAGGAGAACTAGCTGTGGAAACAGTATTTGTGACAACATTCTGAAAGTTGACACCACTGATCCATTCACTTGAATTTGACAAACTTGAATAGGGTATCCTTGCTGTGGGCAAGGTGCTGTGCTAGTGATTGTAGATTTTTCAAAGAGAAATAAAGCCAGTGACTGCTCTCAAGGAGTTTATAATCTGGCAGAGGGGCCTTGATATCTAGCAAAGAAAAAGATCTAAGGCAAAAGTGGATAATTTCTATTAAAAAAAAAAATAAAGTACCGTGGGAGCCCTGAAAATAGAGAAAGATTCTTTTCAGAGAGAAAGGGACAGGAGAACGAAAGGAACGATTGTTGGTCTGGTTTCTGAAGAATGGACATTATTTGAATATGGGGACAGGGTAGAGTGACCAGGAAGGCAGAGGCTTGGATCTGGAAAAGCACAGCAGGACGGGAGGACTACTGTGAATGCACCCAGCCCAAGTGCACATGGCTTTGAAAGGGGATAAGACTAGAAAGGGAGGTGGAATCCAGAAGGCCCAGGCTGTGGTCATGGTGTTATTATGAAGGCATTGACGGAGTTGCTTTTGATCTGGGCAGTGACACAACTAGAGCTGTGTGTACATTGGAGCATGGAATATTTTGGAAGTGGACAGAAGGGACGGGGTCAGGCTGGGAGAACTGCAGGAGCTGAAGAAGGATGCGGTGATGGCCTGAACTAGGCACTGGAAAGGGAAGCTGATGTAGAAAGAATAATAATATGTGGGGTTAACATGACACTGAGATGATGTTTCTATCTGCCTCTCCTGGATACCCTGTCTCACAACCTTGGTGCACGCCCCATTCACATGTATCCATGTGTAAACACACACACACACACACACACACACACACACAAGTGTTTATGACTGCATAAACACAGCAAGCTCCTCAAGAACATGGCTTGGATTTTTTTCAAACCATGTGTCTCAGCAGCTCTTACAGTACCAGGCATGTGTTTTTGGCTCTTAGGTTATTGTTGACTGAATGGAATTAAAAGCAACTGATGTGGGACATCAGGGCAAATGAGGAATTGCAAAATATGGATCCTGGGAAGTGATGGATTTCAGTAGACAAACTACAGATATTCTCCTAAGTCCTTTATTAATTGGTGTTGGAATAAAGAGCACAACTAGAGTTGAAGATGAATTTTGTTTGTAATAATATCTGAGAAGATGAAGATAATCTGGCTGGGTTGATGGGGATGCAGCTAGAAAACTGCATGGCTGGAACATCTCCTCTCTGGGGTCTGGAAAACAGCTCAAGTGCACTTCCCACCCAGTATTTTATCAAGGTCTCCCTTTAGTCATTTAAAAGGTATAGTGGCCAAAGTTAGGTTCCCAAAGATGTCCACAACTCAATACCCAGAACCTGTGGTCTATTCTAAGTTATATGGCAACAGGGAATTAAGGCTGCTAATCAGTTGACATTCGGATGAGGAGATTATTCTGGATTATCTGAGTTGTGAAATGCAGCCCCCGTGCATGACTGACACAGTGCACACTCATGACCTTGTTTGAGCCCACCAATTCGTGCTCTACTGGAACCAAACAATCATGTTCAAATTGTTATTTGTATAGTTCACTTTCAAGTAGCAGATCTTTTAGAAGAATATTTTTAAATAATTTCTTTTCTGCTTTCTCCATTCTTACTTGTACCACATGTGTCATGTGAGATGACTAACAATTCAACAATGAGAGTAATGACAATATTAAATGTTATATCTTCTTATAAAAACATAAGTTGTCAGTAACTGAGTGGCAGTTTCTGTATTTTAATGTTGTATCAGTGTGTCTTATTCTTTTAGTTTTGATGTTTTATCAAAGAATAAAGTAAATGGCAGAAAAAAAGTGTGAAATATATTCAGTTAAATTCACATGTACACTGAGCATGACAAATATGCATAATAATCACCTCTTATTCATAACAAATTCTTTAAAAGCTGGGCAAGGTGCATGTTATTAAATAATACACTAATTCCTAAAATTAGCATAGGCTGTCTATTAATTTTTAAACAGGAGCCTTTGATAAGTGAGTAAAGTCCTCATGTACAGATAGTATGGCTGTGATTTTTGATATTTAGCTACACCAAATGTTAAGAGAACATAAAGCAGTCTAAAAATAAAGTATAAAATAGGATGACTAATTTTATGTGGAGAGGTTTTGCAGATGAAGGAAACTCAATTTGCAAGTCCCTTTGTAAGTAAAAACTATTTGTTATTCTTGACATTATTTTGAAATCCTTATGCAACAAATAATTGCAAGAAACAGCTCTGAATATGCTTATTGATAACCTATTAAAAGTAAAGTTGTAGATTATCTAAATTAGAGGATTAGTGCTGTATATCACTGGAAAATTAATGGCCATTATTTGCATAGTTTTTAGTCGTCAAAAAAGCACTAAGAAAACCAAGTAGCAGAATGCAGGAGTTGAGAAGGCTGCCCATGGAGTTTCATGGTCTGAGTTCGAATGTTGGCTTTGTTACTTGCCAGTGACCTTTAGCAAGATTTTTTTTTTTAACCTTACTGTGTCTGTGTTTCTTTATCTGTGAAGTGGGTATGATAGTAGGATATCATAGTAGGGCTCCGATAACTATTAAATTGGATTAGTCATGACAGTTGCTTAGCATATTCTGGCACACAATAATCATACATCAAAATTACCTACTTTATTCATAAGAGTTATAAATTTCCACATATTTCTATGCTTTTTAATATCATCTTTTTCAAGAAAGGAGATTGAAATATTTTGCTCAATATCATTTGTGCCATTATTAATAAAATCACAGAATTTTCAAATATAAGATATCTTAGAGATGGTAAATATCCAACCCTCTAATTTTATTAATGGTTAGAGAGACTAAGTTTCTCTGTGTGGACTGATGAACCAAAACAACTTCACAAAAGCAAATAGTCTGATTTTTGCTCTTAAAAGAGAGCTGGCTTTGTCAGTGTGGGAAACACAGAGGGGAGAGGGACAAAAGATTGGAAATTGAAATGTTTTGATACAAGGGCAGTGTGCGCTGAAGCATTCAATTGAGAATATTTGGAAAGGGCCTCCTATTTTTTCTTATAGGAAAAGGGCTCACTTCTGAAACGAATGGGGTCAGGAATTTATTCTTGTTTCTACATGTCAAATGGATCTTGGGCAAATGCTTCTTTTCTTTTGTTTGCATTTTCTTGTCTACAAATCTGACATCTGATCAAACTCCTGCCCTGGATGGTCAGGAGCTCACAGCAGATCCAGCTGTGAGAGGTGTACCAGGAAGGTGATGCAGCTGTTCCCTCGGTGGCCAAGGGAGGCTGAGACACCAATAACAGCAGTTAGAACTGGAGGCAGGTCCTGTTCTAGCCATCTGGGGTGTGTAATCTGTTATCTGGACGTGGCTTTTTAGTATGTTTAGAGTCCAATATAATAGGAACTTGGAAAGGAAGAGAAGATAGCAAAAATGCACAGGATCCAAGGGAGAATGAAGAAAGGTAGGGGATAAAAAAATGAGCAGAGGAGGGTAAAGATGGCAGTCCTAATGGCTGGTTTGTCTGTTGTACCTTTCATACAGTTTATATGGTATGAAGTTAACAGGACAAACCGAGAAGTAAAGGAAATACAGGAAGTTGATAAGATTGGAAGAGAGCACTGTTAACATGCTGTTAAAGGTACATTTGTCAGGAGGATTCTTTTTACAAGGGGTGGGAATAGCTGTCCACTAATGGAGTATATGCCTGGTACCTTGACTATCAGTTCACATAGATGTACCCAAGGGAAATATTTTTCAGTAAATCAAATTCTTCCCAGTAAGATGTTTTATGTGAGCTTTGGATCAATAGAGAAAGTAGATTCTGGAGATCTTATGGGAGAAAAAGGGACAGGGCTCTTCAAAGAGATTTGTTGTGGTTTTACTTAGCATATTTAGGCCTAGAAATTTACATCATTCTTTCCAGAAATAAAACAGTAGAATTGAAGCAATTGGACCTACTTTTGGAATAGTGATATATTTGGAGAAAGAAAAAGACATTTTAGGAATGTAGAATATGCCCCAGGGAAGATGGAGTTAAACTGTATTCTAGGAATTTTTCATCTAAAGAGCAAGAAGTACTGCAGTTTGTAAGTAATAACCAGCATTAGTACTTGTTTACTATGGGCCAGAGCCTATGCCTCCCATTTGCATAGGATGTTATTTAACTTGCACCACCACACATAAGATGGAAGCCACAAGGACTATGATGTTTAGAGATGTTCTGTAATATCTCTAGGGTCCAAAGACAGATTATAGGTGCAGTCTAAGAAATTAGTCCAGTGTAAATGCTGTCAGTGGAGGTATTTCAGATGTGGAGAACAAAGGCACAGAAGTGGTGTTATGATGTGGTTAGTTTCTAGCCTCTGCAGGGTCCAAGTGTATATTTGTGTATCTGAGGGCACAGCCCCAAGGGCAAAAAGGACGAGGTGCCATTACCATCTGCCCTTACCAATGCAACGGCGCCACCTACAGGTAGATTTTGGGATAAAGTGAGGGAAGTCACAGAAGACAAGAGGCAAAATCCAGGCTTGGTGGGAAGTCAAGAGGGTTCTCAGAGACATGCCAGAAGAGCTGACTACATGGGATTAGGAGAGCTCCTGCTTAGTACAGGAGTTGGGAACTCGTTGCCCTAGGAAATGTACCCACAGTAGAAGAAATGAATGGAAGGGCCTTCTAAGAGTCAGGAATTTGAGAGACTCAAGACTATGAGAATGATTAATCTGTAGACTGCAAGACCCAAACCGCAGAGATAAGAAGAAAGGAGAAGAGAAACAGGATGAGCTCTCATGTATACAGGAAAAGCACCTAGGAAGATGCTGTCTGCTCTACACAGCGTATGAAGTGAGGTGCTCTGGAGGCCTTCAGCAGGCGCCCTGGGCAAAGAGTAAGCACAGGGCTGCTACCCGCCCTGGTGGCTCCTGCATATTAAGAACCGAGGTTGTGGTCTCATGGTGCTTCCCAACAGGATTTAGTTTGGTGCTAGGGGTTTGGGGCTGGGGTCATGGCAGTGGGACATTCTAAAGATGTATCAGATGACATCTGGGAGGGAGGTTTTATGATAATGAATCAAGGAGAAAAAAAGTCAAATTTGTAGATGTGTTGAAGGAGGAACTGTTTCTCAGGAGGAAATGAGATAGAATTGAAAATAAAATGTAGCTGATGGGGGTGAAAATCAGTCAATATGAAAATAAAGATCAACGTATCTATTTTCCCTTTGTTTCTCTTTCTGTATTTATATACTACCCTCCCCCCCCAAAAAACCAATAATGATAGTCATAGTTAATGTTGACTGTTGCTTCCAGTCTCTAGGATCCATTTTAAGAGTCCCAGGCATTCCTCTCAGCAAACCTCACGGTGCTGCTATTACCATCATCCTTCATAAGGCTAAAGGTACTAAGCCAGAGGGGTAAGAATCACTTCCCAGCTTACAAAGGTGATAAGAGGAAAATAGGAAGTTGAACCCAAGTGTTCTGATTTTAGAGTCTATGCTGTTTACCGCTCCTCAATACCACTTCTCAGTGCATACCTATGCACCCATTTATAGGCCAGAATATATTACCAGAGCGATGAATGACCCCTCAAATTGACAGATGTATATATGACAAAAAATATAAATTGTGACTGCAGAGTGAGCAGAGGCCCTTTTAGTCCTGTCATAATCTTGGGGCTGTATTTGCTGAGTGATTATGTTAGTTATCTATCTCTGCACACAAATTATTCCAAACTTTAAACAACAAGCATTTATTATTTCACAATTTGTGTACACCAGCAATCTAGAAAAGGCTTGTCAGGGTGGTTCTGGTTCGGCCTTAGGAGGTAAGAGTCAGGCATTACCTGGGCTGCAGTCATTGCAGGACCTAGGGGTCTATGTTTCCAAGTTCTTTTTCCTGGCAGCTGCACCAGTGTACCTGGTGACCCCTTCACTGCCTGCCAGACATGGTGACTGGCTTCCCTTTCCCAAGACCCACCTCATGGCACAGCAGCCGACTTTCACCAGAGTGAGTGATTAAAAGAGAAGTTAAGCAAGTACCCCAGATGAAAGTGGCAGTCTTTTTATAACCCAACATTCTTATTTTTGCTATATTTTATCAATGAGAAGCAAGCTGCTAAATTCAAACCACAGGAAAGGCCACAGGGTACATGGCATTACTGGGAACATCTTGGCTACCTCAATGTTTATACCCTCTAAGGATCATCTCTTTCTCTGTTTCTCTCATTCCTCCTCCCTCTTTTTCTTTCCCTACAGTGAGCGTGGCCTTTTAGGCTCCTTCAATAAGTTCTCAATTAATTCACACTTCATATGCTCCTTGGTGAATTGCCTAACATGCTCATGGCTTCAAACATATACCACCTCCCACGTTTTTTACCTTTAACTCTGACCTTAGTCTTGAGCCATCATCTGATTCACTGCCTGCTGGACGTTTTAGCCAAAAGCCCAATTCACCACACACTCTTTGTCCCCACCAATCTCCTCTTTATCAGGGAATGGCACAGTGTTCGTCACGTTGCACAAGTCAGAGACCCAAGGGACATCCTCAAGTGCTTCCCTCTTAGTCATCCAGCCAGTCCTCAAGGTCTCTCCATCTAATTCCTACTCACCTCATAAAGCTATACCCTCTTTTCTATCCTTACAACTACATAGTCCTATTAAGGTCATCTTCTTGGATTATTAAACTAATCTCCTTAAAGAACTACCTTCTTATAATTCATTTTTTCTCAAGCTACTTCTCTCCCCAATGCAAATATGATCAAGTTCCTCCTCTATATGAAATTGTGTGCCAGCTTCCCAACACGTGCAGAGTGAAACCCCACACTGGGGTAGTGGTGGAAGTATAGGCTATGGATTCAGACACAGTCGGGCTCAACCCTGATGCCATTTGTTAGACCATAGGTATTGGACACACTAAAAACAATCTTTAAGCCTCATGCATTAAGTGAGAGTACTTTCATTTGCAAAGTTGTTAGAATTAAATGAGATAACATAAACTATCGGACAAAAAGTGGCTTATCCATAAGTAGGAGCTATCATTGCTAATAGACTGGTTGCGTATCAGGCTTTATCTCTGTTAAGGCAATTAACACATGTAATTTCCTAAACATCTTTACACTTCTTTGAACTTGAGCAAGCAGTATTTGTTTGTTGCTGTTGTTTTCTGTGTGCAACCTCCTCTCCTGATCACTGTCCCACCAGCACAATGCGTATCAGATAGAGGTAGTAAGTAAATATTGTTTTGAAAAGTACCCCATAGTCACGAACCACATAATGAAATTTTGGTCAGCGATGAACCATGTGTGTGACAGTGGTTCTGTGGGATTGTAACAGAGTTAGATAATTCCTGTCACCTGGTGACATTGGAGCTGCTGTAATGTTGCAGTGCAACACGTTACTCATGTGCTTGTGGTGATGCTGGTGTAAGTGAACGTAGTGCACTGCAGTGGTATGAAAGTAGAACAACGCAGTTACAGACAGTTCTGTGCATGTATTTGCTATAATAAGCTTTTTTATTTTTAAAGCATATTCCTTGTACTACTGTGAAAAAAAAAAAACACTGTGAAACAATTGTCCCTATTATGCCAGCCACAGTCTCATACCTCTCACTTACCATGTCTCTCGACTGCATTGAGAGGCTACATTAAATGATTGACCTCCACTATTTAGGTTCATGTATGTCTTATTATGTTCACACAACAATGAAATCACCCAGTGACACATTTCTCACAATGTGTCCTCATAATTAAGTGATGCACCACTATATATGTATTCTAACATCTGGATGAATCCTGCTTTTTCTTTATAACTTTAAATTTCTTTAAAACTTCAAATTATTTTAAATTCTGAAAAATCTAGGTAAGGTCTGTTGTGGAGGAATAAACCTACTTTACAATATGTTGATATTAAAAATACAAGCAGAAACCCCATTGAAAAAGATAGATCATAAAGGGATGATGCAAGAGAGAGAACATAAGGCAAAAACATGAGACTAATGGTTTTTATAGAACTTTATTACCATAGGAATTAAGAACTTAGCCAGGCATGATGATGCACAGTCCCAATGGCTTGGGAGGCTGGGGCAGGAAGATGGCAAGTTCAAAGCCAGCCTCAGCTACTTAGGCCCAAGGAAACTTACCGAGATCCTGTATCAAAATGAAAAATAAAGAGGTCTGAGGATGTGAGTCAGTGGTTAAGCACTCCTGGGTTTAATTCCTGGTACCAAAACAAAAACAAAAACAAAAAAAACCAAACCCACAAAAACAAAAAGAAAGAAACCAAAAATGAAGAATTTACATTTTCATATAGGATGAAGTGGGTGGAGAGAAAAAAGAGGTCAGGCAGCGACAAATACATCTGATTTTCAAGAAGAAAAGAAGGTGCTTGAGTGGTGCTTGAGTGGGGAGGAAAACAAACAGATTACATGGTGCCGAAAGAGAGAGAGAGAATGCGAATAATGAAGTGCTTCTAGGAGCTGTTGAGAGCAGGAAAACAATGTTCTGAGATTTAGGAAGGTGAGAAATGACAGATGAAAGATGAAAGAAGTGGAGAAATTATTGGTAAGGAACCCTCCACCTCCCATGGTAGGAACCAGGCAGATGCTCCACCAAAGGAGAGTATGGGGCCTTGATATCTTGCTTTCAGCTCCTTGAAAAGCACCTGCTCTTCGGGCTTCTTCCAGTCATTCCTCTTTCTTTGGTTAACCCAACTCACTTGATAAAACTAAGCCTAGAATCCCAAAGTTTGCAGAATAAGAATGATCATCAAGAGAATATAACCTAGGAGGGTTTAAGTGTATAAAACTCTGTGTGTGTGTGTGTGTGTGTGTGTGTGTGTATGTGTGTGTGTACACACCTGTAGTCTGAGTATTATAAAGGAAGTCAGTTACTTTCCTGCCATTGAAACAGTTCTACAAAGAACTTCCTTCTTGATGGTATCTTTTGAAACACCATTTATTTACTTCTCAAAGGTAGCGGTGTGATCAAATTCTTAGAGAAGTTAAACATTTCTAACTAATGGCTTTGATCTACCTTTTTGAAACCTGGGTGAACCAGTGTTCAGAGTTCTTAATGGTAGGGGGAAGGGGGTGAAGCTTAGCAGTAGAGCACTCTCCTAATATGTGTGAAGTCCTGGGTTCAATCCCAGGAACCACAAAACCAAACCAAACATAATGAAGAAGCAAAAAACTCTATAAAATAAAATACAAAGTTCTTAAGAGCACATGAGACCAGCAAAGAGAAGGAAAAGAAGGCAGATATTAACACTTGATTTCACTGATATTTCAGATACTGATTATAGAATGTGTGGGAGAATCCTGGCTCCTGGTAAACTTGGCAATACCCACGAATGTTATGCAGGTCTATAATCACTTCCAAGGATCTAATTTCTGGGGTAGAAGACACATGACTGATGTTGGTTTAGGAAAACAATGTTTGGATGTGGCAAACACACTTTTTCTTTATGCTCGTTCAAAGCCCTAAGTGCTAGTCAAGTTGCTGTAATGTATGAAGAGTCTCTATGTAAAAGTGAAGGAAAAAATTGCAGGCATAAGTGTGCCATAGTCCCTGTCATGTGTGGATTTTACGACTACGCCCCCTGCCCTGGACACTACCAGCTATTAAAGGCAAGTAGATTGTAAAGGTGGAAAAAAGATGTCATATGGCCTACACCACATATTAACATATGTAGACAATGCCTCACTTGTAAAAGAAAACAAAAACACCCTCAAAAATCCAAATAACCAGTATTTGAAATGTAAGGATTATGCCGGGAAAACTGTGATCCCAAACAAATAGAAAAATCCTAAAAAAGAAAGTTAGAAACTGGAAAATATTAAAATGCATTTAATAAAGGCAAGGACAGGAAAAGATTTTAGGATGAAAAAAGAGGCAAAATTAAATAGAAGTGGAAATAAAGATACAGAAGAAATATTGGGTATTTACAAGCCATTATTGGAGAACATAGTAGAAGACAAGAACAGGAAAAAGTTGGATTTTGAATGTTTTTTCTCATCATTCATTACTTTTTCTAAGCACTAGAGAACATGTCTTTCAACTATGGTTTCGCTGGAGTCTAGGACTAGCAACTAGTTTGTCTTACGTTTCTATCTGGTGTTCCTATCCTCTGTCTCCAGCTTTAAAAAGATTGAGTTGTATATGATCCTCATGCAATAAGTTTGTTGAAAATGTTATGTAGGGACCTGTGAAACATTTAATGACAAGTTCTGCCACAGGCCATAACTTGTGGTGAGTTGCTACTGGGCTTTGCATAATTCTGTCTTAGGAAGGTGGGACATGATTGGGGGCAAAGCTTCTGATTTTACCTGTTTGGCAGAAGGGTAGCGTGTGCCAGTGAAGAAATGTTTTGGAAAGTGGGAAGAGGCAAGGTGACTCATCACAGGGACATGGTAAGGGAGATGATGGTTCAGGGGAATAAAGGCTGAAGTTTTTACTGAGGAAACCAGCAAAGTTCCACAGAAAAATATCAAAGAAGTTTGACCTTAAAAAGAAGAAATCTATGGATTTAGAGTAAGAACATTCAAATCATCTTTAAAAACCTTCAGAAAATATAAAAAGTAGGGCAGAGTATCAATGTTATATGTGATGTTTTATAGAGCAGGCTTCTGCGTGAAGCTAACAGAATGTTCCTCCGATTCCATTTGCCCAGGAACAGTGAGTAGAGAGGAGGCAACAGCAACGTCTCCGTCTCCCTAATCACACAGCCACACAGAGTTGGAGTCAAGCAGGTAAGGTTATCAGGGAAGGAAGAGGCAAATGGAGATGGCTGAAAGAAATGCCTTTTTAAGAGAAAGAGAAAGGGCATGAAAATTGGTTTGGGATGATAACATCTCTTTAACCTGGCATAGCGTGAACAAGGGAGAGTAGAAATGACTTAGTAAACTCCAAAGGTACAAATGATATGGATAAAACAAATAGAAAAATAAAGATTAAATAGGGGCTACTTTAAAATATGAAGGGTATGAGCTTGTGAAGTTTGTAGGAGATTGATATGGCATATTCCTAGAAAAATAGTTTTGGAAAATATAAATTTACAACTTGTATGTGAATTATTTTATAATTTATTCAGTGATAGGAAATTAAAGGTGTCATTAAAATAAAAAAAATTATGATAGATATAATGAATCCTCGGATATTTGGAATTCATACAATCCTATTCATCCTGTGCGGCTTTCCACATGTGAACATTCCTATGATTAGACATCTTGTGAGTAAACTCTTCCCATTACGATTTTAATTAGGGTCCTCTGAAGGCTCAGGTGTGCTCCGGGATGACACGAGGCACAGCGTGCCATTTTGGAATCCGTGAAGCCTGTCAGAGTTAGACATAAATAGAAAAAAATGAGTGACCATTTCTGAAATTCACTGTGTCTCTGTCAAGCCAGCCTAACAAATGGCAAAAACAAAATCCTGCCCACTACTTATTTCATTCCTATAAAACCCAAACCATGGGTTTCCCCCATTGGAATTGACCGGATCCTTAGGTCTTGTATAGATAGCATTTTTGTTTTCACCTGGGAATGTGCTCCCATAGTTGGATTATGCCCCAAACAAAGCAAAGATCCAGAGACTGTGGTGCACCGGTGATATCAAGTGCTCCAGAAAGCTCGTCCCTTAATTCATCTAGTGAATAGTAATTACAAGGAAGGAAAAAAAAAAAAAGACTATCATTGGGCTGGAGTTTATAGAGGAATAGTTGAAAACCAGGAAGCTGTCTCCAGGCAGGACAGGGCCTTACATAATGTGAGCACAAGTTAACTGGTCCATCTGCTGAGCACCAGGGAAAACAAGACAGACTGCTCAGTTTAGAGTTGGGGGGAGGCACATGCACCTGCTGGCTGTTACCACTGAGCCTGCTCTTCTCTGAGCCTGCAGAGTTCCATTTCAGCAGAATGTAGGTGAAAAGCGAGCTGGAAGAGTCATGGGCTGCCTCGCCTGTGGCTGTCACGGGCTGTGCTGTGTAATGTGATTGCTGGGCTGTTCAGCAACGGGGGTGCCTCCTAACACACCAGCTGGTGGACTGTGAGTCAGGCTATGGCAGTAAACGCACGCTTGGCATGCCAGGGCATTATGTGCGGCCATCCTGGAGAATATGAAATCAAGCGACAGCACTTTCCTTCAACATTAGTGTGAACAATGCCGCGGGAGCCCAGGAGTCCTGGGAATCATCTCTAGTCTCATCCAAACCAGGTTCTGCCATGTGTTTCCTCTGTCACTGGCAGGTGCTCTTTTCAATTGGACTTTGTCACTCAGGTGGTACTTCCCAGCATCATTGGGAAAGGCTAACTTCTGTTTATTTTGTTTTTAAAGAAAAGAGAGAGAGAGAAAACAAGAAAAACTGGAAGAAAAATAATCTTTTCAATAACCTGAAATTCAATGTTGAAATGCTAGTAGCAATAACTACAGAGCTCCACAGAAAATCAAAATTTTAATATAATCCCTCAAAAAAAAACAGAGTAATCTTTCAAAATCCTTTTGTGCATCTTTTCAGGATATAGGATTTGGGGCGCTCTGACAAAAAAAGAGTATGTAATCTTTAAGAATAAAGGATTATAGGAGAAATAACAAATAATGAATATTATTAAAATATTAGCTAATAGTTTTTATTATATACTGTTAAAATATTTCTGATTGGTATGTTTGTCTTGCTGGTGAAGCAGATGAATGCGATATAACAGCACCCATCACTGCCCCGCAATGATTGCACTACATTGTTTGTGTTCTCGCTCAGCGCGCAAGGCAAGGATTTTTCATTAAATGCATCATTTACAGCTCTCTGCAGTGGTTCCACAAAGTCAATACATATCCTTAACAGAAAGCAAAGAATGAAGCATGAGAGAGGGGAAGAAAGACGGAGTACGAGCTGGGCAACTGTCAGGAGCCCTGAGCACACATTCTATCCGTCCCAGCTCACTGCCAGCAGCATTGATTGCAAGCAAACAAGAAGGGCCGTGTGTGAATACATACCTATCTCCCCTCAGCAGGGCTCGTTTGAGAGCAGGGTCCTGGATCTGAAAATAGGAAGTAGCAGGCATGTACAATTTTGGGAGAAGTTAGTGGACCAGATAGGATAATCTTATCTGAATTCCTAAAATAACAGGAACTATTTTGCTGAAATGGATTAAAGTGACCATTAATTACTTTTCTTTTTCAGAATAACTGTCGAAACCTACTAAAGCGGGTGTATGATAAAGTTTCCTTCACAATATTTTGGGCACCAATCTTGGAAATATGGACAAGGTTTAGGCCTATTTTTTATGAGAGAACTTTAACTTTGTTCCTACATCTTGAAAACAAAACCAACTATATATTATCAATTTAAGTGGTTGATTTACTCACGTCACAAGCAATTTCAAAATCCATACACTGTATTGGACATAGTGTGAGGCATGAAGGATAAAAAAAATAGTAAGAGTCACTTTCTTTAAGAAGTTTAGGGTCAATCTAGGACCTAGAGCTACAGCAATCAGGCTCTGGCCAAGAATTCCTCACAATTAACCGTGTGAAGGTACATGTAGTGATTGATGTCTATGAGGGCATAATTATATTATTAGTAACAGAAACTTTTAATTCATCAAAAAATTCAATTCTTAATAGAAGATAAATATCACTTGTGATGATGATTTTTCTTTTATAGACTGGTGTACCTATAAAAACCGATTGTGTTCTATCAAGATTTGAACATTTTTTTTGGTATGATTTTGATTTACTATATCATTAATAAAGCAGGATAAGTAAGTTAGCCACGTGTTTAAGGAGTAGAGAAATCAGTGTGGTCCTCATGGAAATCTGGCAGTGGGCCTTGAAAAACTCTTACTCTTTCAGTCTTTAAATTTTATTTTTACTTTGGTTTGCTTCAGAATCTGTACTTGTGAAGGAATTATGCATATGCTTGTAAGTTGCAAATACTTCCTAAGATACTTTGTTTTCTAGGGAAAATTTCCCACATTTTTCAATGACTCTTGGAGCTTTAGAAAAGAGCGCGAGTGAACAGACCCATGGCGAGCTGATGGAGAAAGCAGGGGCTTTAGGAGAGCATTAGTTTAAAGTAAAAATCCTTTCCCAGCGTAGATTTACTTTTCTTCCCTGGGTTCCGGTCCTTGCAGCCAAGATCTCAGCAAATCTGTTGGAAATTTGGTCTGACCAGTGCCTTCAATGATTTTCATTCTGCTCTGGTTTTGAGAATTTACTAGAAAGTGGAGGAAGCGTGCTCTGAAATGGAAAACAAAGGAGTTGGGGTTCGCAGAAGAAAAACTGGCTGCTGGCTGCTTTGTCTTTTTAGTTTGCTCATTTGTTTTCTCTCACACTCAGGGCCACCATTATGGTGAAGGCAGCCAGCTTTGAACTGGCACACATGCTGGCTTGGCATAACCCAGCACCATTTAAATCTCTGCATTTGCTCAAGCAGATCCAAATGTGGCTTTTTTTTTTTTTTTTTTTTTTGAAAGCATGTTCCATTTGGACATGGATTCTAGAACCGTATTTTTTCCCTTCTTCTTTTTTTTTTTTTACTGTAGTTTTGTTGTTGTTATAAATCTATTATATTACCTTTAACCTACAATCTTTCTGGGAAGATGGGAATGATGGTGGTTGAAGGTGGAGAGAAGGGCAAGAAGAAAGAGAATTTAATTATTTTGTAAAAGTCACAGGAAATATAGTAGGGACAATGGTGTTTGTGGAGAATATTTTCTGATGTCTTCTGAGATTAAGATATGGCTTTTAGACTTTGTTATTTGACTTAAACTATTCAATGCAGAATTCTATTTCTGTGATTCTTAAATATGAAATGCTCAAAGCCACAGAAACTTAGAAAGCTCTGCTGTCACTAAATTATATATTTCTTATTTGAAAACTTTCTAAGTTTACTATAAATAAATTAAGTCTAGTTTTGAATAAATGTAAACTCTTTTTTGTTGTTATTCTTGAGATGCTTATATGGTAAGCCCAGCAGCCCAGAACTGCCCACACCAGCCTGGGCGGGACCCAGGCTATCAGTAGGCCCTGTCTACCTGGCCCCAAGTGGGGCAGACACCCGCCATAGACTAGCCTCTGGTGCAAAACCTCCCCTTCCAACCAGCAGACTACTGAGGGAGGTCAAGCAAAGCGGCCCACATCCACCCACACCAACTTGCACAGGACCCAGATCCAGGATGCAGTAGCATTCATTGAGAGACACCAGCAGGATCTGGAAGCCCAACATCAAGGTGAGGTACAGATAATCTACATGGTACTACAAGAATATAGGGAAGAAACTGTAATATCTCAGATCCACAGTGCAAGAAAGGAAGACACACAGACAACATGAAAAAACAAGGGAGGAAAGTGTCCCAAACCAACCAGGATAATATAATAACAGAACCCATTGACAGCGAAGTTGATGAAATGTCAGAGAAGGAGTTCCGAAGGTTTATAATTAAAATGATCTGTGAATTAAAAAATGACCTAAGTGAGCAAATACAGACAAAAATTGATCACTACAGTAATGAAATAAGAGAGCAAATACACCTTGCGAAAGATTACTTCAAGAGAGGGAGACTCTGAAAAAAAACCAGTCAGAAATCCTTGAGATGAAGAATACAATAAATCAAATAAAAAACTCAATAAAAAGCATAACAGACCAGATCACTTGGAAGAAAGAATGTCAGATAATGAAGACAAAGAATACAATCTGGAAAATAAAGTTGATCACACAATGAAGATAGTAAGAAACCATGAACAGAACATCCAAGAATTATGGGAGAGCATCAAAAGACCAAATCTAAGAGTTATTGGGATAGAGAAAGGCACAGAGTTTCACACCAAAGGAATGCACAATCTCTTCAATGAGATAATATCAGAAAATTTCCCAAGGACGAAGAATGAATTGAAAAACCAAATACAAGAGGCTTACAGGACACTAAATGTACAAAATTACAACAGATCTACACCAAGGCTCATTATAATAAAAATGTCTAGCGGACAGAATAAGAATAGGATCTTAAAAGCTGCAAGAGAGAGGAATCAGATCACATATAGGAGGAGACCAATTTTTATCTCAGCAGATTTTTCAACCCAGGTCAAAGCCAGGAGATTGTAGAACAATATATACCCAGCTCTGAAAGAAAATGGATGCCAACCAAGCTTGTATCCAGTAAAACTAAGCTTTAGATTTGATGATGAAATAAAAACTTTCATGATTGCTTTATCTATTTCTACAAGAAATGCCGTTGGGATTTTGATTGGCATTGCGTTAAATCTATAGAGAACTTTTGGTAATATCCCATTTTGATGATGTTAGTTCTGCCTATCCATGAACAGGGCATATTTTTCCATCTTCTAAGGTCTTCTTCTATTTCTCTCTTTAGGGTTCTGTAGTTTTCATTGTATAAATCTTTCACCTCTTTTGTTAGGTTGATTCCCAAGTATTTTATTTTTTTTTTGAAGATATTGTGAATAGGGTGGTTGTCCTCATTTCCATTTCAGAAGATTTGTCACTGATATACAGGAATGCCTTTGATTTATGTGTGTTGATTTTATATCCTGCCACTTGGCTGAATTCATTTATTAGCTCTAGTAGTTTCTTTGTAGACCCTTTTGGGTCTGCTAGGTATAGAATCATGTCATCCAAAAATAGTGATAATTTAAGTTCTTCTTTTCCTATTTTTATGCCTTTAATTTCTTTCATCTGTCTAATTGCTCTGGCCAGTATTTCGAGAACTATATTGACTTTCCATGATAAACAAAAATTAAAAGAATTTACAACTAGAAAGCCTGCATTACAGCATATCCTCAGCAAAATATTCCAAGAAAAGGAAATGAAAAACAAAATGAAAATCAGCAGAGGGAGGTATTACACTAAAGGAAAATCTAAACAGATGAGAAACCAAGTCACATTAAATACCAAAAATGGCTGGGAATACAAATCATGTCTTAATAATAACTCTGAATGTTAATGGCCTAAACTCATGAATCAAAAGACATAGGCTAGCAGATTGGATCAAAAAGAAAAAAGAAAAAAAAAAAGACCCAACAATATGCTACTTCCAAGAGATTCATCTCATTAGAAAAAGACACCCACAGACTGAAGGTGAAGGGTTGGGAAAAATCATCTCACATGGCCTGGAAGCAAGCAGGAATTTTCATCCTCATATCAAATAAAGTAGACTTCATACTAAAGTCAATCAAAAAGGATAAAGAAGGACACTACATACTACTCAAGGTAACCATACACCAACAAGACTTCACGATTATAAATATATATGCCCCAAACAATGGAGCATCTATGTTCATCAAACAGGCCCTTCTCAAGTTCAAGAGTCAAATACACCACAACATAATAATTTTGGGTGACTTTAACATACCACTTTCATCACTAGATAGGTCTTCCAAACAAACGCTGAACAAAGAAACTATAGAACTCAATTGTACAATCAATAACTTAACCTTAACTGACATATATAGTTTATTGCATCCTTCAATGAGAGAATGCACTTTCTTCTCAGCAGCTCATGGATCCTTTTCTAAAATAGACCATATACTATGCCACAAAGCTACTCTTAGCAAATGTAAAAAAGTAGAGATACTACCCTGCATTCTATCAGATCATAATGGAATGAAACTAGAAAACAATGATAAAACAAGGAATAAAAGATACTCCAACACCTGGAGACTAAATAATATGCTACTGAATGAACAATAAGTTGCAGCAGACATCAAGGAAGAGATTTAAAAATTTTTAGAGGGGAATGAGAACCCAGATAAAACATACCTGAATCTCTGAGACACTATGAAAGCAGTTCTAAAAGGAAAGTTCATTGCATGGAGTTCATTCCTTAAAAGAAGAAAAAGTCAACAAATAAATGACTTAACATTACATCTTAAAGCCCTAGAAAAAGAAGTACAAATCAATACCAAAAGCAGCAGAAGACAGGAAATAATTACAATTAGAGCTGAAATCAACAAAACTGAAACAAAAGAAACAATTGAAAAAATTGACAGAATGAAAAGTTGGTTCTTTGAAAAATAAATAAAATTGACAGACCCTTACTCATGCTAATGGAGAGAAGGAGAGAGAAAACTCAAATTACTAACATATGTAATGAAAAAGGAAATGTTACAACAGACACTACAGAAATACAGAAGATAATTAGAAATTATTTTGAAAACTGGTATTTCAATAAAAAAGAAAATATCAAATGAATCCACGAATTTCTAGAGTCATATGATTTGCCCAAATTGAATCAGGATGATATACACAATTTAAACAGATTAATTTCAAGTGATGAAATAGGAGACACCATCAAAAGTCTACCAACCAAGAAAAGTCCAGGACCAGATGGATACACAGCCAAGTTCCACAAGACCTTTAAAGAAGAACTAATACCAATACTGTTTAATTTATTTCAGGAAATAGAAAAAGAGGGAATACTTCCAAACACATTCTATGATGCCACTAGCACCCTAATTCCAAAACCAGGCAAAGAGAGATCAAAGAAAGAAAACTTCAGACCAATATCTCTAGTGAACATAGATGCAAAAATTCTCAATAAAATTCTGGCAAATCGAATACAAAAACATATCAAAAAGATCATGCACCACAATCAAGTGGGATTCATCCCAGGGATGAAAGTTTGGTTCAAAATATGAAAATCAATAATTGTAATTCATCACAGCAATAGACTTAAAGATAAGAATCATATGATCATCTTAATAGACTCAGAAAAAGCATTTGACAAAATACAGCACCTCTTTATGTTTAAAACACTAGAAAAATTAGGGATAAGGGGGTAGAGAGAGAAGAGGGGAGGGGAGGGGAGGGGAGGGGGATAGTAAAGGATAGGAAAGGCAGCAGAATACAACAGACACTAGTATGGCAATATATAAATCAATGGAAGTGTAAATGATGTGATTCTGCAATTTGTATATGGGGTAAAAATGGGAGTTCATAACCCACTTGAATCAAAGTGTGAAATATGATATATCAAGAACTATGTAATGTTTTGAACAACCAACAATAAAAAAAAAAAGATTAAAAAAAAATTAGGGATAAGAGGAACATATCTCAAATCATAAAAGCTATCTATGCTAAGCCCCAGGCCAACATCATTCTAAATGGAGAAAAATTGAAGGCATTCCCTCTAAAAATTGGAATTTTATTTATTCCATTTAATATAGTTCTTGAAACACTGGCCATAGCAATCAGACAGATGAAAGAAATTAAAGGGATACACTTAGAAAAAGAAGAACTCAAATTGGCACTACTTGATGATGATATGATTCTATACCTAGATGACCCTAAAAGTTCCACCAGAAAACTTCTAGAACTAGTAAATGAATTCAGCAAAGTAGCAGGATATAAAATCAACACTCATAAATCAAAGACATTTCTGTATATCAGTGATAAATTCTCAGAAATGGAAATGAGGAAAACTACCCCTTTTACAATAGCCTCAAAAAAAAAAAACAAAAACAAAAAAACTTGGGAATCAACTTAATGAAAGAGGTGAAAAATCTATAGAGAAAATTACAGAATCCTAAAATATGAAGTCAAAGAAGACCTTAGAAGATGGAAAGATCTACCTTGCTCTTGGATAGGCAGAATTAATATTATCAGAATGATCATACTTCCAAAAGCGATATGCAGATTTAATGCAATTTCAATTAAAATCCCAATGACATTCCTCATAGAAATAGAAAAAGCAATTATGAAATTCATCTGGAAAAATAAGAGACCCAGAATAGCTAAAGCAGTCCTTAGCAGGAAGAGTGAAGCTGGTGGCATTACTATACCAGACCTTAAACTATACTACACAGCAATAGTAACAAAAACAGCATGGTATTGGCACCAAAACAGACTGGTAGACTAATGGTACAGAATAGAGGTCACAGAGACTAACCCACAAAATTACAATTATATTAGACAAAGGCGCCACAAACATACATTGGAGAAAAGATAGCCTCTTTAACAAATGGTGCTGGGAAAACTGGAAATCCATATGCAACAAAATGAAATTAAACCCCTATCTCTCACCATTCACAAAACTCAACTCAAAATGGATCAAGGATCTAGGAATAAAAGCAGAGACCCTGTATCTAATAGAAGAAAAAGTAGGCCCTAATCTCCATCATGTGGGATTAGGCCCCAACTTCTTTAATAAGACTCCTTTGGCACAAGAATTAAAATCAAGAATCAATAAATGGGATGGATTGAGACTAAAAGGTTTCTTCTCAGCAAAATAAACAGTCTGTGAGGAGAATAGAGAGCCTACATCTTGGTAGCAATCTTTACCCCTCACACGTTAGATAGAGCACTAATCTCTAGGGTATATAAAGAACTCAAAAAAAAAAAAAAAAAGAGCTAAGCACCAAAAAAAAAAAAAAACCCACAAAAAAACAAAACAACAACAACAACAACAACAACAACAAAAATAAATGGGCCAAGAACCTGAACAGACACTTCTTAGAAGATGATATACAATCAATCAACAAATATATGAAAAAATGTTCATCATCACTAGCAATTAGAGAAATGCGAATCAAAACCACTCTAAAATTTCATCTCACTCCAGTCAGCATGGCAGCTAACATGCATACAAACAACTGTTAAGTGTTGCCGAGGATGTGGGGAAAAAGGTACACTCATACACTGCTAGTGGGACTACAAATTGGTGCAGCCAATATGGAAAGCAGTATGGAGATTCCTTGGAAAACTGAGAATAGAACCACCATTTGACCCAGCTATCACTCTCCTTGGTCTATACCCAAAGGACTTAAAAATAGCATACTATAGGAACACAGCCCATCAATGTTTATAGCAGCACAATTCACAATAGCTAAACTGTGGAACCAACCTAGATGCCCTTCAATAGATGAATGGATAAAAGAAAATGTGGCATATATGCACAATGGAATATTACTCAACAGTAAAAGAGAATAAAATCATGGCATTTGCAGATAAATGGATGGAGTTAGAGAAGATAATGCTAAGTGAATTAGCCAATCCCCAAAACTAAAGGCTGAATGTTTTCTTTGATATAAGGAGGCTGATTCATAGTGGGATTGCGAGAGGGAGCATGGGAGGAATAGATGGACTCTAGATAGGGCAGAGGCGTAGGAGGGGAAGGGAGGGGGCACAGGGTTATAAATGATAGTGGAAGGTGGTGATCATTATTATCCAAAGTACATGTATGAAGACAGGATTTGGTGTGAATATACTATGTATACAACCAGAGATATAAAAATTGTGCTTTATATGTGTAATATGAATTCCACTGTAATGCATTCCACTGTCATATATAAATAAAAAAATTAAAAAGATGCTTATATGGTTGCAAGGTTTTAGTGACTATGAAAACTTTACATTTAAGATATGTTACTCTCCAAAATTAATTTTATCTTCTCAAATGAATCATTTTAGTCATGATAGCCTTACGAACATGTCCTACATGTATTAAACCTTTGCATATTTCACACACATACAAGAGTTTAAAATGTAAAATTAGCAAAAAAGTAATAATAAGAGCAAGAACAGCACCTGACTTAGAATAGAAATTTAATAAATCTGTTGAAAGAATTAATAAACAATAGTACCTAACATTTTTCAAATACTAAATGTGTGGCAGAAACTGTACTAAATATAATTTTTGAACAAATATATTGAGATATAATTTGCATCATTGAAAGTGCACAATTCAGGAGTTTTATTACATCTTGATACATGCGATCAACACCAATCAATTTTAGAACGTGTTTTCACCCTTTCATTGTCATCTCCCATCCCTTCATCTCCATTGCCAGCCCTAAAAGACCACTGATCTGTTTTCTGTCTCTAAGGATTTCTCTGTTCTGGCCTTTCATGTCAATGAATCATGTAGTATGTGGACTTTTGTAGCTGATTGCTTTCACTTGTAATAAATGTCCTCCAGGCTCATCTAAATTGTAGAATGTGTTAGCACTTCATTTGTGCTCCATATCTGACACACAATACATCACCTCAAGAGCCTTCTGAGGTGGTTCTGAGGTGCTGTATTTCCATTTAACATATGAACAGAATTTGCCTCACAATAATTAGGTGACCTGCCCTTTGTCACCTAGATAATACACTTCCACAACCAGCATCCTAAGCTATTCCTCTATTTGTGAGAAATTCCTGTTGGGGCAGTTTGAGACTTGGATATCATTCCAGAGACTGATGCAGTGATGGTCTTGGTTATTTCCTCTTGTCATGAGTGTATCTTGGGAGAGAGCAATGACAGGGTCCCCTTGTGTCAGCTGAACTTCATACAGGAAATGTGAAGTGTGTTCCTGGGGCCCTTGGGAGCCCAGGCTGCTGAAAGGAAAACTAAAATAAATGGGTCCTAACACAGGAAGTCTTTTCAGGGTAAGACGGTGTTTTCCCAGTAGCACTTCTGCACTGCAGGGATGGTGACCCTGGCTTGCTGTGAAGGTCATGTAGAAGGCAGTCTGAAGTGGAAGGAAGTGATTCCCACTGGCACAAAAAAAGATCTGTCCCCACTGCTCCTTCAAAATCTGGAGTCTCACAAATGAGGTCATTTTCTATAGCCCTCACTCACTCAAATGAAGCACACTTGCTTTCATAAACCACCCTCAAATTTGCTTTTTGTGCCTTTTATTATTTGCTCTTTGAGGCATTTTTCTGATTTAAACATCATTTCACTTGCAGGTGAATACTGGTCAATAAGTGGGTGGAGCAGACAGTGATGTACAGGTTCCGATTGCTGGACCCTGGTAAGGTCCTCCCTGATCTGATTGAACTGAAAAAGGAGGACTGTGATGGTGTAGAACAATCCTGGGATATCACTGTGGTCTCTAAGGGAGGCCAGCCTTATAACTCTGAAATCTCAGTACCCCTGAGGGTGGTGGAAATGCCCCTCTCCAGACACACTGTCTTCAAGACCATTACACACCCACTAGACTTGCACATGTGCTAGTGGGCTACCCTGGAGTACCAGGTTCCCACGTTCCATGTGTATCTGGCAGATGATTCCCCCATTTAAGGAGAGATTTGTGGTCACACATTGTTAGTCAGTTCTCATCAGTAAAGGAAAGAGTGTGCACTTGGTTAATTTGGCCGTACAGTCTTACTGGGCACCTCCAGGTGCCAGCTCAATTTTGGGCACTTGGAACACATGAGTGAGCTGTAGATCCTTGTTCCTGAGCAGCTGAGATTCTAGTGGCTCATGAATGTCAACGTCCTTGCCTTTTCTCTCCTTTTAAGATTCTGATGAGTATGTATTTTGTAGGCATTTAACTGAAAGTTAGAATCTTCATCACAGGGAAAGTTTGGCAGGTTAAAAAAATTGAATCCACTTTGCTACTTTATTTCAGTTCTTTTAAAAAGAAATGATATGGATTTGTGGTTTCACCTAATAGACAAAATGCTATTGTTTTACGTTAGGCTCCCATTTCCATTCTGCATGCTGACCCTGTGCCTGCTTCCACGGATAACTTAGAGCGGGCCTCACTTCTGGAGTTTATTCTGAATGGGTTTCATTTTCATTTTGCTTCAATATCACTGTCAAAAAAGAATTGGGAGATTTCCTCGACTCATAAATAGAGAGGGAATATATTTGTGGTCCTTTCTTCAGAAGTATGATCTAGATAAATTTGTACATATTTTATTTCTACCCATCACAGCACAGCACAACACAAGCCACTTCAATTACCTCAGCGACAAGCTAGCAAGGCAACTTTATCATTTCAATTTTTCATCTTTTCTCTTTGACTTGATGTGTGTTCTATGCAGTATATCAGGAAAATCTCATCAGCCCCAGCCTCCTTTAGGCTAATAAATCTCAGTCACAAATTAATCTCACACGAAATGGAAAAAGGAAGATCACAACAGGAAAAAGCTAATGGCCGCAGTCTGTCACCGCTGCTACTTCCCCAGATAAATACCCACAGCTGTGCAATGGGAGTCTCCAGATTCTTCCACCAGTGTCAAACTGGTGTCACATTGGACTGTTGTTTCTATTTCCTTGACTTTCCTGACCATGCAGGGGCAACGTGGCCTTTGAGGAATTGCTTGTTCAACAATAAAAGTCCTGTGTATCCCAATCATATCAGAGAGAATTGCTCCCTGGCTTAAATGATGATTGTGTTAGTCACTGAAGTTGGATATTTGGGACATCTGTCTTATTTTGAACGTAAGAATGGAGGCGAGGTGGATGCTATTTCTGTCATTAGGATGGAAATCAAACACTTGGATGGACCACAAATCCACTCCAGTGTGTTTGGTATTATCCTCCCGTTCGTTCCTTGAACGAGTGGTCTCTGCTGGCCTGTGGTCTCCAGACAAGAGTCATAAGTCATCATGTTTAAAGAAACAAAAAAACCATCCTGGCAAACTACTTTGTCAGAGGAAATAGGAAAAAAAAAAAAAAGAAAGAAAAATAATAGGATCTGGATTATTGGCTTGTTCTCAGTGTCCAAGCAGAGGCCAATGTTATCAGACAATGCCACAAAGGAGGACATTAAAATACGGCTCTGATTGCACCAAATGTGTTTCGTTACACATAAATGATGTTTCCTGAGAATTTTCCCAAATGAATGTGGTACAAATGTCATCATAACCAAAGGTACCCAGTTGCCTTTTAGACAAATTTTAAACCAGAGTCACCAAAGTACAAGCCTTGTTTACAACATATCTGTTGTTAACAATTCTACAGTTAGTTTTGTCACAGTGTAGTGAAACATTTGTTGAGTCGTTTGTTACTCAAAAGAAAATAAGACCTGATCATGTTCTCTAAAATGTTGAAAAAAAATCTGCAAACTAATTAAAATGATATATTTGAGGGGCCAAACTAAGTTTTTTAAAAATCTTTAAAATCACTAATTAAATGTGAAAATCATTAAAATACAAAACACATTGTTTTCTTTCTCTTTTGGTTCAGTACACGAAGCCATCAGATTAAATTCTCTGCCTCAAGTATCGCACTCAAGGTTAGCACATGCAATTAAATTTTGTCATTTGTTTCTTTAGTTTTCCCATTAATTGTGAAAAATAATATAGAGGTGACCCAAAAGAGTTGAGGGGCGATAGTGTCACAGTCAGCCACTGAAGTAGTTGCAGGATGTTTTTCTTCATTTTAACATGACTTGGTCTCCTCTCTTTCTCTTTCTTTTACAACATGAAACTGAAGCATCCTGTGACAGCCAATTCCTTTTACCCTCTTTGTTGTGGCTCTGTGGGTCCTTTCCTTAAACTTGATAAAGGCTGAGACTGTAGAGACTTCTAGACATTTCAGGGAACAAAAGAGCAATAAACATCTGGTACCGTAAAATAATGTGTGAGAAAAGCAACATTGCAAAACATAGATGATTCCAGGATCAAAATATAAACAAATAAGGTGGAAAGATTGGCTACATCTTTAGTCTCAAGGTACTAACCAGTTGGCTTCAATCCTAAAAGGATGAGCGTATAGTTCTACGGGATTTAAAAAAAAGATTTTGTTCTTTTGTTTTTATTGGTTATTTTAGATATGGAATTTGTGGTCTGAAAAAATAAACTATCCAGGGATTAAGTGTTTTATATTCTTAGGGTTAGGCACTAGATAAAGGGCCTTCCTTACCCATGCAGACTCTAGAAGACCCTTTCTTTGGGATTTTTTCCAGATTATCCTCTTGCTCATGTGTGTTCTGATCTAATAAAACAAGAATATATGCCACTGATTTCAATCCCTCATTGTTGTTCATGTAGCTTATTTCAGATTTTTAACTAAAATTTTTAACTAAAATAATTGTTTAATTAATAACTTTTTACTGTCTTTTTTTTTTTTTTTACATATTTAGGTTTCTTTAGTGAACAGAATAAAAGATATAAATGTTTTTTACTTTTATATGTCTGCCAAAAATACCCTCTAGAAAATCTGTACATGTTTACACTTTAAAGAGCAATATATAGAAATGTCTCTGTAATACTTTTTGTTCTGAAAAATCACCAAAAATTCAATAGAAAGAAGTAAGTGAAAAAGAGGGTGGTGTGGGGGGGGGGGGAGTCTTGCATTTTGTTGTTGTTGTTGTTGTACAAAATTTGTCAAAGCCAGAGGCCAAAGGAACTCATTTTTTTCCTATGAAGTTTTCAAGAATTCCTCTACGAAATAGTTTTTCTTTAAAAAATTTCATTTTGATTTATTTTTCATGATTCTTTCCCATCATTTCTTTTTCTTTAAGGTATCCTTTTGGGCTTTTCCCATATCAGAAATAGCTATTGTCAATAGTTTTCCACTTTGGGTTGAAACTTTAGTTGAAAGATCTTCTTGGGTACAGCTTACCTGTTGCCCTGTCTCTGCGCAGGGGTGGAAGCATTGTGGGCTTTTGCTCGTGGGCAGGGAATACGACCAACAGTTTATGCATCTCTGGAGTCATAGATGCATTCAGGTTTAAGTATGGAAACATTCTTCCACTCATTTTTAGTTCTCTCTCTATGATAATGATGTTTTTCATCCAGACACAAAATCTTGCATTTCTCAGGTCATCTCCTGCCGTCTCTGCTGTTCCATCACAGCCTGGGCATCATCTCCTCTTGTCAGGATCACCATGAGAGCCTGAGGAAGGCTCTTCTTGCTTCTCCTCTGGCCTGTTGTTCATGTTCCACACTGAAATTGAGGCGTACCAGGTGCTGGCTGTCTTAGTCTGCTTTCTGTTGCTATACCTGAAAACCACAGACTGGGTATTTATAATGGATAGAGGTTTATTTAACTCAAAATGCTGGAGGCTGGGAAGTTGAAGAGCATGGTGCCATCACTTGGTGAGGGCTTCTTGCTGTTTCACGACATGTTGGGAGGCCTCACATGGCAAGAGAGCAGTTGCGCTGTCTTGAGTCTCTCTTCTTAAAAAGCCTCAAATGCCATTATGGGGATCCCACCCTCAAGATCTCATCGCATCTAATTATTTCCCCAAAGGCCGACCTTCAAATACCATTGACATATGACTTTGGGGTTTTAAGTTTCCAACACATGAAACTTTGGGAGACAGATAAACCGTAACCCAGACAAAACGAGATCATGTCTCTTCTCTGCTGATGGCAATAAGAATAAAACCCCGTGTTCTTTCTGTGGCTTAGGAGGATCCACCAAATCTGACCCTTATCTTTGGCCCTTAGACCAAATCTCATGGCCTCTTCCTGTTCTCCTTTGGTCCACTCTTCTCCAGAAAGCAGTCTTCTTTCTGTCTCTTTTCTTTGCCAAGCTTGTTCCTGTCCTGCAGTCTTTATTCCTAAACACTCTTCTCCTGGGTTCTCACCTGGTTACTTCCTTCTCACTCTTTAGCTCTCAGCCTGTTTCTTTCTTCATCGGCCTTTTCAGACTACCCTCTCTAACACAGTCCCTTCCACTCACCCTTCCCTATGCCACTTCCTGATGTTTTCTTCAGAACATTTATTAGGACCTGAAGTTGTATTACTTGCTTATCTGTTTGTCTAGCTCCTTTCCTTATTCCTCAGAAGTAAGTCCTTTGATACAGACATATTTTCTATTTTATTCACCAGCACCTGGACCAGGCTCTAAAACAGAATTGGTACTCAATTAATTATTTATAGGATGAATTGTCACTGAAATTTGCCTCACCTATATCCACTCAACCTCCACATGCTGTTGATTGTTCTTCTGAAACGTTTTTGCGTCTGTCTATTCCCCATTGTCCTTCTCCAGTCTCATGGGAACTCCATGACCTCATTCTGAAACTACCGTCGGAGCTTCCAGACTGGCCTTGCCATGAGCGTCTGCCCCACTCTCCAGTTCATCATGGGCACTTCTTAAGGGAGGGCTCTTTGTTCGTGCCATTTTTCTGGTGTCAAGACGTCAGCGGCTTTTTGCAGTCAGAAGGCAGCTGGGCTAGTCTTCTTGCTACCCTTCCTTTGATACGGCACAGCACATCATTTTTAACAGACTTACTCTCCTCTGACTGTAATGGTCAGCGTATGATCCAGGAATCCATTTCCCTGGATCAGAAGTACCCTTGGGAGTTCAAAAGTGAGAGGTATGAGAAGGAAAGAGAGAATGTGAGGTGATGCCGTCACTCAAGTGCTGAGATCTAGTACTGACCTTCACTTACCAACTGGGAAAGCCTGTAAATTCCTACCTTTGATTAAATTCATTCATTTGAGTTTCTGTCCCTTTGGCCAACATTTCAGATGGATGTGGCTTGCCTTGAAACCATTCTACAGTTCAGCCCAGTCTTGCTTCTCGCCGTCATTCTTTGTTTCTGCTCTTTGCTATCCCTACTTTATTTTTCTGGCTCCGACTTGTACTTTCCCACCTCTGTCGGTTATTCCTGTCATTATCCTGTCTAGGGTGGCTTTTCTCCTTTCCATTATTTAAGACTCAGATTTGATTTCTCTTTCTGTATGAGGACTCAGAGAACACAGCCACACTGGGCTCTTCCTTCTCTGCACTTAACTATCTGGTGTTTGTTGTTTGTAGCATTTACTTGAAAGTAACCATATACCATTTTTTTAATTATTGCTGCTATTAATCTTTTATATTATAGATCTGTAAGGGTCAGGTATTTGATGTAAATGTGTGAATCGGGGCAGTGTAAGATCAGGAGGAGTGGCAACTTGGGGAACTGAAAGGTGCATATTCTACCTAATGTCATTCTCAGTTAAAAATGTTAATGACAGCCTGTTGGCCTGAGGCATGCTGGTTGGATCTAGTCTCTGGCAGTCCATTTTCAACCTCTTTTATTTATTTATAAGCGTTTACTTTTTATGTCTTATTTGTCCAAACATACTTCAAGGACATTGAAGCCAGGAACCCAGTGTTTATACATCCTTTATCTCCTGCAATGCCTGCAACACAATAGCTACTCAATATGCAGCTGTTGGTGGATTGATGGTGCTGGCTGTGCTATAAGGGTTATTAACTATGTTATTTTCCCCATCATCCCCCCACCCATGGCTCTTAATCTGGAATTATGTCTTAGAGAGGAGAAATCAAGGTTGGGTGGGTTTGTCTTTGCTCTCCTCTAGGGGATGATCAACACCATGTGTCTTACGAATATAATTTTGAAAAAGATATTAAAAAAATGTTTTAAAATAGGGCAAAATAACTTTCAAGTTCATAGCATATTTTCCTGTTCACATGATCAATCAATCAACACATTTTAGAGGTGGGAGGGGACATTTTAAGTCATATATCCCAAACTTTCTCCCAGTGAAGAAATACTGTTTATGCCCCATGACAGATGGTTTCTCCCTGAATATTTTCAGGCATTGGAAGTTCAATGCTTTGTTGAGAAAGCTCATTTCTTCGTAGAACAACTCTAATTAGAAATTTCTTCCTCAGCTAGACCAAATCGACTCCCTTAAACTTGTATTTATTGCTCTTTGTTTGGTTTAACAAATATACAACATCTGCTTGTTGCAAATGTGCATAGGTATTTAAGAAGACAAATGAAAAGGTAATAAGAAGTTATAACATCTGAACTTCTTGTATGACTAATTTTCTGACTTCTTGGAGCTGCACATAGGACACAGGGAAGGTGTGCAGAGTCACCACTCATGGACAGTTTTTAGCACTGACACTTACAAAGCACTTTGGATGTGGACAGTTGTGTGATGCTTGTAGCTCTGTAAACCGTTAGTTACCATCCTGATTTGTACTCCATACCACTGTGGCCTCAGGTTTTCAAAGAGGGAAGATAACTTCTGCAGCCCTGTCCTCTGCCAGGAGGGGACAGTGCTGGAGCAAACCCTTCAAATTGCTCTCTGCCTTTCATTTTTTTTTCCTCTTTGTCTTAAACTCTTAGCCTGAGACCTGGGTGTCATTGCATGTCTCATGAGTGTCTTCTCTTCAGTCTTTTTAAGTTGTTTCTGTTTTTATTAAGATAGAAGTAGATTGGGATTTTCATAGAAGCCCATTTTCCTTGTTTTTTTGAGTGCCCTAAGTAATCTTTATATTTAATCAAAGTTCATATAGCCTTTGGAAGTAACTTGATAATTGATGTAGAAAAACTTATGTAATGCAGTATGGGAATGAAATAATAAGTACTTGATATTTTTCAATTTCACTTTAATCAAACGTTTTACATTATTCACTGGTCTTGGTGTGTTTACAATGCAGAAAGTTGGTACCAAATTACTGGGCTGCCCTGTAAAGTTTCTCTAGGTATCAGGGTGGAGACTTGAGCCAAGGAACCTGTAATATTCTCATAAGAAAACTAGAGGCTTCAACACTAGTCATATTAAAAGGGTTACAGCCACTACCAGATTTCCACTAACAAATCCAAATGCTGGACTGAGTAGTAAAAGAAAGGCCTGTGCTCCTGGTTCTCCTGGTTAAAATGACTGGGCTTATTCAGATGGTACTAGTGGGGGGTGTCCACCCCAACAGAGACAGTGCAGACCCTCTCACTCACCCCAAATTCCTTTGAATGTTGAAATTGGTGATGCCCTACCTGCAGGGAGAGGGAATTAAAGGTTTCCTACTCATACAATCAAGCTTTCTTGGGAGAGGAGGGGAAGTTTGTAAGCAGGTCTAATAAATGGCTTTAGAGAAAGGAGACCTGCTTTATTGTGGCCAGGGGCTGGGGCTGGAATGAAGGTTCACTGCTCTGGGCAAGGGCTTGCATGCTGGCCCAAAGGAGGAAGCACGTGGGCTTTCTTACTAACTTGCCAAGGTGGGGATGAGGGAAGGCGGAGCTTGAGAGCTGTCAGCAGCCAAATAAAAAAAGTGGATCAGGTTCTTTATTACAATGCTGAATTACACTTTTCAGTAAAAACCAAACTTTTCTGGGAAGGTATGCTGTATGCAGGAGGAAGAACTCACACATATTTCACTCATTTTGACCTTTTATCTTTTCTTGTCACCCTTCATTTCTTCCTTGCATGATCCTTCCTATACCACAATCTCAGCAGAAATGCAATAGTTACTCTTAAGCTTTCAGCTCAGGTTCTTGCTACCCTTACTAATTGACAACGAAACTACATGTGTATAGTTAGCATATCCATATGTATGCATGTTTAAACAATACATTTGCACTATATGTTTGTGTGTATAGACTAAAGGGATTCAATTTCCCTACCCAGCCCCGCCCTTTGGATTAGGAATGTGTATTGATTTTGCAAAATCATGGCAGCAAGTTGTATGTGATGAATGAACAGAATTCTCCCTGCTTTAGGAGGTAGGACTACAGAGAGCCGCGAGATGTAGACACACCTGCCACTTTTTATACATTTACATTGTTGGTGTGATTATCTCCTGAGGCCAATTTCCTCAGTGAAGCAGTTTGAAGAAGTTGGACTGGGATTGAGAGAGTCATAGCAGGAACTCTCATGTGATTGAAAAGAATATCATTCCTAATAAGTATGTTGAGTACAGATGTTGCTCAGAATCAAATATTTTTTTGCATTTTTAAATTTTAGGAATTAAAGGAGGCATTACAGGAGAATTATACTTGTAAAGAGGTTATCTGATCCTAGATTTTCAAAAGTTTTCTCTTTCTTAAATACAGAGATTTGTTGTTTCTTGTGGTTTGTGCTTGCTTACTTTTAGGTTTCATATCTGGATTAATTCTGGACAAGGGAGCTGCTTCTCACTTATTTCTTACAGTCAAAAAGTCTGAAAAATAGAAAAAAAATTTGTTGAGGCAGATTATGCCAAGTGATTAAAGGCATTTAAAATTAAAGCTTGGTGTAATCTTACTAATGATTTTAAAATATTGAAATTAGAATCTGTCAGGTGCCAGGTGCCCAAAGAACAGAGCAAATCACACAATTAGGCAGAGTCTCAGGCAAATGCACTCCATTTCAACTAATTCATTCAACTTAGATGTATCTGCAGGTCTCAGAAATGAATTGTAGTGGAGGGTGCCAACTTCAGAAGTACCCAAGACATTGTGCTTTGCTTCAGTATTCCAGGCAAACCCTTGGCTGACTATTGTTGTTATTTTCACAAAGATTACATGCCAACATTACCATCCTTGCCAGTGTAAATACAAAATGTGAGAGGCTGCTAGAGTGTCTACAGTAGCACACTTTCACCGTGTTATTTTAAATCACTGATGTGTTTTTACTTACTTTGGTATAGTGCTTTATGCTGGCAGGATTCTTTGAAGTTTTCCTTATTAATAATCTTTCAAGCAACCCAGTGAGGTTGGTTAGCACTCCTGGCACTCTTACTTCTGGGGACACAGGGGCAGAATGAAGCCACTGGACTCGAACCAGCTTGTAATATTTTAATACAAGAATGAGAACTGATAGCTCTGGAGGGTCCATTCTGTTGTTTAGCCAGCTTGGCTTATGTTCCTCCAAGTCTTGTTACTTGTTTGAACTCAGGAGAACTGTTAGGTTCCTGAAAGGTAATCTTAAATAGGAAGCAAATCAGAGGAATCAATAGTGCTCAGCACTCTCTCAAGAGAAACGCTCTTCAATTGATTGCCTACGGTAGAGCTTCTTTCCCACTTCACTCTTAGATTTTTTCCTAGATAATGCAGAAGAAAAGCTTCTATGGGAAGTTAGCCAGAATTTTCATGGTGTTTCAGAATTTAAAAAAAAGAAAAAAAAACTTCAAAATATCCATGGAAGTTCTTCCTTTTGATAGCTCAAAGTATTGGATTTGGGAGCTAGAGAGCCAAGAAAGAATTTCTTCAAACTAGAAAACAGTAAAAAAAAAAAAAAAAAAAAAAAAAAAATGCTAATGGTGGCAGAGGTGATGCGGAATACACAATGGGGGACCTTTTTGCGGTGCAGACCTTGGCACAATTAGAGTATCAGGCAAATTCGAACCACATAATGCAAGTAATTTACTGGGCTTTTTCATAGACACGAACTAGAAGCTTTATTAGGAACTCAACTGTCCATGATAGAACATTTTTAGCTACTTGGCAAAGTGCCTTGGCCAAACAAAGAATTGAGATGCTTTTGGTGACAGCTGATGTGGAATAACTTTTTATAGTACATGTTCTATCATGTGGCACAATTTGTGAATTTTCTCAAAAAAAGTGACAGTCTATGGAGGCCTGTATTTGTGGACTTGAGCTGTAAAAATAAAAGAATGAGGTTCCATGAAAGATAAAATTCACAACTTACCAACATTCAAAATAGAAACACGTTTTAGGGCTGTTTTAGGGAGGATGAATGAGCTAGAGAGTTTTTAATGATGAGCTTCCAAACTTGTGGAATATAATTTAGAAAACAGAAAAAAATGTAGTTTTGCATTATTCGTTGCTAGGATTAGAAAGTAGTTAGTATAAGATTTCTAGGACGGCTGTTGGAAGACTTCTAGATGAGATGGAATTCATTCTTTGTTCCTTTAGATACTCTTAATGACAGTAAGATTCTTCCTTCTACATGTCCACCTCCCTCCTGTCTTGAATTATCTATGCTTTCTTGTATATGTACCTCTCCATCAAGTCTCAACTCACATCTTAACCTCCTCTGTTTAGCTTTCCTGATTAGTCCACGGATTAGGGATCTCAAAACTGTCCTCAGTCTTGATGACTCACAAGAGTGACTTACAGGATTTGTAAAAAGATGTTCTGCTCGTATTTACAGTTTATTATAGTGACACGGTAGAAATGAAAACAAACAAACAAACAAAAACAAAGGGAAGAGGCACATGGGGTGAGGTTCACAAGAAACCAGGTGTGAGGTTCCATGAATGCACTTACTATTCCTGGTACTGATGTGTGACAAATCTTGCAAAGTGTATTCAACCAGGGAAACTCACGGAGGTCTTGGAGTTGGGATTTTTAGTTGGTTTTAGTCATATAGGCATGGCTGACTTCAACTGCTCAGACTCCAGCTCCACCCACCCCAGAGAAAAAAATGGTATTGGCCAAAACTCACATCTTTAACTATATGATCACACTGGTACTGGATGACCCAAGGCCTCAGGCATACAAAAGTATTCTTATCAGGAAGAATATTCTAAGGTCCCAGAGCTCCTTTCTCAGGAGCCAGCTAGGCCAATCTTGAAACAGAACATTTCTTTGGAACATGCAGGATTTGAGCAATGCAGCTTTCTGTGTGGTTCCTTTTCCATATAGTCCAAGTCCCTGGCCGTTTTCCTAAGCTCTCTTCCTAAAATGATATTTTTTGGAGCACCTCCATTTAGTATACATTTATGTGACAGATACAGCAATGGTATCAACATGAAGATACTTAACATTTGGAGGATACAGTATGGGATAGGAAAGACTTAAAGAAATAATGATCCATCTCATAGAGGCATTACATACATTTGTCTTAATTTTTGTTTTTTTCTTTTAAGTTTTTTTTTAGTTGTGGATGGACATAATACCTTTATTTTGTTTTATTTTTTAAAAAAACATTTAGTTGTAGATGGACACACTACTTTTATCTTGTTTGTTTTTATGTGGTGCTGAGGATCAAACCCAGTTCCTCACATGTGCTAGGCAAGTGCTCTAACACTGAGCTACAACCTCAGCCCTTGTCTTAGTCTTGAACTAATTTGATTATTCACTTTCCTTTTTGCTCTATTACCTTATATTATAAATGTGCAAAACTACTTAGCATAGAAGTAGCTGATATTTAGCTTTATCTAGTTCTTCCTTAGACTAGTTATTTTCCACAAGTATATGCTCAGGAGATTTTAACTCCATCTTCTGACATATTTGTTCACTTATATGAGTATTACTATCTAACTTATTTATATAAGATAATCTAATCTTACCATCAAGGCCAAAGCCATACCATATTACAGTATGGTAACGGCATAACTCAAGCTTTATCACAGAACCAATAAGAAATACAAAGGTATTCTACATGTATTCCCAACAGAATTGGTTCTTTCCCATTTCTTAGATATTATTGTGGGCAGAAATCATTACAGTTGGCCATAATTTGATTATTTCTGAGTCAGTTGGGGACAAAGCTGGTTATTTGACTTTTGCTCAAGATCTTGTACTGCGACTGGTTTCTGCTTCTGTGGAGAGGATATGGTGTTGTTCAGAATTTCTATCCCTGCTGGCTGACTATACTGTAGTATTCATACTGCATCTATCTTATTCTGAAAAAACAAAACAAACGATTTTTTTTTGGAGGGTGAGGACAGTTGGTTTTTCAAGGTAGATTGCAATGGCCCCAGAGAACGCTCATAAATTGAGAGGTTCATAGATCCCGAAGTGTGTCCCTTGAGCCTTATCAATTAGGATAGAAGACCATTGTCCTGTGGCTTCTTCAACCTCAGTATGTATTTCAAACAGTCCAAAGGCCCAAGGTACAGACCCTTTCCCAGTGTTGGATCTTGGCATTATCTACCATTATTTGTTGAATCTGCCCGACCCACTTCACTAAAACCTCATCATCTTTACAGTCTGACATCCACCCTTGTCCTCCCTCCTGGAAGAGGAGTTCCTCTTATCTGCTTATTCTAGTTAATACATCTTTTTCCAAAGTGAACTACCCCTTGTTAAAAGTGAACTTAGCTTGACCTATGATGTCCAGACTGGTACATATGCTCCCCAACTTTTCGTCTCGTGGGCCACGTTGTGCAATCCACCACGCACACCACTGCATACCAACGGGCTGAATGCAGAAAGGATACATATTTTGGATCTCAAAATATTGGGTCCATCATGCTGTGGTTAGATGAGTGGTAGTCATGACTGTATTTAATATACTGAGAAGGCCCTAAGGCCTCCCATAGATATCCTCATCTCAGGGTTTGGCTGCTCTCTCGGGGAATTCAGATTCAGCACATGAAGGCTGCTGTTTTATTCTAATCAGAAATCCATTGTTTTTTCTATTCTGTTTAGGAGTTTTTCACTCACAACAAATGAGGGTAATGGGGCTAGGGTGGTGGCTCAGTGGTAGAGCCCTTGCCTAGCATGTGCAAGGCACTGGTGGGTCCAATTCTCAGCACCACATAAAAAATAAATAGAGACATTGTGTCCATCTACAGCTAAAAATATTTGTTTTTTTTTTTAAATGAGAGTAACATGTATTTTTGTTCACAGCATACTGTGGCATGTCAATCATACAGCTGCTGCATTTTCTCCATTACTACTGCGGACTTTTCTAAGTTTATGGTCATTGAGATTTATAGTTGTACAGTGATCAGTCTACTGGGTGACATCTGGGGAGTAGATCCTGGAAATTTCTTTCTTTCCAAATAATATTCTTTATAGTAGATAAAACCTGAAAAATTAGTCAAGACATACTGGCATATTACTAGAGTTAAAATCTGTCGTCAACAAATTGTTCAGTTTATCATTATATTGCACAAGCAAATGTCCCCCAGAGAAATGCTGTCCAAGTTTCCAGGCTGCCATTAGACCTTGCCAGATTCCAGAAACAGGGGTGGTCTTGGGAAATGTGTGGCTTCATCCTTTTGGGCATTTAGTGTAATTGAGCTAAGAGATAATATCATTCTCCTACTGTGACTCTCTGTAGGCACCACTATAATATTGGATTTCCCTTATTACATAATCTATTAATATCCTTATCTTCACTTAGTATTCTTCTCTACTTATATTATTGATTTTAACCCAATTTTTTTAATGGGTCATTGGATTCAGCTATTGTACTGGTTTAGACACGTGAATACCAGTCTAACAAGTGCCTCCCCTTAGTCCATTTCCACTTATATACAGAATTATACAGACAGATACAAAGTACAGAACTATACATATACAAAGCTTTTACTACCATTGGGCAATGCATCTCCATCCACTGTCTACCCCAAATTTGCTGTGTGGGGTAAAGGCATTGTAAGTTATTTTTGTGAGAAACACTCTCTCATCTAGTTCATGCTTGATCAGCTTCCTGATTGATTGATTGATTGATTATTTATGAGACAGACTGAGGGTCTTGGATGACTAATAGAAGATGACTTTTTTTCAGGCACTAAGATGTTCTCCACCTCAGGCAGATGATCACATCTCAGGCAGATCATATAACTTCTAGCATCTTTTTGGTAATGAAGATCAGTCCCTTTTGTATAAGGTTCACTTTTAAGTATTAAAAAAAGTCCAGCTGAAATAAAAATTATTTATCTTTTGTAATTGACAGCATCTCTATTCTCTGTAGTTGGAAGGCACGGTCTATTATATTTTATTTCTCTTTCTCTTTGCTTCTCTGACATTGGAGTGGGTAGGCAATTAGAGGAAGTGGATATGAAATATTGTATAACTGCTGCCTTTGTCAGAGGATGGATACATGATGTGATAAGCTGCCTTGTGGGTTGCATACTGGGTAGTCTGGAAGTCCTTCAAAAGACCATCACATTGCAAGGTTCCAAAATATTGTTTGGCATCATAGTCTTGGCTTAACAAACCTTCCACAAACTCTCTTGTTTCCTGCCTTCTTAAAATATGTCCGGTAGTCTCTTACTGTGAGATCTTCTGGCTCCTTCTTTGGTGATGTATCTGCTGTGATAGCCCAAGTATTGTTACCCTTTAAACAGTTATTTAGACAAGAGAAATAAAGCCATCTTTTCTTCACCTATATAGGAAGTACAGACTGACTCACTGCTGTCCTTTCTTCTTGTTTTGTGGTTGTGGATTATTGCCTTGCTTCAGGATTTGCCCGAGAAGGGGTCCATGAGTGTCAATGTTCTTTGCCTCACAATCCAGATATTATGTATCCAGTTTGCTGAAGAATCATGTTGCTACATTCTGATCTAATGAATGAGTTATTACTGTACTACCTTGAATATCTCCCCAAAGTCATGTGTTACTAGTGTGGTCCCCCGGGTGGCGCTGTTGGGAGGTGTTGGAAACTTTAAGAGGTAGAACTTTTGAGAGGTCCCTAAATCATTTAGGATATGCCCTCAAAGGGGACTGTGGGACCCTGGTACCTTCTTTCTCTTTTGATTTATGACTCATGATATAAGCAGTTTTTGCCCTATCATGCATTCCTGCCATGATGTGCTGTCTCCCTATAGGACCAAACAATGGAGCTAACTGATTATGGATTGGGATATCCAAAACAATGAGCCAAACTAAAACTTTCTCTTTATGAGTTGATTATTTCAGTATTTTTTTTTTATAGTAACTGAAAGTCGCCCAATACAAAGGACTAGCCAGTTTCTACAGTTCTTCTTGTATCCTGCTTGAGAGTGATAGGTCAGACTCCTTTCACTCCCTGGTCTTCTTGAGTATTGCTCTTAATCTCTGTCCATTTTGACTTTGAGGAGTAGTTGCACCTTCTATCCATCTTCCAAGGCCACCATATTCTTTTTATAGGCTATAAACTCCCATGGGAAATTTTTCAACAAGTTGGACTGGCAACATCACAGTTAAACAGACTGGCTGACTTATCTTTTTACAGGTTAATTCCCATGAAAGAGCTATCATAACAACTCTTACCTCAAGTTTCTTCTTATTCTACAAGCAGGGCACAGGAGCTGAGGGATAAAATGTTGAGTTCCCTTTAACCTACTCTTGGATACTAACATTTATAACTGATTTAGAAATTTTGGATACTATTGTGTTTGAAAGAAACAGAAAAGATGCCAGATTTCTTTGGAGATTTCAGGTGGGAGGCCCATTTAATATTACTTTGTCTTAACTTCAGTTGCTGCAATCATTTGGTGTGCCCATTATGGAGTAATCTGTAAGCCAATCCCCAAAGATAAGTGGATTTCAGTCATTTTCTTTTTTATGATTGCAAATTTATAATTTCAAGGAAGAAAGTGCTAGATTCAGAGGGCTTAATCATGCCATACTCGACAATTTAATTTTACAACTTGCTTTCTGTAACTATGTTAATCAAAGATTTGTGTCTGAATCTAGGGATTTCTCCAAGTGAAGATGCATTGTATGAAGTTTTCTCTCTCTCTTTTTTAAATACATGTACAGATAGATTTGGGGTTGACATTTTTAACACATTCTGTTTCTTATAAGAAACAACTCAGTGAGAGTTTGGCAGCCTCAAAAGAATTAGTCTTTGACTCCTTGAGCTTGGTTCATACATGTCTCAAAGAGTGGGAACTTAGAAAATCCTGCAGGTGACTCAGGCAAAAAGCATTTGGCCTAAATGAAATATTATATAGCTCCTTGACATCCCCAAATAACAACTGCAATTTTCACATTTACTTTTAAAATTTTCTGTGAAAAATACCTCAGCTTGTCTTTCTTTGTGGTCAGAGTATCCTACAGAATAGTTACAGAGTTTACCATAGTGCTTATTGCCAAACACTTATATTATATGAATACAAAGCAAGGACCTGTGGTGGAGCCATTAGACACAGGAGTTTGGAAAGAGCTTCAGTGCCTTGTTCATAATTATCTTTCTATTTCCTAACACACAACACCTACTCTGGGATACATACTTAATAAATATTTGCTGAATGGAATCAGAACCTAATACGTATTACATGCCAGCTCTGTTTTGGGTATTCTATTTGTATAAACTCATTTACATGTCACAAAAACCTCTTTTAAAGTAGATGTTATCACCTCTACTTTATGGCTGGGGATCTAGGGGCAGAGAGGATTAAATAACTGTCCCAAGATGAGAGTAGCTAATAGTGGCAGAGCTAAGATTCAGGTTCTGGGTCTGGAGTTTGCACTTTCACCCTCAATACTACCTGCACTCTTCCTAAGACTAAGTCTGGGGTTTCCTGTTGACTTCAGAGAGCAACAGAGCTGTAACTTCCTGCTGTGACATAAGATAGAGATTGTAGATCTTGGATAGACTGAAGTCTTCTAAGGCAGGGACTATGGTCATTATATATTTTCTCAAGCAATATTTTTCTAACAAATTAAGCTTCATCTTATTGCATGAAGCTTTATAATCCGGTGTTAATTACTGGCTAAATGTATGCATACTTCTCAAAATTATTGTATTAAAATGGTGACAATGTGGGTCCATTGACTACCGTCATGGCCCTTTCACTATATTAAAGGGACATTTTGCTTTGTTGACTGTGGAATCATACCAAGTTTTACTGGGGGAAAACTAAGCTGTCTGTGGCCTAGGCAAAAAGCCCATAGCTCTGGGTTAAAAATACAATGAATAACAATGAAAACAAGACTCCATTAGCACTGACCGAGGACTAACAACTGACAAGCTTATATCAGAGCAAGAATTGTAAGGAGGCAGAAGGTAGAGAAGAATTGGACATGCACATTGAAATAAGTAAACCAGGAGTGTCAAAGAAAGAAAATTGAAAAATGGAGAAAAATGACAATCACGCTAGCAACAAGGTAGCTTATGTTTACTTAGGGAGCCAGGAACAAGTTGCACATGATCAAAGGAGGGCTAGAAAACATCTGCACTCTCAATTTTTTGGTTTCTTAAGCTTTACTTGCACCTCAGGGCAGGTGTGTTGTGGGAGGGGTCATCATTAACACTAATGAATCCAGTTTGCCAATGGAATCCTTTGGCACAGAGTGTTGGAGTCCTTACCTGCTTCACTGCAATGATATGGTCTTAATTCAAAATGGTGTTGTCATCTTTTTCAACTGTCGTGAGAGAATTAACTACTACAATCTGTTCAATCAAAGCCACGAACATTCACACATTAATTTACCATTCAGTGGCTACTTCATTTCTAGAGTGCTTATTATACTCTGTAGAACTATTTCGGAAATAACTTCAAGTTCATATAAATCTAGCTCTTAAATCTGTATAAAGGCATTCCTTGCCCAAGTTCTGGATATGTTATCAGCTACTCTAGGTTAAAGCCTTTTTTTTCTTTTAAACTTCTCTGCCATAATTCAATTGGTGTGTTTATAGCTGGATGACATCTTCAAAATCTAGAACAGTCTGGGTGGGGGGCTTTCTGAGGAGGATTTTGTTTAGCCAAATCTTGGAGTGCTTTGAAATAAAGAAGAGAGGCAAAGAGAAGTGAGAAACTGAAGACATCACTTGGAGAAAATGGATCGTGCATTCAATCAACTAGTGGCTGCAATGGGGGTTTGAGTTCCTTATATATTTTGGATGTTAATCCTTTGTCAGATAGATAGGCTTGCAAATATTACCTTGTCTCCTCACTCTGTGAATTGTTTTCTTTTGATGTGCAGAAGCTTTTTATTTTGACATAATTCTACTTGTATATCTTTGCTTTTGTCACCTGTGCTTTTGGGATCAAATCTAAACAATCATTGCCCAGACCAATATCACATAGTTTTTGCCTTTTTTTTTTTTTTTTTTTTTGCTAATTTTACAGTATCAGGCCTCATGTTTAAGTCTTCAATATATTTTGCATCAGTTTTTATATATGGTGTGAGACAAGAGTCCAATTTCCTTCCTTTACATATGGATATCTGTTTTTTCACATCATTTATTGACAAGATTGTCTTTTTTTGTCATTGTACATTCTTGGCACCTTTGTCAACGAAGATGGATTGACTGTAGATTCAGGGGTTCTTTTACTGGGTTCTCTGTTCTGTTCCATTGGTTTATTTTTCTATTTTTATGATAGTATTATTCTGTTTTAATTTCTATCACTTTGTAGTGTATACTTTGAAATCTGATTGTGTGATGTCTCTGAATTTGTTCTTTTTGATTGTGATTGCCTTGGATTGTGCGTGTGTGTTTCCATGTGAATTTTAGAATTTTTTTTTATGTATCTGAGAAATGACATTGGAATTTTGATAGGGATTGCATTGGACTGGAATTATGGGTGTGTGCTACCATGCCCAATTTATTTTATTTTTTGTAACTATTATAAATGGAATAGTTCTCTTGATTTCTTTTTTCAGGAAGTTCATTTTTTGTGTAAACAAATGCTACACTACTAATTTTCACATGTTGATTTTGTGTCCTGCAACATTACTGAATTTATCAACCTAAACTCTTTTTGTTAGAATCTTTGGGGATTTTTTTCAATATGAGGTTGTGTTATCTGCACAGAGGAACAATTTATCTGTTACCTTTCTTTTCTGATTGCTGTGACAGGTCTGAGTATCTGAGGTTTGATTGTCGCTCCATCATTGGGATAAAGTAGTATATGGTGTAAGACATTGTTGAGATAAAGTAGTATGTGGTGTAAGAAATTGTTGCAATAAAGTAGTATGTGGTGTAAGAACCAATAAACCTCTGTTTTATGTATTTTTTTGTGTGTGTGTATGTGAGTATGCATATGTGTGCACATTGGAAAGGACTTTGTAGCTCTTTTTTTTGAAATTTTAAAAATTCTAATTTGTTATGTATGACAGCAGAATGTATTTAAATTCATATTATACACATAGAGCACAAATTTTCATATCTCTGGTTGTGCACAAAGTAGAGTCACACCATTTGTGTCTTCATACATGTACTTAGGGTAATGATGACCATCTCATTCCACCATCTTTCCTACTCCTTTGCCCTCTCCCTTCCCCCAACTCCCCTTTGCTCTATCTAAAGTTAATAATCCTCCCATGCCCCCCGCAACCCCATTATGAATCAGCATCCTTATATGAGAGAAAACATTCAGCATTTGGTTTTTTGGAATTGGCTAACTTCACTTAGCATTGTATTCTCTAGCTTCATTCATTTACCTGCAAATGCTATGATTTTATTCTCTTTTAATTATGAATAGTATTCCATTGTGTATAGGTGTTAAGGTCTGTAAACAAGTCAGATTGGCACCTGTTATTTTGCCAGAGAAATGTTAGAGTCTGTAAACAAGTCTGGATGGTGCCTGGCAAAATGCCAGAGGGAGTGGTTTGTGAAGTAACAAAAGCGAGCCATTAAGTGTGTAGATTCCTTATTGGTTGACTGCTGTATCTATTTTATGCTAATTAGATAAGCTGTGTAAAATGTATAAATATCGCTCAGATCTTACAATAAATGGCTTCCATTCCTGCTGTATCAACGTACACAAGTTATTCGTCACCCCCCGGATATTCTGCTGCAGCCGGACTGCCACATATAGGCACCACATTTTCTTTATCCATTCACCAAATGATGGGCATCTATGTTGTTTTCACATTTTAGCTATTGTGAATTGTGTTGCTATAAATATTTGTTGTGGCTGTGTCCCTGCAGTATGCTGTTTTTAAGTCCTGAGAGTAGGATAGCCGGGTCAAATGGTGGTTCCATTTCCATTTTTCCAAGAAATCTACACACTGCTTTCCATATTGGCTGCACAAATTTGCAGTCCCACCAGCAATGTTATGAGTTGTACCTTTTCCCCCACATCCTCGCCAGCACTTATCATTGTTTGTATTCTTAATAGCTGCCATTCTGACTGGAATGAGATGAAATCTTGATTTGCGTTTCTCTAATTGCTAGTGATGATGAAAATTTTTTCATATATTTGTTGATTGATTGTATAACATCTTCTGAGAAGTGTGTGTTCAATTTCTAGGCTTTTTATTGATTGGGTTATTTGTTTTTTTGGTGTTAAGATTTTTGAGTTCTTTATATATTCTAGATATTAGTGCTCTTTCTGATGTGCATGTGGTACAGATTTGCTCCCAAAATGTAGGCTGTCTATTCACCTCACTAGTTGTTTCTTTTGCTGAGAAGAAGCATTTTAGTTTGAATCCATCCCATTTATTGATTCTTGATTTTAATTCTTGTGCTATAGAAGTCTTATTAAGGAAGTCAGGGTCTAATCCAACACTAGGGATATTTGGGACTACTTTTTCTTCTTTTAGGCACAGTGTGTCTGGTTTAATTCCTAGGTCCTTGACACACTTTGAGTTTTGTGCATGGTGAGAGATAGGAGTTTGATTTTATTTTGTTGCACATGGATTCCCAGTTTTTCCAGCACCATTTGTTGAAGAGGCTATCTTTTCTCAACCTATGTTTTTAGCGTTTTTGTGGGTTTGTCTCTTGTGTTCTCTATTCTGTACCATTTGTCTACCAGTCTATTTTGGTGCCAATACAATGCTGTTTTTGTTTCTATTGCTCTATAGTATAACTTAAGTTCTGGCATAGTGATTTCATCTGCTTTACTCTTTTTGCTAAGGATTGCTTTAGCTATTCTATTTTTCCAGATGAATTTCATGACTTCTTTTTCTATTTATATGAGGAATGTCATTGGGATTTTGATTGGAATTGCATTAAATCTCTATAGTGCTTTTGGTAGTATGGTCATTTTGACAATATTAATTCTGCCTATCCAAGAACAAGATAGATCTTTCCATCTTCTAAGATCTTCTTTAATTTCTTTCTTTTGTGTTCTGTAGTTTTCATTGTAGTAGACTTTCACCTCTTTTGTTGATTCCCAAGTATTTTTCTTTTTTTTGAGGCTATTGTAAATGAAGTAGTTTTCCTTGTTTCCTTTCAGAGGATTTGTCACTGATATACAGAAATGTCTTTGATTTATTGGCATTTATTTTATATCCTGCTACTTTTCTAAATTCACTTATTACTTCTAGAAGTTTTCTGGTGGATTTTTTTTGGTTCTTCTAGGTATAGAATCATATCATCAGCAAATAGTGCTAATTTGAGTTCTTCTTTTCCTATTCATATCCCTTTAATTTCTTTCATCTGTCTAATTGCTCTGGCCAGTGTTTCAAGAACTATGTTAAATAGTAGTGGTGAAAGAGAGCATCCCTATCTTGTTCCAGTTTTTAAGAGGGAATGCTTTCAAGTTCTCTCCATTTAGAATGCTGTTGGCCTGGGGTTTAGCATAGATGGCTTTTATGATGTTGAGATATGTTCCTGTTATCTCTAGTTTTTCTAGTGTTTTGAACATGAAGGGGTGCTGTATTTTGTTGAATATTTTTCTGCATCTATTGAGATGATGATATGATTCTTATCTTTAAATCTATTGATGTGATGAATTACATTTATTGATTTCCTTATGTTGAACCAAACTTGCATCCCTGGGACGAACCCTACTTGATCATGGTGCATGATCTTTTTGATATGTTTTTGTATTCTATTTGCCAGAATTTTATTGAGAATTTTTATATCTATGTTCATTGGAGATATTGGTCTAAAGTTTTCTTTCTTTGATGTGTCTTTGCCTGGTTTTGGAATCAGGGTAATTCTGGCCTCATAAATGAGTTTGGAAATGCTCCCTCTTATTCTACTTCACAAAATAATTTGAGGAGTATTGGTATTAGTTCTTCATTAAAGGTCTTGTAGAACTCAGCTGTTTATCCATCTGGTCCTGGGCTTTTCTTTGTTGGTACGCTTCTGACGGCATCTTCTATTGCATTGCTTAAAATTGATCTGTTTAAATTGTATATATCATCCTGATTCAAGTTGGGCACAATCATATGACTCTAGAAACTTTTCGATGCCTTTGATATTTTCTATTTTATTAGAGTACAAGTTTTCAAAATAATTTCTAATTATCTTCTGTATTTCTGTAGTGTCTGTTGTAATATTTTCTTTTTCATCATGTATGTTAGTTATCTGAGTTTTCTCTCTCCTTCTCTTTGTTAGCATGGCTAAGGGTCTGTCAATTTTATTTATTTTTTCAAGAAACCAACTTTTTGTTCTGTCAATTTTTTCAATTGTTTCTTTTGTTTCAATTTCAGTGATTTCAGCTCTGATTTGAATTATTTCTTGTATTCTACTGCTTTTGGTGTAGATTTGTTCTTTTTTTAGGGCTTTGAGGTATAATGTTAAGTCATTTATTTGTTGACATTTTCTTCTTTTAAGGAATGAAGTCCATGCAATGAACTTTCCTCTTAGTACTGCCTTCATAGTGTCCTGGAGATTTCGGTATGTTGTATCAGTGTTCTCATTATCTCTAAGAATTTTTTTAATCTCCTCCTTGATGTATTTTGCAACCCATTGTTCATTTAGTAACATATTATTTAGTGTCCAGGTGTTGGAGTGGATTTTATTTTATTTTTAAAAATTTTTTATTTGTAGATGGACACAAGGCTTTTACTTTGTTTTATTTATTTTTATGTGGTGCTGAGGATTGAACTCAGTGCTTCACACATGCTAGGCAAGTGCTCTACTGCTGAGCCATAATCCCAGCCCCTGGATTTTATTTTTTATTTTATCATTGTTTTCTAATTTCATTGCATTATGATCTGATAGAATGTAGGGTAGTATCTCTACTTTTTTGTATTTTCTAAGATTTGCTTTGTGGCATAATATATGGTCTATTTTAGGGAAGGTTCCATGTGCTGCTGAGAAAAATGTATTGTTGAAGGGTGAAATATTCTATATATGTCAGTAAGTCTATGTTATTGATTGTAATATTGAGTTCTATAGTTTCTTTGTTCAGCTTTTGTTTGGAAGATCTATCTAATGGTGAAAGAGGTGTATTAAAGTCACCCCGAATTATTGTGTTGTGGTCTATTTGACTCTTGAACTTGAGAAGAGTTTGTTTGTTGAGTGCACATGCTCCACTATTTGGAGGATTATATATTTATAATTGTTATGTCTTGTTTGTGTGTGGTTCCCTTGAATAGTATTAGTATCCTTCTTTATCCCTCTTGATTAACTTGAGCTTGAAATACAGTAGTGTTTGATATGAGGATGGAAAACCTTGCATCATTTCCATTGTTCTTTATTTCTTCATTTGGGTATAAGTTTCCATCTGGTATTATTTCCTGTGTAGACTGGTGGATTTCCCTTTTCACATCTCATCGGGCAGGCCTGCTTGTAATGCACTCTACTATTAATTCTGGGAACGTCATTATTTCACATTCATTTTCAAAGGCTAGTTTTGTTAGAAATAGAATTCTTCATCGACAGTTTTTCTCTTTTTGCTCTTTGGTTGTATGATTCTCCTGCCTTTGGCCCTTCATTCTTAAGTCAGCCATTATTCATGTTGCTCTTCCCCTAACATGATGGATCTTCTCTCCCTCCTTTCAGTTTTGTCTAGTCTTTTATTCATCACCTTATGATGTGTCTATGTATGGGTATCTTTGTCTTCATCCTTCCCAGACTTTGCTGAGTTTCTTGGATGTATAAATTAACATTTTCCATCAAATTTGAGAAGTTGAAGACCATTGTTTATTCATATATATTTTCCTGTCCTTTATTTCTCTTCTCTTTCTGGGTTCCCATGACACATTTGTTGCCATGCTAATGCCCCCGAGGCTCTCTTTATTATTCTTCAATATTTTCTTTCTTATTCTTTGGATGGAGTAAATTTTATTATTCTGTTGCTCACTGGTAGCTTATTTTATCATCTTAAATATACTATTGATTGCAACTGGTAAATTTTTTATATATGTTATTTAACACCAGAATTTCCATTTTTTTAAAATATGGGTTCAATTTCTCTTCTGTGGCTCCCTATTTGCTAAGTCACTATTATCTTCTGGTTTTCAGTTCTTTGAACACCCTTAGATACTTGGAAATTTACTGTTTGATAAATCCAACATCTGGATTCAATTATTAATTAAAAAACATTCCCCCAACCCTGACTGTGGGTCACACTTTCTTGTTTCTTTGAATACTTTGCAATTTTGGGTTGAATGAACCCCGACACTTTTGCATTTTGTGTAGCAATTTGGGGTTTTGAATTATTTGAGTTTTTTGGGATTTGTTTTGTTTTATGAATTACCTGGACTTAATTTGTGTTAATCTGTGTTTGCTGTTTCCCTTCTTGTATGCAGTCTTAGTGTCTCTATTGTGTTTATTTATTCTTATTTTTAGTATTTACACATGCTGCTTAGGTGTTGTACCTTTTCCTGCACCAGCTTAGTAGTCAGCTTGGTGTTCAACTAGTGACATGGGCAGAGGTTGTGCTTAAACACTCGGAGCTGTGAGTCTTTTTTTTTTTTTTTTTTTTTGTGGGAGAGGGTACTAAGGATTGAACTCAGGGGTACCCGACCACTGAGACACATTTCCAGCCTTATTTTGTGTTTTATTTAGAGACAGGGTCTCACTGAGTTGCTTAGTGCCTCACTGTTGCTGGGGCTGGCTTTGAACTCTTGATCCTCCTGCCTCAGGCTCCTGTGCCACCAAGCTGTCTCCTGTGAGTCTTTTGCTGAGGGTGAAAGTACATTCAAAGTTCAGCCATTTTAAATCTCTGTGCACCTTCCCCAATGAGTTTTGCTGTATTTCCCATTACATTTCTGTATTTTGCCATCCAGAGACTTGTGGAGAGTTTATCTTGCCTCTTTGTGGCTCTTTCATCTTCTAATGTAGCTAATCCAACACTTAAGCCTTCTGGCACTTAATTTTGGGCGAGAAGTGAGGGCAATTTCCCCCTAATTGCTTCCTATAGTTATGGAGACTGTCACTTTTGAAAAAGCCATGAGACTTTTTCCTTTCTCCATCCTCTGCCTCAACTCAAATATAGGTTGCCCCCCTTTGGGTCAAAGTAGTTGCTTTTGCAGCAAATCCTACTCTGCTAAGACTAGCATTCTTTTTATTATTATTATTATTATTATTATATTTGGTGTGTGTGTGTGTGACACTGGGGATTGAATCCAGGACCTTGTGCATGCCAGGCAAATAATCTACCAACTGAGCTAATATCCCCAGCCCAAGACTACCGTTCTTAATATGGAAGAATTGATGAGTAGGTATGCAAGCCACCCCAGGTAGCTGGGCTGGACTGTATTTTCACCTGAAGTTTTAATAGTTTTCAAGAGTAAGTATTTCCAATGTATTGTCTGCTTTGGTCCATTTCCAGAGCTCTGGAAGAGTTGTTGTTGTTGTTGTTGTTTTGGGTGAGGGAGGTGGGAGGGTAAAGATTTGTTGACCTTTTTACCTTGTTACAGCTGGAAATTTCTTTCTCTCTGCCCAGAATACTTTTGCCTGTTTGTTTTTGATCTTTCTGTCTCACTTTGTTTTAATTTCTTCTACATAAATCAGGAGTTGGGTTTTCCTTTGTGATCTAGTGTTAAAAGCACTTTTCACTCTTTAGTGAGTTAAACTTACATTTACTAACTTGACACACATATTGTATTTGATCTTATTCCTGTCATCTTATGTGATACTTGGTTTTGTAATGTTAATAAAGCCTTAATTATGTTCCCTATTTGTCTTTTAGTTGTGTGTGTATGTTTAATGTCATTTAGAAAACTTTATATTTTTGTTCTGCTGCTTATGTTTATAATTAAATCTTTTATAGTCCATATCCTCATTTTTTAGTCAATATTCATTGATTTTTACCATAAACAGACACATTTTCTTTCCTTTTTCTTTCCTTCTTTGTTACCACTCTGTTGAATTATTATTAATATTTTTTGTGTTTACATTTGTATTGTTAAACTATGTTTATATTTCATACCTTTAATGATGTTACTGAAGAGAATCCTCTGGCCATAAACTATATAGGTGGGGTGAAAAACTTTCTATGCATTCTACCTTCTTAACCCTTTCTTTTCTAAACACTTGAATCATTCCTACATTGTAGAAAAATAGAATATTTTCATTTTTCTTTTGTCGCCCAAATCTTCATGGATTTTAGTCTTACTTTTACAAATAAGTGTGTTTGGTCCTCATTTCTGGTCTTTTGCCTGTTTCTTGCAGAGGCACTTGGTTGGTTCAGGTGACTCCCTAGTAAAATGCTGAAGGAGGACCCTCAGCACCGGTGCCTGGTGTACTGCAGTTCAATTATTTGTAGCTTTGCATCTGAATCTTCTGTAAGTAGGCCCAACACTTAATTCTTGACTTGGTTTTGTTCTACTTCTGGAGAGAAATTTGAGACAACTTGTGCCTTTTTTTTTTTTTTTTTTTTGTAAGCAACTTCATTTCTTTGCTGGTTGCTCAGACTTAGCCAGGACGTGTCTTGTTGTGCACTACACCTATAAGCACACAATGGGCCCTTTGGTATGGAGAGTCATGAAGCTTTTCTTGAGTTGTATGCTTCAATATTTATTTTGTTGAATTGTGGTGTTCTTCAGCATCTCTGATTATGCTTATTTTAGGTTTGACTTGTTTTCGCTAATCCTTACTGTTTCCTTTTGGCATGTCCTCCTTTGTGACTTTTGTTTTATTTCTGCTAATTTTGGAAGGCTTTGTGTATGTTTATGAATCAGTCCTTATGTTTCTCTCAGTTTTATTAAAAATGGAGTTTGGATCCCCCCCCGCCAATTTTCTTCTTAATTTTAGGAGGTGACATGGAAAGGTAATTTCTCTCTAGTCATGTTCCAGTAGACGTCAACTAGTATCATACTGATCGATTACTATGTAGGAAACACAGCCATAACTACTACACATACATTATTTTCTATTCGATTCTCACCCTATTGATAGGAACTAGAGTGACAGTTCTTGCAGATTAGCCTCTTCATCTTCATTCTGTCTCTGAGAAGGTTATCCTGCTGCTATATCTGAAAGATTAAGGCATACATCTCTCAGACTTCTTTACCACTCAGGTTCTACGTGTGACCTAACTTCTGCCAGCAGACATGCTCCATAACATTGGGACATAGCAGACACTAGGGGAAACCTATACTTCTTCTGAAGGCACTGTGATGGAGGAGTCATCTCTTGGGGTGTTATACTAGCAGTTTGGGGTCTCTGGAACCTAGCAGAGGTATGAAATTAGCAGCTAGGACAATGACTTTTGGATTCTCTTAATTTCAAATCATGTCAGAGACACCCACATCTTTGTGAGACCGTTCTGCAAGATAGTTCTGGGTGTCTAACTTCACAATTCAGAACTGTTCTCCAGCCCTAACTCAAAAAATATCTTTTGTAAACTCCGACTGATCAGGACAGTTTCTGGTATTTGTACCTGTGCTTTGATTAGTTGACATGTTCATCCCCATTTTATAGCAAGGGCAGGTCACCTAACTAGTTAAGGATGGAACTAGGACTTAATTCAAGTTTATCTGACTCCAGAATCTCTCATCTAAATATTATGATTGATCATAGATATCAAACACTTCTATTTGTGCCAGATACTTTCTGAGCATTTTAAATTTATTAACTCACTAATTTTTACAATACTTGTATAAGATAGGTTTTAAAATTGTTATTGTAATCTCCATTCTACATATAAAGAACTATCACAGAGAGATGAGAAACTTACCCAAAGCCACACAGGTTTGTTTTGAAGTCCATGTTCCATTGGTTAGATTACCTTCATCTCAAAAGTATGGTTAACCTTTATTTTATATTTTGAAATTTTATTTTTTAAATAATTTTTAAGATTCAATACAGGTATTGGTTTATTGGTACAGGATATCACACTTTATTTTTAGATTTCTTAGTTAAGCCACCTTCAAATTCTTCCCATCAGAATGTTCTGAATAGCTCTTTAGAACGTTTCCGATATAATGCAATAGCACTATCATAGAACTATGGAATCTCAGGATTGGTAGAAGACCTATTAATTATCTAGTCTAAGGACTAGAATTCACTTTTTAAATTCTTTACCTATTTAGCAGTCAGCCTGGGAGGCTCAGAATTCCCTGGATAGCCAGTTTATCTTTAGCCAGGATCTATCGTAAGTCTTCTAAGACTGAGCTAAGCACATATTGTGCTATTTATTAAGCCTTGGTATATACATATCAGCTATGATTTCTGTGCTACAGATGGCTGTTGGCTATTTAAAGATATTTATGCCTCCTGGAATCATACCTCCCCTTCCCTTTAGGTGACCCACTTCCTATTCGTTCAACACCTTGTCAAAAATTCAATTTCAATGAATTTATTTGAACTAAGCACAAATTTAAAGTTGGGTGTGGTCAGCAGTGGACAGGATAGGACCTTACCACCCTTGTTTGGTATGTTGTATTCTTGGGGACCTACGTTGTCATATTGAATCACATTAAAACAAACTGATGATGCCTTTTGTCTTGTTGCCATTAGAACTGATTCTCCCATCTGCACTTCTTTGCAGTTTTCCCCCCTGGTTCTCTCTGCTCCAGCAACCCTGCATCTCTCTTGGCTGGTTGACACACCATGGTCACCTCTGCTCACACATACTCCCTCTGCCAGGCTACCTGCTCCACTTCCCCTCATCCTTCCATTGCAATGCTTCCCATTTGGTTAGGATGCCCAGAGCGTCCTAAAGCTTCCCATGTATATTTTGTCTCCTGTGAGCAGACTCTCCTGACCTTCTGTTAGCTCTTTCTGATAACCACTTTCAAGTCCTCTATGCTTCCAGCTTCAGGAAATTATCTCAATTATGATTTTTTTAATGTGTGATTTGTGATTTTCGTGTAAAATTAAGAGTGCTGTGCCTTTTTTGTTTATCTTTCTATCCCTATCTCTCTTTTCTCTCTCTCTCTCTCTCTCTCTCTCTCTCTCTCTCTCTCTCACACACACACACACACACACACACACACACATTGACCTATTGGTAATAATGGAACCTTGAATAATTTTTGTTAAATATCATGCTTTTGGTTTTGACATATTTAATATGTTGGAACCTTTGAAATTAATAACTGTTTCACCGAGAATATTTGCATTGTCACTAAAATATTTTGTTAGCATGTCATCTGTAATTGATCCAACTATGGTTGGGATCCTGTATCTTACAAAGAACTCCCTTCAGGCTGATGTCAACCCTTTGAATCATGTCTATCAGATATTGAATTTACTTTGCCATATGGCTACTCAACTCTTATTTCTTTAGCTTGTATACATGATATAAAGATAGATCTTAATTGCCTTTTTGAATTTTGAATAAAAACTAAATCCTATTGCAGTTCCCTGCAATATCTTTGTAAGCTCTTGAAAATTAGTCTAACTTAATTTAATAAATATGCAACTGGCTTCCATTAAACATGATTTGCTCTTCTTAGCTCTTGTTAACTACTTTTAAAATACAATCTCACTTAAGAGATACATACATATAATTGTATGTATGAATTGTTTGAGAATAGGAGGAAGACAGTAAATAAAAATAAACAGGAATATTTTTACATACTAAAATATAATGGTCACTAAATAAATTAATCATTGATGTTATATAATATTTAGTTCATATTCATATGACACAATCATGATCTTCAGAAAAGGATCCAAACAAGGCTCACATGTTGCATTTAGTTGTCAAGCTTCTGTGGTGTCTTTCAGTCTAGAATGGTTTCTCTGCCTTTTACAGCTTTTGTAAACATTGAAGGTTTTTGAGGAGTTCAGTACAGGTGTTTTGTAGAATATTTTCATATTGTATTCATCTGCTTGTTCTTTCATGATCATATTCTGCTTAAACATTTTATGAAAGAATACTATGTAAGTGATGTGTCTTGGTGGTGTATGATACCAGGGTTCAAATGATCATTTGTTCTATTTTTGGTGATTTTAATTTGACTCCTTGGTTAAAGTGGTGTCCACTGAGTTTTTTTGACTATGAAAGTAACTTTTCTTTGTATTTAATAACTACTCTGTGGAGAGATGTTTTGAGATCTACTCATTTTTGAGAGTAGAATTATCTTTGTGTTCTCCCCAACTTCTCCTTTTCATGATTCTTCAGGAAAATCATTGAGTCACTATCAACAAGAATTTGAATTCTCATTTAGTGTAGTCCTTCTTGTGTTGGTGAGCTTTTCATTGCAGTGACAAAATACCTGAGGGGGTTGGGGAAACCAACTTAAAGGAGGAAAGATTTACTTTGGCTCAGTTTCAGAGGTTTCAGTCCATGGTCATCCAGTTTCATTGCTTTGGCTTTGAGGTGGGCAGGACAACATGTCAGAAGTGGAGGTAAGCTGCTTACCTCACGGCAGCCAGGAAGCAGAGAGAGGGAGGGAGGGAAGACTTAAGAGAGGGAGGGAGGGGGAAAGAGAGGGAAGGGAGGGGGGACAGGGAGGGGGGAGGAGAGAAGTGAGAGGGAGAGGGAGAAAAGAACACACCAGGGATGTGATACAGTCCCAAAGGGATGCCTCCAGGGACTCAATCCTTTCAACTAGGTCCTAACACCCCTCAATAGTCATGATCCACCTATTATAGCTGCTTTGGGGACCAAGCCTGAAACACATGAGCCTTTTTCGGATATTTTAGGCCAAAATCATAACAGTTCTCTAACAACCTCTTCACCAATATGAGCTACAATTGTCTTTTTCCCATTTATTTTTTAGCACTATCACTCTGAATATCAATTGTTAAGGATCAGAGTTGGGCAATTTCTTCTTCCTTCTGTAATAGTGTAGATAGCTCTTCCCTTCTGTGTTCAGTCTGATCCCTCTCAACTGTTTTGTCACCTCTAGCCTCTGTACTGAGTTGAAAGCCAAAGTACAAACCATTTCTCTTTGATCATTAGTACCTACATATGGAAGTATGTGCTATGCTCAACCACCTGAGGCTCCTGTTCCAAATTCAGTTCTTCAGACACTGAGACAGAAAAACCAGGTAGGTCAATAATTCAGCAGTTGTCATGGGAAGCTGGCTTATTTGTCCTTTTTCCTTTCCTTCTCTTCTGCCTTGCAGTCCAAGGCGCTATTTAACGAGGATTACCTCTGTAAAGGTGGTGCTGGCAGTCATTGTCCTCTTAGCAAGTTGTTACCAAGTCTTTTACTGCTGTGTCTCACTGGACTGCTCTGTTTATATGGCAATTTGTCCTTCTCCCTTGGCTCTCCAGATAGGACAATCTTATTTTTTTGATAGACAGCTGACTGTCTCAGTGTACTTTAAAGTAACAATGTTGTCTCCAAAATGTTGGCCTGAAATATAACATATATACCTTTAAACTTATTTTTGTTTTACTTGATTATGTGAAATCTTCTCACAAGGCAAAATGATTTATTAGAAACCATGTATGCTGTTAAAGAAAAATTGCACCAGAGGGTTAAACAGCGAGAAAGAATTTATTCAAGGCTATTACAATAAGGGAGAGAGACTGATCTCAACTTTGTTAAAACAAAAGGCAAGAGAGTTTTTAAGCACTGGGATGAGCTAGCGGAAAACATTAGTAGGAAGGTTGGTCAGTATGCTTAGACATCTGTTTGCTTGTTAGCTCTGCTGATTGAAGTTAGGCTCCTGTCCTTCCAGAGACTGAGTGATGGGGCATTATCTTTTTTAATGATTACATTTCAATGGATTTGGCCCCCAGGTCCTTGAGAAAGACAGTCCAGAGTCTCAAACTTGTAAGAGACTGGGAAATTTATTTGCATTTCAGAAGGGCAGAGAAAGAATTTGCAATGGCAAGTCTTCCCAAACAAATGCTCTAAGAGAAGGTAGGTTAGGGGTCTACCATCAGGAAGACACCTGTCTAAAATTTAGTGAAGCTGAAAGGACCCTTAAGGCCATCTTGATGAATGGAGTTGTATCTTCTCTCATATCTGTAATGCAAAGATCCTCACTGGCTCTGACTTTTGAAACAAGTTCCTTGTCATAGTCATAGGCCATGGTGAAAGAAGAGAGCACTACCCCTCCAAGGGAATACTGAAATTAGAGTCTAATGACTTGGACAGGCAGAAGGTTTTGGGGTGGGAAGAGAGAAGCCACAATGGCTCAGAAATTCAGTTTGTAATGATTGTGTTTCTGACCTACGGGGTTTTTTTAATCTCTCCTCTCTGTTACATACACACAGAAAGCATTTTTATATTTTTATACTTTCTAACTAATTTAACTTGGATCAAAGTGTTAGGGGCTGGGAAAAAGCATAGTTATTAATTCTCACACTTAACACCCTCCACCTGTAAATTCCTGCTGTCTTTTATGTAGGGTTTCATATGACCCCTCCCATCTCTGCACTGCAGTTTGGCATTTTAAAATCCTGCTTTATACTATAAATTACTTGCTTTGAGAGTGTAGTTTCATTATTTTAGTTTTTGTTCAGATGACCTTGAAGTGCCCTATAGAGAACTAAAAATGAGTAAATATTTTAAATGGCTTAGACTTTTTACTGGGCTCTTTTATTCTTTCCAAGCTCTGATCTTTCTTCATTTATAAATTTCTATGTCTGGTCTTACTCAACAAAATTGTTAATCTCTCTGATTTCTGGTAATCTACCATCATCTTGAGCATCTGATGGGCATGTAATTGCTCATTGTATTCGTTTGGAGCCCCAAAGAACAGAGGTCATGCAATTTGGGAATATAATTTACTGCTCCATGATTCTTCATTTCGGCCCAGATGTTGGCTCTTGTCTAAATGCAGAACTTGTCTAAATGCAGATCAATGGACATTGTGGGGCTTGTTTAAATATGAAGAAAGTCTAAAAGTCTAATACTGTGATAATTCTCTTCCTCACATTCTGAGGACAAGCTCAAGTTCTTTGTGTACAGAATGATGTATCGCCCAGTTAGCAAACAGTGATTTCTTTCTCCATTTTCAAGTCATTACTTGTTACCTTTTTATTCCATTTTTTTTTTGTTTCAGAAGGTTATTCTAAAAATCTCTGCTTGAAATTAATACACAAAAGTAAATATCTAACAGGTGCTTGATTGGCTGATATTAAAAAAGTTTTGGCAGCACTGAGTTATTCAGAAGACAACTTAAAACTTCATGAAAAAGTCAGACCAGCAAATTCTTAAACATCCTATTGTATAAACTGTAATAATTATTTGGCAGGATTCCCAAGGAAAAGAAAACTCAGTTAAATGGCTTCTCCTGCCTGAGGGGTAAGGAACCACACCAGGGTTGTTAGGAGTATATTAATTTCACTGACATCTTGCCTGTGAGCAAATACATGGAAAGATTTAAGATCATTAATTTAGAACCTACTAAGTAACAAGTTTATTTTACTTATGTTATTATGTTTTACTTACGTTATTTCATTTAGTGCCTCCCCAAACTATAATCAAGGGGTGTCATCTCTATTCACAAATAATCTAAATTTGAGTGGTAAACCACGTTTTCTCTATTTTACGAACTCAGAATCAGCTAGAGCATTCAGTTGTTTAATAAATATGATTTGTCCCAACTAAGTGCTCTACAAAAGGCATTATTTAATATAACTAATGAAAATCCACCCGCTGTCCTCCAACTGAAAGGTTGATGGTTATCCCCATCTTACAGGTGAGTGACCTAAGCACTAGAGAGGATAAAACAAGTTACTTAAGATGAAAGAGCTGATCAGGGGCAGAGCTGTGACTGATCCTGAGAATAGCAACTCCACAGCTGGAATTCTTTAACACTATGCCCATGTTTGGGTGGTGTTTTGGACATTATCGGTAAAGTACTTGGAGGAAAACAAGGAAGAGCTAGCTCATAGTCAAAACCATATTCACACACAACCTTATGCCAGATTTTTTTTTTTTTTTTTTTTTTTTTTTTTTTTTTTGTGTGTGTGTAGGGTTAGGCTTAAATGGGGGTGGAGAGATCTCTGTGCACACAACTCTGCTGGTGATTTGCTGCCAGCAGCTGCTCAGGAGTCTTTTTCCCTAGGCTGGACTGTTTCCAAGGAAACACGAAAAGTGTCAGAAATTTGGATATAATATTCTGATTCTTATTGACAAGACTAAAATGTGAACACCTTTAGTTATCTATTCTGCTCAGCAATTGTTGCCTGTGGCTGCAGACCCAGTAGAATTGGGTTTTACGGCAGCTGGTCAATAGGGCTTCCTTGGCCTCGGTGTGCTGAGGTTATATCTCAGCTTATGTCTCAGAGCCTGCATGATTTCTGTCTTTGCTTTCCTGTTATGCATGTATCGACCAGGTTGTGGTACCTACCCTGGAATTTGTAAGATTTCATTTGATTTAGACTTGTGGATCTTCTTTCCAGAGTTTAAAGTTGCTCTGTTAGTAAGATGTCCTTTCTTGTTCGATAGGCACCCATTTTCAGATCAACAGAGCCTACCCACTCATCATTACAGCCTCAGCCACCCCTAATGTGATGGCTTATTGGTTAAAGGCATAGATGCTGGCAACATGCTCCTTGCATTCAAATTCTGGGACCAACATGTGACCTTGTGCAGTTCATTTAAACTCTGAGTGCCTCCCTTTCCTTGCCAATAAAATGGGGATAGTTCAGGGTTGTAGAAAAGAGCAGAATTAACCCCCCAAAATTAGAATAAATATTTAGTTAAAATCTTAAGCAAATATTTATTGAAAATCTATTATATGCCATTTGAATGATGTGAAAATGTTTATATTCTGTGTTCTAAAGTACCTTTCAATTCATAAGAAATAAATGTGATAAACATGTTTAGAATTCACGTGCATGCTAAGAACAAAGTTTATGAATCTGTAAGGGAAGGAGAGAGGAGTTACTTTGGTAAAATGAGGGAAACATCATTAAGTAAAACGGGGAAAATTTCAATTGGTGATGTTTGGCTTATGGTGAAAAATGCCTTGGGGAGGGGAATCTGCACAGGCAAAACCAGGAAATACAAACTCAGGGAATGAAATGCTGTGACAGGCATTGTGCTGGAGTGAGAGAGGGTCATCAAAATTATCACATGATGGAGCATGAGGTGTCATTGGCCCTCCTGGATACCGGATCTAGAAAACCATTAGGAGACACCACTTTGTCCTTCTCTGCCATCTTCCTGTTTCTTCATTACCAGATTTCTTCTTCTTCTCTCTTCTCTCTTCTCTCTTCTTTCTACTTTCTTTCCCCTTCTCCTTCTCCTTCTTCGTTTATTTTCCTTTTGCTGCTTCACCTGCTTTTTGGTTAGAGATGGAGCCTTGACTGTATTTCGCTGGGTTCTTTCAGTTTCAACGCCTGATGCCAACTGCTCAGCTCCTGGACATTCAGAACTCTCATTCCCTGGAGGAAACTGCTTGGTTTTCCTGTATTTTCTTATCAGGAGCATAGGCCACTGCCTGCCTGGATTGATGTCTTTGGGTCAGATGCTGACTTTTGTCTGATCAGCTGTACCTAGAGATGGCAGGATCATGTAATATGAAGCATAACTTCTAAGCATCAAAGGGAGTTTCTTTTAGAACAGATGAGGGCCTGACAAAATGCCAAGGCTTGCTTTGGCTGCTAGGCTTGGGAAAGTCAGAGCTGGAGATTGTCATTTGAATAATTCACAGTGATGTTACTTAAAGTCATGAGAATGGGTGGCATCTGTGAAAAAGATAAAAGAGCATAGGTAACATTTTGGGAATAGATACATTTAATGGGTGACAAGGCGGCTTTTAAGGGCATAGGCCAAGCTGGTGCTACAAAAGCAATCATTTCTATTCAGTGGCTGGAGAGGGTGGACTCAGGGGCTGGAGCTACCCGCACTGTTCCACAAACTGGACCTACTGGTGAATTTCAACTAATATGAGGCAGAGGAGGGAAGAAGCCAGCAGATAATTTTTTTTCTTCTTCTCCATCAAGGATTATTTAAATAGAAGTTTCCCAGGCTCTGCAGAGACAACCTGTAAGGTCAGGCGACTAGCTCTGTTGGTTGGGAGGTTGTGGTGAGGTCAGAGATCCACTGTTGGGTTTTTGCTCTAGTTCATTTCCTCTCTGACTTCTCCTTTCCTTTATTCTTGTTCCCCTGGATTCCCTGGTCCCTAAAGCATGAGCTGGTAAGTCTTTTTTTTTGCTTTTACTTCCAAGGGAACCTGAGATAAAACATCTTCACTAAATACACCATCTCTTGTTCACAGCACACTGAATGCCTGTAGCCCTAGGCCTTGAAGTTCTCAAAGAGTGATCCCTTGGCCAGCATCATCAGCATCACTTGGGGATTTGTTACAAATTCAGCCTCTCAGGCCTTACCCCAAACCTACAAAATCAGAAACTCTGGTTGATTTGCATGCATGTTAATAATTGGGAACAGCTGCTTTAGCCAAAGGGCTATAAAACTCTCATTCATGGGCTATCTGCCTGATTTTGTAAATAAAGTTTTATAAGAACAGCCATTCCCATTTCCTCACTCATAATGTATAGTTGCTTTTATGCAAAAGGCAGCGTTGAGTAGTAGATATAGTCTAAAATGTTTCCTATGTGAAATTAAGACAAAGTTTGAAACTCTTAATCCCCGTCCAACTGTGCACTTCAGCTCCCCACAGGTGAGTTATGTTCTTACCAAGAGTCAGTGGTTTCTTCTCCAATCTTATTTGTTATCAACAAGGGCAGCTGGAGACTTGAGATGAGTAGCTGGGACATATTACTGTGGAAACACATGTATACACTATAACTATAAAAGACTGCAAGGAAATAAGGAAGTTCCAGAAGAATTTTATAGTCACTTAGTGTTTAGGTTCTGACACCACTTTAAAGAAACCAGAACAGGGGATTTCAAGGAATGCACCCAGTGTATGATTTAGGATGGAATGGCCATTTGGAACTTTAAGCAGAAGAACCATACTTAAAGAAGAAATAACCCCATAACAAAGATTGCTGAATAAGTAAAAATAATCTAGATATTTTGATTGTTTTTGTGATTCTGGCTTTAAATAACCTTCTAAATTAAGTGATGAGAGAACTTAATGAGGCAGGTAAGAGGGTTTCTTTTAAGCTATGTGAAAGTAAATGACCATACATGGTGCCCACAGGTACCTAAAAGTATATTATGGCCCTTCACCAGAAGTTTCTTGAATGTACTTTTTTGGACCCATGCACCAGAATCAGGATCACTTTATAGATTCTTGGAAAGATCCCCAGGAGCCTTAATTTTAATGGCCCCATGATGCTTCTTACACATGCAAAAGAACCCATGGTACAGGATAATCACCCATTTAATTATTCAAGTTCAAGTCATTAAGTAAGAACAGCCCAAACTCAGAGGATTATATGAAATCAGCCAATGCAATTCTTAATTCTTAATTCAATTCTTAATTCTTCCATTAAAAATGTGTTATTGCATGTCTACAACTTCTTTAAATTCCTTTGGTAGAATAATAGGTAGATAGGTTTTAGATTTGTTCTAGTTTACTCTACAAAAGCCTTCACTGAACAGTGATTAATTTTTTTAGTAGTTAGAGGAGTCCCAGAGTTGATCTATCTAAACCCTAAAGCTGTAAAGTGTGAAGTATAAAATAGGATGTAGATGTGTGTCTGAATGTACATATGAATATATAATGGAATGTTAACCTTTAAATCTTGTCCAAGGCACCAAAATAGAATAGGCATGAAATATGAAAAGTGAGGTGCCAAACTCCAAGAGCAAATTTCCATGTCAGGGACTGAGATGGGATGAGATGGCTCAAAATTCAGGGAGAGATTATGGGTAGAAAGAGTAGTGTAGAGCCTTCCTGTGTAGGTCTCCTTGGAGAGACTGGCTACTGTCTAGTGCACTGATTCACATTAGAGAAAACTAAGGCTGTATGCATAAAGTGGAGGAGGGGAGAAGGCAGGAAGTGGGGTGTGGGGGGAGTAAGAGAGCTAGCTCTCTATACCCCTTGGATGAACTACCTCCTGCTAAGGCAGTTTTCTGTAAAGACTCCATTTGACATCTTCAGGGAGGAGAGCCGGGCTTTGTGAAACATTAGTAGGCCTAACCAAGAACACCGTGAGGCAGAGGAGCCCTGGCCACTGGAACCCTCTGGAGAATCTCAGGAAGCTCCCATGGGAGAGGAGGCAGCCTCAAATTTTTTTCTGCAGAGAACCAGTCTCCTTGCCCCACAGGCATTTCTCAGCACCCTCCCTGCTCTGTTCTTTCTTTGTTTCCCGCCTCCAGCCTCAACCTTGGAAAGATTGCAAAATATCAGCTGGTGAGTGGAGATAGAATGAGGGGAGAAAGAAAGCAGAAGCTGAGCAATCTTCCTGAGAGAGACGCTACTGAAGAGAAGTCCCGGATTCTGGTTCCTCTGGAGTTTCCCCCCAGGGCTGGAGAGGATCACCCCATTAAGCAAACCCAAAAGAACTCTGGGAAAGAAAAGATATGGTGCACTTTTAATTACATCCCCTGTGCCTGGCCAGCATGCCCTTTGTATTTGTGTGCACTCACTGGTCCCGAAGATGGAGGCCACAGACCTTCGCAAAGCAGTGGAGACTCAGGCCCTTGAAATTTGGAGGGGGGATTTTGGAGGCATTGAGCTGTTGCCATCACCTGAATAATTTTAGCAAATCACTTGAAGAAAAACCTGATGAAAAAGCTTCTTTGAAACAATTGTGCTCTGAATCTCCTTATGATTACCTTTGAGGGTGGATATAATCAATTGTCTGCTTGAGATGGTCTTTAACGAAAGGTCAAACATATTTTTCCTAGACACTCCAGGGAGAAATATTTAAAAACCCAAATAACTGTCTCATGATGTCACAGGTATTGTTTTTAGCTTTTATGAGCTTACATCATTTTCCTGAACTCAGCCCTATGTGAATTACTGTCTTATGTCGCATGCTGCATGTTCTTATGTTTTACTGTAATCCAAGTATTAAAATTTTGTTACGATATTCATGTCCCTACAAATCACAGTAACTGCCTATGCTGCATATGGCCTGTGTGTTGTTGCAGACCTGCTTTCTGCTCCTCTCCACCCAGTCTTAAGGGTATCTTGCAGTTCTAGGAGAGCAGTTAAATCTGAATGAAGTTGGGCATTCCTCGGCTTTCTCTCCGGGGGGCTCCCAGGCCAGCTGCTCCCTGACTAAATGATGCTGATCCTGTCTCAGAGCCCACGGATGACCACACCAGTGTGCTCTGAGGGGATTCCCTGCTCTTCCCTGTGGCCTCCCTCACCTCTGAATGTTTTCATGTATTAAATTCCCCTCCAGTTGCCCAACGTGAGTGTCCCTTCTGTTTCATGCCAACACTGACTGATAGGATACCCTGCTGGTTCTGTTTGTCATCCCACATATAACAATGCAGTACATATTAAAAATGTGATTTTCATAACAAGAAAAGGTTCCTTAGAATCACCGGGCTTACATTTCTTTTAATCTTGACCAGCTTTCATGTAAGGATTTGAGAACGTCTGTTTCTTACCTGATCCCAGACTTCCTGCTATCTCCCCAAACTTTGAATTGAGGCAAACCTCAAAGTTCTGTAGGGGAAACTTTGGAGAGGAAGGAGATGAGGAGCCACATGGAGGAAGCTCAGAACCCTTCACCCCAGCTCCCATCAGAATAGCTTTCTTTTCATCTGTTCTTTAGGTTGAGCTTCTTTGTAAGAATAAGTTTGTTAAGTTTGATAAAAGAATTCTGCGGTTTAAAATGGGTGAAAATCAGTAGGCTTAGGCATGGAATAGTCGCTTTGAAGTGTAAATCAGTTATCCCGAAAGGCTAGTACCTTATCAGGCATTACCAAATAATCAGAATCATTCCCAACCAGGGCTTAGCAGCGTCCAGAGCTGGGTTGAAAGTGTTGTCCCTTGTATTTGTGGAGGCTCTAGGTGACATGGTCATACTCAGGAGAAAAGCTGAGCCACAGATTCCCTATGTGAAGACAAAAGAAACTCACACCCATTTTTCCTCCTGACTATCGGTCTGACGGGCCTATCCAAAGACGAAGGGGCTGCATCACAAGAAGAAGAGCCTGGTGACTGGCACTTGGCTGTGAAGAGAGATTGTGAGAAAGGTGGCCCCTAGCTGCTCATTTATAGAGCTGAGAATCATTCTGTAGGCTTGCTCCTCCGCAGTCCACACATCCAATTCATCACCAGCTACAGTGACACTGCTTTGGAATACATCTCAATACTGCTGCTCTTCTCTCCATTATTTCTTTCCGTCTTGGACACTTTTCTTTCCCATCTGTCACTTAACTCAATCCTTCGGGACCTGGCTTAAAGGTTTCATCCTCAGAGGAGTCTTCTTTTCTACACCAGCTCCCCATTATGATCTCTCACCTATTCTCTAGTTTTTCTTCAGAGCTCTCAGCATGAATTATAATTATGAATTTATCTGTGGTCCCAGGTTTAGTGTGTGACTCTCTCAATACTTCATACAATTAGAGTATAAAGACGAAGCCACAGAAAGAAGTGAGGGCAACTGGAAATATAAATATCCCGGGCTTTTATTGGTTGTTTTATGATTGTACAAATGTTTACTTTTAGATAATTAGACCCATTTGGCCTATCAGTAGTTCACTCGTGGATTCAGAACCATTTACTTTATAACTACTAGTGCTGGCCTAGATACTGGGGATTCATAGCCGAATTGAACTGGGATGTGGTGTTGTGACTAGGGATATTTGAGTTTCAGACCTTGTTTTTGCAGCACAGTTTCTTACACTCCTTCTCTAAACAGGTTTATTTCATCTGAGTCAAAAATGCAGCAAGCCAAGGGGTTGTTTTAGCAGCATTGGAATAATCCTTTTATTTTAAAGTGACATCAGACATTGATACCAAGAGGGCAAACTCTTTCACGCTGGCTTTGAGTGCGCTTCGGTTTTTTTCTTTGCTCTGGCAGGAGTAAGTGTGGCGTGACTCCCTTATTATCTTTCTTTCTTAAATTATCCTGCTATGCAGAAGAAAGGGATGAACCATAGACCTATGTGTAATCTTCCAGTGATCGAAATAGAATCAAATATTGATCACATTTACATGATTGAGGATGAATCATCCCTCTACTGTCTGATACATTTATTTCATTGAAGAATTGAAAAAAAATAAATCCACAAAGGCATATGGAATCTTTTGTGTATGGAAGTTTCTGGATTTTGGACTAATTATAAAGCAACTTCAGAGTACCTCATTGATACTAGATTTGCATGAAACCTGCAAGCCAAACCACTTGATTCACATGAGATGGATTTCATGACAAGAGCTCCGTTTGGTTTTACACAGGTGTCTTTAATGTCCATAGAATTTGGTTCTTCACAATAAGTAAACTGGGATGCTAAGCCAAAGAACAAGAATAGTCCTTAAAATTTTAACATCTGAACTGACTCTGGCCTTCCTTGGAAATTTTTTAACTTGATTAGAACCTTTGCCTCTAAGATTTTGAAGTTTCTTGAGACCTTTGATTTTTGTCCTTTTTTATTCTCCTCCAAGTTCAACAACAACATCAACACCACACATTTGTCCTTGGGGCCCCTAAAACTGGAAATGAGACTAGTACATGTAGTATAGTATGTATATCAAATAATGTCAATATGTCAACGTTGCTGTGTTTTTTTCTGGCATGGGCATTGAACCCAGGGGGACTTTGCCACTGAGCTATATCCTCTTATGCCCTTCTTTATTCTTTATTTGAGGTAGGGTCTTGCTAAGTTGCTGAGACTGGCCTTCAACTTGTGATTTTCCTGCCTCAGCATCCTGAGTTGCTGAATATTGTTGTCTTTAATTAGACAGAACATAGGATTTTTATTGACTAGATTAATTTCTTTCTAATTAATTCTTTCTAAAAGTAGAGTTAATAATCAAAGCACAGATAAATGGATATTATTTATTCCTGTTTTTCTTACCTCTTGGAGTAACACCTGTCTGCTGCAATGGAAAACTGTAATTACTGGTAGCATCAGTGTCAGATTAAAATAACTCAGTGCCATATTCTTATTTATGAATCACAATAGTAATATAATTTAAAATATTTCTTCTCCTCTGGGGGAAAAAAATAACACACTGTAACGTTAAGCCTAAAAGCACTGCTCTCCATCTAAGAGCACTGATTCATTGCCTTCCTTTTTTTTCTTTCGTTTTTTTCAAGCCTAAACTACTGTAATTCTCCTTTAACTGGTCTTCCCACTGGGCAAATTTAACCTCCAAACGGTATAAAGCTCTGCAGCTCATCTTTCCATTTGGAAACTAGCTAAATCTGCATATATTTTCTTCATGGAAGAATTTACCTTGCCTTCCAGGGGAGCTCCATGGTGATTTAAAAACCTTATCATTCAGTCTTTGAGCCTTCTGGGGTCAGGCTTCTACCAGAGGACCTCCAGATAGCACATACCCCACCGTCGCCACACCAAGAATTTCTGAAGGACTCTTAGCGTTAATCAGATAGGTTTTAGTACTAAAACTTTTGCATTTGTTGTCCTGACACTTGGAATGTTTATCTTTTAGCCAGGGAGTATTTGCCAGTCTGCTTTTAAGTTTCAAACCAAGATAGAAGACACTTTTTATTTTTATTTAGCTTTGAGCATGCTACTTAAAAGTGTACTAACTAGGTTTTTTTCCCTCTAAGTTGGAAACTTTATCGAAATAAATATGCTCTAGAGTTTAGAAGTAGCATGCCGAGCTGGAGCCCAGATTAAATTTGTGTGGGCTCTTGAGCTGATATTCCAAACACTACTTGAGCCAGACCTATAGCATTTGATGAGTATGTTGTGAATTGGGGATAAAAAAATGGATGGAGTTCTTATGAAAAATACTGGAAGAAAAACATTAGCAGCCTCACTCAGTTCAGGATAAGAAGTATGTCATAGACATTTATGCAGCTGGGCATGATGGTACAAGCCTGTAATCTCAGCCCCTTGGGAGGCTGAGATGGGAGGATCACAAGTAGGAGGCCAGCCTCAGTAACTCAGTGAGGCCCTAAGCAACTTAATGAGACCCCGTCTCAAAACAAAAAAATAAAATAAAATAAAAAGGGCTGGGGATGTAGCTCAGTGCTCCCGGGTACCAGCAAAACAAACAAAAAACATTCATGGGGAAATCTTCCTCACTTTGGAATTTCTCTCTGATCACCAGAATTGTAAACATCACCCAAAACCCCAAATTAATGCGCATACATATCACTCAGCCTTCATGTATGTTGCGGGTGTTGCCTTCCCAGGGAAACCTTTCTGAACTCAGTCCCTTCCAGTGACTCTGAGCTCATCTGTTCAATTGTTTGTTTCCATCACCAGAATGTCAACATTTGGGGGATGAGGCTGCTACCTTGTTCATTTCACTTCTGGAGCTCAAGACCCCTCTCATGGTTTAAAATGTGTTTGTGGATGATAGATCTATCAGTGTACACTGAAGTTGAACAAATTCTACATTAAGAACATAAATTGAGGGCCATGCTGCTCTGAGACGGAGAGGAAATGGTTCTAAGACTTGCAGGCACTCTGGGGAATAGGAAAAGCTAGGACACCCAACATCTATCATTTCTGTTTCTTCTGGCCAGATAGGACCACTTGGGACCGTGACTACTTGCTGGCTCCAGTGGGGGCTGTGAATGACCTGGAATGCCTGTTGCCCAGAAGCTGCACATTGTTTTTCTAACGTATCTAGCAAAGCGCCCTTTGGCTTCAGCGCCTGGCTGGAATCCCTGGTCTCTCTTTAAAGATACACCCCACAGAGGCTCTGTGATTGCCTTCTTCCTAGGAGGTGGACTTATATCAAGGAAAGAATGTCTCAAATGTGTTACTTGGGATCTGTGTGGTCTTGACCAAACCACTTACCCGTCTACTTCCTCATCAGGGAAATGGGGCTTGGTAGACCTAATGCAAAGGGTTTTCAGGGATTGAGTTGGATATGAATCACAGCCATCACCATGCCCCGGTCACTGGTGTATCTCCAGCAAAAGCTGGGTTCTGTTGTGTACACTCACTACCAGAGAGGTACACGGCACTGCTCTGCTGGTTTGTGTGCCTTGGGAAACGAGGAAAACTTCATTCCTTGAGGTGACTGCACTGAAATGGCTGGGTTTCTTTTTATCTGGGCACCTTTGTCTGAGTCCCTGTGTCTCTGTAGAGCTGAGTCCAGGGTAGGGAATATTCAGCTTCATCAGACACATCTTTGTAAGTAGGCATGGTCTTGGATGTGGTGATGGTCTTTGAATCAAGTAGTAGCAGTGGGTTGGGATTTGTGGGTGGGATGAGGCTGCATCATGAGTAGTGCTCTGTATCTACTTCTGCTTAGCAGAGACATCAGAGGTTTAGAGGGATTCCATGCCAGAGGCCAGTGGGCAGATGGTATTCATGTTTAAATAGCAAACCCCTGGATGTCTGGGAAGCCTCGATGCCAAGTAGAGGGCCACAGGTGACCTTTCATGACTCTGATTTCCCACGGAGTCTGTGGCTTGTCCTGGGCATCAGAGGGACTTCCGGGAAATCGTATCGAGACTACTTGTCAAATTAAGACAAATTGCAGAAGCAAGTATTGCAAGGGATTCCAGGCATCTGGAAGATCTGGTGTTACACCTCAAAGGTTTGTAATTAGGAAGGCAAAGCTCCACCGGAAGAGAGAGCTGACTCCATGTGTCTGCTTCTTCCTTTCCGTACCACCCAGTCTGAACACGTCCCTTCAACAGAACAAGAAAACATTTGATGATGACGTCATCATGAATGCCAGGAGAAATAAACTGAATAGACGCTCAAGAAGGAGTCAAAAGTGAGCAAGTACTGACAAGCAAGACTTTCCTTTGAAGGAGGCCTGAAGGGACACTGGATGCTTTGGACCCAAATGAAGGCAAGGACTCCCACCTGGAGGAACAGGACAGAAGCTCTGTTTACTAAAAAAACAGGCTCAGGACTGAATCTGACACATAACATAAGGGGCACGGTGCATGATACGCACTCCTGGGATGTGGGAACAGCCTCAGAGAAGATTCAGAATTGAGTCATTCTTGCCTGGTGCTCTCTGATAATTAGTCAATACTGTTGTATATATTTAAAATGAAGTCAGTCATTTCATATGCAAAGGAGTTTCTATCCGAACTTTTCAAGTCAGATGCATTAGAGTAGAAAATATTTCTTTTTGTATTTGAAAGAGGATTTCTTAACCACAAGGTTCTGAGTAATATGTACATCATTTCATTTAATCCTCACCATTCTATATTGTCCCATATTACATGTGAGAAAACCAAGGCCAATAGAAATTAAATAACCTTTTAAGGTAACAACCTGTCAGAGGCCAAGATGGGATTCAAACCCAAAAAGTCTGGCTTTTTAATCCACCCCTGTAGCCCACAACATTAAACTGTACTTTCCATGGAGAAATAGTGCAACATCCTCCTGAAAAAATCAGGAGCTTGCAATCATTCTTTGGAAAAATAGTTCTATGGTTTGAGTTAGATATTTCTAAATTAAGCAAATAATTGCACAACCTTTCACTTTGCCTGACTGTTAGACTTATGTAATACACCATCCACCAGGAGGAGACATTTTAAAGTCACCTGGCCCAGGGATATATTGTTTGTAAACCCATAACATTTATATCTGACTTTTTCATAAGGGAATTAATACAAAATATTACCTTCAGTTTCTCTCTCTGTTGTCAGTAATATTAGACCTTTATAGCATTCTTTGAAGGATCAATTTGGGAAACTAGGGACCTCTATCAAGCTTTAATTATTGTATTGTAAAACAGGAGAAAATTATGTGGCTAGATATTGAGGATAAAAGACATTTACACTAATTTGATCTTTTGTAGTAATTTATTTTAGAATTCTCAGTAGTAACATTAATCTTCAATGAGTTATTTGAGGTGATATTGGATTCCAAAAGTATTTTCAGAAGAATTTTATTGTAGTCGGAGGCGAATTATCTATCTTTATTTGAATGTTAAGTGTTGTCAAATGGCAATTTTATGAAGCAAAGAGAATTTCTGATGGCCTAAAAATTTCAGCAAAGTTATTGGCATTTGTAAGGTTAATTTAATTAATTTTCATTCTTTCCAGTGACTCTAGAAGTAAATATTTTATAATATTTTAGAATTTCACATGAATTTTTGGAATTGAAATTAGTTTTAATGAAAGCATATTGTAATTATGACTTTATTTCTGCTGTGGCATTGCTGCTACATTGAGTATTATGCCAGGCAAATATTACCTGGAAAGGAAGAAAGTTAGCTACTGGATTTATCACTCAGATAACACAGGGACATGGGAACCATTTAGGGATAATATTTTCTCACATACAATAAGTGCAGTCACTGGTTGATGAATAGACCATAATAGTGTAGGACTGAAAATCTAGACTTAAGCCATTTTAGACTCCTGCAAAATTTGTAGTAATTAGGAGAATTGAAGTGCAAGGAGAAGTGTCACCTCACAAATCATGCCTTCATGACAGTGGGTTAGGGCTGGCTTTGCATACCAAGAAACTCCGTGTACTTTCACTTTCCCACAAAGTTTTCTATGATGATTATTCCTGGTGAAAAAGATTCCTAATGAGAGCTTTGGGTGTAATTCATGCAGGCTCATATCCAGGCTGAAATAATCTGCTCCCAGAGAGTGAATGATGGTTTCCTGTCTAGTATGGGGAAGACTTGTATTAGGAAAAATTCCCAACAATAGAGGTGTTTCTGGAAATGGCACCAGAAGAATAAAGTGATTGGTGCATGGTTTAACCCATACATGGATCTGAGGAATTCAACTTTCTGCCCTTCCTACTTCTAGCCTGTTCTCCCTATAATTGTGATTACTTTGGGAGGTACAGAGTGGGTTCCACCTTCTTTGGCAATACAAATCGTAAAGTATCTCCCTTTGGTCTTGGAGAGACACAGCTTCATATAGCCTGGAATAAACCAAGCCTGCAGTTCAAATCAGCAGAGACTGGCCTCTAAGGCTTCAGACTCTTTGGTTCAGCCTACAGCAGTTTCTGAGTGTCCATGTGAATCTCCATGTTACAGAGACATGACAAGACTTTTTAAGGCCATTGGTGGATTTTTTTAAACTATTGTTTGATTACTTATAACTACAATGACTTATAAAGCATTGCTTAAAAATTGCAATTATGTTTTTTGATCATTAAAAATACACATATAGATGGTTTAAATAATTTAAAGATGCTTTCTTAAGTTGTATTCAGATTTTTAGAATCTGGAAACAATGATGAACCCTGTCTTCAGATTGTCAATGGCAACTAATGATGTAGGGAATAAAGCTAATAACATGACCCTAATTTGTGGTTTTACTATTTTGGAGGCTTAAAAGATTTGGTTTCCATTCCAGGCTAACATCATCAGGCCCTCTTCAGAGTTTTGAGTGTTTAATTGATTATCTACTTAAGAAGCAGAGCGGACCTACAGCTATTTCTTAAGAAAACTCCTGATTTTGCCCGTAGGTATTTCTTCTGTCTTCCCATCCAGATGAACTTCTATTTTACTACTTCATAATCTGTCAACAATGTGAATCTGTTGTATGAAACTGCTTTCGCCAGGTCTTTGAAAAAGATAAAAACTTAAATTGCAAACTTTTATCCAAGTCAGCTGGAGAGTGATAATGTTCTTTGTTTTATATTCATTGGATCTCAGGTGCACAGATTGGATTGTGATCCAATATCCTTCTTAATATGGAGTGATGACTTTGAAGGACTTTTTTTTTTTTAAAGCAATGCAGATAGTTCATCTATACCTTAGTTGCTTCTAGAAAACTGAACATGCAGCTAAGCTTAGGCTGTTCATTTGTCCCTGATAACTCTTAAGACCAATTGGTAAAAATCTGTGTATACATACTGTGGAGGGTGCTGTGGGCACCATCCTGTTTCCCTTCAGCACCAAGGCACTCATTCCCCAGCTTCAGCATCTCTTAGCTGATTTTTTTTTTCCTGGGATTTATCATCTTGTTCAAAGTTATGCCCCACCCCTGGTTGATGTGGTGGTGGAAAGTTCCTGTACTTCATCTCAAGAGAGCTTGGGGGAGAACTCGGAAGGCCTGTTCTACCTTCAGAGCCACTTCTGTGAACCACTGAGGACAGACCCCTATTAAGACTGTCACTGTTTTGCTTCTCCCTCTGCCATCCCATTCCCCTCACCCCTTCATTGCTAAGAACATAAATAAATCCCTACCTACAAATCTCCATCTCAGAATCAGTACTGTACAACATCTCACCTACAACAGGCTCATTCATTGCTTATTTATTTCCCTGTGTACTCATCTATTCATCTGTCCACCACCCATTCATCCACCATTCATTTATTCATGTACCAAACACTAGTTATCTATTACTAGGAGTAAGAGAAAATCTAGAGAATACTGTCATGGTTATAGCTAAGTAATCATATAATAGAGATGAAGAAAAGAAAAAGAAGGAAGAAAAAGGAAATAGTGAATAATTGAAAACATGTAAAGTGTGAAGTATTTCAAAGGTTTATTAAAATGCTATTTAAGCATCCACTGTGTGTCTTGAAAAAAATAAACTATATTTGCTCTGTAATTGCTTGAATCATACATCTTTTACCTTGATTAGCAATTTCAATCAAGCAAGACATTACTGAGCATTTTCAAATAAAACATTGCATATTTCTCAACCAGGAGTCCTCTATTCAACCTTTCTATTTTCTAACCATTTTTGATTTGCTAGACCAGGGTAGTAGTATTTCCTATAAAAATGTTAATCTCTCTAAAATACAAAACTCTGTAAATATGAATAAAATGAAATGGTTAGGATATTTCCTAGCTCTTTGTACTTTTAAAATTATTTTAATTTGCTCTACTTTGAATTCTAAACTTATTTCCCCTTTGCTCTTTTGTTTATCTATGTCCATGTTAGAGTACTCTGTTTTGTAACAAGTGTACTTAGATTTTTAAATATCAAAGTTGCTTTAAAAAAATAGGCTTGGTCAGACATCTGAAAAGTTTAAATCCATTGGCGGAGCAATTTGCTGTTCTTTTGAGAGTTGCATCTGAGAGCTACTATTGCTTGAGTTCGGGTGGAGTTACTTGAGTTAGTGGAAGCCAAATCTGGTTTCTGTCTTGAAGGTTTTGTGAATTTCCATTGCTGAAGGCACGATAGTCTTCTATAGCACTTCAAATTCAGCCATCTAGATCTATGGCCTTTGTTTGATTTCTGTGTTTCCACAGCCCGTTTAGTCCCTGTGGGATCTCGCCTTCTGTTTTTTCTGTGGATTCCCCTTCTGCCAAACGAGCTTTCTTGCTACAATCACAATAGCTACCGCCTGTCAAAAGAGGCTTCATCACCATATTGAGACAGGAGTACCATATCAGAGATGGTGGTGAACGCGTTCGTTTCTAACGGCTGTAAGTGGCTGTTGCTCTGCTTGCCATCTGGGGCACGTTGGTTTTCCTTTTGTCTTCGTTTGTGGACCATGTGGTAGCTTGCGTGTCCTCTCTCTTCCCCCATTCATTTTGCCCACCGCTCTTATCCATCAACCCCCTTCGTCACTGCCTGCTTAATTTCCTTTCTTGCTGCTTTTCTTATCAAGAGCATTGCCAGAGTAAATAATTAATGCATGCAAAGTATTTTAAAATCCTTAGAAATAGAAGGGAACAATGCTTTTAATCTGAATAAATATTCTGAGGCCCACATTGAAATGATTCAGGAAAAAAAAAAACACAAGACTGCCCTTTCTATGACAAGTTGCTATTTATCTTAATAATGAGATGCACTCTCAATCATGTATATTAATTTACTATGAATTTACTTGGCTATATTAAACTATTCTTATTGAATCCAAATATAACTAGAAATATACTTTTTGGAATCAAAACCAAGCATGGACATTTTAGCTGGACATATTTTTATGTCATACGTCCGTACAAATGGCTTATCTAATTTACATCTAGGCTTTCACATGGCTCCCCACATTTGCCACAGAGCGTCACCTGGAGGAGTCATAGGGCATTCAGCTAACAATGCTACTATTGGATGGCCCTTTAGAACAGGAAGTGAGGAAGAAGCCCATAGCTACTGAAATTTACAAAAATGAATTTTAAGTAGGCAGATTTTAATTAACCCAGAATAGAACTTGGCTAGCAAACCAAATTGTTCTTCCTCCTACTCATTTTGGAATTTCTGAAAAAAAAATCACACAGAATTGGTGCACACATTTATATTCAAAATTGTATCTGGATGTAGTCCATTGCACTTGATATCAGAAATTAACAACTTTAATTTCCAATTCTAGATCAGCGATTACATTGATCCAGAGAAGCACATATGGCTAACTCATCTGTAAACGAGATCTCTCACCATTCCCAGCTGGCTAGCCTGAGGTGGGGAGGCGCTTGCGCTCTCTCTCTCTCTCTCTCTCTCTCTCTCTCTGTAAAATACCATAATTATTCTAGGTAAGGCAGAGATTCCTGGGGAGAACTAGGTTATTTTTTGTTATTTTTGCCCATTTCTAAAACAGAGTTTCTCAAAATGCAATCTATGGGTGATCTGCTTCAGATTTCCTGCAAAAAATCCAGATACTCTGGCCTCACCCAAACATACAGAAATAGGATCTCTGAGGGCAGGGTCTGGGAATGAGCATTCCAGTCCTCTCCCAGGTCATTTGGATGTAATTCAGTCTGAGAGTCACAGTTCTAAAACACATAGGGTTTTCCCTCTGAGAATTTGGTATAAACCTACAAGCCAACACTAAATTATTTAAGAAATAAGCCTGCTGCGTTAAAAATAGTTTGAAAGAACTAAAACCGCAGAAGTGTCATACCATTCTGGTTGCCTTTTAATCCCTGGCACCCTCTTAAATGAAGGTATTAAACCAGTGTCTCTCCCACCCCGCCAGGTGCTGTCATGAAGGTATTTATTTGTTGAGTTTCGTTTTCATCCAGTTCCTCCAGTTTGAGTGGCTCAAGAGTTGGGATTGTGGGAAGCTCAAGGGCTTCAGTGTAGCACAAACTCTGGCTCCAATTTCATCTCTCTTGTTTCTTCTCTTGAGTTGGTTTGGGCCATTGATCTCTTGGTTCATAGAGCTTTTTTTTTTTAAAAAAAAAAACCCTTTGAGCACTATGTTTTTCACCCTTAAAAAGGGAGAGTGATAGCGACTTTTCAGGGATGTGTGAGGGTGTACCTAAAGGCTCCATGTGTTATGAAGGTTCTCCATAATATTAACCAATTATTTTCACCATTTGGCTTCACACAGGGACAGAGGTGTCTCACTGTGTTGAGGTGGAACAGAGGCACTGGATGAGCTTGATAAAGTCATTCACTGAGAGCATCCTGAGCTGCTGGGTACTGAATTCCATGTGCCACACCCAGTATGTGCTGCAGGTGCCTGCAGGCCTGGTTTCCAGATGTCTGGGCTCCACCCAGAGTCCCTCAGGACCTTTCTAATGTTTTGTGGGCTTCTGCCCACGGTCCAGCTTCTGAGTGCTTTGCTTTGAATGACCTGTGACTTTCTTCGGCCCCTGCCCTGGTGTCATGAGGCTGTTTCGTCTGAACACCCAGAGAGTGGAAAGTGCCTGGAAGTTTCTACTCTTCCCTTTCCCTCCAACCAATGATTGGTGAGTGTAGGAACCATCACCTTCACCTGGAGGTGGCATTGCCTCTGAAGTATGATTATGCTCCTGAGTTCCATAGAGAATACAGCTCAGGTTGGGGCTTGGCCTGGAACCCATTAGTTTTGCTTTGCTTCTTTCTGATTCTTGTTCTGCAGCCCTTCCTGTTTACTGGCTCATCTTGGGAATATTCCTGTAGAAATCCTTCACGCGAACTCCCATCTCATTTTCTGCTTTGGGGTTCCTCACTGAAGCACTTCTGCATACACACCTAGTTAGCGGGCTTGCTTAGATTCTGCAGGAATGTTCTCAGATCTCTGCAGTCCTATTAAGTACCCTGAGGTCATCCATAAACTGGTTTCTACATTTGTGTCAGGGTATAGAATAGGGGTCAGTAGGGTCTAGATAGTAAAAATTTCGACTTCTCAGGCCATGTACAACAATCTCTGACATGTGGCTGAGACTAGTTTAGAATATAGTTCCCCTTGCATTTACTTGTGGCTCACCTGTGTGTTTTTTGTATTCACGTCTGTGTGTCCCTCATTGGCTTTTCGTTGCAAGGCCAGGCTGATGGCCCCCTTGGGATGAATGGTGTATCCTTCAGTGCCTTAACTTCTGGGAATGAACTGAAAATGTGAGGCACAACATTACTGCCAACACCTGGCTCATCTCCCCAGCTGCTGGGGAGTTTTTTTTTTTTTAAAGTTCCCAGTGATTGCATTGTAATGGCTCCACTACCCTGTGGATACCAGCAAGACAGAATTCAGATCTGTGAATCCCGGTGGAAAACAAGCACTGCCAACACTCAGAAGAGTCATTAGTATTTTGTAGTCTTTGCTTTATTGTCTTGCCTTAGACTAGCAGCCTTCAGTGGATCGTTGACATTAATCCTACTCTGATATCAGTTTATTTGCTAAGTTGCGGAAATTCAGCATTAGCTGAGGTGAGAAAGGCTTATTTACATTCAATATTACTTGACATCTTTGTAATTTCCTCTTTTCATGACAAAGGGAGAATATTTACATTAAAAACACATCAGTAACCTTAGTAATCTCCTTGAGCAGACAAGGGTACATAAAATCAGGATGCTAGCAAAGACTGATGGCAGCACAAATGCAGTAAAGCCTGTTTGAGACAAATTTTCAAGCAGTGAGATTAAAGAAAAACCACGTAACATATGTAGGCCAGGGAAGGGGGCAGGTGCTGGGTGGTCTCTACCTTTATCTTTGTGAGAGAATCGTGGTTGAAAGAATGGCAGGGAATCATAAACCATACTTGAGATTCAGGTCATGGCAGTGAAGGAGTTAAGGAGGTTGGCAGCTGCAGGGTCATTGTTGCAATAAATCTGGAAGTAAAGCTTTCCTAAAAAATTGAATTTTTATGTAATATAAATTTAAATTTGTCATCAAATAATTCTTTTTGCTCTAAATAAAATCAATATTGGATTGCAACACCTACAGAGTCGAATGCATTAGGACATCGAGATGTAATTTGTACTGTTGATGTATTCATAACCCTCTCAACGTGTCTGCATGTGCCAAAATCAGAATAGTGGGGCTCAAGTATATCTCTGAGAAGCTTTTAGGGTGGTGGAGTTTCCTGTCTTTATGCATCCTGAGGGTAGACTGGAGGTGCTGGTATTTTGGCGGCTGCATAGTGGTTTGGGACACCTAGAAAAGAGGCCTGGTGGGGGCAGACCTCAAACAGCAGACTCAGGTGGGTCAGTTATCATCGGCACTGATGAAAACCCAGTGCTATCCCCAGGTTATCTCTGGAAGGTGACTTTTAAATCAAAATTAAGGTTATGAGGGATCCATCCTGAGACACCCCCCCGCCACAAGCTTTTGAGAGTAAGAAACTTTAAGCTATACCTTCCACAGTAAACAGCAGTTACATTTTTTAAATTTTGGAAATCAAATTCTTAGAGAAATGAAGATTGAAACAAAACAGAAATGATTTGGATCAAATTCCTATATCAGGCTGATATCATTTTGTCCAATTGCTCCAGATCTTGAACATCTATAAAAATTCAAAAATAGCACATAATATATAATAGTTATGTAATTACAATATAATAATTTACTTAATATAATAACATATTAGCTTTAGATTATGATTTCCAATCTATTTTAATGTACCTGTGTCAACTTCATTGAAATAGTCACAAAATTTAAAAAAACTTGTAGCCAGTTGTGGTGACGCATTCCTATAATCCCAGCGACTTGGGAGGCTGAGGCAGGAGGATTGAGAGTTCAAAGCCAACTTCAGCAAAAGCGAGGTGCTAAGCAACTCAGTGAGACCCTGTCTCTAAATAAAGTACAAATAGGGCTGGGGATGGGGCTCAGTGGTCTAGTGCCCCTGAGTTCCATCCTGGTATCCCCCACCAAAAAAACAAAAAACTGTTGACTTAATGGGTTAACACCAAAATGTGTGACTTTTTCTTCCTGTAAAATTATCATTACCATGTTTGAGGAATTCCAGCTTGAGTAGATGAAGAGCATTGCATTAACTATGCACCCAGGTGAACTATTCTTTATTACTATAATACATAATCTTTCCCAAGTCATAAAGGAGTTGGTGTTTTACATACCTTTCTCCACTACCGGCTGAGTACCTGACCCTCTGTCCCACAGGAAAGTCCTAGAACTACTAGGCTGTACTTTTCAGAGCTGCCCAAGCTTAAGGTCAAGCTGGGGACTCAAGAGCTGGGTGTTGCCCTCTCCACCTTGCTGGCAAGTGGAAGAAATTATCGGTACACCTGTGACAGGCCTTGGGTGAAAAGCAGGTTCACGTCAGAACAGGTTGAGACAGTCAAGAAGGGAAGTGGGGTCCAGGCTGCATGGAACGGCCCTTTTGTGTATGATAGAAACACACTAAACAGGAGTATCTTAGAAGTCGGTGAGTGGTAGGATCTTGGTAGAGAAGGTCACAGTTATTTTCATTTCTCTGAATTGGAAATGAGAATTCCCTCCAGTTCCACGCTCAGCTTCCCTTCCTCTCTGCTTGGGAGGCTGTGGCTTTCTTCTCTATTAAAACTCCTAAGATTTTCACTCTTGTTTCTAACATGAATTGTTCTACTGCACTGGCATCATCCTTGAGCCTTCCTCATTATCTTTTATCTTCCCTTTTTATATTTCTCACACACACTTTTCACAGGTTTTCATTAGTTATAGGACGAGATTGATGAACACTGCTGGATGCCGTGGGCAAAGATGAAGATGATGGACTTTGAGCTCAGCCACCTGGCACTACTCAACTCTGACAGCTTGAACTCAGCAGTTGAAACTCTTTGCCTTGTGGACTCTATATTTATCTGTGGCTCACAGGTGACATGAGGAGTTGGCCAGGGAAAAATCTTTATGTGAACAGTTAATTTGGGAGCATTTCACAGTCAGGAGAAAAAAAAAAAAAAGCCCATCCTATTTACCTATGACGATGCTAAGCCCCAGATGTCATTTCTCCTTTGTGCCTTGAGCACAGAAGAGGAGACAGAGAATCTCATGTTTGTCTAGTGTCTAGTTACAGAGCTTCCATTTCCATATCCATCTTATTTTCACACATCCTGGTACAAACAGACAAAAGCTGTTATTACAGAAGGTGAAGCTGATAGCTTTTAATACATCACATCCACTAGGATGAAGGCATAATTGCTACTTTTATGTTCATTTTACAGTGAATAGTAATTAGCCTTTGGCCCATTACAGTGTGTGAACATCGAATTACCCACCTGCTCTTGCCATGTCTCGTTAACTTAAACTATGTGCCTACAGCTTCATCAGAAAACGACTCCTTCCCCATCTCCCCGCAGGCATGCTACTTTAGATAACTTCATTTAGAAAAGCCACACAGACTTGAGGATGATAAGCTCCCAATTTGTCCTGAGAGTTCAGGACAAGGACACTTAGAGATGTCCTGAATTACAGTGGTTGGAATGCATCACATAACTTTTTGGAAATACAGGCACTTCCTCGGAAGGCCAGGCTGCCTTTTACTTTTGTCTGAGGCATTGTTTGTTTGGCTATTAGCTGATTTATGAAGATAATTTGATAACCATGTTACAAAATCAATGTGTGTACTCAGTCCCGGAGAAAAGGCAGGTCGATGATGAATAACCTTTTGCTGATTTGCAGCTAAAATTCCCTTTGGAGGAAGTGGGACCTGAGGTGAAATAATCAAGATTATCATCAAATAAAGCATAAAGGAAAGCGTACCTCCTTATGAAGTAAAAGTAAATACTTGTACACGATGCTGAAATTAGCAGAAGACTCTGATGCACAGTACACATTTAGGATCTCAAAGCTAGGAACAAAATTTGGACAATATTTAGTTGACCCAGTCAGCTTACAAAAGAGGAAATGCAGGTTTAAAATATAAAGCACCTTGCCTGTGTTTGGAGAAAATGCTTACTTCTTTCTTATAACAAATATTCAAGGGGTTCCAGTATCCAAAGGGAAATTTGGTGACTTTTCAGGTATCCAAATGGCAGTTTGATGGCTTTGTTTCAAGTTATGTCTTGAAAAGATATAACTGAGATAGAAAAGAAGCAAATAGTTTAATTTTGGGCTAAAAAGAACTCCTTGCTGGAATTCTGCCATACATATATATAATATATATACATATATATTATATATAAATTATATGCATAATTACACACATATTTATATATACACATAATTTTTCTTGTTATCATAAAGAGGAATTCATTCCTATGAGGAACACCAGCCATTGGCTAGTTCTGACACAAAAAGCATGAGTAGCTAAATTATCAAAAATCATCTGCCTTAAAAGAGCAAAAATTTATTACCTTCCATTTCTGGAGGTCAGAAGTCCAAAATCAAAGTGTCAGTGGGTGTAAAATCAAGACGTCAGTGGGTTGTGTTCCTTTTGGAGGCAAAAGGAGGCTACAGGGTAGGTTCTTTTTCCTTGCCTTTTCCAGTTTCTAGAATCTGCCCACATTCCCAACCTTGCTGTCCCTTCCTCTTTCTTCAAAATGCATCACTCTAACCTTTTCGTAGTTTGGGTTCTCAATGTAATCCTATTTACAAAGTCCTTTGTAGCCATTATGGTAATATAGTCACAGGTTCCAGGGACATGGATGTCTTTGGGAGAGTTCTAGTAGGGCTCCAGCAAAGGAATGAGACGCCAAATGCCGTGGGAAGTTCCAGTGATATCTGGTGTATGGTGCTGAAACAACGGCAGCCGTTGCCAGAGCTGCTCTGCTCGCTTGATTAGGTCTCAGGAAGTCTAGCAGGCCATCCTCCAGGGTTCCCCTAATGGATTGATCTGTGTGTGTCACAAATGCTATGTCACATTTGAGCAAGTTGTCATGTTGTGTTGCAGAAAGTGCTGGTTGGGAGATGTGGCAAGCTGAAAACTTAAAGTACCGTGAGGGACATTTTTAAGTTACGCTTGCTGACTGCCAAGACTGTTTAGGAGCCCTAGAGTGTTCAGTGAAAGCCCGTTATCTGCAGTAAGGAGAGACATGCAATGCTTGTACTTCAAAGGAAATCAGGATAATCTTTAAAAGTTTTTTTAAGATCTACTTTTATTTTTGGCCTGTGAAAACCCACAGATCCACAATAGAAAAATCAGAAGACACAAAAAAGAAACATTTTTATATAAAGTTTCTATAGACAGTTAACTAATTAAACTGGTGGTTTACTCACATCTTGTTTATGAAAAAAAAAATCAGTGAGAAATCTTGAGAGATTAGTGACGTACCTTCTAACTCAGGGGGCTGGATAAAATTGTCTCAGTTTAACAGCATCTTAAAAGGTTTGGTGTCCCTTGGTAAAGATAAAACATTTCAGCATTATCAATTAAAGGACTCCTGAAGTCTTTGAAAAGAGGACTTGATTGCTTAAAATACATGAAGGTCATGTTCACCCTGTAATAGTCAATGAGGAGTAGTCATTTGTTATTTTTAAACAGGCTGTCATTTAGCCATTATGAAGATGAATAACGTTTGTTATTATCTAATAATCTTCCTGTTGATTACAGAGTGTAGACACTTGTAGACCCCTTATGTGCCTTTCTTAGTTGCTAGATTATTAATGCTTTTGATTAAATTCTATAAACAAAAATTAAGGGCTTTGTTCTTCAAATCTCAAGACTGGCATCCAGGATGTTCAACCATGCCTTGGTCCATGGTATTTTGAGTTACATATGTTATTTGCCTACTGTTCATGCAACGTTGCAAAAACAAAGTTCATTTTTTAATATCAAGCAGATTGTCAATAGATCATATGCTGCCTCTATTAAGGTTAGTTTTTGGATGTCTGCCTTCTTGAAGAGAACTAATGAAGCTATAAGTTACCTGTGTGCCTTCATTTGGAGTCAGGCCTAATTATCTGGATCTTGGCCACATTATTGTCCGAGCCTTATTTCTAAAGCAGATGGAGTCACTCAGGAATGACTTCATTTGTATTAATTTGTTGCACCATCTTCTGCTGCTCATCTCAGAAGCACTGAACTGCCATTGTCACAGAAAGCAGGAAAAGACAAAAGGACTTTAGTCAGGAATTAAGAGAGAAATGAGGGGAGATCTATCTCTTCCATTCATGGATATCGATGCTCAAATCTTATATCAATTGAATAGTGGCCACTTGAGGGCAGTGGTATGGTGTAAGAGGGCAATTATGATACCTAAGATTTATGGGCTTTCATTTTTTAGAATAAGTTGGATGACAGATGTATTGATCTAGCAGTTTAAGAGGAGAACTCTGAGGCATTTCCCCCCCCCCTCCCCCGTTGTCAGGTTTTCAGTTGGCGTCCAAGAGCCCTGTGGGGCAATCAGAGGGAAATCTCCACCGCGACGGGCTCAGGATATCTTGTACCTTTTTGGAAAGAGCAATCTCTTTGTTATTTGTGGATGTCTTGGTTACAGTCTAAAGGCTGATCACATTTCTACCTCGAATTGAGGCTGGAATCATCTCCAGCATATAAGAAATTCTTAATTATTTTCATCAAACTTCTGTAGAGATAACAGGGGTGATTAGACAAAAGAATTTGGCTTTTGCATTGACAATTGATAGTGGTGGCTTCTTTGGCGACTGTTTTGTAAGCAATGGCTTTTATTTGATCAGTGGGATATGGCACTTTAGTATAAAAAGCCTTAGATAAAAATAACAACTGAATTCAGTAACCAAATTGCTACAAACACCTGCAACATAACGATTCTACTAACTTATCCAAGTCATCAAATTTATGATTAGAATGTATCTGTATTGATATCAAAATACCTGAATGGAATTTGAAAATTGACAATCTTGCTGTCTCTCATTATTTGAAGAACCCAAGATATAGAGCTGTTTTTTTAAATGAAAGTTTTATTCTCTTCAGAGAAATAGCTTCTAGGTATTAATGGATAGAAATTTCTGAAATTATAATATATTTACTTTTTTTAAGAGATACCTAAAATGGGAATTAAAAAGATAAATCATTGTTAAACATCGTTGTTGTTCTTGTTGTTTCACATGACAGCCACAAACTGGGTGACACAAATTTGTTGTCTCACAGTTCTTGAGGTAGAAATCCAAGATCAAGGTTTCCGCAGGGAAAATCTGGACACAGAACATCATATGGTGCTGTAGGCAAGATGAAGTGATGCTTCTCCACACCAAGGAACACGGAAGATTCCAGAAAACCACCAGAGTACAGGGGAGAGGCCCGGAACAGGTCTTTCTTTCAGCCCCCAGAAGAAACCAAACCTGCCAGTGACTTCCTCCTCGGTGCCTACCTGAACGTGAGACAATTAATTTTTGCTGATTAAGTCATCCAGTTTGTGATGATTTGTCTTGGCAGATACAGAACATCGTACACTCTTCTGTGATTCAGGTCTTGGTGGCTCCTTTTCTGTCCACCCAGTTTAGGTTGACACATCCTAAGCCTCTTTCACATATTGGGTTTCCTTCTTTCTATGTTTCTTGATGATTTCTCTCCTATACATGGTAAACCTTTTGAAAATGGACCTTGTCTTTGGTTACGTCCAGGTCTCCACCTTTGAGAACAGAGTTAGTACAGATGGGCAAATATATTTTGAAAAAAAAAAAGAACATTTTTTGATTCTTCCCCACATTATACCTCCCGTGATGTGAGTGAAAACACCAATTAATTAATAAAATATCATAAAAATTAATTTACAACATCCTTCATATATTAAAATTTTTTTTATTTTATGAAAAAAATTTAAGTTTTAAACTTCTAAGTCATAAAATCTTGGAATGTTACTTTGAATTTTAGTTTTGCTTTTTTTTTTTTTTAAAGAATAATAACTAGCAACAGCTAATAACGTAATTTAATTGGTGAAGGAATTGCATTTCAATAGAATTTATCACAAAAATGTAAAATAAACCAAATGCTTCATCTATTCAAAACATCTTTTATATGGCTCTCTAAAAGAAGATAATTTAATTTTAAAAGATCAGATGTATTGATTGAAATATGATTTCTATGGCACTTAATAGAAGAATGAGGCAAATGAAGAGGGAATTTATCTTTCATATTTGTTAATATCTGACTGGAGAACTGTTAGGGGTTAGTCTTAGTCATAATATAATAAGATTTGTAAGATTGATATATATATCTAAAATTATGTTCATTAAAATCATCTGGGTAAGATATCAAAATTTCTGACAGCCAATATTATGTTACCAGTTATGAAGTTTTGCAGAAATTTATAAAAGTTTGTCACTGAGCATGCTGTGCCCAAAAAAATTCCAAGGAGAAAATTTTTATTGAAGGATTTTGCCCCTTTTAATTGAGTAGTTACTGATGAAAACTTTTAATCTAAACAGAAGAATTTGGGTATTATTATTTTAATGCATGTTTGAACTATTATATGTATCTGCATGTATATTTGCACTATAGTATATGTTATGCCACATATATAGATGATACACACATAAATATAAGTACACACACACACACACACACACACACGTACATACACATACATACCAATCCTAAGTGTACAGCTCCATTAATTTTTGCAAAGTGAGCAGACCAGAGGATCAACCCTAGAGCAGCAAATTCCGTATTACTGGCTGGAGAGTAAGTTCCAAGGTTTTGACCACTTAGCTCCTAGTGCATCTGCCTTCTTTATGTATCCCAAATAGGAGCTCTAGGTCATACCTGTCTTTTCCCGTTCTGCGACTTCCTTTTTCACTCCTTTGATGTTGTCTTATTTTAGTGCAGCCCAATTCTGTGATCTTTTATTTAAGTACTATTTGTGTCCTGTTTAAGAAATCTTTGCCTGCCTCAGATCATGAAGCTATTTCCCCCAGCTTGCATCTAAAATCCTCATTATTTTATTTGTCCTATTTAGATAAATGGCTCACTGAAATTAGTATATATGTACAGTACCAGGTATGGTCAAAATTCATGCTTTGTTCTTTTCCATATGACTAGGCAATTGATCCAACATCATCTTTTACTTTTTGTTTTTTAATGGAGGAAATTTCTCTATTCAATTCTAGAACTTCACCATAATTTTCTATTATACTTAACAAAACTTTCTGAAATAGCTGGCAGCCTCATGTTCTGGGAAGGTACGACCCTCCCTAGTATTTAATGGATTTTGATGTGATAATCCATCTTCCTTCTTGTAGACGGCTAGTTCTTATTCTTTCTCACTGTGTCCCTTATGTTCATGACAACTCTTGGCCATCTTTATCTTCTGTCCAGGATCACTCACGTAGGTGCTGGGGTAAAGACACGCTTTATCTCTGTACTTAGGGCATTTGTAATCCAGTGGGAAGAAAACAATGGAGTAATCCCATAAGCAAGTATTTAATTACAAATTGTGATATATTCTATGGTGAAGTTGTAGGTGATTTTTAAAATTTGCTTCTTGGAAATTTCCTGGTTTTTGAGGGGAAGGTTTTGTGGAAGTGAAGGAGAGAGTTAAGCATTCAATATAGAGTGTATTAGAGGTTAAAATAAAACAAAAGATGGTGTAGAAAAATATTGAGGTGAATAAAAAATGTTATTAATTTGTTAGTTAACTGGTAACAATATGAAAATGATAAGTGCATATAAATAGTATGTTAAGTATAACTCATTTATAAAATAATTACATGTATAGAGAAAAATCTGTAAGGATTTACCTTTTGATTATTTTTAATATAACACTATTTTTTATTATCTAAGCTCTATAAGAAATATAAGTCTTAAAACTAGAATAAAATATAGAATTTTTATAAGTATGTTTTAGATGACCTTTTTGTGATGGTAAATGTATATAACATAACATTTATCATTTTAGTGCTTTTTATGTGTGCAGTTCAGTGGCATGAAGTATATTCACAATTTTGTGCAACTATCACCACCATCTATCTCCAGAACTTTCTCCATCTTTCTCCACTCAAAATCTGAATCCATAAAACAACAGCTTCCCATTTTTCCTTCCTCTCAGCCTCTGGCAGCTACTTCCACTTTCCTATGAATTTTACTACTCCAGGTCCCTTGAATATAGAATGTTTGTCCTTTTGTGTCATTTAGCACAGTATTTTCAGGGTTCACCTGTGTGGTAGCCTGTATCAAAATCTCATTTCTATTTAGAGCCTGATGATATTCTGTTGTATGTATAGATTATACTTTATATATTTATATATCAATTGGTATTTCAGTTGCTTTCACGTTTTGATGATTGTGAATAATGTGTCATGAACATTGTGTGAATAGAAATATCTGTTTTAGTTCCAGTTTACAATTCTCTTGAGTATATATCTAGATGTGAAATCACTGGATCAGGACTAGTAATTCCTTTTCCACAGTTTTAGCTTTTACATTTAAGTTTTTAATACATTTTGAATTAATTTTTGTATATGATAGGAGGTAAGTAGAATTCCTTTGTATTGTTATTTTTATTTTTGTGATACTGGGTGTTAGAAGGGATACTCTACTAACTGAGCTGCATCCAAAGCCCTTTTTTAAAACAATTTTGAGCTAGGACCTTGATAAATTGCCCAGACTAGCTTCAAACTTGTGATTGGAAGGGTCACTGGGATTGCAGTCTTGCTCTACTGCGTCCAACTAAGATTCTTAATTTGTGAAAATATTCAGTACAATAATTACGTAGATGGCAATTGCCAACATACTATCTGTGGTTTTCTCTTGGGTTGTGCTTATAGGTAATTTATCTTTAAAATTTCAGAATTTAAATAAAAAGACCTTAGTTTTATATTTTTAAAAGTGTGAATTATTTAGCTCTCACTACCTTAAATTATGTAACAAAAATCTTGAAATCTCAGGATGGATAACAACAGTTGATGTTTATTTCTGTGTGTTTTTCGCCCCCTTAACTATATTGGTGACTGCCAGTCGGCTCCTGTGGCTTGAATGCAGTCTGTGGTTGTAGAGATCGAGGTCTATGCCACGATTCTATGCATTCTGAGACTCAGGCTCATGGTGCTGACCTCGCTATGGAGAGGTGTATACAGTGTGGCGGACATCTTCATCACCTCTAAAGCTTTCCTCGTCAGGGTGCTGTGGATGTGGCTCTCACAGTCTACTTCATTCGCTGATATAACTCACATGCTGGAGGCCAAAGGCAATGATATAGGGAAAAATTCTACAGGAGAAGAAGAGAACAGATAATTTCAAACAATGTTATAATCTACCACCAAGTCTGTTTTCCAATGCTGTAAATCTTTTTCTTTTAATTTTAGGAAAATTTAAAAATAATTTTACTAATTATACAGAATAATGAGTTTCATTGTGTGATATATATAATATATATGTATATTATATAATATATATATAATGAATTTTGGTCATTTCTATCACCCATCTTTCCCTCTCCCCCGTCTCCCCATCTATCCACTAATAGTCTGCCTTCTACATTCATGTCATCTTTTTATTTATCTTCTACATTGCACATATGAGAGAAAGCATGTAATACTTGTCTTTCTGAATCTGGCTAATTTTGTTTAGCATAATGATCTCTAGTTCCATTCATTTTCCTGTAAATGATATGTGTTTTGTTTATGATCACATAGAACTTCATTGTGTATTTATTACTGAATTTTCTTTATCCATTCATCTGTTGATGGACACCAAGGCTGATTTCATAACTTGGCTCTTGAGAATTGTGCTACTGTAAACATTGATATGCAGTTATGTCTGTAGTATGCTGACTTTAATTGTTTCAGATATATACTAAGGAGTAGTATAGCTGAATTATATGGTTGTTCTACTTTTAGTTTTTGGAGGAAGCTCCATAATGATTTCCATAATGGCTGTAACAATTTACATCTTATCTATAGCATATAAGGACAGGATTTTACTGAGTTGCTTATCACCTCAAGTTGCTGAGGCTGGATTTGAACTCACAATTCTCCAATCTCAGCCTCCCAAGCTGCTGGAATTACAGGTGTGCTCCACCATACCTAGCTGTTATTTGTATTCTTGATAGCCATTCTAACTAGGATGAGATGGAATTTCAATATAGTTTTGATTTGCACTTCTATGTTGGTAAAGATGTTGAACATTTTTTCATATAATTATTGACTTTTTTTTGTATTTCTTCTTTTGAGAAGTGTTTGTTCAGTTAATTTGCCCGTTTATTTATTGATTGGGTGTTAAGTACTGATTTTTTGGTGTTAATTTTTTTTTTTTTTAGTTCTTTCTGCATATGAATCCCATATTAGAAGAGTAGCTGGCAAAGATTTTCTCCCATTCTGTAGGCTGTGTCTACACTCTGTTAATTGTTTCTTTTGCTGTGCAGAAGCTTTGTAATTTGATGCCTTCCCATTTGTTGATTCTTGCTATTATTTCCTGAACTCTAAGTGTCCTGTTCAGGAAGTTGCTTGTTCCTATATCTTGAAGTCTTTCCCTTGTGTTTTCTTCTAGCAGTTTCTGTTTTTCAGGTCCTACATTTAGGTCTTTCATCCATTTTTAAATCATTTTTTTGTGAAGTTTGAGAGATAACGAACGATCTAGCTTCAACCCTGTATATAAGGATATCCAGTTTTCCCAGAACCATTTGTTAAAGAGACTGTGTTAGAGTTCTCTAGAGTAATAGAACCATCAGGACATGTTTTTTTTTTTCCTGCATCTATTAAGATGATCATGAGAAATTTATACTTGATTCCATTTATGTGGTCTATTATGATCATTGATTTGCCTTTTGTTGAATTATGCTTGCCTCCCTGGTATGCAACCAACTTGATCATGATTTATGATCTTTTCAATGTACTGTTGAACATTGTTTGCAACTATTTTATTGGGTTCTTTTGGTGTGTGTTTATGTTCATCAAGGATTTCAGTCTATGATTTTCCTTCCTTCCTCCCTCCCTCCCTCTCTCCCTTCCTTCCTTCCTTCCGTCTTTCCTTCCTTTGTTGTGGTTGTTGTTTCCTTATCAGGTTTTGGGATTAGGGTGCTACTGGACTTAAATAATGGTATTGGAAACATCCTTTTCTTTTCTATTTCATGGAATAGTTTGAGAAGCATGGACTTAGTTCTTATTTAAAAGTAAATTCTGATGAAATTTATCAGTGAATCCTCTGATCCTGGAATTTTCTTTGTTGAAAGACTTTTTATTATTGCTTCAGCCTCCTCACTTCTTGTTGATGTGTTTAGAATTTTTATATTTTGTTTATTTAATTTTGATAGATCATCCGTGTCTAGAAATTAATCCATTTTGCCTAGAATTTCTAATTTATTAGGATATAAGTTGTCAAAATAGTTCTTATGATTTTCTGAATTTCAGTGGAATGTGGAATAATATCCCCTATTTGTCTCTAATTTTAGTAATTGGGGTTTTCGATCTCTTTCTTTGGGTTAGCTTTGCTAAGTGTTTATCAATATTGCTTGTCTTTTGAAAAAAACAAGTCTTTGTATTGTTCTTTTAGTCATTATTTTGTTAATTTCACCTCTGATCTTTATTATTTGTTTCCCTTTACTGGTCTTATGTTTCACTTGTTTTTGTTTTTCTAAGACTTTCAGCTGCATCATTAGGTTACACATTTGGGATCTCTGTTTTTATAACGTAGGCATTCATAGCTTTAAACATTCCTCTCAGAACTGCCTTCTTCCTATTCCACAGATTCTGGTATGTTGCATTTACATTTTCTCTTTTTAAAATTTATATATAACATCAGAATGCATTACAATTATTACACATATAGAGCACAATTTTTCATATCTCTGGTTGTATGCAAAATATATTCACACCAATTCCTATCTTCATACATGTACTTTGGATAATACTGTCCATCACATTCAAGCATCATTTCTAACCCCATGCCCCCTCCTTTCGCATCCTGCCCCTTTGCCCTATCTAGAGTTCATCTATTTCTCCCATAATACCCCTCCCCGCCCCACTACGTATCAGCCTTCTTATAACAGAGAAAACATTCTGCATTTAGTTTTTTGGGACTGGCTAACTTCACTTAGCATTATCTTCTCTAATTCCATCCATTTTCCAGCAAATGCCATGATTTTATTCTCTTTTATTGCTGAGTAGTGTTCCATTGTATATATATACACACATTTTTTTTATCCATTCATCTATTGAAGGGCATCTAGGTTGGTTCCACAGTTTAGCTATTGTGAATTGTGCTGCTATAAACATTGATGTGGCTGTGTCCCTGAAGTATGCTATTTTTATGTCCTTTGGGTATAGACCAAGGAGAGGGAGAGCTGGGTCAAATGGTGGCTCCATTCCCAATTTTCCAAGAAATCTCCATACTGCTTTCCATATTGGCTATACCAATTTGCAGTCCCGCCAGCAATGTATGAGTGTAACTTTTCCCCCAGATCCTCGCCAACACTTATTGTTGTTTGTATTTATAATATCTGCCATTCTGACTGGAGTGAGATGAAATCTTAGAGTAGTTTTGATTTGCATTTCTCTAATTGCTAGAGATGATGAACATTTTTTCATGTATTTGTTGATTGATTGTATATCCTCTTCTGAGAAGTGTCTGTTCAGGTCCTTGGTTCATTTATTGATTGGATTATTTGGTGTTTGGATGCTTAGCTTTTTGAGTTCTTTATATAACCTAGAGATTAGTGCTCTATCTGATGTGTGAGGGGTAAAGATTTGCTCCCAAGATGTAGGCTCTCTATTCACCTCACAGATTGTTTATTTTGCTGAAAATAAACTTTTTAGTTTGAGTCCATCCCATTTATTTATTCTTGATTTTGATTCTTGTGCCAAAGGAGTCTTATTAAGGAGTCTTATTGGGGCCTAATCCTAAATGATGGAGATTAGGGCCTACTTTTCCTTTTATTAGATGCAGGGTCTCTGGTTGAATTCCTAGGTCCTTTATCCATTTTGAGTTAATTGTTGTGCATAATGAGGGTAGGGGTTTAATTTCACTTTGTTGCATATGGATTTCCAGTTTTCCCAGCACCATTTGTTGAAGAGGCTATCTTTCTCCAATGCATGTTCTTGCACCTTTGTCTAATATAAGATAATTGTAATTTTGTGGGTTAGTCTCTGTGTCCTCTATTCTGTACCACTGGTCTACCAGTCTGTTTTGGTGACAATACCATGCTATTTTTGTTACTATTGCTCTATAGTATAGTTTAAGTTCTGGTATAGCGATGCCACCTGCTTCACTCTTCCTGCTAAGAATTGCTTTAGCTACTCTGGGTCTCTTATTTTTCCAGATGAATTTCATGATTGCTTTTTCTATTTCTGTGAGAAATGTCATTAAGATTTTGATCCGAATTGCATTAAATCTGTGTAGTGCTTTTGGTAGTATGGTCATTTTGATAATATTAATTCTGTCTAATCAAGAGCAAGGTAGATCTTTCCATCTTCTAAGATCTTGTTTTATTTCTTTCTTTAGGGTTCTGTAATTTTCATTATATAGACCTTTTACCTCTTTTGTTAAGTTGATTCCCAAATACTGTTTTTTTTTTTTTTTTTGAGGCTATTGTAAATGGGGTAGTTTTCCTCATTTCCCTTCTGAGGAGTTGTCACTGATATACAGAAATGCCTTTGATTTATGGGTGTTGATTTTATATCCTGCTATTTTGCTGAATTCATTTACTAGTTCAAGAAGTTTTCTGGTGGAACTTTTAGGGTCTTCTAGGTAGAGGATCTTGTCATCAGCAAGTAGTGCCAATTTGAGTTCTTCTTTTCCTATGTGTATCCCTTTAATTTCTTTCATCTGTCTAATTGCTCTGTCCAGTGTGTCAAGAACCATGTAAATAGAAGTGGTGAAAGAGGGCATCCCTGCTTGTTCCAATTTTTAGAGGGAATTCCTTCAATTTTTCTCCATTTAGAATGATGTTGGCCTGGGGCTTAGCATAGATAGCCTTTAAGATGTTCCAGTATGTTCCTTTATCCCTAATTTTTCTAGTGTTTTGAACATGAAGGGGTGCTGTATTTTGTCAAATGCTTTTTCTGCATCTATTGAGATGATCATATAATCTTATCTTTAAGTCTATTGATGTGATGAATTATATTTATTGATTTCTGTATGTTGAACCAACCTTGCATTCCTGGGATGAACCCCACTTGATCATGGTGCATGACCTTTTTGATATGTTTTTGTATTCAATTTGCCAGAATTTTATTGAGAATTTTTGCATCTATGTTCATTAGAGATATTGGTCTGAAGTTTTCTTTCTTTGATGTGTCTTTGCCTGGTTTTGGAATCAGGGTGATTATGGCCTCATAGAGTGAGTTTAGAATTCCTCTTTCTTTTTCTATTTCCTGAATAAATTGAAGAGTATCAGTATTAGTTCTTCTTTAAAAGTCTTGTAGAACTCGGCTGTGTATCTATCTAGTCCTGGGCTTTTCTTGGTTGGTAGGCTTCTGATGGCGTCTTCTATTTTGTTGCTTGAAATTGATCTGTTTAAATTGTGTACATCATCATGATTCAATTTGGGCAAATTATATGACTCTAGAAATTTGTGGATGCCTTCAATATTTTCTTTTTTATTGGAGTACAAGTTTTCAAAATAATTTCTAATTATCTTCTGTATTTCTGTAGTGTCTGTTGTGATATATCCTTTTTCATCACATATGCTATTAATTTGACTTTTCTCTCTCCTTCTCTTTGTTAGCATGTCTAAGGGTCTGTCAATTTTATTCATTTTTTTCAAAAAACCCACTTTTTGTTCTCTCAATATTTTCAATTGTTTCTTTTGTTTCAATTTCATTGATTTCAGCTCTGATTTTAATTATTTCCTGTCTTCTGCTGCTTTTGGTGTTGATTAGTTCTTCTTTTTCTAAGTGCTTTGAGATATAATGTTAGGTTATTTATTTGTTGACTTTTTTCTTCTTTTAAGGAATGAACTCCATGCTTTCATAGTGTCCCAGAAATTTTGATATGTTGTATCTGGGTTCTCATTCACCTCTAATAATTTTTTAATCTCTTCTCTGATGTCTGCTGCAACCCATTGTTCATTCAGTAGCATATTATTTAGTCTCCAGGTGTTGGAGTAGCTTTGATTCCTTATTTTATCACTGATTTTTAATTTCATTCCATTGTGATCTGATAGAATGTAGGGTAGTATCTCTACCTTTTTATATTTGTAAGAGTAGCTTTGTGGTATAATATATGATCTATTTTAGAGAAGGATCCATGTGCTGCTGAGAAGAAAGTGTTTTCTCTCATTGAAGGATGAAATATTCTATATATGTCAATTAAGTCTAAGTTATTGATTATATTACTGAGTTCTATAGTTTCTTCTTTCCACTTTGGTTTGGAAGATCTATATAGTGATGAAAGAGGTGTGTTAAAGTCACCCAAAATTATTGTTTTGTGGTCTAGTAGAATCTTGAACTTGAGAAGAGTTTGTTTGATGAACGTAGACACTTCATGGTTCAGGGCATATATATTTATAATTGTTAAGTCTTGTTGGTGTATAGTTCCCTTGAGCAGTATGTAGTGTCCTTCTTTATCCCTTTTGATTAACTTTAGCTTAAAGTCTACTGTATTTGATATGAGGATGAAATCCCTGCTTGGTTCCAATGTCCATGTGAGTGGTATGATTTTTCTCAACCCTTCACCTTCAATCTATGGATTCATTTTTCTATGAGACGAGTCTCTTGGAGGTAGCATATTGTTGGGTCTTTTTTTTTTAAATCTAATGTGCTAGTCTATGTTTTTTTATTGGTTCGTTTAGGCTATTTACATTCAGGATTATTATGGAGCCATGATTTGTATTCCCAGCCATTTTTATTTATTTTTGGTATTTATTGTGACTTGGTTTCTCCTCTAATTAGTTTTTCCTTTAGTGCAATCCTTCCCTCTGCTGATTTTCATCATTGTTTTCATTTCCTCTCTTGGAATATTTTGCTGAGGATGTTCTGTAGTGCAGGCTTTCTAGTTATAAATTCTTTTAACTTTTGTTTACCATGGAAAGTTTTTATTTCATCATCAAATCTAAGGATTAGTTTTGCTGGATATAAGATTCTTGGTTGGCAAGAATCCATTTTCTTTCAGAGCTTGGTATATGTTGTTCCACAATCTCTTGACTTTGAGGGTCTGGGTTGAAAAATATGCTGAGATAAGAATTGGTCTTCCCCATATGTAATCTGATTCCTCTGTCTTGTGTCTTTTAAGATTCTATCCTTATTCTGATGTTAGACATTTTCATTATAATGTGCCTTGGTGTAGATCTGTTGCAATTTTGTACATTTGGTGTCCTGTAAGCCTCTTGTATTTGATTTTCTAATTTGTACTTCATGCTTGGGAAATTTTCTGATATTATCTCGTTGAAGAGATTGTACATTCCTTTGTTTTAAAACTCTGTGCCTTCCTCTCTCCTAATAACTCTTAGTTTTTTGTTTGTTTGTTTGTTTTGTTTTGATGCTGTCCCATAATTCTTGGGTGATCTGTTCATGAACAGATCTTACTATTTTCACTGTGTGATCAACTTTATTTTCCAGATTGTATTCTTTGTCTTCAGTATCTGACATTTTTTCTTCCAAGTGATCTAGTCTGTTGGTTATGCTTTCTATTTTTTTTATTTGTCTTATTGTATTCTTCCAGGCCTGCTAGTGTCCCTGAATGTATGCTACTGCATCTAAAGGTGGTGGTGGCAATAGTTGAAGTATCTTGAGATAATAGTTAAGGTGCCCCAAGATGGAAGCAATGTCTTACAGAGACAGGGCTGGAAGAGTGGGCCTCACAGTCCCTTTGGGAAGCCTGCTCTGAGATGTAGCTGCTTCTAGGCCCTGTCTGTTGTCAGAAAGTTAGGGGATGCTGCGTGGGGCAGGCTATGGTGATGACTGACTGTCCCAAGGTGGAAGTGGGTTATGCTTAGGCTCCCAGGTGTGTGTGTGGGGGGAACTTGGACCTACCTTGGACCTGGGTCCTGCACAAACTTGTGTGGGCAGATCTGGGCTGGCCTGGGCTGGTCGTGTGCTGGTCGGAAGGGGTGGTCCTGTGCAGGAGGCTGGGCTCTGGCGGGTGTCTGCCTGCTGGTAAAGGCGTGGACCAGGGCCTACTGTGAGCTTGGGTCCTCTGCACGCTGAATGGGCAGATCTGGGCTGGGTCTGGGTTCCTGTGGTAGTCTGCTGGTCAGAAGAGGCAGTCTTCTGCCAGAGGCTGGGCTCCAGGGGGTGTCTGCCTGCTAGTGGAGAGTTGGCCTGAGGCCTACTATGAGCCTGGGTCCCGAGCAGGCTGGTGTGCTGCATTTTCATTTTCATCTGATTCTCTGAAATTTCAATTTCCCCTCCAGCTCCAGAGCTCATTCACAAGGTCCTCTTCCTGCACTCTGGCATGGCTGAGGTGGCGCCAGGGGCTCCACAGCAGGCTGCGACCCTCTGAGATTGCCACTATGTCTCTGTCCTGGCAGCCAGACCCTCTTTGTCATGAGCCACAGCTCTGTGGACTCTTGGACGTGTGGGGAGAAGTGCTGTGCACTCAGGCAGTAGAGGACTCCTGGTCCTGTGGTGCCTGGGCTTTGCTCCTCCGTGGTCTCGGTGGCCTTGGGCTGTCAGCAATCTCACTCTCATATATTGTTCAGAGAGATTGCTTCAGTGTTTTGCTGGAACCACACTGTGCCAAAAGGTATGTAATTCCCGGGACAGCACAGCCACGTTTTTGGAAATCTCCAAGGGAAGGGAAAATGTCGGAACTTATTCCACAAAGCTGCAAGCTCAGGCGTGGTCTCTGTAAGGATGGCTCTGTGCCACAGCATCCCACTTTTAAGAAGAGAAACACAGAGCACCTTTTATCCATCAGTCCACTCTGCAGCTCCTCGATCAGCCAAGTTCAGACTGTTCCTAATCTGTCGCTGTTTCTGGACTAATTTTGTCCATTATATCTCTGGCTCTCTTCTACTCATCCTTTCCTTCCTCTAAATTCCTCAGCATGATGTTCAAAGTCTTTCATAATGTGGTTCTGTCTACATCCCAGCATGAAGCCCACCCCTCTTCTTTACATCCTCTGTGATCTAGTGACCCAGTATGTCTTGTAATTCCACACATGGGCTTGCATTTGTAAGCCTGCATCTCCCACCCACTCTGTCCACCCTTCCCACAACACAGCTGATGAACTAGTTAGCAGACTACTTGAAGTTTCCTAAAAGGATCACCTTCTTTCAAGAGTTAGTTCAATTATTTCCTCTGCCTAGGATTCTTTATTTCCCTCTTACCTTGCCTCTTGAAATACTACTTATCCTTTAAGGACCAATTCTGCTGTTAAGTCTTTCAATATTCCCATAGTCAGAATTAATCATCCTTTTTCTTGCCCAATTATAGCACTAATTGCAGTCTACCCTAATCTCCACTTGTGTGCACACACACTAGTCTCCCCTAAGGGATTCTATCAGCTCCTTGATGGCATTTTATTTCTTTGTGTTCCTTCCAGAGTCCAGAGGAAACAGTTACTGTTACATAGTAGGTGTTCAATTGAGGTTTGCAGAATTTAGTTGCATGCCATTATGACTATGAAACAATATTTAAAAAAAATATTTGGGGACTTTTACCCCCTAAAAATCCCAGAGTTATCAGCACTGGAAACTTTGTAACTTCTAAGAAAAGTTGCTGATCAGTGAAGCAAAGAACAAGTCAAGAATCAAGTACAGTTTGCCCTTCAAGAACCAATGACTGACAACAATAAAACTACAAGTGATTTATTACTTTCCTGCGGTGCATACATTTATTTTGCTCAAGGTGTGTATTTTATACCTCCTAACAGCCTTAAAGAGAGTTTTAAAAAAATGTTCTCTGACTTTTATGCTTCCCAGGTCACTCTGGTGACTGCACCTGATGGAGAGGAATAAAAGTAAGTCATAAAGCACTGGCGGTACTCTTGGGGTTCATACTCCCTTCTTTATAAAAATAGGCATCTTGCCTGGCAGTAGTCGGAGTTGTTTTCAGTGGCAAATTAAACCATAAGATAATTTCTCACTGTCTTCAGAAATATGGCCCACTGCTTCTGTCTTATGCTTTTGTATATTTCTCAGAATGCTTTTCTTTTGAGTTTTCAAAATGAACTGTTTTGGATGTTTTTGATCAGTGATTTCAGTATGTATTGTATTTCGTGTATTTTATATCCCCATTTTATCTACAGTTCTTTCTTAGAGCAGTGCTCCTCAAAGTGTGGCCCAAGAACGGTGACAGGCCTTGAAGCTTTTTGTACCGGTCCTCGGTAAGATAAGGAACTTGTGGCAGACTCTGTATGAACTGTGCCACGAGCACTCTGTGTGCTTGGGCTGACTTTATGTGTGTAACAAGGCTTCCCTGGGTTAGGAAGCAGTGCATGGCACAGGCTTCTTTCTCCCTTGTAGACGGGCATTTTTAGTAGCACTGCTCTGGAGACTCTGCTCCTAAGTATGTGTGGCAGGCCCCTACTCCCTGGAGTGGATTCATGGCCTCTTCTGTGTGACAATTGTCTCTTCTCTTCCTTCTGCCCCCATCTGATTATCTCTGTGTCACGGGAATAGAAGGATGGAGACACCTGGGTTGCTCGGTCAGTTGACAGTCATGGTTTGTGCTGAAAAGTCTCGGTGGAGTCAGTGTCACGCAAGACAAAGCCACAAACAAACCAGAGTTCTAGGGAGGGAAGATGCGAAGAAGCTGGGAAGACTGTGTGAGAGAAAGAAGAGGACTATCCAAAGAGGCCGCCCACATGAAAGGAGCAGGGACTCTGGGTGGGACGGGAGGAGATGTGCATCCCTGGTGTCCTGTGTGAGTTCTCCTTTTCCACCCCTGAACTGCAGCCCCACCCAGGGATTCTCATTCAATAGGTTTTGGGCGGAACCTGCAAATCTGCATTTAACCAGTGCCCCAGGGGATTCTCAAGTTAGAGACCCTCAGACCTGTCTTTGAGGAGCTCTGATATTTTGGGGTGTGTGTGTGTGTGTGTGTCTGTGTCCTCTACTCACCTCTCCACCGTCACTGGTAACCATACTGTTGGTATTCACACCACATCTAGCACCTGCATCCATGCCTCGGCATTTGCTGCTTTTCTTGCCTGGAATTCTTCTTAACTCTGATCAAACAAACAAACAAAACAGAACTCTTGATCCTTGCAGACACAGCTCAAACTCCAGATCCATCTGAAAACTTGAACTCTTCTATGCCCACCCAATTTTTACCACTGTCTTAAGGCCCTTGTCTAATTTCTTCTCTCTCCCTCAGGGAAAAAAAAAAAAAAGAAAGAAAAACAAAAAACAACCCCTCACACCTTTCTCCTTTTCCCATTCTCTCTTTAAGTCCCCCAAATGAGGATTTTTATCTCCTATCTCTATCAAATTCTAAATGCCAAATTCTAAAGTCTTCTGTCTGTCCCACCTTCTGAATTTCTCAGGAATATGTTGGTACTAGTCATTAGCCTCCTCCTTTCTAGGGCCTAATCTTTTATTATAAAAAAAATTCAAATATGGCTGGGTGTGGTGGTGGACACCTGTGATCCCAGCAGCTTGGGAGGCTGAGGCAGGAGGATTGTGAGTTCAAAGCCAGCTTTAGCAGCTTAGCGAGGCCCTAAGCAATTCTGCAAGACCCTGTTTCTAAAAAAAAAAAATAAATAAATAAATAAAAAATATCTATATCTATATATATATATATATATATATATATATATATATATATATATATATATAAAGGGTTGGGGATGTGGCTAAGTGGTTTAGCACTCCTGGGTCCAATCCCAGGTATTAAAAAAAATTCAAACATGCAAGAAGTTGAAGGACTACTACAATGAAGTCCTCATACATTTTGCACCTAGATTCAATAACTTCCAACATATGTGCTGTATTTCTTTTATGTTTATAGAAATAAATTTATGCCAAAAAAATCCCTGCTTGGAGTGAGGGGAGAAATGCGGGGAAGAGATATTGGCCAAACTATACTGTTATATTGTATACATGCATGACTATGTGACAACCAATCCCATCAATATGTACACCTATAATGCAGCAATAAAAAATGAGGAAATGAAACCCAAATCTCTGCTCATGCCAGTAGCATTCAGCTTCCCCTATTTTTTCTTTTTTTAGTTGTAGATGGACACAATACCTTTATTTTACTTATTTTTTATGTAGTACTGCGGCTTGAACTCAGTGTCTCACATGTGCTAGGCAAGTGCCCTACCACTGATCCACAACCGCAGCCCCCTCCTTTTCTATCCTAGTAGTTTCATAGTTTCAGGTCTTAGATTTAAGTACCATCTATTGAAGACATTATGTTTTCCCATGTATGTGTTCTTGATGCCTTTAAAAAAACTAATTGTCTTTAGATGCATGGGTTTACTTCTGTGTTCTCTATTCTGTTCCATTGGTCTTTTTATCTATTAATATGCCACTCCCATGCTGTTCCGATTACTATGGCTTTGTAGTATATTTTGAAATAAGCTCATGTGATGCCTTCAGTTTTGTTCTTTTGGCTCAAGGTTGCTTTGGATATTGGGGGTCTTTGTGATTGAATTTTCCGATTGTTTTTTAAAATATTATATAAATGAAATAACTGGAAGACAGTATATCAAATGTCCTCACCACAAAGAATTGATAAATGAGGTAATGTATATCTAACAATTCCAATTTGATTACTATAACACACATATGCACCTCATATATCACATTGTACCCCATAAATATGTGCGATCATTATGTTAGTTAAAAGCAATTTAAAACTTAAAAGGAACTGAATAAGCTCTTCCCCAAAGAAACATGGTAAAAAATATGAAAAAAAGGTTCAACATCACTATCAATTAAAGAAATGCAAATTAAAATTACACTGAGATTTCATTTCACTCTAGTTAGAGTGGCAACTATCAAAATACAGGTAACAATAAATGTTGGCAAGGATGTGGGGAAAAAAGTTTCATTTATACATTGCCAGTGGGACTGCACATTGGTGCAGCCACTGTGGAGAGCAGTATGGAGATTCATTAGAAAACTTAGAATGGAACAACCATTTGACCCAGTTATCCCACTTTTTGGTTTATACCCAAAGGACTTAAAATCAGCATGCTACAGTGATACAGCCACGTCAATGTTTATAGCAGCTCTTTTCACAGTAGCTAAATTGTGGAACCAATCTAGATGCCCTTCAATAGATGAACGGATAAAGAAATGTGGTGCAAATATACAATGGAATATTACTCAGCCTTGAAGAAGAATGAAATTATGGTGTTTGCAGATAAATGGATGGAACTAGAGAATATCATGCTAAGTAAAATAAGCCAGTACCCCCAAACCAAAGGCCAAATGTTCTCTTTGATATGTGGATGCTAATCCACAACAAGGAATGATAGGGAAGAGAAGATTAAAAGTTCATTGGATTAGATAAAGGGGAAAGAAGGGAAGGGAGTAGGGTTGGGAATAGGAAAATAATAGAATAAATCTGAAATAACTTACCTACCCTTATATATGAATACATGACCAGTATAACTCCACATCATATACAAATTCAAGAATGAGATCCTAATTAGAACTAGTTGTACTCCATGATGTATAATAGGTTGAAATACACTGTACTGTCGTGTATACCTAAAAGAGCAACAACAACAAAAACAATATGTATCCACCTTTAAAATTTTGCTGAATAATTTGAAAACCACAGATATTGTGATACTTTATTTATAATACTTAAGTATGCATTTCCAAAATCTGAGGACATTTTTCTACATAAATCTCATTTTTAAAAAATATACTTTCTTTGTTTCTTTCCTCAGTTTTTTTTTTGCTGAATTACTTTGGTAATTTATTTTTAATTTTTCAACAGGTCTTTCTCCTTTTCCTGACCTTATATTTATGGCTCTGTCTCAAGGCTCAGTCCTGTTCCTCTTTTCTCTGTCTAAACTTTTTTTTTTTAATTCATCTTATTCCACCCCATGGCATTTAATGCTATCATTATATATATATTTGCTCCAAAATTTGTATTTTCAGTCCAGTCTTCTCGTGTGTGAACCATGGATGTGTTTATACATGTCTTACTTAATAACTTTATTTTGACACAAAATGTACAAATTTCACACTGCTGAAAAAGAACTATTTGTTCCCTTCTTATCCATTTCTTCTCCTCTACAGTAAAGTATTGAACTTTGACCGAAAATAGGTTTGACCTTTTCTCTTGACTTTTGGAAAGGAACCTCTAAACCTCCACGTGAGAATACAAGAGAGGAGTGTCTTTTCTCTCTGTGGTCCTTGGGTCAGGATAGTCTAATAATACAATTTAGGGAGGGGGCAGCCAGGCCAGGGGACCAGCAGTGTGATTTAGAAGTGAGAAGGTCGGGCCTCATGGCACCTGTAGACCTCCAGAGAGACGGGGTACTGAGGTCAGCCTCTTGGGCAATCACTCATGCCTACGTGGTGGAATCCCAACACAAACCCGGAACACCAAGCTTCTCTCTTTGCGACACTCCCTGCACTTGTCACACACAGGTCCTGCCAAATTAATGCTGTCTGTATTCCACAGGAGAGGACAGCGGGAAGCTTCATTTGGAGACATTTTGGACTCTGCCCTGTGCATGTTTCCTTGTCTAATTTCAATATGTATCTTTCTCTGTATGAACCAGAACTATGAGTAAGCAGCCTTCAGTGAGTTCAAGTGAACGCTGGAGCGACGCAGTGGTACTGGGAACCCCTGAACTTATAGTTGGTATTAGAAACAAAGGTGGTCTTACACGTGGGTTGTTTCCTCTAACTTTCATTTCACTAAACCTTCACGTTCTCTATGTATTCCTGAGCAAGCTATCTAAATTCACTCTGCTCTCTTCGCCATAGCTGTAAAGTGGATGTATCTACAGAACCTGTCTCATAAGGTTGGTATTGAAAGGTTCACATATCGAATACAGTGGTCCAAGCGAGCTGATAGACGTAAGGCCAGTAGAGCGGTGCGTAGCACTGTGGTCGGTGTTTGTACTGTTATTATGCACCCCATTGCTATCACTCCCATTCTAATCAAGGTCATTGTTATTTCCCACTCAAATTACTGCAGACCATCACACTGCTCCTCTGCTCCCATCTCCCAAACTGACAGATTATTCTTTATGAAATGCCTTCAGTGAGGTTTTTCAAACATGACTTTATTCATAATAAAGTCCAAAATTCTCATTAGTCCATGGCCTGCTCAACCTCTGCCCATCTTTCCAATGTCATCCCCTGCCACCACCCCCACCCCCACCCCTCCCCCATCAGTGTGCTTCAGCCACGTGCCCCTCTGCACAGTGTTCTCTGCCTGCAGCGCTCTTCTTTCAGATCTTCATGTGACTTAATTCTTCATATTTTCAAGGCTGTACTCAAGCATTGTCCCTTAAGAGGTTTCCACTAATCACTTTAAAATAGAATCCCTCCCCAACAGCATTCTGAATTTATAAACTCTTAGCTGTCTTATTTTCTTCAAAGCCTTTATCCATCTTTATCAGTTTTTAAATGTAAATACTCGATTTTAAAATTTATTTATTTGACTGCTTTTCTTACTTTGCAAGTAAAATCCATGAAGGAATGGATTTTAATTGTTTTTTTTTTTTACATATAGTGTTGAGCAAATAAGATGCTTAATAAATGTGTTTGAATGAATAAGTAAATGACATATCAGGGACAGAAAGATACGTTGCATTCACATATATAATTCCAGCTCCAAACACAAGGCTTCGCATATAATAGAGACTCAACTAATATTCCTTGATTAAAAGCAGTCACAGCTAGAATTTTCTTTATAAAAGGATTTAAAGAATACTTGTTCCCAGAATTTACTCATAAGCTTTCTTTTCCTGGCAGGCTAAAGAGGAATTCCCACTCTTTTGTAGTTTTGTGAAAAACAAATGAATATAGCTCTTATGAAATGATTATAGTACTCAATTTGCCACCTCTCCTTTTTTTTCTGTTCTGAATGCAATATTTAGACTTTTATAAAGATTCTAAAAGTTATCATGATAAAAGTAATAAAGAATGAAATCAATTCACCAGCTGTGCTATGATTTGAATGCTTAGGTGATCCAAAGCTCACACTGAAATTTAACTGCCATTGCAACAGTATTAAGAGGTGGACCTTTAAGAGGTGATCAGACCTCATGTATGGAATAGACCGTCTTATGAAAGGTTGAATTCAGCCCCCTTTGCCCCTGTTATTCTTGTCTTGTACTGTGGGCTGATGCAGCAAGAAGACCCTGGCCAGATTCCAGCCTTCTTGATCTTGAACTTTGTAGTCTCCAGAAGTATAAGAAACAAATCTTTATAAATTATCCAGGTTTCAGGTATCCTGTTCAGGAAGCACAAAATGGGTTATAATAAACTGTTTTACAGAAATCTAGTTCTAAATATAAAACTAACTACGCAAGTCACATATTCTGTGTTCTTATTTGTTTTGAGACAGGGTCTCACTATGTTATGCAGGCTGATTGCAAACTCAGGACTCAAGTGACTGATCCTCTTGCTTTAGCCTCTTGAGTGTCTATAGGTGTGCATCACATTCCTGGCTGTGTGTTCCTGTTTACCTGAATACCCGTCTCTTTATGTGTTTGTGTGTATGACATGGATATGTATGGAATTTTGTCTACCATATTGCCAAAAACATGCTGAATCTAAGACATTATTTGAGAGAGCAATGGGGCTTCTGAATCTTTCATTCTTACTCTATAAGAGCCTCTTTCTTCTTCTCAAGATAGTAAGATCAGAGTGAGTCCAAGTATAGTGCATTCCTGTAATCCTAGCATCTCAGGAAGCTGAGGCAGGGTGAATTCAAAACCAGTCTCAGCCCCTTAGCAAGGCCTTAAGAAACTTAGCAAGATGCTGTCTCAAAATAAAAAAATAAAAGAGGCTGGGAATGTGGCTTAGTGGTTAAGTGCTCCTGGGTTCAAGCCCTGGTACAAAAAACCAACCAACCAACCAACAAACCAGAGCAAGCCTGGGGATTGTTTTGCTGCAATCACTGCCATCTGGCAGGAACATCAAGGAAAAAAAAATATATGTGTGTATATATATATATATATTAAATTGGGGCAAAGGGACATTCCCCTGTCATGGTTCATTGTTTCTTATTTAGAGGAAACAGGCATGACTTTTAGGGGAAGGTCTGTAGCTTCCCATTTGCAAGCAACCCCTTCCAGCACTTACAAGTCATGACATTTGGTTTCATTCTGGTAAATGGATTATTAAGACAAAAATAGAAAGGAATTTGAGGGAGGAATTTTGTTGAAAAAAAAAATGAAGCTTGAAAATGCCTGGGGAATGGGAAGTAAGGGACACCAGTGAACCCATTACCAACTCGCTTGATGGATTTTCCAAGTTGCTGACTCTTTTCAGTTCATTTGTAATGATGCTAGATGTTCCTTCTCTAGTGGAGCCAGTAGTGCTGTGGAGTCCTGAGATCTGGATTCTTATTCCGGTTTACTAGTATTGTTACTTAAGGAGAGTCTTTTAACTTCTTGAAGTGTCTTCATTTTTTTTTTGTACGAGAATTGTGAGATATTCATATGTTCCTGTCTACTTCCCTGGGTGGCAAAGATTACAAACAAGAAGATATATGTAGAAGAATTCTTAAAACTACAAAGTACTATAATACATTCTAAAATATTTTGATCTTCTCAACGTCAAGGCAACCTCCTAAGTAGAAAGTGTTTACATAGTTGGCAGAGTGCCTGGGGCATGGTAAACACACAAAAGAAATGTTAGATGGTATTTTGATAATTATTATCATATGATTCTTAGCTTAGAATCAGATCAACCCTCTGATATATTATGGTATATTATGCTTTAAACTAATACTTAAATAAAATTAACTCTTGTGGTATAACCATCTGTGAAAGCACAACACAAATATGCCTGAAAAAATTGCATGAACTCTCTTTGTTTTCACTTCTCTATTTCCTTTCTACTCTCCTTCCACAGCATTCACAGCCTGGCATGATGCCTGGCAGTCAATGTACACAGATAAAGTGTGCCTTACCCCCAAGAGGTTGGAAGTCTGTCAACACGAGTCAACACGAGCAAGCAACGCTCCTGGACTCGGCGCAGTATCTTGTCTTAAGGAGAGTTTGGTTTCTTGGTTTGCTCTCTGTGGGTGTTGCTGTCTATCCATCGCGACTCTTGGCTTATCTAGGCTTTTTGTGATTGGTGGGTTGGCTTAGGATCCACGCAGGTTGAAAGTTAAAAAGTTGAATTGATTTCTTCTTAAGACAATCAGAATAGATGGTGTTTGGGGACTTTTTATGATACAAAATATCAAACCTATAACTCAAAGGAAGCTCAAGCAAACCAGTAAATAAGCTGTTTCAGAGAGCCTGGAAGTCCAAGATTGCTCTGCCTTCAGGCATAGCTAGTTCTGGGGGCTCACGTGCAGTTTTACTGTCCTTCCTTCTCCCTCTCCCTTTCTCTCTCTCCCTTGTTATCAGCCTGGATTCTTCCTTTGTGTTGTTCTGTCTTATGAAAGATCAACCTCCTTTGTACACCCCGGGAAGTGGTCTTTAATAGGCTCAGACTCCCACCCTTTCAGTCGATTAATCCCAGTGAAAAGAAAACTTTCACTTTTCAGTTTTATAATTAGGTTCTAGGAGGACTGCCATTAGTCTTCCTTTTATCGTGTGCTCCCCTCTGAAGTGATTGTTCTTCATAGGGAAATCACTGTGGCCCTGTTGGGCTAGTCTGAGTCCAACGCCCTTCCTGGTTGTCTAGTGGGTGGGGTGGGGTGTGAACTGGGATTGACAATCTCATTGGAGCAACCTGAAATAGGCTACGTCATGTTCTTCCAGGGAACAGATCCTGTGGAGAGCATCTCTAAATGCCTCTCACAAGTGGAAACACCATGTAATGACGTCTACGAAACACTATCCACATACTCAGGTTACGCTGAATAACTGTCAAATTGCCTCCTTTGTGCCTTTACGTATGATAGGAGCATAATCATCTCTCCTATGGAACCATCCTCTCTCTTTCCAACCCTGTGGTTAGCATGAGAGCTGCATTTTTCTTTTTTTGATGAGTTAACATCAGATTATTTGTTTTGCTTACACAAAATAAGGACAAGGGAACTTCACTATTTCGCCAGTTGAGATGTGTCAGCTTGGTTTGATTGACTCCATGTTTTGTTCCCCCCGTCCCGCCCTGGGAATATTGTCTCTCTTGAAAAACTGGCTTCACAAAGAAGGTGGCAGCAGGAAAATTTCAGAATCCAAAGCTTACAAATAAGTCTTGGGCAGTATGTCCATGTTTAGGCCGTAGCATCCAGAAGTGCCTCAGGTGCACATCCATATTTAGGCTCTGGGATCCGGAAGTTCCTCAAGTGTCCATGTTTAGGCCCACGGATCCGGGGGTTCCTCAGGTGCATGTCCATGTTTAAGCCCCCTGGTCCGGAAGTTCCTCAGCATCCATGTTTAGGCCCCAGGATCTGGAATGCCTCAGGCATCCATGTCTAGGCCCCGGGATCCAGAAGTTCCTGAGGCGCACATTCATATTTAGGCCCCCAGATCTGGAAGTTCCTCAGGTGCACGTCCATGTTTAAGCCTCTGGGTCTGGAAGTTTCTTAGTCTTCCATGTTTAGGCCATAGCATCTGGAAGTTCCTCAGGCACACGTCCATGTTTAAGCCCCCGGATCCACTTAGTAGATTTCTGACATCTAGGTAAATCGGAGCACAGTCTGGCTATGTTGACCCCATGTTACTCCACTCCAGAGCGTCTGCCCTGGGCTGGTATGTCTTCCTGCTATGGTTTGGATGAGTATCCCCCAAGGGAGGCACTATGGTGTGGATTGCGTTGGAGCCTTTAGGAGCTGGGGGCTACTGTAAGGAAGTTAGGTCCCTGGGCCATGCCCTTGAGGGCAATACTGGGAACCCTGCACTTTGTTCCTCTCTCTTTTGCTTTCTGATGATGTGCTGGTCTCCATCACACCATTCCGCTGTGATGCACGGTCCCCCACAGTCCCAAGAGCAATGGACCAACTCACCATGGACCTAACCCTCTGAACCTGTGAGATGAAATAAGTTTCTTACCTCAGGTATTTTGTTACAGCAATGGAGAGGCAACACAAGTACATTAGAGGTGTGGGTAGACGGGTGGGGCACAGTGTCCTCCTAGTTCCACATTGACTCTTGGGGGAAGGCTGTCCCAAAGTGAGCTGCCAAGATAAATCGAGAGCTGCATTTTTCTATAAATCCCACCCACATAGCTTCATTAATTGGTATCACAATGGGCACCAGACTTATACAGGACCAACCAGAGATCCTTTCCAGGATTCCTGTATGTGGGGCCAATGAGGGCCGAAATTTATTACTTAGCAGTGACAGGTATGACAAAATGTAAGAGTGGAGGTGGTTGCTGTGTGCTCTGTGGTGTAAGAATGAAGCAGATGCACAGGGAGGTGTACGTTAAAGCAGGACCCTGTGTCGTTGGAACCATCGGTTCAGTTGTTGCTAAGGCTCAGCCTCATCTCTGCTCTTCGTACACTTCCATTCTTTCAAATGACTAGAAGAGATGCTCTGGTGTCTTTGCACTTTTTGCCTAGGCGGGTTCTTGTTCCTTCAGCTTGCACACAAGACTCCTGGCTAATTTACATGTGGGTTCATCAGTCAGAGGTGGAAGAAAAATCTCTGTAAAGACAGCTGGTGTCCCCAAGGCTACAACAAGACTAAGCACAAAAGCTGGGCTTTTGAGAGTATCTGATTTAATACATTAATGTTTATTTTTTAAAAATTCTACCAAGGAATAAACAGTGGTTTCAATTTAGGTTGAGTGATTTTCTTTGTTCAAAGGTAAAACAGTAAGCTGGTGGTGGGGGTTAATCACTCGACTCCTGATCTATACTACAGTTAGACTTTGCCATTTCCCACAAGTGGGAATTCTGGACCTGAAGAGTATTGTCTGATGGAAATGCAATGTAAGCCGAAATGTAAACTTCATGTGGAATGTTAATTTTCTAGTTGATATATTTAGATACATAAAAAAATAAAAAGATATGAATTTGATTTTCATAATATATTTTATTTTAAGCCACTAACTATTCTTTCAAAATATAATCAATATACAGTACAATTGAGAGATCCATCCACTTTGTCCTGCGCGGAACCCCGGCTCACAGTAGGCCTGGGGCCATCCCGCCACTGACAAGACACCTGCCGGAGCCCACCCTCCAGCACAGGACCACCTCTTCCTACCAGCACACTATCATGGGAGACCAGGCCTGTTCTAGAAGCACCCAAACTGACTTACACAGGACCTAGGTCCAGGGTAAATTCAAGTTCACCTCCCCCCACCCCCAACCTGGGAGCCCACTTCCATCTGGGACACCACAGTCATCACCATGCCTTCCCCATACAGCAGCCCCTAATGTTTTGACAACAGACAGGGCCTAGAAGCAGCTGAATCTCAGAGCAGGCTTCCCAAAGAGAGAGTGAGGCCCATTCTTTCAGCCCCATCTCTGTTTGACATTGCTTCCATCTTGGGACACCTCAACTATTATCTTGAGTTACGTTGGCTATTGATGCCACCACCTTTAGTTGTAGTAGCATACATTGAGAGGCACCAGCAGGGTCTGGAAGCCCAACATCAAGGTGAGGTACAGACAATCTACATGGGTACTACAAGAATACAGGGTAGAAACTGTAATATCTCAGATCCACAGTGCAAAAAAGGAGGACACACAGACAACATGAAAAAAACAAGGGAGGAAAGTGCCCCAAACCAACCAGGACACTATAATAAAAGAACCCAAGGACAGCAAAGTGAATGTAATGTCAGAGAAGGAGTTCAGAAGGTTCCTAATTAAAATGATCTGTGAATTAAATGAGCAAGTACAGAAAAAATTGATCACTCCAACAAAGAGATAAGAGAGCAAATACAGGTAACAAAAGATTACTTCAAGAAAGAGATAGAGACTCTGAAAAAAAAAAAACAGTCAGAAATCCTTGAAATGAAGGATACAATAAACTAAATAAAAAAACTCAATACAAAGTATAACCAATAGACTAGATCACTTGGAAGAAAGAACATCAGATAATGAAGACAAAGAATACAATCTGGAAAATAAAGTTGATCACACAGTGAAGATAGTAAGAAACCATGAACAGAACATCCAAGAATTATGGGATGGTGTCAAAAGACCAAATCTAAGAGTTATTGGGATAGAGGAAGGCACAGAGTTTCAAACCAAAGGAATGCACAGTCTCATCAATGAGATGATATCAGAAAATTTCCCAAGCATGAAGTATGAATTGGAAAACCAAATACAAGAGGCTTACAGGACGCCAAATGTACAAAATTGCAACAGATCTACACCAAGGCACATTATAATGAAAATGCCTAGCATACAGAATAAGGATAGAATCTTAAAAGCTGCAAGAGAGAGGAATCAGATCACACATAGGGGGAGACCAATTCTTATCTTAGCAGATTTTGCAACCCAGACCTTCAAAGCCAGGAGATCATGGAACAACATATACCAAGCTCTGGAAGAAAAATGGATTCTTGCCAACCGAGAATCTTATATGCAGCAAAACTAATCTTTAGATTTGATGATGAAATAAAAACTTTCTATGGTAAACAAAAGTTAAAAGAATTTACGACTAGAAAGCCTGCACTACAGCATATCCTCAGGAAAATATTCCAAGAAGAGGAAATGAAAAACAATGATGAAAATCAGCAGAGGGAGGGATTGCACTAAAGGAAAAACTAATCAGAGGAAAAATAAAGTCATATTAACTACCAAAAATAAACAAAAATGGCTGGGAATACAGATCATGGCTTCATAATAATCCTGAATGTAAATGGCCTAAACCCAACAAATAAAAGACACAGACTAGCAGGTTGGGTTTAAAAAACAAGACCTAACAATATCTTGCCTCCAAGAGACTCATCTCATAGGAAAAGACAGCCGCATAATGAAGGTGAAAAGTTGGGAAAAATCATACCACTCACATGTACTGTGGAAGCAAGCAGCGTTTTCCATCCTCATATCAAATACTACTGTATTTCAAGCTAAAGTTAACCCCCAAAAGGGATAAAGAAGGGCACTACATACTGTTCAAGGGAACCATACACCAACAAGACTTAACAATTATAAATATTTATGCCCTGAATTATGAAGTGTCTATGTTCATCAAAGTCTTCTCAAGTTCAAGAGTCAAACAGACTGCAACACAATAATTTTGGGTGACTTTAACACACCTCTTTCATCACTAGATAGATCTTCCAAACAAAAACAGAAGGAAGAAACTATAGAACTCAGTAATACAATTAATAACTTAGACTTAACTGACATATATAGAATATTTCATCCTTCAACAAGTGAATATACTTTCTTCTCAGCAGCACATGGATCCTTCTCTAAAACAGAACATATGTTATACCACAAAGAAACTCTTAGCAAATGTAAAAAAGCAGAGATACTACCCTGCATTCTATCAGATCATAATGGAATGAAATTAGAAATCAATGATAAAATAAGGAATAAAAGCTACTTCAACACCTGGAGACTAAATAATATGCTACTAAATGAACAATGGGTTACAGAAGACATCAAGGAAGAGATTAAAAAATTTTTAGAGGTGAATTGAAATAGATACAACATATTAAAATCTCTGGGACACTATGAAAGCAGTTCTAAGGGAAAGTTCATTGCATGAAGTTCATTCCTTAAAAGAAGAAAAAAAAATCAACAAATAAATGACATTAACATTGCATCTCAAAGCCCTAGGAAAAGAAGAACAAATATACTCCAAAAGCAGTAGAGAACAGGAAATAATTAAAATCAGAGCTGAAATCAATGAAATTGAAACAAACAAAACATTTGAAAAAATTGAGAGAAAAAAAGTGGGTTCTTTGAAAAAATAAATAAAATTGACAGACCCTTAGCCATGCTAACAAAGAGAAGGAGAGAGAAAAGTCAAATTAATAGCATATGTGATGAAAAAGGAAATATCACAACAGACACTACAGAAATACAGAAGATAACTAGAAATTATTTTGAAAACTTGTACTCCAATAAGAGAGAAATTATTGAAGGCATAGACAAATTTCCAGAGTCATACAGTCTGCCCAAATTGAATCATGTTGATATACACAATTTAAATAGATCAATTTCAAGCGATAAAATAGAAGACGCCATCAGAAGTCTACCAACCAAGAAAATCCCAGGACCAGATGGATACACAGCCGAGTTCTACAAGACCTTTAAAGAAGAACTAATACCAATACTCTTCAATTTATTTCAGGAAATAGAAAAAGAAGGAGGAATTCCAAACTCATTCTATGAGGCCAGTATCACCCTGATTTCAAAACCAGGCAAAGACACGTCAAAGAAAGAAATCATTAGACCAATATCTCTAATGAACATAGATGCACAAATTCTCAATAAAATTCTGGCAAGTCAAATACAAAAACATATCAAAAAGATTGTGCACCACTATCAAATGGGGTTCATCCCAGGGATGCAAGTTTGTTTCAACATAACAGAAATCAATAAATATAGCTCATCACATCAATAGACTTAAACATAAGAATCATATGATCATTCCAATAGACACAGAAAAAGCATTTGACCAAATACAGCACCCCTTCATTCCAAAACACTAGAAAAACTAGGGATAACAGGAACATATCTCAACATCAGAAAGGCTACCTATGCTAAGCCCCAGGCCAATGGTAGTCTAAATGGAGAAAAATTGAAGGCATTTCCTCTAAAAACTGGACCAAGACAGAGATGCCCTCTTTCACCACTTCTATTTACATGGTTCTTGACACACTGGCCAGAGCAATTAGACAGATGAAAGAAATTAAAGGGATACACATAGGAAAAGAAGAATACTAATTGGCGCCATTTGCTGTCTGGTTTAGTCACATTTCAAGCACTCGGCAGCCTTACGTGGTTACTGGACTGGACGAGTAGGCACAATCCTAGAGACAGGCCTAGAGAGATGGGGTGTGGGGGTGGGTAAGGAGGGAGGAGAGGCAAGAATTCATCTTCAGGATGCTCCCTGAGACACTGCAGCCAAATGTTTACATCCCGTGAGTGTCTTCCTGTGATAAATACATCTTATCAAATGCCTACAAAATAATTTCTTTTTTTTTCTTTGAGATGAGAAATGTGTTGATTCTCTCCTCATTGTTTCTTAACATTCTAGAGTGTAAGAGCTATTTTGTAACTTTTGCTGCTTTACATTTTCAATAGCACTTACTTACAATTTCCCCATTGCTTCAGTGCCTGCCATTATATACATTAGAAAATGATAAAATGATCATAACTGTATGAAGAGGTTCTTTTTAAGATTGAAAAAGATAAACATCGAGAGCAATATTTTTTCCTTTTTAGTGATGAAGATTTACTCGAAGGTATCTTAACATATAAAAGTTCAACCATTTAATAATTTTTTGTTTATACAAAATTTGTTTTTTTAACCACTTCTCAAGATAATGTGGAATTGCAGTTAAGAAAAGTTGTAAAAATTATTTTTCTTTCTCCTTACCACTTAAAGGGGAACCATTGTCTTAGCCAATGCTGCTTTACGTCATGGTGAGGAAACCTTACCCACCCTGTCATCATACCTCATACCTCTGGGTCTGTCTCTAGGGTTGTGCCTACGTGTCCAGTAACCACATAAGGCTGCTGAGTGCTTGAAATGTGACTAATCCAGACTGAGATGTACCCTAAAAGTCAAATGCACATGAAGACTGACGGTGGTATAAAAAAAGAAATGTAAACTGTATCAATTGTACTATATACTGATTATATTTAGATATGTAATATGAGAGCTTTTATTAACAGTTGTGATACCTTCAAAAGGACCTGTTGTAGCTTAGTAGCCAAATCCACCCAATTCTTTTCATCCACCTATAATTCTTTGAAACAGAGCTTAGGACAAAATGTGATGGCAGTTTTAGTTCATTCATTCATTCATCAAGGAAAAAATTGCCTTGCATAGGTGCCCTGAGAAAGAGTGTTTTTCCCCTTTACTCTGTATCCCAAGTGTTTAAAACAGTGTCTAATCAAAAGAAGACATTCAGTACATATTTGTTGAATGAATGCAAGAGGTATAAATAAAAGGCTTATGTAAAAGTATAAGTGGAAAAGAAATATTATTATTATTATTTTTATTTTTTATTTTATTTTTTTTATTTTTTATTGGTTGTTCAAAACATTACAAAGCTCATGACATATCATCTTCCATACATTTGATTCAAGTGAGTCATGAACTCCCATTTTTACCCCAGATACAAGTTGCAGAATCACATCGGTTACACATCCACATTTTTACATAATACCATATTAATGACTGTTGTATTCTGCTACCCTTCCTATCCCCCACTATCCCCCCTCCCCTTCCCTCTCATCTTCCCTCTCTACCCCATCTTCTGTTGTTTAATTCTCTCCCTTGTTTTTGTTTTTGTTTTTTTTCCCTTTCCTCTCACAAACTCTTATATGTAATTTTGTGTAACATTGAGGGTCTCCTTCCATTTCCATACAGTTTCCCTTCTCTCTCCCTCTCTCCCAAAACACTATTTTTTTTTTTTGTAGTATAGGGGATTAAACCCAAGGGTGTTCTCCCACAGAACTACATCTCAGCCCCTTTTATTATTTATTTCAAGACAGTCTCTAAGTTGCCAAGGTTAGCCTCAAACTTGCATCCTCCTGCCTCAGCCTCTCAAGTTGCTGGGATAATAGGTGTGTACCATAGTGCACATGGAGTTATCATCTTTGACCACATACTATGCCAGGCTCTCTGAAAAGTCTATAGTACACACTATAAATGTAACTCTTTCTAAAATCCTGTGAAACAAATATTAGCCTCATTTTACAGATAAGTAAACTGAGACACGGAAAGTGAATAAATTTCCCAAGCTTCCATAATTGAATGGTGAAATAAGGATTCACTTCAGGTTCATCTGATCTTAAAGCTTTTCTAAGCATATTGAACCATTGCTTCAGTCTGCTTGGGAGAAAAGATGTTACCATAAATATAAATGCCATCGATTGACAGTGCTAGACACGTTGAGTTTGAGGTAGCATCAGTAAATGAGAGGGAAAATGTCTTGCAAAAGTCTGGAGTTTAACTAGAAATTGATTTGGGGAGAAGTAAACACAGAGGGCAGAATGGGGCAGCGAGAACTGGTGGGAGCCCCCGTGGTCATGCAGAAGAGAGAACCAGACTTGTATCAAGGAAATCAAAGCTGAGTCAGTCATGGACGAGAGAGGCCACAGCACAGACAAATTCAGGTGTGATAGCTTCCACAAGACAGAGCAAAAGAGGACGGGGAGAAGAGGCCACTGGACGTTAGAATATTTGGGAAACTTAATCACAGAGTTTCAGTGGCATGACAGGGCAGAAGTTGGAGAGCTTTTAATTCAGATTGTTGTGGACAAAAGTGGGCTTTGGAGGTCCACCAGATAATGGGGTTGGGACTGGGCTTACTCATAAGGAGCTGCTCTCAGTGTGATTTCCCTTGTCAGTGAGGTTCGAGTCTGCCTCTTAAAATTCCAACTGTGAATCGAGGAACTAGTTCTTCCAGTGTTGTTGAGCACCTGTGAGGTGGGGCGTTCTTATTGTTGCAGCTGTAGCCAGGGACCAGGAGGGCATGGTTCATGCTGCCACAGTACTTCTGTCTCCAGAGAGGAAATCAACAATGATCAGACAACTGAACACGTAGGTGACATGCTTTTCTATCCTGATTAGAGATGTGAGAAAGAGAGAGAGCAAGAGTGTCAAGTTCATGAGTGACAGGGGAGATGACAGGAGGTAATGAGCTACAATTAAATCTTTACAATTAGGAGTTAAATGCAACATATGTCTTTAGTTCTGACTTTGCCCTGCATCCAGGTGATGAGGGAAATACCAGACAAATTCAGAAGGACTGATTGTGTGATTTTGGTCAATACATTCAAACATTTTTCTGTTCCTTCTCGGAGAAATGATGGAAGGCTGGATGAACCCTGCTTCCCTGTTTTAATTGCATCATAATATTTTTACTATTCATCCCATGTTAGTGCCAACCACAAATTTGATGTGGGTCTTTTGTATCCTAGTCCAAAAGTATTATGAAAATAAACTTTGAGAACTTATGATGTAAAATAATTGCATACTTTAAATCTGAATAATTAAATATAAATATCATTTTGAATAATTATGAACTCAGGGTGAGGGAGATGGAAAATTAACACTACTTTTATGTAATGTAATTGAAGAATAAAACATGGTAAGGAAACTAACTCCTTTTAAAGTATTTTTTGTTAATTGTTTTCCAGTGACATCCTTTCTCCAGAAATGGTTAGTATGTTGACTCTAAAGCCATTGCAGCCTTTGTCATGATCCTGTTTAAACTCGTTGTTGCAAGGTGTCTTTGTTGAAGAAAAGGGCTCTAGTATTTCAGACGTCTGTGGATTTCTGATTCTGGAGAATTATTTTGATGTCAGAGACATTTGCTGTTTTAAAAGCCTGAATGACAAATACCTTATGAGAAACAAAATCATTACTTGCTTTTTATGTCTAACAGGTGATTAAATTATGTCTAAATATTTCATTGCTTACAGCCTTCCATCTTAAAGTTTTGATATAAACCAAGGGCTTGAAAAGGCCATCTCCAGCACGCATGGTGACATTGTGATGGGGGCAGAGGAGGTGGCCAGTGGCTTTGCCCTGGTGAGTGCAGTGGAGAGGATAAAGCAAGATAGTGTGCAGGGTATCCACCCCCAATCCCCAGGTCCTCCAAGAGAACATGCTCTCATATAACCGTGCCAAGAAAATAAGGTCAGTACAGTACGCATCTGAGTAAGTGACCCAAGATCCTTAGTGCGCTGCAGGCAGCCAAGCGGCCAAGCCTGGAGGAGCCACGCTGGAGTGGAGTTATCACCACATGTACCGGCTCTGCGGGAGACCGCCTTCCATTCTTCACTGTGGAGCTGCTGCTCTTCCACTGCCATCTTTGCTGACAAAATTCAGAATGACAGTGGCCTGTGGCTTCATCAATTGAGAATGAGGCAGAGTCAATTGGCAGTGACTGTAATGGCGAGCATGTTTGCTTCCCTGCCCGACTCCTCTTGGAAAAGAATAAGAGAGCATGATTAACATGCGCCTTGTTCTCTGACTTACATGGCTAAATGCATCTTGTCTATTTACCTGTTGATTATGTTGGTGATGTCTCCCTCGATAGCCTGGGTCTATGGTGATAAGGATCTTAAAGACAGAAACACAAAGCAAGATGCAGGTACTCACTCACATAGCCAAGGATGACAATCCAAAGTACCAAACAGATCACATTTGACTTTGCAGTTAGGTTTTATGTGTAATCATGACAGATGTTCAGGGAGATTATCCTTTTCCATCTCTACCCTGCCTCCTTGCAACTGGCTCCCATATGACTCTCTCTAAAATAGCCTCTCTTACAGAAATAGACAGAGCTTGAGGCCTTCAACAGTACGGAGTCAACATCCTGCTCATCAAGCATTTGTTTCTCCAACAGATAGATACTCCTGTCCTTCAGGCCAGGAGCAGAAAGTGCTGTTTGGCTTTCTATGCCAAGAGCTAACTGATGCCAACCAGAGGCAACTTCAAAGCTACTTTATGTCATAACAAAACTTTAAGAACTTGTCCCCTGTAACAATTGCATACTGGATAGTAAATATTTTTTTGATGTGTATTTACTCTGTCGCTAATCTCCCTCCAGGGGTTTAAAAGTGAACAGGCATAATAAAATGCTTCTTGCTGTTTCACTTCAAATTTAAGGATTGACTGCACCACATGCCTCCTCTAGAGTTATTTGGTTATCTCTAAGTAAGGCTTTTCTCCCCCAAATTCTCAATTCCCAGTGATAGTTGAAGAGTGTTCTGTTTGACAGAGGCATTTCTCAGTCAAATTGTGACACCTTATAACACCATCTAATGTCAGATGCATCTCTATAAGACTGAAAAAGGGGGAAAGAACAAGGACATAAAGATCTCTTTTGAAAACTCTCTAAGGTAGGAAGCTAAGGAGCTATTTGGGCTAGTAAATAATGCCTCTATTCCCTTTCTATTTTGTATTGCTTATTATTCCTTTTAAAAATTCTCTGTTTTGTAGCATTTTCTTGTTATTTGCATTTTCTAAGTTAAGGAACAGGTACATGCAGTGCTTAGCTAAAAGACATACACATTTAACTATTAAAAATTTCCCTCTGCAAACAAATTTAGAATATAAGGGAAAAAATAGGCCACTGAGAAACAAGGAATGCTTTCATAATTTTGGTATGGTCCTTAGGGTGCTAAGGAAGCAAATTAAGAACATCTCATTGCTTTTGTGGCTAATCACCTGAAATATAGAGCTGAGCAGAACAGGAAGTAAAGGAAGAAATCCTCATTAATGATCTGAGTCCTGTCACCCATGAAGCACCCAGTTGCCATTCATGCATCACACGGTACAAGTTTCTAAGCTGTGAGGTTAGGAATCCTGTGCTTGGGAATTTACATAATTCTATGAGGTAGTAAAATCATTGAGGCCAACTCTTTTCAGTTCAGTTCAGATGACAACAAAATGTAAACGTACTGAGGTATTCATACACAGACACAAAACAAATTAGTAACTAGAAACTAGACCTCAGATTCCTTGACAATTATTTCTTCCTTTAAGTACCAAAGGAAAGGATTCCCAGGTTTTTTTTTTTTTTTTTAAATTTTGAGGTCTCAGTACCATGCCATTCGATGTTTGACATTTTCTGAACTGATGAATTATATGGGTAAAATAACGGATTCATACAAACCCATTTTGACTGATAATTTCTTTATCTATGAAATCCATTTACTTCATTCTTGATTGTCTCTCTCATAAATAAGCATGGTTCAATTAATTCTAAGTGAAATCAAGCAATCTGTTTTTGACTTCTAAGTACATATCCTGGAATCATATTGTAGGAAGACACTGTATCACCTGGACTTTGGGGAAAACAGGGTTAGATCATGAGTCCTATCCTTAAGGGCCTTGTAACTAATTTTAGGAAATGATGAACTTTTGAAAAACAGTTAGGCAGTAATCCAAGATGATGTACAGCACAATGTTAAACTCATGGAAGCCTTCATGGAAAAGATGGAATGTAGGGAGATTTTAAAGAAAATGAAAGAGTTGGCCATAAAAGAAAGAATATTATGTGGTTAAAGGTGGCCAACAAGATCTAAGTGTGGTTCCAGTTTTTGTGGTCTGGCTTTCCTTTGTTCTATTTCCAAATTTCAAAATTGATTACTGTGTACTTAGTTCTTAGGAATATTATCAGACAAACCATTCCATAGGATTGTTTAAATCCTATATGTTTAGCATTTGGATTAAATTAAATTAAGAAGAAATTATGTTATTCAAAGTTCTTTGATGGAATGAAAGATTTTGAGGGTCCTCTGTCTTTTCATAATTTACTATCTATCTTCTTTGGCTGTGATGATGTGTTTTTGAGAGTATTGATCTCATTGAGAAAGTCAGTTCCATCTTTACATTGACTAGTTGGTTTCCCTTAATTTTATGGCTATTGTTTACAGGTCAAGTGTCTTATCAACAGGTGCTCTTAATTGCAATGGACTTTGGATGGCAGGTACAAATGGCTCAATGAAAAAGAATTATCTCTGTTACAGATACTTCCTGGCATTCGGATGTGAAGAGAGAAGTTAGAACACAATGAGAGAAGCAGGCAATAATGTCTCTCCCAAGGAAGAAAAAGAAAAACCATGAAGGATTCAAAAGTTTTGCAACACACTTTATATTTGAAGACCCCTAATGTTGTCAAGAGTTTGAAGTTCTGTTGAGTCTATTTGCTCTTGAATAATAGGATACGGTTCCATGTCTTTAAAGTCGTTGGAGCATCCTGGAGGACATAATTAACCTGAGAGTAAAAACACTTGGCCAACCCCCTGTACCTGACAGATCAATTCACTGAAGCCCTCTTTATGTCCAGCCGACTTAAGAAGTCTGTTTATTGAATGTAGTAATCAAATTGGAAAGTTGAATTTTTCTCCTTTCCCTTCTTTTAGCCCCTACAGGTTCTGTGTTAAATAGTGACTGGAGCCTCCTTCTAGTATGACCCCCCCCCCCCCCAAAGATCTCTGTCTCCTAGGACTCAAGTCCTCTGTAATCCTCTCCACTTAAGTGAGTGTGGGACCTGTGACTTGCTTCCAAATCATAGAATACAGCAAAGATGATGGATGTCATACAAGATTGTAGCTTCGGTTTTGCCAGCAGACTCTGTCTTGCTGGTGTTAATGACACCATGTGCCAGAGTGTGCACTGTTGTATGATGAGGCCCCTGGGGAGAAACTGAGGGCCGCCTGTGACTGACAGCCAGCAAAGAACTGAAGGCCTGACTCCAATAGTCCATGAGGAGCTGAATTCTTCCAATCGCTGTGACGGTTCATTCCCAGTTGAGCCCAGTTAACATCTTGATCGCAGCCTTTTGAGAGGTCCTTAAGCAGAGGATCCAGGTAAGCCATGCCTACTCCCAGATGCATGGAAACTCTGAGATAATGAATATGTGTGATCTTAAGCCAGTTTATGGTAATTCGTTACACAGCAATAGATAACTAATGCATTCCTTGTTATCAGCTGGGAATGAATTGGTAGCTGCCCTTCTGAGTTATTTGCATGCTGTGCTGAATCCCTTTATAATCATTCTTAGGCAGAGGCAAAAGAGCCAGGTCTCTATACAGCTTTCCAAAAAGCAGGAAACTATCTTAGAAGACTCCCTTCTGTCAGTTTTAGCTTTGTGCTTTCCGTGTTCCACCTCCAATGACTGAGACTAGAGAGTGAAGCAATACTGCAGGTGGGGACAGAGGAACTGCAGGAGCTTACCTTGGGGGTCTGAGAAGAAGGGCAAGTTTTCCCTGCAAACACAAGTGGGAATGTTAGCAGAAGAGAGAAAGTCCCCTTAATCGTGAGCTTCACATCTCATGTGACTGTTCCTTCTGCAACCTTACTGGCTTTCACTACTTCTGCAAGTAGGAGATACCACAAGCTCCGCTGAAGAGCAGAGAATGCATTTAGCATAGCACGCCTCATTTATAAACTAGGAACTGGAAACTTCGACTTCCATAATAAACTGGTAAAAAGTTCTTCTGTTTGGTATGATGTCTACTTGGTTAGTCTCAGAGGAATTTTCAGAGGAAAGGGCAGTGAACATCAGAGCTGGATGAGGTAGCCCCTGGCTTTATCCTGGCATTAGTCTGAAGCTTTCTAGCGAGTACTTTTCACTAAGAAGCCTGAATGTCACAGACATTATAGGTTGTTTTTTCTGTCCCTGAGTTTTTTTTTTTTTTTTTTTTTTTTTTTTGTCAATTGCTCTCCTGAGAGAAAATTGAGTGTCTGACAGGAAAGACAAGTATGAAACCTCTCATGATCCGTGCTGGAGTTCTCAGGAGATTGTCCTTGATGTATGAAGCTGCTCATTGAGTCTTCCCTAGGGTTTGTTTATTTGACCACGTGCCCCCAGACTGAAATGCCTCCATTAATCAATACTGAGCTTCTCCACAGTGAGTCTGCAGAGCTCATCAAGATGAGAACATTTAATTTAAAAAATTTAAAAAATGCCGGCTATATACATAATCCTTGGAGAAATAGCAAGGATTTTTACTGGCTGATGATCTATCCACTGACGCTGGAGTTTTAATTTTGTTCCTTATTTTAGGATTACAGAAGGAACTGGGGTGAGAAGGAAAGGCCTTACTCAGAAAACTTTTTAAAGACAATGGGGTTCTTCTTGAGTTTAGCCAGGGCACAACATAGTCTTTGTTCATTTTTCTCACCCAGTGAATACTGGAGTACCTACTGTGTTTCTGGAACTGTGTGCTTGGTTCTTGGAATCTGATGTGCACAGAAACTGCTGCTGTTGACAAGAAATGGATGACACAGGAGAATGAGACATGGTGAATGTCCAATTGTAATGGAGCCAAAAAAAGTTATGGCAAGGATACGTGCAGGGATATTTTAACAGTGGGTGTAAGGAACTACTTCCTGATATGAGAAGAAGCAAAGCCAGAGCCAAGGACACCTACTGACGGGTCATGGGTCGATGGGTTGGCCAACTGAAACTGAGCCAGTACTTTGTAGACCACACAGAATATAGGCTCTGCACGTAGAAGCACTGCATCTGTGCTCGGGAGATGAAGCAGAGGTGAGAGGGATGAGCAGCACAGGCCTGAAGCCCTCCTGGTGGCTATGAGACTGTCCCTCTTTCTGTGACTTTTCAATTTTTAAAAATTTTTTTTGGTGCTGGGGATTGAACATGCTAAACAAGCGCTCTACCAGGGAGTACTCGTCCCCAGCCCAGAATGTCACTCTTTATATCGTTATTTCTTTCCAGAGCTGTTTAATTTGATTTTTGCTTTGTTTTCAAAATAAACTGTCCATAAAATTAGTGGACGTAGCCTGAATTTTGATCTTATAACACTAATCAAAGAAAATGTTGTTGTTTTTTCAATCAATAGTTACCAAGCCCTTCACTGGTACTTAGGAAGAAGATAGATTCTGTCTACAGAATCTATCTACAGTTCCAGAAACGCAGTAGGTACTCCAGTATTCATTGGGTGAGAAAAATGAACAAAGACTATGCTGTGCCCTGGCTGAACTCAAGAAGAACCCCATTGTCTTTAAAAGACAATGTCTTTCTGAGTAAGGCCTTTCCTTCTCACCCCAGTTCCTTCTGTAAGTTCGAGACTTTTAATTCTTTGAACAATCATGAACAACGTGAAAAGGCAGAACCATGCGGAAAAAAATAACGGTAAACAAATATGTGGCTGCTGAGTGTGGTAATTTTCTGATGTGTCCACTTAGTGAGGCTACCCTGTGAGGACAAAAGAGGAGAAAAGGCCATTTTGTCGTGTACACACCTTCTCACATTTGATCAAACAAGCATTAATTTAGGTGCTACTTTGAAGGGATTCTTCAGATGGAATTAAAGTCCTTAATTAAATTGTGGACTGTCCTTGGTAGACCAGACTCTTCCAGAGAAGCCCTTAAACAGTCCTCAGCTCTTGATGGTAAAAGAGATTCCTGTTGATAGCTGGATCTACCATTATTCCTCCTTTGCTGGATCTGCTTTTTCCTGACTGCCTGTCCTACAGTTCTTGGAAGTGCTTAGCTAGCCTCCAGAATCCTGTAAGCTAAGTCCTTGTAACAAATCTGTCTCTCTGCCTCCCTTTTTGTCTCTCTCTTTTTGTATATATGCAAATATCTCTTGCTATCCATGGGGAATTGATTCCAGAACCTTCCTATGGATGCCAAGATCTGGAGGATGCTTAAGGATATTAAAGAATGATGTAGTGGTTGTATATAGCTTACCTATATCCTCTGGTACATGTAAAATCATGTTTAAAGTATTTATAATACTTAATAATGTAAATTCTGTATTAGTAGTTGTTATACTGTATTTTTAATTTTTTTTTGTTTGTGGGGGTACCAGGGATTGAATTCAGGGGCACTTGACCACTGAGCCACATCCCCAGCCCAATTTTGTATTTTTATTTAGAGTCAGGGTCTCACTTGAGTTGCTTAGTGCTTCGCTTTTGATGAGGCTGGCTTTGAACTTGCAGTCCACCTGTCTCAGCCTCCCAAGCCCCTGGGATTACAGGCATGTGCCCTCATGCCTGGCTACCATATTGTTTAGGGAATAATGATGAAGAAAAGATATGGAAGGATGACTGTATTTGTATTTATTTCCTTACTGATGCACTGAGATCTCAAAAGTACCGTGACTTCATTTAACATGTATTTTATGCTCAGAACAACTGTCATTGCTTGTGAATATAAAACATTAATCATAAATTATGCAAAAAATCACCCATGTACATTTCATGAGGTCTGGTCAACCCACAATCCGCTGCCTTTGCCATCATTGTGGTTAAACTGTGAGAAGGCATCTGTCCACTGGGTGAATTGCCTGCGTGATTCCGCCACTAACACTTGCAGCTTTTTCTGGCTCTCTTCTGAAATGGTGATCTGTCCAGCTGGCTGACTGGGAAGGAGCATGTGCCAAGCTCTGCTGGAACGCTTTAAAACAACATTGCATATAACATAATTAGGTAGGGATGACTGAAGATTTGATGCCTTCACTCACTAGAATTGGGTCTGTGCTAAACCCAGAGACTTTATCTTCTCTGTATTCTTAAAGAGTAAAAAGTAAAATTTATGAAAAATGTTGGGCTTTGTTGCAATCCTTTTGATTTCATCAAAATATACAGAATTCTTCACAATTATTTGATTCAGTTTTTATAATTGCACATTATTGATTATGAAAGCAGTATATATTCAGAGAGGGGACTGAGAGATAGAGGTTGGGAGAGGTGAGAAAAAGGATTTAAGCTCTTCCCCCACCAATTTTCTACTAGAGGTGACTACAGCAGCAACTATATTTTCTTGGGGATTTTTTTTTTGGCATAAATAAATCCCACTTTCCTTGATCTATTCTATAAAATGGGAGATTGGCCTCTGATACAAATTCTCTGGTTCCCTTTCCAAATATCTTCTAATTGTTCGGACAAAAGAAGACCCAGGTAAAGGACTTAGCCCTTTCTTATCATCCTTCTCTGTCAAAGACTCAGTGTTTCTGACAGTGGTCCTAGATCTTTCCAGAAAGCTCCACACTCTGTGTGGTTGTCACTGGGTACCCCTGTGGTTATTCTTGCTCATCTTGGGTGACCCCAGCTCCTAGGGTTTGATAGCACTTTCACTCCTCCACTCCTCCCCACATCCCTCTCAGCTTTTGTGGGGTCGTGCCTTACAGATGTTGCTATTTTCTGGCTTGCTCCTTTGTCCCTGTTTGGCCTTTCCTTTCTTATAGCAACTTTATCAATTAGTTTCCACAAATAAAAATATTAAACCACTGGATGAAGGCACTCCTTTTTTTGACAGTCGTTGGTAAATCCACTTGTTCTTTTAACCTGTAACACATGCTTTCCTATAGACTTACATTGGAAGGCCTATATCCTATTACCATCAGCTTTATTGAAGTTATATGTAAATTTGAAAAGTTCATTTAAAAATTTGGAAATGGTAATTATAATGCATATGTCCTGTTGTCACCGTTCATTTTTGACTAACTTACAGGGAGAATATGTGAAATAAAATAAAGATCTTTTGCTGCAAGATCTTAACTATGCTTACTTAACACTGCTTATAATATAGCAGTAGAATTTTTAAAATATATTCCTTATTTATCCTATCATTGTTATGCTTTTGAGTAAGTCACAAATTCTAACACAAGATTCATTTGAGTCACTTGGTTTAGTAGTTTAGATTTGATTTCTGTAGTATCTCTCAAGGTATAGACTCAGATTCCTACTGTCCCTTAACTGTGATACATGGTAACATTTAACTTCATATAGCTTATGTGACTAAATCTTAGCAATCATCCAAAATTGTCCATGGCAGGAAGAAAAAGTAGCCTATATATTTGAAGTTATTGAATTACAAAAATAAATAGTGTTTTTTTTTTGATATGGAGTGAAACAGGTACAAAACTCTCATGTATGGACATGATGATGAAGCAGGTTATATTAACCTTTTCAATAAGACATTTGGGACAGGAAATTAATCCATGAAGCCATCAACTGGAAAAAGACATCACCAGCCTTACTGCTCTATTGAAGAACTGTCTAAAATGATATATATGTATATAAATTTGGGTGTTAAGGAGAAGAAATAAGACCTCTTTTGAAAATTAAGGTAGAAGTGTCTGTTGTTGAAACAACTCCTAATTAGGCATTGCACCACAAGAGGACACAGTAACTCTGGGAATCTGCAGATATGGCTCTGTATAATACTATTGATGAGGGTTGGTGTTGGAAACCACTTCTTGTAAACTTTCAAAGGGGAGGGCTTTGCCACTGATCAAATCTAAGTCTTGATTCCATGCTAACTTTTTCCTCATTTCAAGACTTTTCTAGGTCATAGTGACCTGAAAGAAAGTTTTAGAAAAGAGATGTAACCCATTCTGAACTATAGTTTTCTTAAAGATTAATGCAGCTATTGTATCATGATACAAAAATACAAAGATGAAGAAACAGAATTACAGTAAGTACTGGGAGAAGTGTGCTCATTGTGGTTATAAAGACTGAGAAAAGGCTTTTCAGTGGAGAAGGGAAAAATGTCTTTATCTCTTGAGAGGGAAAGAAAATATTTTGTTGGAGTCAAAAAAGAAAAAGGTGGGGGGTGAGCATTCAGGAAAGGTCTAGAGGCAATCTGAAAGGAGGTTGAAGGGCATTGTTGAAAAATCTAAAACTGATGAGAAGAGTTATGCAGTTTTAAAGAGCGACTGAATCAAAAGTTGCCTTAAAAGTTTGGGTGACCTGTGGACTCTAGCCTTCATTATTCTGTGTCTTCAATAATGCAGTATTGCATGCTTCTCTAATTTAATGGAGAGCAGTACAAATCAGAGTAATTCAATATTAAGAGATAGAGGACACAGATTGTTTTAATTTGGAGTTGCTCAAGTTGAGGCAGAGAATTCTTGTCTGTGAATTCCTTCCTTTTTCTATTTTTATTTCCAGGTAAGGGAAGATTTTCCCAATATCTGAAACCCGTTTTCATCAATCTATTGTTTTCTGCCCATAGACTGTTATCTGCTCATTTACTGAGCTTAGGAATTGGCCTGCTTAAAGTTTGGGGCATATGGAGTCACAAAAATCCCAGATGAAACCTTACAGGTTTGTGCTGGCAAACCTCAAAGCAAATGCAGAATGTAGTCTTTCTGTAGCTAGAGAAGCAAAGCATCTGGGGAACATAAAATAGACAGTTAATAATAGGCAAGCTCAATATGCAAATAAAATTGTAATAACCACTTGCCAGGTTTGTCTTAGGAATGAAGAGAACTATATTCAAATATTAGGATATAATGGATTTTGTACAAGAACTGTTTTCTGAGACATTTTGTTAAGATTCTGTAGCTGCTTTTCAAAAACTGTGATTTCTTTGTCGTAAAACATTTGGATGAACTCGAGGACAGAGTTGTCTGATTCCAAATCTATGCCTTTTCCATCCTGGAGCGTAATTAAATACGAGGTTATGACTGGAATATGCCCTTTGGATCCATGACAGGTTTTTTTTTTTTTTTTTTTTTTTTTTTTTACCAATTCTTGAGAGCCTGTGGTTTTGGGTCCCAGTAGAAATTTTTTTTTTCAGTTGTAGATGGACACAAAACCCTTTGTTTGTTTGTTTGTTTGTTTGTTTGTTTATTGATGTGGTGCTGAGAATTGAACCCAGTGCCTCACACATGCTAGGCAAGTGCTCCACCACTGAGGTACAACCCCAGCTCCCCAGTGGAATATCTTTATAGACTGATTATCTATTATAGTCTCCTTATTTAATCCAAGGTCCCCTGGAATAATTAAGATCTTGTGGTACACTAGGTAAATATAAATGATACAACCCTTTCTTTTTTTCTCTTGCTTCTTAATTTCCTCCATCTCCTGCCTTTCATGGTCTAGATTCATATCAAGCATAAGTGAATACTAATAAGATTGTATAGGTCTAATAATACAGAGTATAAAAGGAGATTTAATATTTAAAATGAATTGGCATGAATTTAGAAAAGCAAAAACATAAGAGTATTTAGCAACTGTTTTAGTCAGCTTTCCATTACTGTAACAAATACCTGAAATAAATAAACTTATAAAGAGAAATGGTTTATTTTGACCCACAGTTTTTGAGCCTGATGTACCATGATCAATAGACTCTATTGCTTTAAGCCTCTGGCATGGCAGCACATCACGGCTAAAGTACATGGTAAAACAAAACCATTCACTTTTCCTGACCAGGGAGCAAAGAGAAAGAGAAAGGGCCTGGGTTCCCACAACCTCAGTGACCTAAAGGCTTGCCAGCAGGTTCTACCTCTTAAAAGTTTCTCTATCTACCATGGTGCCAGACTGGGAACTAATCCTTTAACAAAGGCATCTTTAGGGGACATTCAGATTCTGAACTATAGTAGCATTTGCATTTTATTAATAATTTGGCCTTTTCTGCTTATGATCAAAAACAGCTTAGAATGCCCATATAACTCAAAATATTCATTTAGCAGGTTCTTCCAATTTGCTGTCTCAATAGTTTATTTCTAAAAAGTAACCTTCAAATTTCTGTTACATCTTTTAAGTTGAATCTAACTTTACTAATACACAAGTATAGAAAGCATGAGCTCTTTAAAGCACAATAGGACTACTTTGGCACTATTGAAAGTCATGGGATATAAAAAATATATTAACATGGTGGCATGAGAAGGTTCATTCTGTGATCCTTTTATTTTCTGAAAGTTTAATTCATAGAAGGAATTAACTGAAGGGAGAATTAAGAACACAGTATAATATTGCATCTCGTGAATGTTTAATGCTCCAGGCTGGACCAGACATCACTTTAGTGGTGTAGTGAAACTCAAGTGGAGTCCATGCCTTCTAAACTTCTGGCAGCCATAGGTTATTGTATTAGTTTTGTGTTATTTAGTGCTGTGAAAGACCATGACTGCAGGGGTGACTGGATCCTAGTATACTCCACCTTCCAAGTAGAGAATAGCTTTTGAGAGGGGTACAGAGATGTATTGCTTTTAAAATACTCCTTTAGTCCCAGAATTAATGTTGACAAGAAGCAGATTTTCAGAGGGAGTGAATTCTCTACATACTGCTTTCATCTGAAATGGTTTTGTTTATTTTGTTTATTAATATTTATTCATGCTTTTAGGAGAACAATTTTTGCCCATTTTCTGAATTACCATTTAAATCAACAAGGATGGTTGTTAGTGAATTTAGAACATCCCTTTATATAATCCAACAAACAAAAAAGGTGTTTTACTATTTGGGTCAGTAAAACACATTTTCTTCCATTTTTCTTTCACCCAATGTGCCCCTCCTCTGAAATTTTTACTAGTTTTCATTTTTTTTTGAGGAAAAAAATCTGTGTATTTAAGCAGAGACATATTTGATCAAAACTGGCTTTAGTCTTTCTGAGAAAACAGTGTTTTGAAGCAAAATTTATGTGCTATAGCGTCACGTCAAAACACTAAATGAACCTTTCAATATTTGCTAATAACTGTCATTATAAAAAAACATGACATTGCAGGTTGAAGTGTCTCAAAGTTAGACAAAGAAATACTGCAGTTATAACAATACTGATACTTGTAATATACGGTCAAAATATAATGCATTGTGGCCTACTTTTTAATTTATTATGAGACCTTTTTTTCTGTCACAGCTTTCAAGAAGCTGTACCTTTTTTCATGTCTGGATCATGTAAGAATGGTGCCATTTTTTTTCTTTAACAGACAGTGAAATGTCACTGGTAAATCATTACCCTCATCACCTCAAATAACTCAAAGCATGCCTGTCAAAATTCAGGAAAGAAATCATATGATTACAAATAGGCTTATCTTCACTCATCTCAGGAAATAGTGCACAGTGCCAAGTAGACAAGCATACCAGACTAATTTCAAGCCAAGAGACAAGTCCCTTTTTACTGGGTTGAATACGTTGTTCCTTGGGTATAACAGTAACCCTTCATATTTGCATAAGTGAAACCTTTATTTTTCTCATTGTGACTACAGAGATAAACTGAGTCACATGAAGTATCCAAATCAACCCTTCTTGACCAAACATATATATTAGTTAGAAATCTTGGCATCTTCTTTGCGTTAAGAAATGAACAGAGTTGTGTAAACCTTCTGGGTTTGTTTTCTGGTTCAACTAGCATCCCAGCCACAGCCATTGATTGTATTCATCTTCATTCCCAAGGCAAGCAACAAAAGCATATGAGAATGGCTGTGTATCTAGTTCCTTGCAACTGTATGCTAATTCTCTTCAAGCCAGAATGTTGTTAACTATGCCAAGCACATATCTCTTGTTTGGTTTTTCCTTTGCATAATTTTTTCAGTTAAAGATTCAAATGAATCTCAGAGTGGGTTTATAAGCCTGTTTGGAATAGCCAGTAACTTTTCCACTGGTGAATGTGCCTTTCCATCTGCACAAGGAGCCAAAAACAATTAGTATTCTAGTTGAGTTCAGATTATAGCAAATGATACAAACATATGGCCAAATATTCCTTTTATGCCAGATTCTACATACTAGTTTTCACTTCTAGAGTCAATAAAGAAATCAATTCCATTAAAAAGGAAAGTTCAATAAGAAAATCCTTTACTATATAACTATAATTATAGATGAGCAATTTCTTTTATAAAAGAAAAAAAAAGAGCAGAAATATAAACCCTTATAGATCATTCACCAGAACATGAAATAGCTATGCAAACAAAAATGAATATATTTTCATTATTACTTACATAGCTATTCACAAGGGGAAGTTTTAAACATTCTTTTGTTGTGACTAAATCATTGTGGTATGTCATCATGGTAATATATATACAGGAAAGGAAGAGCATTATAAATATGTTGGATAGAGCAATAATTTAAAAACTAGATGCTCTTCCTCTAACACACTGATTCAATCATTAAAACCCCCATATGTGAGCTGGTATAGAAAATATTGAACTGAGCTGCCCCTTATATCTTTGGCACTGTAGAAACTACAACCTTACTGTCTGGGATACCATTAAATGATGTGATTACCAGTGTATGGTTCAAGTAAATTCTACTTCAACATATCCAGATATTGTTTGAAAAATAGAACCATTTGCTGTACACTATGGTTATATTTCACTAATTTTATTATTCTATTAGAGATTATTTTTAACTTTGGTGTACAATTTAAATTATTTAAAATAATTCTGTGTAATGTAATTGTGTGTTTTGATTGAAATCTAAATTGTGAATGTAAAATCAATTATTTAATTCATATAATAACTAATTGATAGGATTAATACATTCAATAAGGTGCTGAAGTTTTGTGGGGTTAAATCCTAATGACTTTTACCTTAAAACTATTGTTCAAGTCAAGAGAATTTGCTTGTTTGCTAGAACCTTCTTCACCTCTGTGTAAACCATTCAGTTACATCAATGCATGGTCATCCCACAGACTTCTAAAAATGCCTTTCTTTAGGGAGGAAAAGAGTCTGGTGGGCTGTAAGTACAAAAAACAGAATTGGATACTCACTACCACAGATGCATGTGGACAAATCTTATTAAAAAACAAAACAAAATGAGCCTCAAATCAAAATCTCATTATCTATAAGGTACTAACAGAAATGAAGCAATTATAAAATAATTAAGTATAAGATTGGATATTTATGGGGTTTTAAAAATTATATTATTAGGTGAATAAAACTATTAGACTGAATGGGTTAATTCACTCACACTTTTGATCTTTATCCTTTTATGCACTATGCTTCATTCATGTTTGTCCTCTTGGGGGAGGATCCAGCTTGGATTAATGTCAACACATCTAATTACTGAACAGAGAATCTTAATGTTGAATCTGTTGACTCAGGGCTGAGGTACTGGTGAACTTGCTAAGCTGTGTGTGGTTCATACTTTTTTTCTAGTGTCAAAGTCCATGAGTTCCCAAAGGGTTTAGGATGTGTGCTCATCAATAGAGGATTGGGATAATGACAATGGTGACCCACATTGTTACCAAGTCCATAAGTTCTTAGCTCATATTCAGTGTGAAAATCTGAAAATATACCCTTTCTGAAGGGTACATAACTAATTGTTAGGATTAATATGTTCAATAAGGTGTTAATATGTTCTGAAAGAATTTGTTATATTATCTCAGTTACGTCTCTCTCTCTCTCTCTCCCTCCCTCTATTTCTCTCTCTCTCTCTCTTCCTCCCCCACTCCAGTTGTTGAGGAGCTTAAATGATCCCTGTGTCCCAAACTAGAAATCTGGAAGTCCTCTTCACCTTTTTTTGATTTGTCACTCCCAACCTCCAATCAACCAACTGTGCTGTATGGATACAGCATCATGCATAGCTCTAAAATTTTGTAACTTCTGTCTTCAAATATCTCCATCACGTCTCATTTTCATTATAGAATTCACTTCCACATGGATCTCTGCCTACAGTCCAGGACAAGTGATTTTTCTAATGTAAAAATCTGATTAAATCACCCTTCCTGCTGTTTAAAACCTCTATGCCTTCCATCTGTTCTCTAACAGATATGTTACCAAATGGTACAAGTTCAAAAATTCTCATAACATAATGTGTGACATAAAGAATGAAGAACACTTTATGCACTTTATGTTTTCATTCTCTTGCTGTTATTACTTTTGTGAATTAGTTTATGATAATAGAATGGCCTATGTTTCATTGCATCATGACTTCTAAGTAACATTTCAATATGGACACAGATGAAAAATTTTGTCACATGGAAAATAACCAAAAAAAGCCAACTTGAACTGCTAGGGCAAGATTGTTCCCTGTCATAGCCTTTCAGAAGAAGTAGTTACTTATTTAGAATCTTAAGGAGAGAACCATGTGAGTAGAAAAAGAATATTTTAAGCAGAGGAAATAGTGTATACCACTTATCATTCTCTGTTACCTGGCACATATCTATCTGGGACACTAAACTGTATGGTTTTTTAAGGTTAGGGATAATCTCATACCAAATGTTCACTGAATACTCATGGAGTTTTGATTATTTGTGGTGGATTGAATAAAAATGACCCCATCCTTCCTATATTCACATCCTTTGCAATACCCCCCATTAAAGGTTGAGGCTATCACCTCTCATTTCGATGCTAGGCTAATTTTGTGACTTTCTTTGTGTGAGGCCTCAGGGGATTTTGTGTCTTTTTCCCCAATTGAAACCCTACCCAATTGCCCTGTGAATAAAGTAAGGCTAGTTTGTTGGAGCTGAGTCATGATACAGGATCAGAAGGGACTCTTCCCAGCTGAGACCATCCTAGACCAGTTAGACTTCAGTTGAACTATAAACACATGCATGGGCTTGGCCCAAACCAGAAGAACCACCCAGCTGAGCCCAGCTCAAATTGTCATTTCATACAATCATGATCTAAATAAGCCACTAGGCTTTGGGGTGGTTAATCATGCATTAAGACCTGACTCACACACTATAGAAACTTGTAAAGTAAAATAAGTCCTGAGAAATAAATATTATGTTTATTTATGTATACAAATAAGATTAAGTTGTTTGAATAATTTATCACATTTATGTCTTGCTACCTGGATTGAATTTAGACAATAAACTCATACTGTGGAGATGGGGGGAATTAGTTTATTAGCTAGAATTCAGTTTGTCTTCCTCTCTTTTCTGCTACAGAAAAAAATACTTTTCTTTTTGTATTCATCATTACCTAGATATTTAGGGCCTGGTGAATTTTGATCATGTTTTTAAAAATTTGATGATATTGACTATCTAGGAGTATTTTGAAAAATAAAATTCTAATGTAAACAAACTTATTAAATCCAGTAGCATAAGCAATTATAATTAGTAATTTGTGTATCTTAATCCTTGTCAGTTAACTCACTCACTAATTAACAACCATTAATCCATTTCTTAATTAATTAACCAACTATTAAGTAAGCAAGAATTTATTATGGACCAAGTATAGTACTAGATTCCTCTATGGGAGTAACGAAGATAAGCATTCTCCTTTTATAAAGCTTGTAATTTATTGTGGATGTCAGGTATACCACCTTGAATTATAAGTTATGAATGATGATCTTGAGCTTTGAACTGTAAAATATGATTCCAAGCAGAATAGATAAGGGCATAGAAACAGAGGAGGGGAGTGAAAAGGAAAATCGTTTGTCTGAAGAGTCAGAGAAAGACTTCGTGGGGTAGTTGGTTTCTAAACTGCACTGTGAATGGTTAATGATATTTTGATAGGAAGGGAAGGTTAAAAAGGCCTTCTATGCTAACGTAACAAAGCAAAACAAACAAACAAAAAACCATGGAGAGTTTAGAGGGCATGATGTGCTCAAACAAGAGCAGTGAGACCCAAGAGGTTAAGGGGTTGAGTAATGGTGAAAGATTGTCATTATATGTTGACATAGTTTATAATTTTAAGAAGTTATTTTAATAGATGAATGAGGAAAAAATGGTATAACCACCTTTAAAAAGAAGATTTGGGGAGGTGGGAAGAGAAGGAGACCATTGACACACATGGAAGGGGAGGTAGAAAAGGAGGAGGAGGAGGAAGAGAAGAAGATGATTTTAGGAAAGGAGGGTTTACAGCACATTCAAAGGCTCAAGCACATGGTGCAGTAGATGGGGAAAGACAGAGGATGAAGTTGTGAGAGAGAAACCAATGGAAGAGAAGCTCAGGTGAGAGAGGTGGGATTCAGAGCACACGCTGAAGGATGTGTTCTTGTAAGAAGCCAGGGCAGTTCCTCCATCATTACCAGATGAAAATTACCTGAAGTTGACAGAATAAGGAAGATTTGTAGGTTTGGTGGTGGGAAAATGTAGAAGTTCTCTGGTGAACTTCTAGAGGAATGTGGGCCATCATATTCATTTATTTTAAAATCTTTGCTTAATGGCATATGCTGTCTCCTGCAGTGCCCTATAGTGAGTTGTTCTAGGAGAAGAGTTGGTCACAAACCTCCTGATAACTGCTGCTCTTGTCATTCAGAATGGCTTCCCATTCCCCCTACTTTAATTCAGGTCCTTGTTGTTTTTCCCTGAGTTACTTTAGTAGCCTTGTTTTACTCAGTTTCCCCCCCCCCCCCCCGCCACAGTAACCAAAAAGGCCTGACGAGAACAATTAGAGGAGGAAAAGTCTATTTGGTGGCTCATGGTTTCAGAGGTCTCAGTCCATAGATGGACTTGTCTCAGGGCCAGAGACAAAGCAGAACATGACAGTGGAAGTGTGTGGTAAAGGAAAACAGCCAGGAACATGGCATCAGGAAGGAGAGGGAGGGAGGGAGGGAAAGAGAGAGAGAGAGAGAGAGAGAGAGAGAGAGAGAGAGAGAGCGTCCCCTCCCCCTCAGACAAAATACAAACCCCAAAGGCACACCAGGGACCCATCTCCTCCAGCCACACCCTACATGTTTACAGTTACCATCCAGCTAACCCCTATCAGGGATGGATGTTTGGATTGGGTTAAGACTTTCACAACCTAATCATTTCACCTTTAAGCCTTCTTGCATTGTCTTACCCAGGAGCTTTTGGGGGAACCTAATATCTAAACTATAACAATCCCTCTAATTTTTTTTTCTTGCCCCTAGTCTTTAGCAACTATTCTCCATACTGCGGACTGATTTTTACCAAGCACGTCTTATCAATCACTTTATTGCCAAAAAAGTTATGAAAAACTCTTTAATCTCTGTAAGATCAGTTCAACTTCCCTACTATGGTTCCTAAAGCCATTGCTAGCCACCTTTTCCACCTCTGCCACCTCCCCATTGCTCTGACTCAAGTCAAAATCAGATATACCTGCATTCTCCCCAGCCTCATGCTCTGCTAGGATTGTTTGCACTTGCCTCGTGCTTCCCTCTGTCAACAGTGGCAGGCATCCCCTTGACTATGGAGATGAACTACTCTCTCTAGAGTCAACTGAAATGTTATCTCTTTGGGGACACATTTCTTGCCCTTCCTGGGAGAGTTAAGCATCTTCCCCTTTGTGCTCACATAGTAGCTTGTCTCCGTTGTATTATAATAATTGATTGTGGGTTTGTGGAAGGTAAATATTGGAGTCTCTTTCATTTGTGTGTCTCCACATCTAACATAAATGCTCAGGAAATTCAATGTAAAAATCCAATTAACCCGTAAACCAATGAATGAGAGAGATTGAGGTTTTGATGTTTATAGGGTAGGCCGAGGAATGCAACTGAAAACGGTCTTAACTACACAATGATGTTAACATCTGGGTTTGGGAAGACAAGTGATGAAGACTACCAAACAAACAACTTAGGGGTTTGAGTAATCAAAGCTATTGGGGAGAGAGGGAGAAAATGTAGAAGTGTAGGCTGGGTCAGTAGCTCTAGGACATATGGTCATGCTACTGAAGATGGTCACAACAATTTTTTGTTGCTATCTATTCCTGTACTTAAGTTTGTAAGTTTTCATCTACATGAGACAAATTGCTCATTAAGTAGCTACATTAAGTTCCAAGTTTTCAATTCTACATAAAACAATGAAACATAATGGGTTAATATTGTATCAGCTTTGTCAACTCACATATTTTATTGCACCTTAAATATATCAGATTTTAAATTTTCCCTTGAATCAGGAAATATAATATTCTCTTGTGAGAAAAAAAGTTCTGAGCTTTAAAATGTCTTTATTGGAAAAATTCTACATTTGTGCAACAAGTATTACTAACCCATTTATACTATAAAGATGTTGTATATTTTTACTTTGTATGGTTTTCAAAATGTGGTGTTGTGAATCTACATTTAAATATGATATGCATATTCAAATGCAATTTATTTTAGGAGGAAGTATCAATGGTAGAGGCACTTTATATTACTGATTTTCAAAAGTATCATTATTGTTATATCTCAAGAGTAAAATCATCTTGTAAAATAAATTTTTTTTATGAAGAATGTCAATTGATAGGAGAGACAAAGCAGAACTAACCTGGTGGAAGGTGAAGATATAGGAAGACAAAACCTGATACTAAACATTAGTTCTATTCTCCTTGACTTATGAGGCCTTTGAAGAACCTCAGTAGATCCATGGAAGACTGCAGAACAATTTGAATAAAGCACTGCTCTGCAGGAGCACTAATTTGAATTATATTACACCTATTTCCAGATTCTTTTTGTTGACCAAGACCATATAGACTGGGGCTTAGGCCACTATACTCCATTCTTGATGCAAAGGGATAAAGATAGATCAATGATAAAACTTGGAGTAAAACCTTCAGGGGCAGAGCCACAGGTTAAAGATTTTTATGACATCAAGTGCCTTAGATAAATCATTTTTTCCTTTGAAGCTCTTGAGAAGCTTTTCTGGTAAAACAGCTCACCTGGAAGATAAAACCTTGGACCCTCAAAAAACTAGTGGGTACCAGCTTTGGTGCCTTTGATAAAGAAGGCAGAACATAGACCATGGGAGAGAAACTTAAGACAGTCAGATTCTAGGCAAGTCGTTTTCATATTTTTCCAGTCTTGTAAGTTATAGGAAAAGATGTCAATAAAAATGACCACTCCTTTATAAAATTATGGTGATAGTAAGTAGTATGTCCTACCTTGGTAAAAATCAATAGGTGGCAATTCAGTAATGGTTCCCAAGTTTCCTTTTTGAAGATTACTAGAGCCATTGAACCCCAGTGTTTGGAAAATCCCTTTTATGAACCACAGGAGTCAGCAAAGATATTAGACCTACTCAGTCACTAGATGCAAGAATACAGCTGCATTCTTCCTAAGACTTTATTCTTTATTCTGTGCAAGATGATTGGAATTTTGTGTCATGCTTACTCTTTCTCATAGGAGCACCATCTTTATTATGTGTCAGCCAATGTAGTTAACTTTTTATACTTTTCCAGAAAATCTTGGTTACTGAATTCTTATTTGTGATTGTGTGTGTGTGTGTGTTTAGGGTGTGTGGGGGGATGTGTTTGTAAGGGAGGGGAGAAGCACGTGTTTGGTTCATGAATTGCTAAACTCTCAGTAATTGGTTAGAGTTTGCAGGCTGGTTAAACCCATTCATAGTCCTTTTACCTTGTGTTTTCCTCTACTAATTACAAGAAAGGTAGACATACTTTAATTCTCTTGCAGCCAAAAGCAACCAGTTGACCCCATTCTAATGGACATAATGAGGCTTCTGAGTGTTGACTGGGGTGAATCTCAAGCCCTGTTGATCTTTTCCTCTATACACAGACCCTCTGCCCATCTCCCCCCTCATCATGGAACATAGATACTCTGGCAAGGAATTCATTGGTGCTTTGTCATCAGGGGGATGAAAGTCAGGCACTGACGTTGACCAAGCACAAAGAGGAATGGCAAGTGCAATTTTAACATCCCACAAGAGCTTCACAAGGGTTGGAGCTCTTGCTCTTTCATATTTTGTTCTGTGAGACCAGTAAGTTCATTTCTGTGCAAGTAGCCACTACCTGAATATTCTGCTAATTATCATAAAATGCAATTTAAAACCCCAATTTAAAATTCATTTGGACTGAATATCAGTCAGTAGTCAACTTTACAAAGGTGTAAGTTTTAATTGACTTTTCTCACATTGATATACATACTTTATATTTTATATGGAATGCTCATAGTACATAGAGTGTTTTTTACTTGACCATAATATTTGGTAAGGTCCCGAATACATTTACCCTCCATTGACTGCAAGATATGTTCAAGTACATATTGTATAGTCAACATAAATCGTACTTGAATAGTATAATGCAAACATTTTCAGGACAACAGCCTTGAGTCTTGGGAATGTTTATAGTTATCCTACTTTTGGTCTAAGATCTCCCTTTACTCTCACGTAGCTGAGTCTCCAGCTAACTACCTGATTTAATTTATTTATGATAAAGTTGACTTTGTTTGTCCTCGTATATCCATGTTTTTCTCTCATTGTCAGAGTATCAGATCCAGAAGACTAAGAACACCTGTGAGATCTAGGGAGAGATTCAAAGTGATTACTTGGCCTATTTCTTACCTGGGCTTTAAACTTGTTGGGTCAAGATGTTCTTGTTCAACTCAACTTGCTGATACATTGGTGTTTGGGATCAAAGGCATGAATGAGAAAAATGGAACTAATATGCCTGTGTCCTCTGCAGAGACCTCATGAAAATTTGCTATAGGACTAGTTGGTAGGAGAGTCAGGATTGACATTTACAGGGATTTGAAGAAAAGGTAGAGACATGCACAAAGGACTGGAATTTAGGGAGCGGACTCTTTGTGAACCTCAAACTGTATGAACAGCTGCAAATTTCATGCATGATGTTTCACATCCAGGGAATATGGCTCTTATACCAGAGAGAGGATAGGCAGAAATTCCTGTTGGCAGGGATGAGAATTCATTTTGGGGGCTAGAACAGATTCTGCCAGAGCAGCTGCATGTATGCTGGGTGTATCCAACATGGAGCAAGGAAGAATCTTCTCTTGGGAGGAAAGGATATTTGTTTTAATGGCCAAAGAGGGCTCATTTCAAGACCAGCAAGCTTCCTTTGCACATTTATTTGGACTTTCTTATTGGCAAGGACTTCATTATCTGAATTATCTTTTCTCTGTTCCTTATTTTTGGCCAGGGATGTGAGGTAGGCATGTTTTTTCAGAATTTTGTATGGAAGTCCAAATTTGGAAATCCAGAGTGTCCACCACAGAGGGCTCTTGTTATAAAGAGAATTTTCTTGACTTATTTATCACCAATTTATTCATTACAACTCACAGCCCAAAGTGGACTTTCAGAGAATCAGTGTTTGGAACTGTTTGCTGCCAAGAAAGGCCAGTTCCTCCAGCAAGAAGGAGCTGTATGGACCATGTGTGGTGGTGCACACCTGTAATTCCAGAAGCTCCAGAGGCTGAAACAGGAAGATGGAGAGTTCTAAGCCAGTCTCAGCAATTTAGGCAGGCCCTAAGCAACTTCGAGAGAGTCTGTCTCTAAAGAAATAAAATATAAAAAGGGTTGGGGAGATAATTCAGTGGTTAAGTACCCCTGGATTTAATCCCCAACACACACATACACACACACAAATCCGAATAGGCTCTCTTGACCACTGTGTATGGTTGCTTGATTGGGAACATAAAGTTTGGATTTTGAAAGAAGAACTCTTAGAATTTGTGAAGAAATGATGTCAATTAAAATAAATTTTTGAAGTCAATACAGAAATTGGGAAAGTGAAAGCAGAGTCAGGAGACTTTCAGATTCAGAAAGTGGGGCTCTTGTTATTCTAACTTGAGTGATTTGGAGTTCACAAAGCCCAGATGAAGTGATAAGAAGACATCAGAAAGAACTAGGACCTCAAAAGAATCAGGGACCTATTGTAGCTAGAAAAGAAGTCACATTAGGAAAGTTCATGCCACCCTCAAAATAGGAAATGTTGTTTGGGTTGCAGTGAATCTCAGAACTGAGGAGAGCAGAGTTTGGGAGGGTAGTCAGAATTTTCTCATGATTCCTTAGAAAACAGGCTTAGAAAGAAGCAAGAATGGAATGCCAAGTTCTGAAGCCTGTAGGGATGGATTCCTCCCAAATGTGGACATAACAAGCATACTCTCCTTTAGTAACTGGGAATTACAATCTGAAAATGCATCTGAGCAAGTGTTATGGTTATGGGAATGACAGAACCTATCTGACCTGGTCTTCTGGTGGAAAAGCACTGGAAAAGCTAAAGATTGGGATCAAAGTTCATTTGAGGGGATGGACTTTTAAGGATCACAGGTTATCAGTGTGGTCTGTTTGACACAGGAGAGGGGAGATTCAGAACAGCAACTTCTGTCCATTCCACATTAAACTCAGGACCAAAGGGGAAAGAGTTACTGGGGTAGGGTCATTAGGTACACAATTATGTCCCGGGTACAAGTGGAAACATTCTGCCTATGGAACTATTGTCTTATGAGCACTGATACCAGTCAGGAAATAGAGCTCTCTTGGTCTAGACATAAAGATAATAGAACTATGCTCAAGTTACAGGCTGCTAAACTGATTATGTTTAGTGCTGAGATTTGGTTGTGTTTCCAAATCTTATGGGTGTTATTTATATGTATTTTGACAGCTCCCGGGAACTCTGAACAGATTGTGCTCAATTTGGAGGAGTCCGTCATAACTTCAAATGAAAGCGTTCGAGGCTGCCATCACCCCAGGCTGCAATTGCCTGAGAAGAGAGCCAGGAACTGGGGTAAAACCCTTCAAGCTGAGACTGAGCACAGAGTGAGAAAATGTATTCAGCGGGTATGTGGAGGGTACCTGCTTTGTGTTGGGCACTGTTTTATGTTCTGACAGCCAGGATCCTTGTACCCTTGAGCTTCTGTTCTAGTGGGATGCAACAAACAACATACAATAAATATAGTAAAAAGAAATGGGTGTTGTGGAGAAAAGAAAGAGTAGGGTAGGAGGAATTAGGATTCCAGGGTGAGGGCTAGGGGCAGTTTGCAGTGTTCAATAAGACACTAAGGGGGGCTTCAAGTAGAAAAATGGCATTCATGTGATAACGTCCGCCTTCTGGAAGAGTCTTGTGCAGGGTGAGCCTTCCAGACAAAGGTGTGTGGGTGGATAGAGGATGTTAGATAGCCATGAGAGACAACTGAGGCAGGACCAGAGGGAGAGAGGGGAGAGTAGCAGGGAAGGGATGTGAAAGATATTAAGGAATACTATAAGCAACGATAAGGAATTTTGAGTTTTGCAGTAATAAAATGGGAATATACAGGAGGCATTTGCATGAAGGAATGATGTGATCTGACATGCTTAAAAAGGATTATGAGTTTCTATGAAAAGTAGACAATAGGGGAGCAAGAGTAGGCAGTGGAGGCTCTGTCTTATGTAACAACAGTGGAGTTAGAAGTGACTGGACTGGGGATTGTAGTGAAGGAGGAGTGATAGGATGGATTGGTGTTGAGTGTGAGAAAAAAGATCCCAGTAAAGCTTTTTCATGTGAGCATTAGGAAAGATGGGATGACTCTGTACCTGGGTGTGGCAGGATGTGTGTGCAGCAGGTTTGGAATGAGAGGAAGATAAAAAATTCAGTTATAAAAATGTGATATGTTAGATGCTTTTGCCCAATTCTGACACTTACTTGTAAAAAATAGGGCAAAGAAGATTTATTTTGTTGATACTTTATTTTTTTGTGGGAACAAGAGCAATACTAGAAAAAGTGGGAGGATTTGAGCATACTTATTTAGATGAGGTTGTCTCTTGAATTATGGCATTAGCTGTACTATAAACTTTCTTTATCAATAACTTTATTAATAAACCTGATTTGATTAAAGAATTATTATTAGAAATAAACAAAGGAGACTTGGTTTAGAGATCTGGAAATTAAGGAGAACTCAAGAAACAGATTTAATTTTTTCTTTAAAGAGATGTTTCTGAAGATCTATGGGACCACACTGTCCATCTTGTGGGTCCTAAGAATAGTGGAGATAATTAGAATAGCAATGCAAACTTGAAGGATGGTAGAAAGACTTTTATGATTCGATACCCATCTCCCTCTATGAGGAGAATGGGAAGACGTCTGGCTTATCTTTTAAGCCCATTCAGCTGAATAAAAAGTACATAATTATGGAGGAATGTAAAAGGCACAGTGTGAATTGTAGAAAGAGAGCTCAAGACCTCTCTTTCATTGGATGTCTCTGGTAAGAACATGGAAAAAAATCAACTCTGGGCTGTAACACAAATGAGTAGAGCTTACTATGGGAATAGCAAAGATGGTACAATCCTCGCCCTCAGTATAAAATGCCTTTTTGGTGATGTACTCTCTTGAAATCCCATGTGTATGATATGGCAAAGTGAGCTGGTACTCTTTGTCCTGGGAGAAGCTACATGTATTCTTGGGAGCCTCAGCAGACTTTTTTATTTTTTATTTATTTTTTAGTCAAGGAAAGTGGGCTTTGGTCAGTTATTTAGGGAGATTTATCTCTATGCCTTCTCTTAATGCCAGAAACCAGTGTAAGGAATCAGATTCACACACAATCCTGTCTTCATTACTAGGTGTGTTAGTTAGCTCCTAATCCTAACTTTACTTTCATAAACCCCTAAGAAACTATTGCTCTGCCTTTGATATTAGTCAGAAGGCAATAGAATAAGACATTAACAATCTATACGCCTTAAAACATTCTGGATGAGAAAATTACATTTTATTTAATTGCAGTTTGCACAATGTATACATATGTTAATATTTCTTTTTTTTTTAAAGATAATCATTTCATTAAAGACATACAAGGTTCCAAATTAGCTACATTAGAACAAAAGCACCTTCAATTTTAAAGTAGATACAATCTCCTATTAAACCACAGTGGCCAATATATTTCTTCTTCTTTTTTTTTTCTTCTTAAACCTTCTTGTCTGATTTTTTTTCTCTCATCAGCATTTTAGAGGCAATAATACACATAACTCTAACCACAGGGCTCTTGGTAGCAAGATTTAAAGGGACACAGTTAAAAGACCTCCCACATATCTTTGAAACCTTAATACTCAATACATTTGAGGGCTACACAGTCATTAGCCATAGGTAATTAAATATGGTTCACTTGGTGACTATAGTCATATTCTTAACTATTTGGAAGACTCAAAACTCCCTACAAAAAAAGGTTGGATTATTTTCATTTCAAAGACCAAAGCTCAAAGGAAGACCCCACAGGTAGTCTGTCACCCACGAGTTTGCACATATGACTGTATAAAAATGACTTTCTGAGGATAAAGATCGATAGTTTTCTTCAAAAGAAGAACATAGGGACTCAATAACTAATTAGCTTTTGTCTCTCTGTTCTTGTAATTGCAAACCATGCTGGAATCAACTTTCTCAAAGTGTGAAATAGCTATTACTGTACACGGCTTGCTTCTACTGCCACACTCTATTTTTATACTTGGGATATGTCTTTTCTATGAACCTAGTTCAGCCAAAATTTTATATAAGAATTCTTCCTCATGTCAAAAATATAAACATAATGTCATTTTCTCGGGTGAAACTAACACTTTTAAGAGGAGTAAGAGTAGAAGGTTGATTCATGAGCTGCATGTTAGAAGTCAAGAGCTCTGACTGTATTCTCAAAACAAAACTATGTCAGTCACAATCTTCATTCTGGAATAAGCATCTCACAGCTTAATTCATTTTTGGACCTAAGAATGGTTTAATAACCACCACTTTTTTATCAAGTCAAACTCATTGGAACAATCCATGCAAATGATTCAATACTATCTATATTTAATCAAATCAAATGATTTAGGCAAATGCATTGGTTTAGGGATTGAGTCTGGTTTTATCTTAAGTAACATTTAAAAATAGAAAGCTGTGTAGCTCCATAGTGACAAAGACATTTTTGTGTCTCTATAAGAATTCATTACAACGAGATGTAAAATGGGGGGAAGGGGCTAAACAAGTGATTAATTTGATCTACTTAGTAATAAATATTTTTACCCATTTGTATTCATTGGAGCAACAGGGCATTTTCTTCTCCAGCCATTGTCACTGTTGGCTGACAGTGAATAGAAGTGAGCCCGATTTGACATATATTCATTAACTCAGAGTCTTTTAGATCAAAGCAGTATGACTTCCTTTCACTTTTCAGGTCTTAACTATTGTGTCCTCAGAGACGTATTTGTAGACACCATCCATCCTAAAGAAGCCCTCCCTTGCCTCTGTCTGAGCACCTTCTCTCTTTCACTCCTCTCATACCACTTTGTTTCACCCCTTCAGAACATTTACCATAATTTTTAATTATCTTACTTTTGAAATGTTCTTTAGGGTTATTTGTCTGTCCATTTTCCTCCTCTAAAATAGAAGTCCCATGAGAACAGGGATCTTGTTTATCTGGTCTATCAATATCCAACTCAATGCGTGAGATAAGATACTCAGGAAATATTGCTAAGTGTGCAGATTAATAAAAGCAGAAGGCAGAGCACTGTTGAGGTCAATCAGTATTGAAAATGATCTACTGTACTGATATGATGGGGAACACAATGAATTACATGTCCTCTGGTAACTGGTGTTTTAGTTACACGTATCAGTGATTTATAAGAACATCTGGTTGGGCCTGGAGATATAAGTTAGTGGTACAGTGCTTGCCTAAAATGAACGAGGCCTTGGGTTCAATCCTCAGTACTGCTAAAAATAAATAAATTAATTAATTAAAGTAAAATAAATAAGTAAATAAAACAAAAACACTTGGTTGTACAAATGTTATTCTATAAATTGGAGATGCAAGGAAGATAACTTTTTAATTCCAAGCCTAATTTCTATAATGAATATTGGTTCAGCTTATGGAAACATAATATGGTATTATCCCCCATTGAGTCATATTTAATTTCTTTGGGTGTTATAATGAAAAAGTGTTGGGTGGTTTTGTAAGTTAGTTGCCTTTGTTTAGCTACAGTGACACCAAATTAGATGCCCATCAGCCACTATTTGACCTACCCTTTCCAGATAAAATGCTCCTAATGTTTCTTTCCTAAAAGCTTCATCCAGTATGGTCTTCTGCCACATAACTGAAACCTGCTCATTAGTACTATGCCTGTATAGAAAAAGAGTAGAAGCCTAGTAATTTCTAATGGCTTAAAACAGCAACCATTTATTTGATCTCAATTCTGCAGCTATGCTGTTTGGGCATGGCTCAGCCGATATGGTTCATCTCTAATCTCTGTGGTGTTGGTTGGACTCAGTTATGTATTTGTGGTTATGTGGCGAATAGGCTAGGGCTGACTTGTTCTGAATGACTTTACTCACCTGTCTGATATTTGACTGGACCTGTTACAGGACACCTCAGTTCCTCTTACTGTCTCTCTTCTCAAGGTAGCTGGGTTCCAGGAGGACATGTCCTAATGGAGAAGCACTAATCCACATTCTGTTTGTATAACATTTGCAAATGTGCCCTTGTCCAAAAAATGTCACAGGGCCCAGTCCTGGAATCAGTGAAGGAGGGAATTACACAAGAATGTGGACAGTAGGAAAGTGAGTCGTTAAGGGAACAGGCTAATGTTAGCAGTAAATGATAGACTAGCAGCTATACCCTTTACAGATTGCTGTTCTTCCCTTAGAATGGGATTAAGACAAACCAACCTAGATATCACAGGAAGAGTGGAGAGTCACAAGAAGTCTTGGTTTTTGCATCCAACACCAAGGCAGTGAGGCAGTATTTTTTGATAACCCATTATTAGAAGCATCAGTTTGAAATCCAAGGCAGAGTTAAGGCTTGTTAAGTAAATCCTTGCAATAGAAAAATGAAGCCACCAAATATTGGAAATAACAACACATATTCATTCTGAGGAACAAAGAGAACATCAGAAATTAAAGAAGCATTTGTGGCTACTTAGAAAATCATTAGCTTAGAAAATCTTTCTCATGTAATTGATATTTGAGGCAGCTGAGTGGAAAGGGATATTATTTTGCTTTTATTATGCATCAAATATTTAATGCATCTATATAACACACTTTGAGAAAAATCACCCTTATCCAAGAGGCAATCTCGACTGTGCCATGCTATCAAACTTTATTGCTCATTTGCAGTCATGAGGAAGAGTTCATAGTTCTAATGAAACAGGAAATATTTTGATTAGCATAGCAATTTTTATTGAAACATCATAGTATACGCAAATGATTTAGTAATAATAATTAATGCCATATTCATTTCTTATTGGAAAATAAAGATGGTTATTATCATCATGCAGTATAAGATAAAATGGGTTGCTTTATTTAGAATCAAGTCACAACACAGAACATACAAATTGTCGAAAGCCCATTCCCTAATCTGTTCCCTGATCATAGTCAGTGTTCCAGTGTTCTTTAGTAGTGCAAACATCACACAAAGCTTTATGTTATTGCAAGTCTATGGATGAGACAACACTGTCAAACAAGAAAATGAGACAAACCTCCAGAGGCAGAAAGCATAAGCCGCCTGCTGAGGTGTATCTCCCAGTGACTGGTGAAACCGGAGTAGGCCCTAAAATACCAGTGTCATTTTCAGATCTAACCACCTAAGAATCATCACGGAAGTCATGTCAGCACAGGAAAGGAAAGAGGAACTAATGTCTCATGTGAGTATTGGCGACATGTCAAAAAGTGGTCTGATAACTTCACAGGAATTATTTCCTTTACAGAGGATAACTCTACATCTGCTGACTAATTTCTGATATTGTTTATTAATTGACAAAGATGTTCTTGGAATTTTTATGCCATTCTCTATGTAGAACTGACTACAAAAAGGAGAAAATCAAAGATGGAAAGAAGCCACCAAATATTGGGAATAACAATGAATCTATCATCCTTCTCCCCTAGGGTCATCCGTTATTAATTATTTATTAATATGGTTCTGGATTTTCTTGAAGTGAAGTTGTCTGCCAGATAGCTATGTTTGTAGACCATAGGGTAAAATAACCACTTAATTTTACTTGTTTATTGTCATCATCAAAAAATTACTTCATGTAAAATCTACAGCTTGGTCATGGATCTTACTTTGAACACTATATGCTATATACTTGACCAATGGACACTCTCTAATTTACAATTTGGGGACATAGCAATAGTTCTGCTGTGAGTATTCCAATGTACGTTTATAGAATAGAACACATTTTAAGTATATGTCAGATCAGACAATATGCAGATGATCAGTTTTGTTAGACAATGTTAAACACCTCTTTCCAAAATGGTTGAACCAACTGTATTACCACTACCATGTGTGAACATTCTAGTTCCTTAAAATTCTTACCAACATTCAACTTTTGTTTTTTCCTCTTTTTCATTTTATCCATTTTGTTGCATGTGCAATGGTATTGCATTGTGGTTTTAATGTTCTTTACTTTTGGGATCCTTGCAATAATCACCTTTTCATATGTTAACTGGCCACTTGTCTATGCTAGGTTGAAGGGTTTTGGTGTTTTTTGTTTTGTTTTGTTTTTGCATAAAGGAAAGCTGCTGGGAGGAATGATTGTGTTTTTGACAGCCCCAGCCAGAAAAAAAATCCAGAGTGTCTTTTGTTAGTCTAACCTAGTCATTTGTCCATATTCAGCAAATGAACTTGGCCAGTAAGATTATGTTCTGTGATTGACCTGCCTGTGTCCCGTCCACTCTGCTGTGACCAGACATAGAGATGAAAGGTGAATGGCACCTTCCTTCAGAGCAATTTGGTTGCAGTGGAGAAGGGCCACCTTCCTAAAATATGTGGTACAGTGGAACATTTATATCTGTTACACTTAGGAAACAATCCGTTTGTGTGCCCCTCTTTATAACACAGATGTAAAATGATACCCATTGCCTTGGATTAAATGCTATAATAGAATATTCTACGGTCTTGAAAAGGATGTACCATCCCAAACCCATTGGTATGCTGAGTTGGCCATTAGAATCATTAAGAAATGTTTCCATTAACATTGTAAACTTGTTTCTGTGGTTAAATACCCAAAGTGAAATCCCTGGTCGAAAGTGACGTACATTTAACATTAAAACTTGACCAATTGTCCTTCCAAAAGATGTCTCCAATGCAATATAAAGGATTCCTTATTGGTAAATAGAGTGTTTTTAAAAGTGTTCTTTTTAAGGTACTATAATGACAGTTCTTAAAGATATACCTTTGTACACATGTGAACATTTCTGAAGGAGAGATTCCTAGAAGTGCAATTGCTTGATCAGAGGTCTTGCGTAGTTTAAAACTTGGATTAATAATACTGGGTTACTCTCCAAAAAGTTCTATCTTTTCGTGCATCTCCCCTCTCTAAAAGTTAATAATGCCTGATTTCTCATGAAGTGTTCAATAGTAATTATTTTCAATATTTATCATTCTTGCAGTAGGATACTTTTGCCTAATTACTTGTGAAGTTAAGAATCTCTTTATATTTTTGTTATCTAAAGGTGTGTATCAATGTTTATATCTCTACAGAGTATTTACTTAGATTGCCCTTTCCCATTGAAAAACAATTTTAGATTGATTTACCATATTTAAAATGTATAAACATGGTTCTACATTTCTCCTGAGAATTTCTGTTTTTCTTAAAATCCAAATACAATACAGGTGACAGAGATGATGATCTGTTTGCCTCTTATCTTGTTTATACTTGCAGGCTACTTCCTGTTGCTTTGTAAATATGCACATTAATTTTTAGATCATTGAGATATATTTTTGATGGAAATTCATTTCATGGTCACTACCCTGCATTCTAGATATCCCAGAGGGCATGCCATTTCAACAGACTTCCTCATTGTAGAGAGGCAAACAAATTCATTTCATCAAATTTGTTGCAACAGTAAAAATCTATTCTTATTTTGCTTTCCAAGACTAATATTAAGTGTTTCAACAAAAATGCTTCACAAAACATGGCATAGAATCACCTCTCTATGTGGCTATATGATAGGGATATTGTGTTCACTTAAAAAATTATTAAAGAAGGGATACACCTAAGACTTTTAAAAGAAGGAATTGTTGTATGAGGATGTGATTATAAGAGGAAGTAAGTTTACAGACCAGGGGTATAGATTGAGGATAGCTGTGTACTGGTCCTGTTATGGTATTCATTTTGGCTTCCTTTCACTTATGGTATGTGTGGGTTGTGTTTCATAGTTTCTATGGTTCCCTCTTTCATCACCTTCTGTTACTATAATTTTATTCACTGAACTTAGCATGGTGGTGTCCAGATTGAAAATATTCTTTTGAGGTCAGTAAAAGGCTAGTCAAATGTCTCCAGGAAAAAGACACATGATCCAGAGGAAAGTATAAGGTATGACCATGACCCTGACCATGACCATTACCATCCATACAACGTTTTTTTGATTCTTTACTCAAAACAGCATTTTTACAGAAAATTTAAGACTATATCAAATGTGCCAACTGGTAGTCAGATTTATAGAAAATTTAAAGCTTAATTCAGCAGTAAAATTTGTCAGTCAGAGTGACTGACATTCTAACAACTCCAAACCTACGTCTTCATTTGTCATCTGAAGGCCAACTGTTCTTTGTCAGTTTTAAATTGACTTGATACAATCTTTTGAACCTCAGAAAATGTAAAAATATAAATATAAAAAATAAAAGTTTTCTCTTTTGAAATTGATGATTCAGATTCAAAAATGCGTAATAAACACTTTAAATGAAAGAGGCCTTCCCTTGGCATTCCTAAATTTCTCATCTTGAGCTCCTTGTATTTGTTATGGTGAGCCTGATTGCCACCTTTGGGCCTCACCAGCACACATAAATTACAATTTAAACTGGAATGACATAGCAGAGATGATTATTTTAACTGTTAAGCCATAAAAGATGCAGTTGTCAAATATGGAAAAAATCTACCTATGCAGATAAACTTGCTTCACTGAAATTGTCATTCTGATGTTGGGGATAATCCAATGGCGAGTAACACAGGATGCTCCAAGTGTACTGTGTAATATGAACATGGCGGGTACCTACTATTTTTTTTAAAGGTCCTATTTTGGCAAAAGGCATATATTTTACCCATCTTTTGTGTATTACATAGAAAAACTGCACATCTCATGTGTCTACTAAATCTTTGTGTAAAAAAATCAAGAATCCTAAAATCTGAATAAATCTCTTTAAGAAGATGTGTCTCAAGGAGTCTTTTTAAGAAGTGTGACAATTTTTGGGAAAAGCAAAATTAGTGCTGTTTATAATACTCTCACTGATTATAAGGAAGTGAAAGGAAGTTGCTGCAAATTAAGAAATATGTCAGTATTTAACATCTTTTAAAGGAAATGAACTTTGCTTCATTTTAAGATTGACAGCATGTTAGACGTTCAAGGACATCTGAAAAAACGTTGGGAGACATACATTGCTTATGATCTATGTCACCTTAAAAAGGTAATCTTGGTAGGCCATGGTTTCTTTATTTGTAAAATGAGGCTCTGGATGATTCTTAAAGTCCCTTCTCTCTCTAATGTTCTGATTCTGAGATTGACATTCATCTTGATGAATTCTCCAGTGTGTAAATCCTAACTATAAGTAGTTGACATGCTTTTAGGAGCAACTATGACATTCAATCTCATTCATTTATTCATCAAATACTATTAATTATTTAATATATTTCAGGTACACTTTAGGTATTTAGTAATAGAAGATGAGTGAAATATGTTCTCTGGTCCCAAGATACATGTAGCGAGAAGCAGCCATGTAATAAAAAAGTGCCGCAAAGTATTATGGACGCTCTGTTAAGAAGACATACCCAGCATACCATTTGCAGGGTATGCGTTGGGGAGAAATCAGCACTACTATTTGTCTTTGTACAGGGGAAGCTGACAGGAAAAGCTTCACAGAGAAAGAAATCATGGAATGACCTCTTGAAGTATGAGTTCACTGGAGAGATGGTGGAGGGTAGGGAGTATGCAGGAGTAGGGAGCTGTGGAGTAACTGCAGCTAACACCATTCACTTACAAGAAATTACAGCTTTGTGCTCAAAGAGACATAGGCATCTGGTGAATTAAAATACATTTTGGATATTGAAACCAGGGAATTATGATTATGAATTAATGAATTTATTGCCTTTGAGATGTAGGAAGGTATTCGTAACATAAAGGGAAGTAGGGAATTGTCCCTTTTAAAGAATTTTTGAGCAGTCTTATAAATTTATTGGTTTTATTTATTTTTTCTTCTCGTGCATGTAATGACTTGAAACATAAAACAGAAAGGCACTCCTGTTATATTGTTTTTTTGAAAACTAAGGAATGAAGAATATGCATTGGTTATTGCTGCACTGTACTTCTGTACCTATGTGTATATGCCAAAAAAATAGGCTTTATCAAGTTATAATCCCAAAGTAACTGATTATGACTAGAAAGTCAATGTTTGTTATTTAACAGCCCAAAGTAAAAAGTGGACACTAATGTTATAGCAAGTTTGTCATTAGCCACTGTCATTTCTCTGGGCTGTTGGTATTGGGTCATGATTATACATCATGGAGTAACAGTTTTATACACTGTGTGCCTTCCATTTACCTTACCTACTGCTCACAGAGATGGCCCTTATATGCCCTAAGAGACTGTGCTTACTCAAAAATATGGGAATGGTGGCAAATCTCTCACTCACTTTAATATTCATGTCCACCATTCTGTTGCAAGCACAGACTGGGTCCCTGTGATTCTTGAGCTGCTCAGTTCTGGACTCTGTGGGATGCAGATACGTCTTGTCTTCCAGGGTAGACTGTAAGCTATTCTCAGGGTAAGCCCATGTTCTACTGATAGATAGATTGATTTTGTATTATGCCCTCTTTCTTACCTCAGATCCTGATGGAAGGCTTCAGGTATTCAAAAGATGATAATCCAGTGTTTGCTAAAGCAATAGCACAAATACCAGCATGTACCACCTCTGTGTGAAACAAGTCAGTGTTCCATATTCTTGCCACTGAGACAGGAGTTTTATATTGATCAGCAGATTAGCTTGAAGTTAGCCAAACTGGATTTTGAGTCTGGTTCTGCCCTGGGAGAGTTCGTAAAGCAAAAACACATGTTTGTTGGGAGGCCTGTTTATATTCTATACACAGCATCCCAAACATATTATTTCATTGAATCCTTATGGCGACCACCAGACGTATGCCTCGTACTCCTTTTTTTAGGTGGAAGAACTGGAACACAAGCGTGGTAATTCCCCAGTTCTCACAGCTGGTGCTGAGTGGTGTGGCTGGAGTGGGGATGTAGGGATTCTTCAAATCTTGTTAATTTCTTCACTGCCCCTGTTCTGTAAACCACAGTTCCTATGTGTCTCTGTTACTGGCATCTCTGAACCTTAAGTTTCCTATTTCTCATGAGATGTCATGGTCAATTTTACGTGCCCACTTGGCTAGGCTGGGGTGCCCCATCGTTTCGTCCAATCCCTGTCTGTCAGTTGCTGTGAAGACATTCAAAACATCAGACTCACATTTCAACCCATTGACTTTGGGTAAAACGGATTCCCCTCCATAATGTGGGTGAGCCTCACTGAGTCTGCTGAGGCCATATGAGAAAAAGCAAAGCCCCCCGGAGGGGAAGAATTTTCTGTCCAGTTGCAACCCAGAAATTCTGCCTGTTTTACAGCCTTCAGATTCCAGACTCCAACATCAACTCTTGCTGTAATTTCCAGATGCTGTCCTGTCCGTAAATTGCACAGTTGCCAGGCACCACCATTGTGTGAGCCAATTCATTAAAATAAATCTCCCTCTTTCGGTCCCTGTATACACACACACACACACACACACACATACACACACACACAGTTGCTTATTTTCTAGAGAAGACTGATTAACATAGAGTTTATTTTGTGAGTATAAACATAAGTATTAAATGAATTGATTCATGAAAAAAATCAGCGATCTGATCTGTTTCTCTTCTTCCTTATCATCCTCTTTAATTTTTTTCAAGCTTTTCTCTCGCCTTTATCCTTTTCTTTGTAATAAACCAGGTTCTTCAGTGCATCCAAATTTACTAACTATATCAGCCCAAATATTCTACTAAAAGCAGAGTGATATTGCATGACTATTAGTGCTTACAGTGACATTTACACATTTGCTTTCACGAGTGAGTAATGGTAATTTATATCTACCACGTGGCTCTGAATAATGGCTCCTTTCTGAAGATAAAGGTTAGAACAGTCTGTAGCCATCACAAGTTATTCAGTGTGTGCGTACAATTTCAAAATAAATTTCCCACAGTGTTGTTCTGCCTATTTTCATCTAGTTATTCTTCATCTTTATGCAATACAAACTTTACGTTGGAAAAGCATTCTGTGATTGATTTCTTCACTGGATAAGTAGGATGGTCAATTTGACTCTCAATTCACTTTTCCCCCATAGAAAATTAGAAAACACTGGGTTTCTGAAGCCATATTGAGAACGTCTCTAGAGATATGGGATGAGAGATCAGGAGAGAGTGGAGGCAGGAGGAGAGATTTGAGAGGACAGCAGGAAGGGTTTTTATTCCTGAAACGGTCACCGGTATCTACTGACTGATACCTGAAATGTCGTCTACAAGGAAGCTTTAATTCTAAATACTCTTGGAAAGGCAGCACAGAGAATTCATGCTGAGATGTTGATTATAAGCTCTTTTAGGTCAGTTTAGAGGTTATTTTGTGAGTATAAACATAAGTATTAAATGAATTGATTCATGAAAAACATCAGCCATCTGATCTGTTTCTCTTCTTCCTTACCATCCTCTTTAATTATTTAGATTTTTTAAGATGTTGATTATAAGCTCTTTTAAGTCAGGGTCTTGATCACTATTGTAGACTCAACCATGAGCCCACAGTAAATGTTTAATAATAAGTGCTTTGATCGAATAAGTGATGCTAGAATCCATTCTGGAGACTGAGTTTGGTGAGTTAGGCATGAGAGCTGATGTAACAGGAGTTCAATAGCCGAACTGAAGAAACTGATGATGTAGGAAGGGGAAAATGAAACAGTAAGAGAAACTGGAGTGACTGCTTTACACATTTTATCATCCCGTCAGGAACAGATGAGGACATGGTCGACCTTTCCTAGGTATTGTAACAGTTAATTTTTTTGTGTCAACTTGATTGGCCATGGGCATCCACATTTGACATTATTCCTGGGTGTCTTTGAGAGTGTTTCTGGATGAGATTATAACCCTAATACAGGTATGAACTACGATGTGGGGTCCATTGGCCAGACGCTAGGCTCCAGTCACACTTGAACTGAGACTGTCCCCGGAATTCAGCCTGGGAGGCAGGCAACCTTTCAGAGTGGCAGGAATCCAGTGACCCTGCTCCCTTGCCTCCCTTGGCGGAGGTCTTGCCTTGGTCAGTAAATAAAACTTCCCTGCCATCCCTAACGCAGCATCCACACTCACGACTGCACTGCTGTTCTGAAAGGGTTAATGCAGCTTCCATAAGGGGCCTAATTTAGAACCTGGCAACAGCTTAGCTGCTGGAAGAAATATGGTTCATTGCATGCCAGGTGATATAAATTAAAGTTAATGTTATATATGATGAAATGTCCTTTTAGATATTATGTGTAATTTTCAGTATTAGGAAGTCCCAGTAGGCTATTTTTTTTTTTTTTTTTTAAGAAACTAGTCTACAAGATTTCCCCCTATATTCCTTCTTCTCAATAAGGCACTAGGAAAAGGTTATATGAATAATCCTACTTTTAGCATAGCAAGTAGACTAAACATATAAAAAGTTATTAATAATAGACTGTGAAAATATCTATCCAAAAAATAACAGGCAAAAGGTTAGCATATATTGTATAAAAATCTCTTAGTTTTTTGGTTGAAAAACCTATATATATGTATTTGTGTGTGTATTTATTTATCTAAAAGAAACTCCAGGAGATTTGTATTAGGAGGAGAGGTAATTTGTTAACATGCTTATAGGAAAAATGCCTAACTTGGTTACAAAGAAATGGCACTGATAAATTTTACCTCAGATTCCTGCTGTGTGACCCTTGAAAAATTGTTTAATCTCCTTCCTTCAGGTTTTTCATTTATTAAATGGGGATGGGATAAAAATATGACACAGATATAGTATAAAAATGTAATATATTTTTGTATATAAGTATTAACTATACTTGAAAAGTGCTGAGACATTATTTGGCTCAGAATAAGAATTGTTAAAGTTATTTATTATTATAGCACCAACATTTTTCAATCTATCATACTACTACATGCTAAAATACATGGTAGTAAATGTTCATATGACCTTATTTTAGCTATCAGTATAAATGGGAATAACCTTTTTGGAAATCAATATGAAAATACAGTTAAAGAGTTGCAACCTTTTTTGCTTTTGATGCCTAATTCCAAAAAATGTATTTATCATGAGAAATTCTAAAAGAAAATATTAACTGTGCACAATGTATGTATGTCTTACACAACTAGAATGCATAAAATATTTTATATAGAGAAATATGATATAGCCATTACAAATAATACTATGAAGATTATTCAGTCACCTAAAAATCATTACTATGATAAAGCAAATAATGCAAGCAGAATATAAAATGGTTCTTGGAACACAGATGATATTTTATGATTTTTCATCATCAGTTATCTATTTCTCTTTTTGTGATTCACCTACCATGTGGTTCCAGGATTGAAGTCAGGGCAAAGGCTTTGGGGGGGAGAATAGGAAGTAATATGGAGGACAGGAAAACAAAACTGATTCTCTGCCCTCCTGTTCTCATGGAGACAGAACAGGGATTAAGGGAAACATAGTAATGATGGGCACTAGTCAATGCCTCTCCTCTGAGTTGAAATATTTGAGAGTGTGGGTGTCATTAGATGCAATGATGGAGAAGCCAAAAGCACAGAGGCTTTTGTGTCCTGCTGTCTATTAGGAACTTGGCATGGTGGGGAAAGGGGAAGATTGCTATGCATTAGGCAACCAGATAAAGGGTATACAGAGGTGGGCATCATACAGTCTATTCAGGAGCTGATCAGAACAAAAGCAGGAGGAAGGAGAAATTTACCACTTTTGTTTCCTGCCTCCCGGCTTGACCTGGACTTAGCTCTTCTACTGCCTTTGGACTGGGTTTTACACCATCACCTCTCCTGGTTCTTGGACCTTCAGACGTGGACCACTTATACCACTGGCATTTCTGGGTCTCTCGTTTGCAGGTGTCAGATCTTGGGACTTAGCCTCCTTGACTATGTGAGATGATTCCTCACAATAAATAGCTTCATACATGTATATCCTATTTGTTCTGTTTCTCTGGGGAAATCTGACAAATACAAGAGCCTCTTTGGAAAAGTTTGCATTGAGGTAGAAGGACCTGACACATAATCTGTGGGAAATTCAGCTGAACTAGGAATTACTTAAAAGCTGTGCCTCAGACCCAGGAAAATAAGAACTAAGGTCAGTGTCAAAAGCAGGGTAAGGTTGCCAGTCTTGATATGAGGTAAAATAACTAATTGCAAATGCACCACCCATGTCAGGGACATTTGACATAAAATTGATCCTTCCTACACTCAAGATGTTCGTATCCTAATCCCTGAAACCTGTGAATATGTAATCTTAGATGACAAATGGAATTTTGCAAATCTGATGAAGTCAGGGGTCTTTGGGTGGAGATTATCCTGGACTATGGTTGTGGGCCTGCTATTATCACAAGGGCTCTGTAAAGGTGACAAAGGGAGGCAAGAACTTCAGGGGCCAAGAAGAAGAGGAGATTATGGAAGCAGTGGCCAGAGTGATGTGGCTAGAAGCCAAGGATTGTGAGAAGTTTCTAGAATCTAGAAAAATCAAAGAAACAAAACCTCCCCTATGGTCTCCAGAAGGAGCTCAGCCCTGCTGATACACTGATTTTAGGACTCCTGACCTCTGGCACTTTAAGTTCATATAGTTGCATTGTTTTAAGCTACTAAGTTTGTGATGGTTTGTTACAACAACAACAGAAAAATCAATACACAGACCAGGTCAGCCTCCCCTCAGCATAGTCAACAGGCAGCGTGTGGATTTCAAATCCCCAGTATGCCAAGGCCATGCCCACGCTCCAGACACTGTCTTGGGGGCAGTGGGATATGCTGGAGGTACAAGTAGGGAGGCTAACAGAGTATTTACCAGAAAGACACTGCCTTAATGTTTGACCCAGACGGGCATAAGCTTCTCGTAATGGGTCACATTTAATTTTTTTTTCTCTTATTACTTATATGGAGAAGTAACAAACTCACTGGAAAACAGTAATGATGTAATTAAACTGAGAAAGGGGAGGTGGATACACTGTGCAGAATTTATGTCATGACAAGTAAATCCAGTGTTAACACTGAGTATGTCTCAGATGCCAGGCACCATCCCCAGCACTTGGCATCTATTAGCTGTGTGAATGCTCACAGTATTACCATTACCTTCATTTTCACAGATGTAGAAATTGAGGTTTTGAGAAATCAAACCATTTTCCAAAGGTCTCGTGGTTCTTAAGTTGTTGAGCCAGAATTTGAATACAACCTAGCCCAAACGGAATGCAGGAAAAATAAAAACAGATTAATTCTGTTGGCAGGATTTTGGATTTGTTCTTTATGTTTTAATTTTTTGCAAATGGCAAAATAAACCCATGATCACGCCTTTTAAAAAACTTAAATATTGGCAATTTCCAATTTGAACCAATAGTATTCTGAAATCATCAGCCAGGAGAGTTTGAAAAGCATACATTTTTGAGCTCTGTCCAACTGGGCAGCATACTTAACTTTTCTGAGTTCCAATCTTCTTGTTAATGAAATGAAGATAATAGTACCTGGATTACAGCATTTTGTGAGGACAGTGACTGAAATGTAATCATACAGCGAATTTTCCTTCCTGACCCACCAAAAGTTTTATTTTGATATTCTTCAAAACTAATTACCCGTTTGCTATCTAAAACAAATAACGTTCTTGATGGGGTGTGTGTGTATGTATATGTATATATATATCTCAAAATACCATGTTGTATACCTTGAAAATATACTATAAAAATTACAAAATAAAAATTTGCACTAGAGGTTTTATGCTAGGAGTGCTAATATGCTAATATATCAACTATTCATTAATCTTAATATTGCTTCTATAGTGAAATGAAATATGAGTTACAACTTGGGACAACAAGGATACACATTGTTGGCCACGAAAGGGAGACCTTCCCCTCTCTCCTGTCTTTACCCCCTCCAGTCTTAGCAAAGAGCTGTCCATTAATATTACTGAAAATGTGCTGCTGATGGTGAGCAAGGAGTGGGAATGGGAGTCAGGAGAGATGTAGGAGAGAGAATTTTCAAAAGGGTGTTGAATAGAAATTATTCAACAATTTTAATAAACTCTCTGCTGTTGTAGGTGCACTAAGAAGATGACCTTTGTCCTTTTAGTCTTCTCATGACTGAAGGATCATCGCATGTCATCAGTGGGTCCTCAGTCCCTTCAACACACAGAAGTCATCAACACAATGCACTCAGAATGGATTCTTATGTGGTTCAATGTGCGAACCCTTTCTCCAAGCTTAGAGACAAATATTTTCTGTGCACTTAACCATGAGAAACTCACTGTGGCTAAGTAATTTCACTGTTTTGCAACATGACTATAATCATTTAATTAGCACATTATTACTATTGAGTGTTTTATTCATATTACTCCCCAAAGTTGCTTTGTTTTAAAAACAAAAACAAAACAAAGTATCAGGTTAAGAGGATAGAAAAAAAATGAAATCATCAAGTGAATAAATAAATGCATTCAGCCATAAGGCCAGTAATGAAAACTGAACAAAATTAAAAGGCATGAGAAAGGAAAGAAGCAAACCACTAGATGTGCTTTGAAGAGATAGAGGGTTGATGGAGTGCTAATCAATCATGCTATCTGAAGCAGTCCTGCAGCAATGAATTCCGATATTTTTGCCCTAAGGTCATTGCTGTAATTTCATAAAAGAAAGAAGGTAAATAGCATTTCTGTTACATTAAGAAAAAAAAAAAAAGAATGATTTCACTCCCCTGACACCAACTGATCCATAAAGATCTGTTACTTCTCAAAAATCTTAGGTTGACATCATCAAATGAGTTTTTCTTTTTCTTTTTTTTCTCCCTGACTAGGGATCCAAGTCCCTCTATTTGTACTGTGGCCTTTATCACTGTGATCACATTCCTTCAACCAAACAGCTTATTCATGTGAAACCATAAGGCATAAAATGAAGAAGATCCCACTTCCCATGCTTCTCATCTTCAGTGAATCCACAACAAAAATAATGAACACAAGACTGATACAAAATAACACTGGGAAGCTAGTTTTAGTCATTTGCAAGATCAGTGCTCTCTACCATATTTTGCTCAGAGCATCCTTTCAAACTGCTGCTTTAGTAAATCCTGGACAGCTGGCATTTGGTTTGATTACATAATAGTTTGGGGGACACAACTATAGAATTATAGCATTAGAATTTAGCAGGCTTGACACACAAAAGTAATCTTCAGCAGGAGTCTGTGAGTTGTGGATGAAACTTGCTCTGTATACACATCCCGGGTGTTGGCGGGGAAGGCGCACCCCCATATCAAGAAGATTAGCACCTGGAGGTATATGAAACATTTCAGTGAGTCCTGGATTAACACAGCTTGATGGAATACAGCAATTTTCCACCCCTCACACCCATCCCTTACCAAACTGCAGCACTGACAAAGAAGGCCAAAGAGTCTTCCGAGCCCACCCAGATTCTCTCAGGAATCTTTGTCTTCCCAGACTTGCTGTGTTTGGGATCAATTCGAGGATGCAAGTGAACATGAAAGACAAACGCTAGAAACTAGGTCAGGGAACACTGAGGGGGAAAATTATAATGTCCAAAGGGATTATTTAATCCCCTTTCTATAGTTTTGCAGTCAAAAGATCATTTTTATAAATGATACACTAGAACAAGGAGAAATTACTTTCAGAATATTGTGTGCTTGTTTTAGTTAACTAAGGAGTAATGAGGAAATAAAGGGAAGGGAGTATGTCAGGACCACAATTTTTGATTCATCTCTAAAAATTATGTCCCTGAGTGCTTGGAAACAATGACTAGTGGTGACCTTGCATAAACTATGGAACCAATCTAGATGCCCTTCACTAAATGAATGGATAAAGAAGCTGTGGTGTATACACACACACACACACACACACACACACAATGGAATATTGCTCAGTATTTTTTTTTTTTAAAGAGAGAGTGAGAGGAGAGAGAGAGAGAGAGAGAGAGAGAGAGAGAGAGAGAGAGAGAGAGAATTTTTTAATATTTATTTTTTAGTTATCGGCGGACACAACATCTTTGTTTGTATGTGGTGCTGAGAATTGAACCCGGGCCGCACGCATGCCAGGCAAGCGCGCTACCACTTGAGCCACATCCCCAGCCCAATTGCTCAGTATTGAAAGAGAATAAAATTGTGACATTTGCAGGTAAATGGATGGAGTTGGAGAATATCATGCTAAGCAAAATAAACCAATCTCAAAAATGTTTTCTCTGATAAGTGGATGCTAATCTATGATGGGGTTGGGGGTAGGGTGAGTGGAGGAACTTTGGATGGGGCAAAGGGGAGGGGAGATGGGGCAGAGGGTAGGAAAGATGGCAGAATGAGATGAATATCATTACCCTAGGTACATGTATAATTGCATGAATGGTGTGGTGTGACTCTACTTCTTGTACAATCAGAGAATTGAGAAGTTCTGCTCCATTTGTGTATAATGAATTAAAGAGCTTTCTACTGCCATGTATCTCTTATTAGAATTAATTAATTAATTAATTTTTTTAAAAAAAAGCATCTAGGTGGAATCCAGCAAAATGCCTTGGCTGTTTAATCTGCATGGCAGCTAGATTATTTGCAAGTATTGGTTATTGTTCTAGTTCTTTCTTTTTTAGATACTTTGAATTTTCTGAGTAGAGGCACTGAGTTCACAGGAAGCACAGAATGAAATAGGTAAATGTTACTTGTGCCCATAGGACCTTTTAACATAAGAGAAGATTAGTGATACTAGATCTGGAGTTTGAGGCAGAGACCCTCAATACACCTTCATACTATTTTTTCTTAGCCACTATTGGGATCTTTTGAGCTCAGAGAGGTTTTTTATTTGTTTGTTTGTTTGCTTGTTTGTTTGTTTTTAACCAATTGTTGGAGGTAATTTTTGCTGAGTAGGCAAATAGAGATGTAAGGGTTGAAGATAACCAACCACACAGCATTTTAGAAAGATTCCTAATATAATTAACAAAGTCACTCAGACATTAAAAATAGAGTATTGTTCTCAAACAAAGTCTTTGGTGACTTTGCCTTCCATGTTGTATTCACTAATTTTAGCAACAAAAAGTTGGGAGAAATGACAACATGTCTATCAGAAACATGTCCGATTAAGAAAATGATAACAAGATAAAGCATCAATCAAACTTTTATGCTTTTGTGCCATTGCAGAATGAGCAGGATTTCCTCGGAGTTCCTGGAGTACTTGTTAAGCACGTGCTGGACCATGGTGATGTGATGGATTTATCACTGTGCCAAGTAGACAGGGGAAATAATTCAAGAGTTGCCTGTGTCTAGAGAAGCCTGGATATTAACAGGAGCTATGAGACCATGGCTAGGGCCCTGAGTGCCACATCCCACTTCCTTCAGTAGGAAAAGCTGTGGAGAAGTTAGTTTTAGGAGGACAAGGCCGTGTGCAGAGATTGAGCTGAAGAAGCTCTAGTAAAATCCATACTGCATTTCTTACCCCACTGCTATTACTTTTATCTCTCAGATTACACCCTTATCCCACAGGATTGCTTTGTCTTGAATAATAACAGAAAAGGCAGGCAATGACCTTGAGAACTTCAAATAAGAAACTTCTCAAAACTCCTCTGTGTCAAGAAAGGCACTCTAATCATGCCAAAGCATGTCATTAAGAAAAAAGCTAGAAAAGAATGTTAAGATCCCCACAGATTCCTTCATCTGGTGTTCTCTTGGAATCTGTTTGAGGGCTAGTTCTGAGTGCAGGCCTGATGCTGTGGGAAGCAGGCATAGGGAGAATGCAGGTCTAGAAATCAGGAAAGAGGCATTAATAAATGCAAGCAGGACTGTTGAAAATGTTCAGGGAGATGAAAACAAATAGGACCTATTTGTTCTGTACACATTTTAACATCTGCTCTTCGAAGATGCATTTAGGAATTAAGATTTAAAGCACTCAAAAGCATCTCCAAAAGAACCAGATGGGAGATTAAATTCCAAAATTTGGCGAAAAAATTACTCTGATCATTAATGCTACCAAACCAAAAAAAAAAAAAAATTAATTCCTTAAGCTGAAAGTGCACAAAATATGTAGCTCCTTTTCCCAAACTGCATTAAACATAGAATGCATTCAGCATGGCCTGCTGCCATTGTGTGATGACATCAATGCTCCAGATGATTAGTCTCATGGGACACCCCCAGATGAGCATATTTTCCTTTCCTTGAGCCTTTAGGAATTTTTAAAATGGTTTGTGGTAGATATTTTTTTTTTAAAAAGCCATGGATTCATATTAATAAGTGTGACTAAAGGAAAGCAACTTTTACTTACTTGGGTTGTACACAAACACCATCTCATTTCCTTATGACTCAAAATTCTTGACTTTTCAGTTACCAAGCCTAGGTAGCAGCTGGGATTTCTTTGTGCTGCAGTAAAATAATATGTTATTTTACTATGGTGTCATTGCAGTACCAAAGTGTGTAGCAGACACCCTCCAGGTGGAGAACTTACAAATCAATTTATGGAGAGCTTGTCATTGGGTTCTCAGATCACTCAACCAGATCCAGGATACAAAAAAAAAAGTAAAGAGGAAAGGATTTAGGCACAGGTTTCTTTGTGTAGGTCAGCTCTAGTTTCTATCCCTTAAACAAAAGGAGGGGGCTCCCATGGAAATACCTCACAGCTCTTTGTCTGTCTTCCCCATGTCAGTCCTCTACCTGCAGGAAAAGACATGGCTGCCCGGGGTCTCCTGCTGGCCTGGAGCCTGTGGAAGAAAGGAATGAGGAGATGCTGTTCACAGACCAAATATGGATGAAGACAAGAAGAAAATGGGTGGTGTTGCCTTGGTTCTAGTAGAATGGTGCCCGTTGGAGGGATGGAGGGCTCCCAACAGCAGGAATCTAGAGAGGGATGCTAGATCCTCAGGGCCTGAGGAAGAAGGCACAAGTTGTCTTCCAGCATCCACGTGGTTCAATGGACTTTGTCAGAGATACTGAATGGGAATATACAAGAGCAGGCACAGGAGCTGCAAGTGTCACCTTTAAACCTGCAAGGCCACTGTTTCACAGAACCTGTGTTTAATGGCATCAATAAGGTCTTTCCAGCCCTCTTCACTCCTTCCTATACCTGTTCCAAGGATAAGAAACAGACAAGCAAGCTGGGATGTGTTTGAGGAGAAGGTTGATCATAAAATCAGAAGGCAGAGAATCAAGAACAATGGAAATTCTTTTCACTGCATGCTTCCAACCTGCAGCAGGGAAAAATTGCCAAACATGGGTTGCTGACCTTAAATTAATTTTTTTTAATATTTATTTTTTAGTTATAGGTGGGGACACAATATCTTTATTTTATTTTATTTTTTTTTTTATGTGGTGCGGAGGATTGAACCCAGTGCCTCCCACATGCCAAGTGAGTGCTCTACTTCTAAGTCACAACCCCAGCCCCTAATTTTATTTTTTTAAGATGAAACTGCTCATTCTGACTTCTGAATGAGATTATGTTTGTAGTGGACCTTTGGGATGTTTATTACCTAAGAATGAGAAGGCCCTGACATCCTGGGGCAACTGCAAGTTATCCCCATTGACGACAGTTGACAGGGAAGGTGGGAGATAAGAATAAGTTTGTATTTTGATTGTGTCAGGAGTTGTGCTGGCTAAGATACCTGAGGACTTGTGTCACAATTTCTCTGGATGTGTTGTTGTTCATTGTTTTAGATTCTTGAGTCAAGACTTTGGCTCAGTTATAGGAGGACCAAGTTGGATCAGTGCCAGTGGCTAAAGAAGTCAGTAACACTGATCTTGTCTTTGTTGAAAATTTGAGTATTTTGTTCATCGTGAATTTATTTGCATTTTTTTTTAAATTTTTTAAAATATTGTGTACAATATTTTCTTGATGCAGCTTTTGTGTTTCCTTAAGTTCATGGTCAAGGTAAATGTCATAGTCTCCTTACCTGAGTCCTGGCCCTGTTTGGAGCAGTTAATTTTTCCAGGGGAAGAAAACTCAGTTTCTGTTATTTGTAATAGCTATCTTTTCCTCTCCCTTCCTCCCACATTATCATTTTTATTGCCAGATTTATTTGTCTTTTTCTAGACTCCTCTGGAGATCTTCGTTTTCCAACCCTCCCACAGAGCCTTTCCCTGGGCATCAACTCCAGTAACAGACTGCAGAATTATTGCTTAGAATAATGTCACAATTGTAAATGTGCCCAAAAGGTAATAGGAGTCTTTCTTTTCTTTTTTCTTTTCTCTACCTGTAATAATAGAGTGTTTTGTTCTGTTGTTTTAAACCAGGGAATGGTAAACTTTTCTTTTAAAGGGATAGCTATGAAATGATTGAACATTTGCAGGCCATATGGTCTCTATTTCAACTACTCAACACTGTCATGTTAGCTCCAGGGCAGCCACAGTAATACATGAATGAATTGGCCTGGATGTTCCAATAAAACTTTATTTACAAAACAAATGCAGGCTACATTTGGCCCATAATAACGTGTGAGCCAGAACTCTGTTCTAAGCTGTGTTGTTTGTCATTCCCCGCCACTTTCCCCCCTCTTAGATTCAATTTAAAAAGAAATAGAATGTTTGGGATAATTGCTTTAGAGACCTTTATGACACTAATCTATTTATTACTGTGTATTCATTGATTTAGCCTGATTTTTAAAATTATTCTTTCCGACATGTAAAAACACTCACCAGATGATACAGGATTGCCTATATTTTATAATAATATCTGCCATTTATATATGTAGGTTGTATAAATTAATCCTTTCATCAACTGAGCAATTGTTGTTATTCCCGTTTTAAAGAAGAGATAATAAGGATCACAAGTCAAACAGTTTGCCTCAGGCTATGGAGCAAGTCTTTAGTAGATTTGAGATATGAGGCAAGTCTGCCAAAGGCTAGAGCCCATGTGAGTGCCCCGTGGCCTTGCCCTCCACGAGAGTCCTCCTGCTGGAGCAGACATGCAGGGCAGCTTCATTAGAATATATTTTAAATTAAACTGGAAGAAGAAAATAAGGAAGCCATGGCCTTAAACACTGCCAGGCCACCCAGAAATAGGATCTGCAAGCAGGGGGCACTTATTTTGATGACCTTGTATTGAAGGTTGGCTGAGGATGGTTTTGATTCTCTGTACTTAGAGACTCAAATTGGGGCTCGGCCGCTTCTTCTTGCTGAAGTTGTTATCTTGTTCATACTTACAGTAGAGGTGGATGACCCTGAGCATTTGCTACAGTGTTCCCCGCAGGTGACCTCCTCCCTTTTCTGATTACCTTAATTATTTTGGTGGAGAATGACCTGAATACCTTCTTGGACTTAGGTCTGCACCAGCAACCTTAGGTATTTCAGAAGAGATAAAAACTAAAGGAAGTCTAAGGTATATAAATTTGATCTCCATATTTAGAAAAACAACATATACATACTCATGTATGTATATACACACACACACACACACACACACACACACACATAGGGTACACATGTATTTGTGAGTGTGGGTATAATCACTTGTTCTTTGGTAAATATTTTACTTTTCTTGAAAATATATTCTTGCCCTTTGGGATTGGCTGTTTCAAGCTTTTTACTTTTCAAAACATTATTCACCTTCAAACTCCTTTTGGTTTTAAAATGCCTTCATGAATTAGTGAATTATTAATTATCAGGATGACAATTTCAGCCTCAATTTAAACAGAATAACCACACTGACCAGCTTTGCTCTGTCAGCCCGCACATGGCGCCTGGTATGAAGAACACAGTGGGGAGGAAGGTGTGTATCCCCTGTTCTTGGAGTGTATCCTAATGCAGGCATTGTTTCCAATTTCTTAAAATAAAATTATTTCCTTTGTGTCACACAGAAAAAAAGAAAAGTTCACTTTTTAACAGATTGCTGTGATATTAAATTGCTATCTATATGTCTGTTTTCAAAAACCCTGAAGGTTCAGGAAAATGAATTTGTGAGAGTAATTAGGGTAGAATTTCTGAGGAATAAAAAATTTGACCAAATATGGGTTCCTAAATAAAATGAAAAGCCCAAGCAGTGAATATTAAAGAGGAACGGAAAGGCAGGAGGGTGACCTTTGTAGCTAGTTGGCTCTGTGATGCACCATCTAAACTTTTAAAGCTCTCTGGTGGCTGGGAAGGTCCTACACAAATGGATCACTGATTGTATTAAAAATGAATATCTTAAAGTGTTCATTTTTATGTTTTAACATCATCAGGTGAGTTCATTAAACATGAAGCAAAACACCATCTCACAAGGAGTTTAGCAGTTCCCTGGCTATTTTGTGAAGATTCTTGACCCAGGCCATGTGATCCCTTCAAAGCCTTCTGTTGTTTTCATTTTAATTTATCATTAGACACTTTGTTTTGATGCTACCTTTTCATTTCTTATGTCTATTTTTGTATGCATCTTCCCTTGAAAATGTTTCAACTACCAGAAAAAACAAAAAAACAAAAACCAAAAAAAACCCCGGAAACATTTTCAAGGAAGTCTGAGAAATTTAAGATGCTGAGGAAATGTCTCAATATTTTGCAAAATTATATCCAGCATTATTTGGTTTCAGAATCTTGCCTTTTCTTCTCTCTCTCACAAGAGATTGATAAGAACAAATAGAAAGCATGAGGGAATTGATAAGACCTCCTTTGCAGTAATCCTTTCTTTACTTTCTCTCAGGAAAAAAAAGATTTTGCAGATTAGTAAGAACTGGTCAAATTTTATTTTATCTTCTATTTCCTAAATTTGTGGCAGAATGCTAATAATGGTCTAACAAAGCACTCTTAATATTTACGTGCTTATCTGTACGTAGTAACGAGAGACTCCATCGGTCCAGGCCTTTGTAATATGCCAAGTGGTTCCTGCCCCAGACATTGTCCCTCTTGCAGTAAATTCTTTGAAAGTCCAATGATAAGATTCTCTCAGGCCCCTGTGCAACCAGCAACCTCATTTACTTTAAACATGTTCCCTGGAAGAACTAACCAATTAACTTGATAGTAATCATTATCAAATATAAATTCAATCATTCATCAGCTGTGTAAGTTACAGGAAAATCCAAAGCCAATGGGAAATTAAAAAGGCAAACTGCAATGAAGCAGACACTTCTAAGAGCAGTCCACCCCGGGGAAGAAGGGATCGGGTGGGCTCTGTGGAGGGACCCCTCCGTTACAGCAGAGGGATTGGTGGCTTGCATCCCGTGTGGGGCATGTTTGTGTGTGCATGCATTCTAATTTCTGTATATTTTAGTCACACAGTGAAACTGTCTTCAGGGGGTTTCTTCATCTACCTCTACAAAGGCAGAACAGACTTACGTGTACTCAGAGGACAGATCCGTCTTCTAGGCTTAAGAATTGTGATGAGACCCCAGCCAAACTCCCTGCATTGGTTCATGTTACCTGTGGCCTTAATGGCTCTTCTCTGAGGTGACAGCACTGGGGATGTGATCTGTGTTCTTTTGGGTATAATCACTGAGGCTTTAGTATTACTGACTGTGAACACAGAAGAAGTCTGAAAACTCGCAATTTCCTTTGGAAGCTGTGGCCCCGAATCTGGCCGTCTAGGGGTTCCTCTACTCTAGTGACCTTTCTTCTATTCATGTATAGATTTAAAAAAAAAATCAGTGCATTATAGATTTAAATAAAGGTGAAATTTACCGTGGTATATCCACCTATTATACAAAGGTACTTGGGTCAGGTTCATTGCACTGTTCCTCCCTTTTTCTATTCTTCCTCCCTCTCTCTCAATTCCCTTTCACTTCTCTGCTGATCTCCCTTCTATTTCCTGGGAATCCCTCCTTCATTATTTTGGGTTAGTTTCCATTTATGAGAGAAGACATTCAATCCTTGACTTTCTGGGTCTTATTTCACTTAGCATGATGTGCTCCAGTTCCATCCAGTTACCAGCAAATGCCATAATGTCATTCTTCTTCATGGCTGAGTAAAACTCCATTGTGTATATTTACTATATTTTCTTTATTGCTTCATCTGTTGAAGGGCATCTAGGCTGGTTCTTAACATGGCTAGTGTAGATTGTGCTGCTATAAAGATTTATTTAGGATAAATACCAAGGAGTGGGATACCTGGGTCATATTCCTAGTATTTTGAAGATTCTCAAAACTGCTTTCTGGAGTGGTTATACTAGTCTGTAGTTCCACCAACAATGTATAAGTGTCCCTTTCCCTCACATCCTTTCCTGCATTTATTTGTATTCTTGATTATTGCCATTCTGATTGGAATGAGATAAAAATCCTAATGTAGTTTTGATTTGCATTTATTTTCCTGATTGCTAAGAGAGGTTGAATATTTTTTCATGTATTTTTTGGCCATTTGTATTTCTTCTTTTATTTGTGGGGAGTACTGGGGATTGAACTCAGGGGCACTTAACCACTGATCCATATCCCCAGCCCCCATTTTTTGTATTTTATGTAGAGACAGGATCTTACTGAGTTGCTTAGCACCTCGCTGTTGCTGAGGCTGGCTTTGAACTTGTGATCTTCCTGTCTCAGCCTCCCTAGCCTCTGGGATTGCCACCATGCCCAGCTGTATTTCTCCTTTTGAGAAGTGTCTGTTGGTTCCTTTGTCCACTCATTAATTGGGTTATTTGTTTTTTGGTGTTAAGTTCTTGAGTTCTTTATATATTCTGGATATGAATCCTCTCAGAAGCAAGTGGCAAAGATCTCCCATTCTGTAGGCTGTCTTCACAGTCTTAACTCATTATTTTTGCTGTGCAGAAGCTTTTTAACTTGATACTGTCTCACTTATTCTTGGTTTTATTTCCTGCACCTTGAGAGTCTTGTTAAGCAAACACTTTCATGTGGTGCTCTGTGCACCGGGCTCTAAGCTAGGTACATAACAGGGAAGAGGCCCCATCTCTCCTAGACCGAATTCCTCCCTTCCACAGGTAACACACTGTGTTCTGTTCAGAAGGAAGGCTCTCTTTTTCCTTCACGAGTCAAAAGGGCAAATTCTCCTCTATTCCCCATCTCAGTGCTTCTTACTCCTGGGCCCACAGCAACATCCCCAGGAGCCTTGGGAAAAAAGCAAGAGTCTGGCTTTCACTCCAGACAGATTCAGAAGTGGCTTCAGGAGAATCTGTATTTTTTTGTAAAACTCTTCAGGTATTTTGATGTACAGACAGATTAGAGAATCTTCTCACATCATGGTATTATCTGCTCTTTTGGAGTTGCTCTAAATTCTTTTTTTTTTTTTGACCCCTTGCATATTCAGTGAGTTACACATTGTGCAGATGCATTTCTAAAGTGTCTTTTGAAGACACTTTCTTCTGTTTATTCTTTCCCTAACAGTCCTAAATTTCATATCCTCATTGTCTTTCTAGATACTGAAATAGACTTTAATCAAATCTTTCTGCCTCCCTTCTTGAATAGGTCTACACTCCCACCAGAGTGATATTTGGAGAACTCAAATTTAATGATGGCATTATCCAGTTGCAAACCTTCCCTGGCACCTGTTGCCTATAGGATAAATTTCAGACCCTGCAGCTTGGCATAGAAAACCTTCAGCAATGTGTCCATCTCACTTGTGTTTCTGCATCCTGCCTCTTCTCCTACCTAAGTCTTTATTTCAGTGTAAATAGTTGTTTATTTAATGAATGAAAAAGAGTGACTTATGATGTAAGCACACTATTTCACTGTTTTCTGCATATACAGTGGGACAAGGTGGTATGTGATTATCAACACAAGTACATGCCCACCTCTGGAAGCATTTGGAATACATAGTTTTCTGATGAGCCCATTTCTTTTGTAGCCAGAGGATTAGTGTTATTTTTCTCTTCAAACTTTAAGGTCTAATTGAGAAATAAAAATTGTATATATTTAGGGTGTGTGATAATTAGATAAAGACATACTTTGTGAAATGATTACCACAAACTAATAAACACATTTATCCCCTCATATAATTACCACTGTGTGTGTGTGTGTGTGTGTGTGTGTGTGTGTATTTGTGGTTTTTGGGGGGTGGTGAGGATACCTCAGATCTGCTGTATTGGCAAATGTCAAGTACACAAGACAGTATCATTTAATGCAGCCATGATGCTGCTCATTAGATCCCCAAAACTTATTCATCTGAAAGCCAGGAGTTGATACCCCCTGACCAACATTTCCCATTTCCTCTACTCCCCAGTCCTTGACAATCGTACTTCTACTCTCTGCTGCTCTGAGTTTGACTATTTTAGATTCCATTTGTAAGTGGGATCATGTGGTGTTTGTCCTTCTGGGTCTGAATTATTTCTACCAACGTAATGTGCTCAAAATTCACTCATGTCATTAAATGGCAGGATTTCCTCTTTTTATGGCTGAATAATATCCTATGGTGTAGAATCACTGATTTCCTTATCTATTTATACGATCAAACAATCCTGCTTCTGAGTGGATTCAGAATTTTTCACAACAGTCAAGCCTTGGGATCAAACGACAGGTGGTATATTCTTGATGCTTAACAGGATAAATTCAGGTACTGCAGACAGGGTGATGAGGATGGTCATCGCTCTCACTGCCACAGAGAGGAAAGGCCAGCAGCAAACTGGAATTGTTTAAACGCTTCTCCAGAACAACACTATACAACAACACTGCCCTTTGGGGTATGTAAAGGTATGTTCCTTCTCCTTTACTCTGCTTCCTGAGGTCAGGGCTCGTGCTGCTGTTTGCCCCAGCCACCCTCCACCCATGATTCACACCCTGCACATGGTAGACATTCACAAAATATTTTTAGCTGCCTAAGTGATCTGCACTTAAATAAAATATTTCTAAAGAGGTGTTTGTCCCCCACTTGTTCTAGGTAATGCTGATGCGTGCAGAAGAACCTAATTGTATCTCTGAGATTTTGGCTGAGTGACTTGTATAAAATTTCCAGCTATTACTCCATTGCTCTTTTCACTACTGTGGAGGCAAGATGATGAACAAAAATAAGATGTCCATTGATTTTTGGACAGTTTAATAAATGTATTTTTTACATCATTTACAAGTGAGTCCCAAGTTTGTGGACTCCCATAATGTGCTCCAAGCATTTGAATATTGATTCACCGGACCTAGAATTTCTCCCCAGTAATGACTTAAGTCTCCATGATTCAGAGGAAGATTTATGTATATGACATTCATTCAGTTGTTAGGTCTTTTATAAAGGGGGAGCAGTTCCTTCAAATGCGGACTGAAGTCACTGGTTTGTAGCCCGAGTGATTACCTTTCTCATTATGTTTGCTTGCCAACTCAGGAAGTTATTAATGGACACAAAAATGATCCAGTCCTTTTAAAAATCCAGTCACTGGACTTTTCCCGTGACCTCTTGCTGCAGAGAATCCCATAACCCAGCTAATGAAGTATTACCTATTATTAGATCTAAATTTACTGCCTACTAATTTCATTGAGTGTCTCTCTGCTCTCATACTGTGCAATAGGGTAAGGGGGGAAAGCTCATTCTTCTTCACTGTGCCCTTCATTATTTGGAATCCCTTGTATAGATTCCTTCTCTTTCTAATTTTCATGCTTAACAGTTTTTTTGTCTTGCATTTTGAAGACAGACAATTATTACGATGTTTTTAAGAAGTAGAAGTGTAACAACCAAAGCTCTTCTATTTGTTTCTGGAAAAAAAAAAATTCCCACTTATCAGGAAACAACAATTGTGTGTTAATTTAGACTGATTTCTGGGAGACTGGACCTGCTGTTGTGGCAGAGCGGTAGGTCTTTGTTGCTGGTTTTCACTTCTGTCCTGGATAATGTCCCTTCTGTCCTCTGGTAGGCCGTCACATATCATTAGGGGCCCTTCAGCGATGTTGCATTGTTCATTCCATGTCTTTTATTTCCCTAGTAAAATTCTGGCCACTTAGAAAATGACTATGGTGCTCCTTTTCTCCCTCGGGGGTAGAAGGATCTACAGCTTTGTAGAGTAAGAGATGGCCAAAGGGGTCTTGTATTGAGAAACAACTAAATTTCCGCCACAGCACCCAAATCTTCCATCATGGTGAAACAAAATAGATTGAAGCCTAGATATTTTGTTACCTTCTCAAAATATATGGAGGCAAAGCTTGCATGCCATTCCTTGGAAGAATACAACTGTCTGGAATTTTTAAAAGAATGGACTGGGGTTGTGGCTCAGTGATGGAGTGCTTACCTAGCACATGTGAGGCACTGGGTTTGATCCTCAGCACCACAGAAAAATAAAATAAAGATATTGTGTGTCCACCTACAACTAACAAATAAATATAAAAAAGTGATTTTTATAAGAAAACCATATTTGTCTCTGGTAGAATTCTCTGTAAAAGACTCCAAGAGTCTATAGCAGAGACACAACTAGGTCACCAGCTCTTCCTCTAGTTTATTAGAGTCCCTCATGCCTAGGATGTGCTAGTCTTTCTAGAGATAGTATTGCTGGGAAATCCTAAACAGCCTAAATCCAGCAGAAATCATATTGAGCATGAAGAAAACAGTTAATTTCATTAATGTCACAATTTTTTTTATTCTCTCTTATCCACCCATGTCTGAAATTGTAAACCACATAGTACTGACTATTAGCCACGTGCCCTCTTGCTGTTGCCTAGATGTGTTGCTTATAAGTGCTGCTTCTTGTTCTTGGAACAGGAAGCCACGGGTTCAGATGAATGTTGAGCTTGTAGAGTAAATTCAGCTGGGAGTAGACCACGAGAAAGATTAAAAGACAGAGCTACACTCCCATCCAAGTACTAAGCAACCTCATTTATGGGTATTTATCCAGAAGAGTTGAAATAAGGATCTCAAAGAGATATCCAAAGCTCTGCTCATTGCCATGATGTGGAAACAATCTAAATGTCCATCAACAGGACATACATTCATCATTTACTCACCTTGCTGTGTGTTTCACGGGGCCAAGGCCCTAACAAATTACCTCACTAGGGACATCAAGCACTGCCTTTCCCACATACATGCAAGACAATGTGTACAAGGGAATATTACTTGGCCTGAAAAGTTCAGAAAATTTTGCTGTATGACACTGGTGAACCTTGAGGATATTATGCTACTTGAATTAAGACAGTCACAGAAAGACAAATACTATGACCCACTTATAGAAATCACCTTAAAATGGGTTCATAAAATCAAATAATTGAATGGTAGTTGCCAGGAATTGGGGAAAGGGGAATGGGTGTTGCTAATCAATGTGCATGAAGTTTCTGTTAAGCAACAAGTAAGTTGTAGATATATGCTCTAGAGAATCATACCTAGAGTCAATAACAAATAACACTATGTTGTACACTTAAAATTTTGTACAGAAAGGCCACAGTATATTTGGTGTTTGTACCATAATGAAATTAAAGAAAGAAAACCACTCAGCTGCGGTGTTACGCAGCCATGCCCGCTCTAACAAGGACTTGTGGACGAGGAGCCACCCGTGACCCCAGGGAGGGCACGGCACGAAGGGATGGATGCCCCAGCAGAGAGTTCTTCATGGGCAAAGGCAGGTCCAGGGGGTGGTTCCAGCTCAGGCCTGTTCCAGCTCAGTCCTTTCATAGCTATCGACTGTTTCCTGCTGTTTTGAGGATTTGCTCTAAGTGGCCTCCTAATCTCTATTTCCTCAGATTTCTGATGCCGTGTTAAAACCATTCCTTCCTGAAATTCCCATAATGTTTCTGTGAACCTGATCCCATTCTGACCACTACGTTATTTGCCGCAGGGAGCAAGGTGCTGTTCCAACAATGATGTGAAACATCTGACCTTTTTTCAGTTGGATGATAAACACTGAAGAAACTGCAGGGGAGGTTGAGAAGATAGTGGCCTGTGTCATGCAGAATATTAAAACATAGTATCAATTCCTGTGACTTGAGATCGACTGTGCTTTCTTGGCACTAAGGGAAGATGCTGGAGAACAGAGCCGTGAGAGAATGCCCTTTCAACTACTAATAGAATTGGCAACAAGGTATGCAAAGAAAGAAATGAGACCAGGGAAGCATTATCTAGCTTGCAAGCAGACAGGAGAAGATAAAGAGCATCCAGAGATTCGTGTCTTCGAAAACTCAGTGAAATCTCCTCCTTGTAGAGATTTTTTGAAACGGCTTTGAATGACCAAGATTCATCGAAGCCTCTTAACTGAAGCAAGTTACTAGGAGAAGATCAGATTGAGGCTGCAGTTGTCCCTCTCATTGCTTCGTAGACCCTCAACGTAGTCACCAGCACATTGAGAACTAGTTGAGAAAAATTTTCTGGTAGTGATAGCACATGGAATTGTCTGAGGGCAAATGAATTAGATGCCTACTAAGTTACTGAGAGAGCTATATTGACAAAGAACCCACGAGCTCCTAATAACAATAAAGCCTTTGCTTCACGTTCACCACTAGGCTGGGCCTCCAGCCTTCCGTGGTCATGAGGCAGACCTCAAAGGCTGCGAATGGCCCTCAGGTAAAGCCTGTGTATCCCCCTGACCCCGCCAAATTCAGACGTTGGCAAGAAGAATATTAAATCAGGAAGAGGCTCCCGGATATGAGCCAAAAGCTACTCTGAACACAGGGCCAGTATGTTCCACCTAGAGAGCAAAATCAGGGCCTACGTAAGGAAACCTCCGGCATTCTGGTTGGGGTTGAGGGTGAAGACTTCACAAATTCTGTCAGAGGATACAGAAACTGCTATGAAGCCGTGACTGCTTTGTGTCCCTGTTCTTTTCTTTTGGATTATTTCGCTTTTGCTCCAGTATAAAATACTGGAGAATATAATCCAATGATTGCCGGTTTAAGAGGAGTTGTTCATTGATCACACAGAGGCTGCTCTACACCCTGCTGACATCCTGGACTCCAAGCTGGGTGCAGTGACTAAGTGGGTTGTCATCTTTCAGAGGGTCAGAGGGGTGAGTGTCTTCTGTCTGTGAGGAGTCAAATGAAAACCTCTGGAATTTTGTTTTATGGACACTGTGGCAGAAACAGTATGAACTCTCACACGTGTCTTTCTTCTTTCTAGGCAGTGAGAAAAACTATGTTTCAAGTTTATTGGGCATAGTATGGGTCTTAGTTCTGGATGAATGAATGTGCATCAGATATGTAAGCCATACATCCGTTATTTACTCATCTTGCTGTGTGCTTTATTGGGCCATGGCCCTGACAAATGACTCATCAGGACCACCAAGCACAACCTTTCCCACATACAATACAGTGCATACAATGGAATATTACTCAGCCTTAACAATTAAGGAAACTCTGCAATGTGACATCATGGATGAACCTTGAGGATATTGTGTTACTTGAATTAAGACAGTCACAGAAAGACAAATGCTATGACCCACTACAGAAGACATCTTAAAATAAATTCACAGAATCAAATCATGGAATGGTAGGTGCCAGGGGGTGGGGAAGGAGAAATGGGTGTTGCTAACCAGTGTGCATAAAGTTTCAGTTAAGCAATGTGTAAGTTTTAGATATTTGTTCTTGAGCATAATACCTATTTATAATACTATGTTGTATACTTAAAATTTTGTTCCCCTATTTTTACTGAGGGAAATTTACCAGAAAAGTGATGTCATAAGATGGATTGAACTGGATCATAGAGTTCCTGTCGGGATCCCAGATAAACGTTTACTCTATTATGTCATTAAGTTTATCTTAACTTATATATCATTTAATTGTTAAGTATTTGCCACTTGGGACAAACCTAATTATACAATATGTCCCAAATGACATATTCAACTGGAGATAAAGCTTTATCACTTAGAGACAAGTTAGGTAATCTAACTTCCCTATTGTCCCAGTTGTATTATAATTATTAATATTTCACATCTTTGAATAAATATTATTTTCACTTTTCCATTACTTAAAGGAAGATATTGGACTAAAAATTTCTGGAATAGTCAAAGGATTGCTCAAAATGCTGTAGAGACAGAGGATAACCTAGTAGAAAGTGAACTGTTGATTGGTAGGAAAGGCTAAGTGAATCATCAGAATATAAATGCCTGCAGACATATATATATATATATATATATATATATATATATATATATATATATATATATATATATATATATAAGCACCTTGACCCATAAAAGGTAGTGAAAGGACATTACTATGTAAGGGAGCTGCTCAGGATAAGGACAGCCTCTAAAATAAAACAGATATTATTATTGTGTGGCACAAAGTGGAATTGGTAATTTTCTTCTAAGTATGTTATAGCTTTCTGGAAGACATTATTTAAAAACATGCCTAAGTGCTGTTATACATAGAAACTCAAACTGGATATACTAGAGCTGTCCAGTAGAACCTTCTGCAGTGATAGAAGTGTGATTCTGGGCCTTGGGGCATGATAGCACTAACCACATGGGGCTACTAAACAATTCAAATGAGGTTAGAGAAAACCAAGAACCAAATATTCATTGTATTTAATTTTTGTTAGTTTAAATCATAATAGTCTCAGATAACAAGTGGCTACTGGACAGGACAGCATAGATACAGAGTCAAGATTCTATTTCCAAAGTGGGAAAATTCAGGTAAAATATATGCAATATCTTATGGAGGTTGATTTCTGGGCACATACACCTTACACAAGGGCAATTTTAACTTTCATTTTAAAAAATGGTGTTAAGAATTAAGAAAAGTTTTTTTGATGAAATAAACATTGATAGGTTAATGCACATAAATATACACAGTCTATAGAACAACAAAAACTTATCTTTGCATTTTTACAATTCATTAAAAATGAATAATGTATAATACTAAGGATAATTCTCATTTGGGGAAGGAATATAACCCGATCAAGGTAAATATAGACAAATTATCTGGTTATGGACTAATAAATCCATTTTTTGAAATGGTATATAGTTTTTCCTTTAAAAAAAATCTAAATTGCTACTCTCACATGAGGATGGGAACACTTAAGTATTGAAGAACCTCTGACTATTCAAAAATTGCTGGTCATATTGATTTACATCCACTTCTTTTTTTTTTAACACTAAAAGGGATCATTTGAAATATGTTAGGTTAGAACCAACTGGAGTACAAAGACTGTGGCCCGTGATTACTGCTACCACACAGCTGTTTTATAGGTACCTGAGACCTAGTCAACCTCATAAGAGGCAAACTAGCTGCCCAGTTCTAAGTTCCCTGGTGTGTTTTTTATAAGCTGTAAAAATAGGCATGAATACATGTATTCTTAAGGAGTACAGGAAAATTACACCTAGGAAAAGCACAGGGGCAGAATCGATGCTCCTTCTACTCAGGATCTAACATTTTCCTCCAAATGAATTTTCTTCCCCATGAACTGGAGTCCAGCAGATGGAAAACCAGGAAAAACAATTTCTTTTCCCTTCAATTCTTTTCCCTCCTGCCTGAAAAATGTCTATCAGGTTGTTTAGCTAATGGGGAAAGCAAATTTGCAGTCTGCTGTGAGGGGACCTTTTGTATTCAGCTTGGCTCTCCTGCTCTTGCACTCATTCTGGTTAGTTGGAATTGTCTGCCTCTTTCTCTCTCCTCTAGGAGCCTTCTTTATGCACAAAGATGGCCTGTCCCAGACTATGAACAAGCCACTGAAAGAACATTCTGCTGAAATATAGTTTCTGAATATCATCTTTGATATTCATTTGAGACATATGCACATTTACCTTGAGAAAATAAAACAATTAGTGACTTAGTTATCAAACTTCAATTTAAATTGAACAGCTCTCAAGAGGCTAAGATAAAAATCCAATGTTATACGGTAAACCTGAACTGTAAAATTAAAACATCAAGTTCATTTGTTTTTGACTACTGCCTTTTAGAGGTGTTGAAACTGAGACCCAGAAGAGTTAAGTATCCAAAGCCAAACCCATGAGAAAGAGATGTGTTAGTTAGCTTTTCATTGCTGTGACCAAAATACCTGGTAAGAACAACTTAAAGAAAGAAAGGTTTACTTTGGCTCATGGTTTCAGAGGATTCCGTCCATGGTCAGCTGGCTCCAAGGTAGAATCATCATGGTGGAAGGACACAGCGGGGAAAAGCTGCTCACCACAGGGCAGGTAGAAAGCACAGAGAGGGAGGCAGAGGCTGGCGCTAGATAAACCCTTCCAGAGCATGCTGCAGAGACCTAGCTCCCCCAACTAGGTCCTACCTCCCAGTAGTCCTCTCAACTCTCAATGGATTAATCCATTCAGTGGTTTAATCCACTGATGAGGTCAGAGCCCCCGTGATCCAATCATTGCTTAAAAGCCCCACCTCAGAACCTTGCTTCATGAAGACCATACTTTCAACGCATGAGCTTTTAGGGGGAGGCACTGTAGATCCAAACATAACAGGATTCTTGTAAAATCATTTTTATGAAACAAAGTACCATATTCTTTATTTTTAGCCTTGGTTATATAAAGTGAACGGTGGTATCACTGCATCTTTACTTGGACTAACCATGACCAATGTTATCCCATATTTGAGGGTGCAGGGATAATCGATGCTCAAGGAATCAATAATATTATTGCTGCATAGGAAAATTTGGGAGAGGGAATCTTTATGCTTTCATAGTGGAAGGTTTTCTGGGACATCTCATTTTCTGTTTTCTGTACAGATTGATGAATATACATTTGTTAGTATTGCCTTTAATTTAAATTTTGTTTTTAACTTAAATACTAAGGATGCAATTAAAAACAAATATACAAAGGAAAGGATGGCAACTAAACTTTGAGTTCTTTTTTTTAAACGGATAGATCAAGGCCCTACCTTCATTCATTTAAACCTCTCCTGTTTGTGGGAAGCCTATTCACACTGCTTGCTTGCGGTCAGAGCAACAGAATATGATAGTGGAGTATTTGCTGAATTTCTCCAGTTTGAAGGATTTCTGGAATTGGACACCTCAAAGTGGATTGTTGTGTATTGTAAAACTTCAAGAGATTTTGTTTTCATGAGGTAGAATGCTCAGAATACTCATCGGAGCAAGGATTGGAAAGGGTGAAAACATATTAACAAGTCAAAAAAGAAAAGCCACTGAATAGCCACATCTATGAAAGTCTCCTAGGAAGAGGAGTTTACAGAATCCATTTAAATATCAAATGGTAGAGCTGGAAGCTGGATAGTTGAGCTGTGTTCCAAGCTGCAAAATTGTCACATATATTTTCTTGCGGCATTATAGGAATGGGTCTGGCAGACAATCTAAGGACTTCAGTGAGTGCCAATAGCCCAGATACCCACAGAGCTATACCTCAAAGTGCCAAGAGAAAATCCATTCATCCAGCAATGGCTGTATCTGTTTGCAAATTAATTTACTTGAATAAATTCCCATTCCCCAGAAAATGCATTCAGAGAGGACACATACCCTGCTGATAATCCAAGCAAAGTGTGTTTTACAGATGGGAGATTAATATGGCCAAATGTTTGATGGCACTTTCTTTAAAAGAAATTAAAAAAAGGATATTCTTACCACAAATAAAAAAACAGCTGTGAAAAAGGAAAATTAACATCAGACAGTTGCTCTAGTATAAGAAACAGTATTTTAGAAAGGAGATGATGGTCGTGATAATTTCAGACTTGGGGTGTATTTGTGTGTGTGTGTGTGTGTGTGTGTGTGTGTGTGATGAAAACAGGGAGTGGTAATGAAAAGAGTCATGATTCTTGCTAAGAGTAGGTGAGGCTCTGACTCGCAGCCTCCTAAAAGACACGCATATTTTTTAGATGTATATTTGTAAGAAAACTGCGTTTCTTTCTTTTCATGAAAGTACTCGTTGTCACCTTCAAAAACCAACCATTGCTAAGAATGCTAATATCATCTGTGTCCTCTAAATAACTAACTGAGATCACTGTGTTGATGAGCAAGAAAATTTGTGAAACTGGGCAAGTAGGCTGACTTTGGAGCTTAGGCATTGCAGGAATATGCAGTCCACTATGGGCGCGGGCACTGTTTGCTCTCAGGATACCAGGGAGGCAAGAAGTGAGAAAGCACCATTGAAATTGAGGAGTGAGGAACCCAGGAAACTGCATTCTTTTGGAAAATGTGATGTGAGTGCTTTTTCCTGAATATCACCTGTGCCTCACCTTAGGAAATTGCTAATACTCAAGTGGATAAGGTCAATGGCTGTATATATTTTTAAAAAATCCATTAACTACAAAAGTTAAAAGAGTGAAGGATTATGTAGTAAATGGGATATCTGTTTTATAAAAGGGGCACATGGAACCTAATCGGAAGCAAAGTTAGTTTGAACAAATAACTGTTCACAGAGTTGAGCAAATTTAATTTTTAAAGTAAGTTTTAATAGATGGTGTTGTATGGTTTTCAAGGGCAGACAGTAACTAGAACTTACGTATGACTGGAATTAACATATCCAGTGCTCCTTTGGGATAAAATAACCCGTAACTACTTCTGGTAATATTCTCCCCCTCTCATGCTTTTCCAACACTGGTGTTTGTCTGAGGCCAGACTCGTCTCATTACGGCTGGTTTGCATTCAGCGACTACCAGGTCCCTGAGGTCATTGCTGGCACCCGGTACCCGCAGGACTCTGTGCACCCACTTCCCCTCTCATTTTCCACCTTCTGGAGCACTTTCACAATCACCTTCTAGACGTCCCCAATGTCCTCTAGCCTCTGAGGACATTGCCTTCTTATCTTAATCGACACTCGACTCCTCCCTGAGACTTTACCATGAAATCCTCTGGAGGACTAGCTGTTTTCTCTCCAAAATGCCACACACTGCTGTGTCTGAAGATGAGGGCTGTGTCCTCTTTGATCACATTGATGTTCCCAGTCTGTGTTTTTCCTAAAAAAATGTCTAGATTTGATTCTCATTTGTATATTACCCTGCCTTTATGTGTCTGCTCCCGTCTTCAATCTGCGGATTGATTGCCTTTCTCATGTTCCTTCCTCACCTCATATCTTCTCTTTCTTCTTTCCCCAGCTTAAATTCTATGCTTGATCATTATGATCACTTCCTTGCACAGTCTCACCTCCCTTGTCATAGCCTCCATCTTATTGTACCTGTTTGGCCAACTACCCCTATTTTGTCCTTGCACACGAGCAGTCAAACACTGCTGGAGAAAATCACACTCCACGTTCATAAGCAATTCACCTCCGTGGTGCTTTCTAGTAGTGCTTTCTAGTATTTATGCTATTTCCTGACTTTGTTCACTCTTTCACTCTGTCGGATGATTATATCATTATAGTCTTGTCTTCCCCTTTAGTTCCCATTTTCATTCTATAACAATATATGTACAATCTTCTTTCCCTGCTGTTCCTATGAGAGTGATTGGCTATGTGCCCAGATAAGGCTTGGCCTTCCTCTTGCACCTTCAACACCATCTGCCCTTGTCCTTACACCATTCTCCCTTGTCTATACAAAAGGTTGCCTCCAATAATTCTTATTTTTCTCTCTTGAATCATTAGTTCTCCCTTCTCAGTTGGGTAATTTTCATGAGCCTATAGTATGCAGTTAGTTCTCCAGCACACACACACACACACACACACACACACACACCCCTCCTCAGCCATCCAAGATGCTGAAAGGAGGCCAAAGGAAAAAGCAAGAGGCCAAGAGGGTGGCAAATCCCCTGCTTGAGAAAGGGTTTTTAAAATTTTGGCAACAGACAGGACATCTGGCCCAAAAGGGTCTTGTTTGCTTGGTCAAATGGCCTGCTACATCTGGCTGTAGTGTTCAGGGGTTATTCTGTTTCAGGAGGCTGAAAGTGGCTCCTGTGATTTGACCCAAGCATTGGATACACAGCCACGCAGCTGTTCATGCTGGTCCACAGGAACAGATCAAGGCAAAGCAAGAGGAGAAGCAGACTTGTGGTCCAGGCTGAGATGAAAGCTGCCAGCAGGGGAGATGTCCCCACAAAGAGACCACCTTCCTTCAAGCAGGGGGTAATGCTGTTACCATCTTGATGAAGAACAAGAAGCCTGAACTGGCCATGATTGTGATGTGGCTCCATCAAGCTGGTTGTCTCCCTGTATTACGGGTGAGGAGACCCCTCCTGCAGCATGAAGGGGAAGATCAGGCTGTCCACAGGAAGACCTACACTGGTCTTGGTGTCATGTTGCCTTCAAACCATTTAAATCAGGAGACAAAGGTGCTCTGGCCAACCTAGTAGAAGCTGTCAGGACCACTTGCAAAGAAAGACATGATGAGTTTCACTGCCACCAGGAAGCAATTTCCTGGGTCCAAAATCTGTGACTCACATTGCCAACCTGGACAAGACAAAGACTAAAACATATGCTACCAATCTGAGCGAAATGCACACTGTGTCCTGTATTTCCATGCATAAATAAGATAAAAATCTCTTCTAAAACCCACCCCAAAATTAAAATCCTCCCTGATTCCACTTTCCTTTCCTGTTACGCCATTTTACTCCTTTCCTCTTACGGTGAGCCTCCTCGAATGGGATTCTACGCTTGCTGACTTGAATTTCTCCTTTCCTTTCTCTCTGGAAGCCATTCCAGTTAGGCCATCATTCTATCTCTTATGAATGGTTGACCCTTGAAGACCATTGTGGAGTGATCTTCAGTTCACTGCATTAGATCAGTCTCCATCTGATCCGACCTCTGAGAAGCATTTAGCACAGTGCATTACTGTCTTCTGGAAACATTTCTGTCACGTGGCTTGCAGGAAACCACTGTCTCTATGTTTTTCTCATACTCTTCAGCTTTTTCTCCTCCCTCCCTCTCTTCCTTCCTTTCTTCCTTCTCCTTATCAGTCTGATCCCTAATAATAGGAATCCTTCTAGACTTAGTGCTTGGATATTTTCTTCCTACCTTTACTCAAAAAAGTCTCATGGTTTTAGGGACCATACTGACTTGGATATATAATGGTCCTCTCAAATTTGCCTAACCTGAGCTCTTGATATTTCACCTTTCACTGACCCTGATTTGCTCTTTCCACAGTCTCAGTTAATGACTATTTTCCCCATTTACTTAGGCCAAAAATCTTGGCATTATCTTTGCCTTTTTTTTTTCTTTCACACCCGTTATCGAATCCATCAGCAAATTCTTTTGGCTATATCTTTAAAGTACATCTAGTAACCATGTTAAAGTACATCTAGCCCACAGTTATACTTACAGTCATGACAACATTGTCACTTGCCTTGATGGTGGCAAGCATCAGTCTCCTAACTGGTTTCCTTGTTCCTTTGCAGAGTAGGCAGAGTAGTCCTGCTGCACCAGGATAACTCAGAATGCATCCCTCTCCTGATGGAATTCTTCTGTGGGTGCCTCTCTTTCATGGACACAAGCTGAAGGTTACTGTGACCTTGGGGTGGAGACCTGGGCAGGTTCTGAGCAAGCTTGCTGACCTCCTCTTTCCTCACTCACTTGCTCCCACCTGGTCCAGCCTTCAATCTATTCCTTTTGGCTGACCAAGAACCTGGAAATGGTACAAACTAAGTATTTGTTTTTATATTTGTGAATAAATATAATTTGTTTCAACCAGATAGAACTTGAAAGATGCTGTTCCTTGGGGAATGAGGAGCCACGGAGACACAATGCAGTCCAAAAGCGTATGCCCCCAGCAACCTACTTCTTCCAGCCATGCCCCACTAGCCTACAGTTACCATCTACTATAGTAATCCTTTCAAATTATTAGTCCATCAAATGGATGATTCTACTGATTAGGTTATAGCTCTCATGATCTAATAATTTTACCATCTACATTAACACAGAAGCTTTTGGGGGACACCTTATATCCAAACCATAGCAGCATACATATAAACCATAAGAAGCAGAAATTTTAGATATTTTTAATTTTCCTGGGAAATGTGTATTGAGCCTCTGGCCCTTTAAGACATGGTTGGCTCTTTTCTTTGTATTTCTCATGTGTTAGCCTTGAACTGTATCTTATCTACTATAAATAAAGCCAGTAATTATTTTGATTATTAAAACTTTTTTTTTCCCTCAGAAAAGAATATAGGTTTTCTACCACTATTGAACCTCTTATAGATTTTGGCTGAAAGAAAACCTTTTGAACTTATAAGAGGTTTTGAATTCATGAATCCTGAAATGAATTTATGGCTCTTGGATAACTGGTGCTAGAAAGAGAGAAAGGAAAGAGTGGTCCTAGTGAGGATCCACATATTAACCACAGTTTCAATAAATAAGTAAATATGGATTCTTCCAACTGCTGCCAGCTTACAAGAGAGGAATCCAAGGGATGCAGTCTAACATTTGTATTCATGCATTCTAGCTACAATTTGGTGACAGAAGACCTCTTTTAGAGTTAAACAAGTTACAGCCAAGCAAAGAGTCACATCTCACACAATGTGAGTGTCTGTCAAAGAAAAGATACATTTTCATTTAGATCCAATGTTCCTCTCCTCTCATCTGCTTCCCCCCTTGTGCAGTACTTGCAGTCTCCTTGGAGAGACTGCTCCAGATTCCAGGCTGTGTTGTGACTCTGGGCTCAACAGGAGCCACTTTCCTCTCCCAGCTGGTAATTTCGTCAGGGGACCTGGAGTGCAGTGTGCTCCTCCTTGCCAAACCCCCTGCTGCTGAAAGACCCAGACTCTGAGATACATGACCCGTTGTCTTGGCCTCCTGGAGTGCTTGTTGGGTCATGTGACATCTTTCTTTAGAGAAGAGACTCTCTGTTGTCATTTTAAACAATACAAGAACCCTCTCAGCAGCGATGAGGAAATGTGTTTGTGGGGAAACAATTTGTTATTGTTAAGTGGTGTTTTTAAGAGAGATAATTGGCCTTTTTCTGATCTTTCTTGGGAAAATTGCATTTCCATTTCTCCCACAGACTAATGTAAGACAAATGAATTTGTGAGTTTCGTGCAACTCATTCCCCTTGGAACCTTCCTGGCTTTCAAGATGTCTTTTGTATGAGAATGACAGATTCCAGAGCTCCAGAGGTCATAGTAAAAATGATGGCAGTATGGTAGCCAGAACATGAGAGTCCTATACAGATTCCTATGCATAGTAACTTTGGGGACATTTCCCAGACCCCGTTTTGAAGATTGTTTGGAATTCCATGTGAGATTTATTCCCCTCAGGGTTTGGGCAGAGCAAAACATGTGTGATGAGTGGCTTTATTTTCTATTTATATGTCTAATTGAATTAGCTAGTTTTTTGCCTAATCTGGAATCTTATAAACATAGCCAGTTTATCTCAAAGATATTTTGACTGTCTTGACTGGTATTGACCTCTAAGGCCTAAAGAAGAAACAGTCCAGAAAGATATGAGGAACACCGATGGGCAACACTATTTTAAAGATCACAGTCAAACTCTGGTATACAGTAAGCCTTTTGCTGGGATAGCTGTGTATCACCTAACAAAATTCTTAAAAATCAGATGTCATTTGTCTAGTTCAGTGATCTCAAGGTAAGGAGACATCAGAAGACCCTGAGAGGAGGAAGCTTGTTATGGGACAGCTCACTGGGCCCCATACTTAGCATTCCTGTAGCAGCAGGTCAGGGTAGAACCTGAGATCCTGGTAACTTCTCCATTTCTAAGATCCCTAGGAGATGCTGACGCTATCACTTGTCTTAACCTTCTCCCTCCTGGGATGTTTGTCTTATGACACACTGGAAGGAAGATTGGCTTAACCTTTTGAAACACACAAGCATCTTTCCTGTCAAACAATTTATGTGCCATATATTATAATCATAATTTATGTTCAATAATTAATTTAAAACAAATTGATTTCAAAGGATATTTTTTAAGTATGACATGAGAGACACCATGGAATAAACCCATGTTTCTCAGATTTGAGTAATTTATGGATCCATTTAAGTTATTAGTAGAAGAATGCGAGTTTAGGTTATAGGAAACTGAGTGGGAGCTCATTATGCTTGGGTAATTTATATAACTATGATTTATAAATAAATCAATTTATGTATAATATAAAATATACAAATCATATAAATGTCTAAATATAGAAAACATATAATTATATTTTAATGTACGTAGAATTCAAGTTGAATTCAAATGAAAGTATAAAAACAAATTCAAATTAGCAATTTTAACAATGTGACTAGAATGGTATTTTTGAGGAATTAAAGCAATTTTTGCATTGTGGCTGTGGCAGAACATTTCTTCAAAATGCTAAACACCTGTGTGAGTGTGTGGGAGACCTATATTTCCTACTCATTTCTATCTAAACTCCTAAGAAAGTTTTATTTGGTCAGTGTCACATGCCACAATTTGGCCTTTTCTGATATCTTATGTCATTCACTTGCCAAGTCTGCCTGCTTTTTTTTTTTGTTTTGTTTTGTTTTTCATTGTGATTTCTTTTCCCCTAAGCTCTCTAGTACCTGGAATGGCATCATTGAATGCCAATGTAAACACCCATTCTTTGAGAAGCATTTGTGTTTTGAGTGTCTGCTTTGTGCACTGAGGCACTATCTCAGATGTTAGAGAGCAACACTCCAGTCCTCAACCAGCTTACTGATGGAGGTATGGGTGGGGTAGGGAGCAGAGGAGGAAGAGCAGGCTGGAGAGGCAGGCATCACTAGGTCATGAGAACATCATAAAGCAGGGTAAGGAATCAGATTTTCTTTGGTGGTGGAAAATCACTGGGGAGTTTCACTTAGAAAATGGAGATTCCCTAGAAAACTGGGAATGGAACCTTCTTTTGACCAAAGCTATTCCACTCCTTGATCTATATTTAAAGAACTTAAAAACAGTATTCTACAGGGACACAGTCAAATCAATGTTTATTGCAGCACAACTCACAATAGCTAAACTATGGAACCAACCTAGATGCCCTTCAATAGATGAGTGGATAAAGAAAATGTGGTACATATACACAATGGATTATTACTCAGCAATAAAAGAGAATAAAATCATGGCATTTGCAGGTAAATGGATGGAGTTAGAGAAGATGATGCTAAGTGAAGTTAGCCAATCCCAAAAAACCAAATGCTGAATGTTTTCTCTGATATAAGGAGGCTGATTCATAGTAGGGTTAGGAGTGGGAGCATGTGAAGATTAGACAAACTATAGATAGGGCAAGGGGGAAGGAGGGGGCAAAAGGGGTTAAAAAAAAAAGGTGGTGGAGTGAGATGGACATCACTATCCTAAGTACATGTATGAAAAAAAGACACGAAGGGTGTGAGTATACTTTGTATACAAATAGATGAAAAATTGTGCTCTACATATGTAGTGTGAATTATAATGCATTCTACTGTCGTATATAACAAATTAGAATAAAAAATTTAAAAACTCTGGCTGTTCTGCAAAGAATGACCTGTAAAGGGGAAGAAATGGACTGCTGGTATGGACCCTGATCTCTAAGCAATTCTCTAACACTGTCATCCCTGTGACATATAACAGGACAATGTGCTCCTAATATTCTTTTTTCTTTTTCATATACAATCACCTTTATTTCAAAAAAAGACAAATTAAAACTTAAAAATTGAAAGACATATTCCCAAATCAAGAGGAGTTTCCCAAATTGAATGATTGAATGTATTCTTCTTTATAACAATCTCTGATTTTCTCCTTTTATTTCAAACTCTATTTTATTGATTTTTTAAAAAATAATTGACAGCAGAATGTATTGCAATTCTTATTACACATATACAGCACAATTTTTCATATCTCTGGTTGTATATAAAGTATGTTGACACCAGTTCATGTCTTCAAATAATGATTTGAATAATGATGTCTATCACATTCCACCATCCTTGCTAATCCCCTGCCACCTCCCTTCCCCTCCCACCCCTCTTCCCTATGTAGAATTTATCTATTCCTCCCATGCTCCCCCTCCCTAACCCACTATGAGTCAGCCTCCTAATATTCTAAGATAATTCTCAAAATTGAAGCACTTTTTTTTTTTTTTCCGGTAGTAATAAGAAAAAAGTAACAGAACTCTGAAGCCCGCCGATGTCCTCTGGACCAGTATAATAGACTGTTTAAGAAGAACCCATATGGCCTTAAAGTCAGACTGGCTTCCAACACTGGGCCACCTAAGTAAGCTGCTTAACCTTGTAGGGACCCTGTTTTCTCCAGAATGGGACTAATGATGCTTCTAACTGGAGGCTGTTGTGGGGTGGGGGTTCAGGCACAAGAAGTCATTGCACTGAGGTTTAGGATGGTCACTTTACATATATTTACATGCATTTAAATATAAGTGTCAAGAGAAAAATGTAACACACAATGAAAGCAGGTTAAACACTTTGTGATTCCAGAAGACCAGGGCAGTTATAATTACCATAGGTGAGAACAGAAAACCAAGAAATTGAGACTGGGTCAGGATGAAGGTGCCTTTCTCAGTCCGGCCTTCCTTCTACTCGTGTTTTTTGAATGTGCTATTAAAATAGGACACTCTTGCTAAGGAAAGGGGGAAAAAAAAGATTTTCTCAACTTTCTGAGAGGAATCGGTTCATTTCTCTGTAGTTATTCTTGCTTTGTAGATAAGGAAATTTTCATTCAAGAGGCTAATCCATTGTTTCAACTTCCATGTTGAATGCTAGGTCCACCCCAAAGTGGTATTTTCTGTCAACCACTGAACTCTGCCTCTTGGTGACATTGTGATGATAGTTGCCTCATAATCATTGATTAAAATCCTCACTGCTGACTTCCATTTGCCTTTAAATTATGGGACTGCAATGCCATTCTCTGAAGTCTGGTTAACTGAGACTTCTCCCTCAAGACCCAAGAGATGCGAGTCAAATTTCAGAAAAAAAAAAAAAAAAAGGCTTGGAAAGTGGGGTAAGAGGAGGTAAAATTGAAGTCTATTCAAAACTTTCTCAATGTTCTAAGTCTGGTAAAAATTTTAATAAAAAGCTTCCCTGTAAATATTATTGCAGAATATATATTTACGAAGAGAGAAATAAAGAATTCTTATTTTGTCTAGGTCTGTTCTGTTGCTGCACTGTCCCTGCAATTACTTTTGTGGTGACAATGAATAAACTTAACTCCTTCACCAAATATGCTTAAGGATAATTTCACACCCCAGTGCGATGCAGCTGCTTCTGCCCTGGCCAGTGTGTAACAGCTCAGAGCAAGAGTGCGTGGGCACATGCGGAAGGAAGCATAGCAGGCTATTTCAATTTCAAACCATGGCGTCAAGAATATCGTGTGTTATCTCCACATTCAGGCTTTTACCCCCATGGAATAATTCCAAGGGGAAAAGAAGTGATGTGTTTAACAAAATGCTTCTGATAACTTTCTCAATGAGTTGGGCTTTGCAAGATTACGATACATTTTGCCTGGAGTCCTTTTCTCTTTTAATTTTTAAATTCAGGTATGTTTTGAGTGTGCCTCCATTTCATTTACACTAAGCCCACCAGGCTGTAGTATTCTAAGAGTTATTTGATGTTGGAGAAGTTTTATAAATTTTTTATAAGCCAAATTAAGTGTTTCTCTTTGAACCATAAAGTTGTATTTTTGCCATCTCTAAGTGGAAATCAGACTGAAAAATAACATGGATGGAGTTCCTAATGCAGACTCACTAACGGGGAAAAATGTATCTCAAAATCTTTTGTCATCCAATAAGAGAATATTCATCTATAGAGAGCCAAAGGATGAATTATGCTTTATTCTTTAATCCTTCAGAAACAAATAGAGTTTGTATAAGGCTGTCGTGATGGAATTGAAGCAAACAACCAGCCATTTGATGGTTCTATCAGAAGGTCAATGAAATTTAAAAAAGAAGTTAAATGGTTATTTGATAGCAAGCACGTATTCCCCTCCCCCAACCCTGCTTTCACTTTTGAGAAAGCTCAATCAGTGCCCTTTCTTTCTTGCATAAAGGCATTGAAATGCAGAGGCTAATTCAACTTTTTAGTCTCTCTCTGCCTGAGAAACTATGCCCTATTTTTTGCTGATGCATTTGGAAATTTTAAATCCCTGCATAACCTAGCAAGACAAGGGCTTATTCTCCATATTTTCAAAGAATAAGCTTCTACCTTTACTATCTAAACATTAAAAAAAGATAGACTTTTTGTTGGAGAGTCTGCCTTCTCTGGTCTTGGATAGACCTTGACATGTGAACACCCATAGATCTGCAACCAGCAGAGAAACAGGGACAAAACAGTAAAGCTGGGGGTTGGGGAGAATTCAGCATGTGAAGAATCATAGAGTCCCTTCTAGGGGTGGGCAAATCTTGTTTACTTTTTTGCTACTGCAGTCCATTTTTGTGATGTTCTTTAGAATCAGATACAAGGGTCATGGTTCTGGTTGGAGAAGGTGGATTTTAGGAAGGGCATAGATCTTCCCTTAGGACTTCTTTCTTCTGCTGTATCTAGTCCCAGCTAAGTCTCAGAGTCCTTGAGGAATAAGTTTGAGAACCACTGTGACCAATGCCAAGTCTCTCATTTTATGTATTAGGAAACTGAGGCAAGAGAAATATAGTAATTTTTTTCATCACACTAATTTAAAAAAAAACATTTTTTGACAGAATCTAAGTTCTTTTCTATTGCACTATGCTGGGGTTAACAAATTTTTTCTGCAAAGGGTCCGAGGGAACACATTTTAGGCTTTGTAAGCCACTTGGTCTTGGTTGGGACAGTTGAACTCTGCAGTTATGGTGAGAAGCAGAAAAAGAAGATTCATAAACAAATGAGTACTACTGTGTTCCAGTATATTGTCATGGAAACTGAAATTTGAATTTTATATGATTTTTGAGATGTAAAATATATTCCTACATTATTTTGTATTTTGCTTTTTCAACTATTCAAAAGCAGTAAAGATCATTCTTATTTCCTTCAGCTATTAAAAAAAAAAAAAAAAAAAGAATGATGCTTTATTTGGCCCAAGGGGCATAGTTTGCTAACTCTTACCCTCTATTGCTTCTGTATGGAACCTAAATAGTACTACCTTAAAAATGTTGAGACCTGGTCTAGGGTTGTGGCTCAGTGGTGGTGCGCTTGCCTTGCACATGTGAGGCACTGGATTCCATCCTCAGCACCACATAAAAATAAATAAACAAAGTAAAGATATTGTGTCCACCTATAATTTTAAAAAAATTAATAAAAAAATGTTTAGACCTTTTTTGGGATTTATAACTGTGCCATTTCTTTTCCATCAGTGTCTCCCATCTGACTGCCTCATTATTCTACTCTGTATGTTCTCTAAATTTTCTTCCACAGCCTTGTTGTATTTCTCCACAATTTTACCTTGATGGTTTAGAACAACTAATTGAAAAGTTAGAAGAATTGTCACAATGGTGTTGCCACTGAGCACGTAAATACACAATCAAAGTCAGTGCTAAACTTATCCTGATTTTGTGTCCAGTTTCAGTGATAGTGAAATACCCACTCAGTGCTCATGGTGCAATTGAGCTGTGCCACTTGTTAGCTGTGTGGCAAGTTATTTAGGTTGCTTCTTCCTCACTTTCCTGGTGTTTAAAATGATAATGCCAAAAGGACTTTATACTTTGTAGAGTTACAGGAACTAATGATTTAATTCATGTTAGACACTGTAAACAGTGCCTGATAAAGGGTGATATATAAATGTAAAATCATATTATTGGCTAGATATTACCTCAAGTTCACTCTTCTCACATTCCCTCCTAATTCTATTTCTTTATCAAGTGGCACCATTAACTTGTTGGTTGTGTTAACATCTAGACATAGACATTGTCTGTGTTTATGATGAAAATAAAAGTTAAGAATTATTAAACACTTATCAGATATGCTAGATGCTCTTCTAAAGGCTTTCTGTTTATAAATAATTGAATTTTAAATAACCCTCTGAGAGAAATAATGCTGAAATGCATGTAAAGATGAGGGAACTGAGATATAGAGAAATTATTGCACCTAGCCCAGGGTCGCCTAGTGTAAATGGCAGAGTCACTCCTAGAAGCAAAACAATTGAGCATCAAAACTGAAATAATAGGTGCAGATTAAAATTTCATATGATCATATGAGTGAAATCCAGGTGTGGGGTTAGTATGCAGGTTTTGATAGTCCTGGGACATCATTGAATCTAAGAAGCATCTCTTGAACCTAGAAGAATATATTTTACAGAGGGACATGAAGTACTGGCAGGAAAGCAGCAGAATGTGCCACCACACCAAGTGCAGAGGCTTCTTGGAGGCTACAGGAAGACCGACTAGTGAAGTTCAGGTCTCAAGCCTCACCTACCCTCAAGAGGTTGTGATAATGCACTTCTCTGAACATGACTTGGCACCTCTCTGGGTTAAACAGTGGCAGTTTGTGAGTTTCACATTGCCTTTTATTTTTATTTTCTCTCCCCTGTTTAAGCTCCCAGAGGCCATCAGAAGGCCTTCAGGAGGGTGCCTCTTAGTGGATCATTGCTTACAGACAAGGACATATTAACATGTTAACCCAGCTGAAAGCCTTTACTCCCCTGTTGCCCGCAGCTCTCCCTGGCAAGAGCAGCCTCAGAAGATTGACAGTAAGTTTGGTGTCAGAGGGGAATGTTTTGGGAGCATCTTTAAAAATTTAAACACCCCAGTGGGACAACAGTCATCTCGAAAACCATGGGCTTGAAAACTTGGGGCACATTAACGTGTTGGCATTAATGTTTTGTCCCCAAATGCCTCCTACTGTGTTTTCTAGCAGCTCATGAACACTGCAACTTCAAAAGATGTTAATTAATTGCTGACAGTTCTACCAGCATGCAGTGAGATAAACAAACAAAAAGTAAAACAATTTTGGCTAAATAATTGCATTGTTGAAAATACTTTTTTTCACCTTTAGGTATAAAGCATTTCATTATAGAGTTTTCACTTTTTCCCAAGGGTTTACACATATCACAGACTGCAAAAGCATAATTTTCTTTTCTTCCTCTTGTGTCCAATTATCTTCTCTTTTTACCATTAATATCAGGTAAAGATAATGTCTTAATGTAATAATTGGTCGTAAATTAGTCATTTTGGTGCACTATTCTGCTCCACAGACCTGTTTTCCATTTTGTGGTTCCTACTTTAATGGATAATAAAACCAAAGCCAGAAATCTCAGAATCCATGAATAATTGATAGTTCTCCAAGTCCACACTGGCTAGTTGATTCTGTTTCGGGAATGCACAGCTAGTATCTCTAGTCACTGATTGTTATCAGAGCCTGATCATAACTTGCCTGGGCTATTGCCTCATTGATCCTGTTCTGTTCCAAGGAAAACAGAAGACTGGAAAATTCTCATGCTTCTCATTTTTTAAAGTATTGGTGGCTCCATAAAGCTGTGAAGATAATGCCCACACATTTCTAGCAAAAACAGTCTCAGCCACCCTATTATACATTCATGTTCCACTATTATTATTGCTCCCAATTTCAGTCCCCCCAATCCCCACCCACCCACTAACCTCTCATCAGACACCAAATACCAGTCTGTGCATCTGTTGTGCTCTTGCACTTCTTAGTGACTTTGCACAGGCTGCTTCCTTGCCTGGAATACAGTCCTCCACTTTCATCACTTGGTTAAATTTGATCCTTTTTATTTTAAGTACAAGTCTCCATGCCAATTCTTTGTGAAAATCCCCCTTAAGTCACCTAGATAGAATTAATAACTCCTTTTATGTCAAACTTATTTTTAAAAATTAAAACAAACATATAAAGGACTATTGGGAATAGATGAGGGTTTGACTCAGCTCTGCCACTTACTGGTCAACCGTGGGCAGGTTATTTCCCTTCTTTGTCACTCAAAACCTATCTGTGGAATAGAACATCATGAGGTTTTTGTAAAAACCAAATGAGCTAGCATAGCGTTAGACATATCATAAGGAAATGTCAGTTTTTTCCCCCCACTCTTGGCTACACCCTTTGCCAGTTCTGATGTGATTGACCACAACTATGCATGATGTGTGTGTGTGTGTGTGTGTGTGTGTGTGTAGGTGTATGCTAAGAGCCCCTTGAAGACAGGGCCCATCCAGTATGTTTCAAAGGTTAATGAACATTGTTGAATTGAATAGAGTCCTAAGCCCTATGTCTTTTATTCAGTAAGAATGTCAATGGGTAGGGTCTCAAGATCATTATCTTTCATTTAAACAAATACATTGAATGACTTACTTTTTTATTATTTTATTTTATTATTTTTTTCTTTAAACATTGGATGGAAAAATCACTGCGTGAAATTATCTGAGTTATATACATTAACAAAAGTGAAAATGGAGAGTAAAATACTGTGAATGATTTATATTATTTATATTCCTTTTTAAAAGTCAGATACTCATAAACAGAGAAACTATATACATTTCTTCTGTGTATTTGTAACTTTAAAAATAAGTCTTCTTAAAGACAGATATTTCAAGCCTGGCATGGTGACTCACACCTCTAATCCCAGTGACTTAGGAGGCTGAGGCAGGAGGATCACAGTTCAAGACCAGTCTCACAACTTAGCAGGGACCTAGGCAGCGTAGGGAGACCCTGTCTCAAAAAAAAAAAAAAAAAAAAAAAAAAAAAAAAAAGGGATGTAGATGTAGTTCAGTGGTAAAGAGAAGTGCCCCTGAGTTCGATTCCCAATTAAAAAAAAAAGATACTTCATGTTGAAAAATAGACGCCTTAATGTTAAAATTATAACTAAGTGCTAAGAGTCCAGCTCCATTAATATTAGAAATGAGTGGTGGAATCTAACGTCAGAAACTAATGGCTTCATAATATAAGGAGCATATTTTAATTAATAGTAAAATCCGCAGTCTATTTGCTATCAGTACTTTAATGCTCACCACTCAGAAATGATAGAGGAATGAGCTGAGAAGGCTTTTCATCATAATAGAACTTCTCTGCTCTAAAGCCTACTGATTTCAGCTGGGCAAAGCTAATTCCATGTGCACTGAACAGAGATCCTCCTGGTTGTCTTCCTCTCCCAAGCACCAGGGCTTGTCTCCTGTAACTGTGTTGGGGACAGGGGATGCCTGACCCTCCATCCTGTTACCTCTAAGCCTTTCTCTAGTAAGTCACCAGTATAAACATACGCTGCCTCCCCTTCCTGTCTGCTGTTCAGGCTGCATACTCCCTGAGTCCCAGCGGCCCCCTAAAAAAATCATTGCTATTCTTTTGTATCTTTTGAGTTCTTGTCTTTACTACATGAATAGACTGTTTCTCCTGGTGCCTGGCTTTTCTCAAACTAGTATCTCTCTCCCTCTAACTGTCCAGAGAAAATCTCACAGATGCCTGGATTCCCATAGGACTTCTGGATTTCAGGGAAAGAGCAACAAATTTGCGCCTCCTTTAAGCAAAAGCATCTTGTAATCCTTTATTATCCATGGTCTATTTTGGTCAATTTTTATCTGATAACATTTCAAACTTGCAGAGCATTTGCAGGAATAGCATAAGGAATTCCTAAGTACCCTTTGCCCAGATTTGGCAGCAGATTGTTCTTATTCCACATGGGGTGTATGTGTGTGTGTGTGTGTGTGTGTGTGTGTGCGCGCGCGCGCTTAGGCGTTTATCTCTGTAGAGTTGATTCTCATTATTCATAAGTAGCTGTGTTCTGTAAGTTGCCATGGACATTGAATAAGTGGATATGGGGCCATTTTCCTAAGGGAGAGATAGCATTAGGTGCCCATAAGTCTCTGGTCACAACCTTTTCTTTCTTTTTTATCAACTGATCAATGCATGATCTTGTTTTATGTGTGTTTCTGTTTTAATACTCATTTAATATGTAATGTTGATTCATTAACACTGAACTTATGACCGACAAAGAGCACTATAAGTCACACCCAAGGGAAATGTATTTTCTCCTTAAGGTACATCAGCTTTCTTGTGCTAACAGTAGGCAGCACTTCTGCCTTGCCATTTGGGGCTATTTTAATACAGAAAATCACCAATAAGAAGCACAAAAGCACATGAAAAGCATGTCACTTAAAAACGTGTCACTAAGTAGACTGCAAAAAGGACATTTTACGGTATGAAAAAAGAAACAAGAAGTCAGAATGTGTTCTTGTTTGACTTGGCCTGGGAACAGACAAGTCAGGAGACTTAAATTTTTGCCCACTCTTACATTTGCAAATGATCACTGAAGCACTGTATCGATTTTGGATTATGAATAAATTTTAATGAGCAGGCAAATTCACAAATGTGGAATCCATGAATAATGAGGATTGACTTACATATACTTGACCCATATACTTATGCATTCATATCTTTTTCTGAACCATTTGATAGTAAATTGGATACATTGTACCTACTCATTTCTAAATATCATAGTGAGTTACATAAGAGCAAAGACTTTTATTTTTTTGCAATCCACAGTAGTTATTTAATAGTGATGCAATCCTGTTATCTAATCCATAGTGCATATTCATATCTCAGTACTTGTCCCATTAATATGCTTTGTAGCTATTTCTGGTTCCCCGGATCTAGAATTCAGCACAGGATCATGCACTTCCTTTAGTTGGCACGTCTTGTCTCTTTAGTTTGGATGAATTCCTTATTCTTTCTTTGTATCTTTTGATCTTGTTATTTTTTGATATCTAAATAAACTTTGTATTTTCATTTTATTCTAAAGGATGTAAGCCATTTCCATCAATATTTATTTTAATGTTCAAATTGTGCAAAATTTCACCAATGGGATCTCTTTAAACCTGACTCCAGTGTCCTTTTTACATGCCTCCAGCATTCCTTGAGCATTTCCTTTCTTTATGGTCTAGCAAGATGTTCTAGGTTTTTTTTTCCCTGCAAAATTAGAGCTTCTTTTTAGTGTGAATGGTATTTAACCAAGGTTTGGGTGCTGTGATGTATTCACTGCTATTGATGGGTCATTGCTTCCAGGAACTTTCATCAGATAGCCTAAGAGACATAGCTTCCAGGGCTAGGGTTGTAGCTCAGTGGTAGGGCGCTTGCCTAGCCTGGTTGAGGCCCTGGGTCCCATCCTCAGCACCACATTTAAATGCATACATAAATAAATAAAGAGACAAATAGATAGAATAAAGGTACTGTGGGGGAAAAAAAGAACTATAGCTTCCATTATTCTCTATTTAGATACACTTCTTCTCAAGCTAGACTTTAGGTAATGCAGTTTCAAAATTGCTAAACCATACTACTCTGGAAAAAAAAAAAGAGCAAATCTACAAACTAGAATGAAATACCTGTTTACACTGTTTAGGATAAATGTGTATACAGTGAAATGCACACATCTCAAGTGCACAATGCAATAAATTTTGATAAATGTGCCAACACCTCTATTTAAAAACAGACCACACTATATCCAGAGTTTTCTTGTTTCATTTCCAGTCAATCTTTTTTCCAAAAACAATCATTTTCTGAATCTTTTAAACCATAGATTACTTTTGTGTCGTCTAGGACTTCATATAAATGGAAATCTATTCTCTTCTCTGACTGGTTTTCTTCACTCAAACAGTTGCATCTATAAGATTCATACACAGTTGTTTACTCTTCCTTGCTGTGTTGCCTGCATGGACCATGATTGCTAATGCATCCTATTGATGGATATTTGAGTTTGTTCTGGTTTGAGACTATTATGAATAAAACCATGAATATTCTTTTAAAAGCCTTTTCGTAGAAAAAATTTTAAATTACTCTTATGTAAATAAACACCTATATGCTTAGTCCAAAATTGCTAAGGTATTTTTACCTTATTTCCTCCAGAAGCTTAAAAATTTTAGGTTTTAAGTTTAAGGCTCTGATCCTTCTTGAATCAAATTTTTGACTGCGAGGCAAGCTAGGGATTGAGGTTAAATATTTTTCATGTGGTTATCCAGTTTTTCTAGCACCATTTGATGAACAGACATTCCTTTCCCAATTGAATTGCTTTATGACATTTGCAAAATTCAACCATTTAAGTGGGAGTCTACTTTTATACCCTATTCTCTTTTCAAATTGGTCTATTCTTATGCTTACCTGAGGGAGGGAGGAGGTAACCATTGGAAGTGTGGGCTGGCTGGAAATGAAAGCTCAGAAGTAATATTAAGAAATAAATACAAAAGATGAGAATTATATAAAAATATATTATATAAAGTTATATAATTTTAAGTTATATAAAATTATGCATTTTTTTATAGCAGCAGAGGTATTGACTGGTGGGAAAGACCTGATAGGTCTGATCTGAACAAAGAGAAAAGCCTTCCAATGCTTTATTTATAGTGAAACACATCAAAGGGATTCAGTGTGGCAGGCTTCTTCAGGTAAACAGGAGAAAAGTGGGGAAAACAAGTTGTTTGGGGCTTGGCAGGTTATGCCCATCTCCAGGGAGCTGCATCTGAACCCAGGACTGTGAGCTAAGGCAAGGAGCCGCCATGATCTGGCCTTTCTCAAACTGGGGAATTTCACCCAGGAGTTCCCAGAAGAGCAGCCTTCCTACCTTACGTTGGCTCAAACAAACCCATAATTTATACATGGCTTTCAATTTACGCACTGTCCTTATGCTGAGACTACACGTGCTGGTTATTGTAGTCTTTCCATAGATGTTGAATTAAGTTCACCTGATTTCTCCTAACTTATTCTTTCCCTTCAAAAATCTTTTATTACTTCATGTTCTTCACATTCATATAAATTCTAGACTCAAACTTATTTTTATCTATAAAAACCCTGCTGAAATTATAAGGATTGCAAGGAATCTGTCACTGAGGTCGAATAAAATGTGGATGTTAACTCTTTGAAAGAAATAGTGTACTATTGGATTGATTTAGGTCTTAAAATTTCTCCCAATAATATTATATCTATAAAGCACTAATTATGAAAAAAACTATAAATAAACAGAAGGAAGACCAGTAGAGGAGGTCAGCGGGAGGGGAGAAGGGGAAGGAAAGGAGACGTGCCGGGAACTGAAGCGGAGCAAATTATACTCTAGGCATGTATCATTATGCCAAAATGAACCCCAATATTTATACATAACTATAATGTACTAATAAAAGCATTTAAAAATGAACTAAACGAAGTTGAATTTTAGGTATTGACCCTTTGTTCTCTACTTTGGTATATTTGTTAGTTACTTGCAGTAGTTGCTTTTCAGGTTCTTTTGAATTTTTAAAAATTTATTGAAAAAAATATAGTAATCTCCCTGCTCTCTGCCTTTGTAAAGAGAGGTTCTTGCTAAGTGGTTCAGCTGACCTCAAACTTCTGGGCTCAAGTGAACCTCTCCTCTAGGCTCCCAAGTGGCTGGGACAACAGGTATGTGCCACTGGGTTTGGATATTTTATGTAGATAAATATGTTTATCTTACAGATAGTCTATTTTTAATACTTACACCTCAAGGACAGTTTATTTTTTAATATTTGTGCCCTTTATTTCTTGTTGCTCTAGAATATCCAGTTTATGATGTTAAGTTGAAGGAATAAATGCTACTTTTTGAGCTATAGGTGGACACAATACCTGTATTTTATGTGGCGCTGAGGATTGAACCCAGTGCCTCATGCATACTAGATGAGCACTCTTCCTCTGAGCCACAACCCCAGCCCTCAATTGCTCATATTTTAATGATAATTTTATTTCTAGCCTAATGAATAGTGTTTATTTGCAATTTTTATTTTTTTAAATATGTCATCATGTTTTATTATTAGTTTTATGTAGAGAAATGCTTCTTTCTCCTCTATTTTCTAAAATATTTCATAATAGATTGGTGTTATTTATCCCTTAAATATTTGAAATAGTTCACGGGTAGAACTATCTAAGCTAGAATTTCTTTGCAAGGAGATTTTTAGATAACACATTTAAATTTTTAAAATATGGGGCTACTGAAATCTATCTCATCTGGTGACAAGAAATTAATGTATTTCCTCTACATTGCTGACTACAGAATATTGGCATATAGTCTTGTTTTCTGGCATATAATCTTTAAAAAAATCATTTATTTATTTTAATTAGGTATATATGGCAGCACACTGCATTTTGATTCATTGTACACATTTGCAGCATAACTTTACATTTCTATGGTTGTTCACAATGTAGCGTTGCACAATATGTGCAGTCATACATGTACCTAGGGTAATGATGTCCATCTCATTCCACCATCTTTCTTGACCCCATGTACCATCCCTAGGGTACCTCCCCTTTGACCCAAAGTTCCTCAATTTTTCCCATGCCTTTCCCCTCCCCATTATGAATAAATGTCCACTTATCAGAGAGAATATTCAGCCTTTGGTATTTGGGATTGGCTTACTTTGCTTAGCAGGATATTCTCCCACTTCATCCATTTACCTGCAAATGCCATAATTTTATTCTCTTTTATTGATGAGTAATATTCCATTGTGTATGTATACCACAGTTTCTTTATCCATTCTATTGAAGGAGATCTGGGTTGCTTCCACAGTTTCGCTATTGTGAATTGAGCTGCTATGAACATTGATGTGGCTGCACTACTGTAGTGTGCTGATTTTAAGTCCTTTGGGTATAGACGGAGGAGTGAGATAGCTGGGTCAAATGGTGCCAATGATAGACTTTCTAGCTAGCAAATTAATGGTATTAAAGTGGGGGTAGTCTTTATATATGGGAAGCTCTTAGAACATTCCTGGCCTAGTACGTTTTTATGATAAAGAAACCTGAATTCAATAGATTTATAAGTCATGGCAGCTCAAAAAAATGTTGTATAAGCTGTGTGACCATCTTGTATAAACTGGACACATTTCAGGAATGAGCCAGCTCTTTTCTGTATAAGCAATGAAGCCAAGTACCTCGTTACAGACTCCAACGTTAATCTGTGTTGAGGCACATCTGATGTATGGGAAAGACTGGGGGGATGAAGGGACAGTTCTGGATCTTTTCCTGATTTTTCTAATGTCTAGCCATTGAATCTTTGACATTTTTTGGTAAAACCCAATATTAGATAAGAGCTCTGATTAATGTGGATCTGATTTGACAATTCAAATCTGTGTTGTTCCAATAATGTGGTTCAATTCTTCCATTTCCTTACTGATTCTTTGACATTTTAATATTTGCTGAAAATTATATTAGAATAGAAAGCATGTCTCATTTGAATAGAAATATATTTTTTCCCTAAACTGAAGGTAAAACAAACTTCACACATAATTTATTTTAAGGTTGTAACGATAAAAATTACTATCTGCTGAAGCAGTTAATAATTTGTATTTACCAGGCATTGGCAGATCATTAAGATCTCCACATTTGTTAGTTTGAGGGAATTAAGTAGATCTCATGACACCTTGAAAAGAGGCCAAATAGTGAAGTGACGTTGAGTGACATTAAGCCTGTTATCTTATGTCTATTTGAAGCACCACCTCTGTCAAAAATTAGTTGGCTTTATTTCTGTGATTCTATTTCTGGCCTCGTTTCTGTTATATTGATCTATATGGATTCTTTTGCCAACAGCATGCTACTTTGATTAATGTAGTGCTAACTCTTGATTTACATAGCGTGAGTCCTTCAACTTTCTTCTCTTTTTTTTTCCCAAAAGTGTTTTGGCTATTCAAGTTCATTTGCTTTTCATTATAATCTATAACATTGCCTTTTGTAAATAAAAAGTCGGAAGGAGGCCATAAGCTCCTATATATCTGTAAACCTCAGGTACTTCACAATATGTGCACCCTGCCTGCCTTTACCAATTCATCAACTGTTAACTGTTGAATTCTTTCATTGGTGTTTGTTAGCATCTGCCCCAGGTGAATAAGTGTTCATGTACTTTATTAATTTATTTTCAGTTATGTGTGACAGTAGAATGTATTTTGGCAAAATATGCATACTTAAAGTATCGTGTTCTTTCTTTCTCAGCAGGCTTCTGCATATCCTGAGTTTAGGGGATAGTATGTTGTTCTATGGCCTCAGCTTTCTGATAAGTCAAGAAAAGTTGCAAACTCTTAGCTTATATGTCTTAATTCCTAATGTGAGAATGGGAGAATTCCGTGGGAAGAGTGTCTTTCCCACTTTTAACACACCTAATTGAAAGCTGAGACTCTTACTCATTTTTGAACCTTTTTTTTTTTAAATCAGTCATTGACAAGTGTTAAAATATTCAACTCTCATTGTGGATGTATTATTTTCTTATTCTGCATATGGAATTCCATTAAAGAAAAAAATTGGATAAGTAATAAAAATCAAGAAAATGAAGATAATTTGCAATCTATAATGCCATTATTAACATTTTAAAATACAGTATACATTATTTTTGCTTCCTCTTGCCCATTTTCTCACATTACTGACAAACACAAAATTGGTATGTTTTTATCATGTTTTTCATTTGTAACATGAACATTTCAATTTTATTACATGTGTTTTGAAATAACAGTTTTGAATATTATGCTCTCACGTGTATGTGAATCATTTTCTAACCATTATTGTTAACTATGTAGATGGATGCCCGCTTTCTTTTGTTAATTAGAGCTTTAAAACCCACTTTATACATTTGTCTTTTGTAGCTTATCAGATTATTTTACTAGGAATGATTTCCAGAAATAAGGAGATTGCATCAAAAGTATCCTTATTTAAAGGATTCTTGCTGGTCCTTGAAATGTTTTCAAAAGTTTTTGTTTTTGTTTTGTTTTACCAATTATATTTTTAAAAATTTTGTTCTAATTATTTATACATGACAGTAGAATGCATTTTGATACATTATACATAAATGGACTATAATTTGTCATTCTTCTGGTTGTACATGATGTAGCATCACACTGATTGTGTAGTCATATACTTACGAAGGATAATGTCAGATTCGTTCTACTATCCTTCCTACCCCCAAAACTCCTCCCCTCCCTTCATTTCCCTCTACCTAATCAAAAGTAGCTTTATTCTTCCCTAGCTCTCCCCTCTTATTGTGAATTAGCATCTGTATATCAGAGAAAATATTCTGCCTTTGTTTTGGGGGGATTGGCTTATTTTGCTTAGCATGATATTATCCAGCTCCATCCATTTACCTGCAAATACCACAATTTCATTCTTCTTTAAGGCTGAATAATATTCCATTTTCTTTATCCATTCATCTGTTGAAGGACATCTAGGTTGGTTCCATAGTTTAGCTATTGTGAGTTGCACTGCTATAAACATTGATGTGGTTGCATCACTGTAGTATGCTGATCTTAACTCCTTTGGGTATAAACCGAAGAGTGGGATAGCTGGTTCAAATGGTGGTTCCATTCCAAGTTTTCTGAGGTATCTCCATTCTTCTTTCCAGAATGGTTGCAGCAATTTTCAATCCCATCAGCAATGTATGAGTGTACCTTTTACCCCATATCCTTGCTAACATTTACTGTTGCTTGTATTCTTGATAATTGCCATTCTGACTGGAGTGAGATGAAATCTTAGAGTAGTTTTAATTTGCATTTCTCCGGCTGCTAGAGAGGATGAACATTTTTCGTATATTTGTTGATCAATTGTATTTCTTCTTTTTAAAAATTTTTTTAGTTGTTGATAGACCTTTATTTTATTTATTTATATGCAGTGCTGAGAATTGAACCCAGTGCCTCACCCATGCAGGCAAGGGAGCTACCATTGAGCCCCAGCCCCCGTCCCTGTATTTCTTCTTTTGTGAAATGCGATTCCTCAGTCCATTTATTGATTGCATTATTTGAGGGGAGTTGGTGTCAAGTTTTTTAGGTTCTTTATATATTCTGAAGATTAATGCTCTATCTGAGGTGCATGTGGTAAAGATTTTCTCCCAGTCTTCAGGCTCTCTCTTCATATTATTGATTGTTTCCTTTGATGAGAAGAACGTGTTTAGTTTGAATCCATCCTATTTACTGATTCTTGATCTTACTTTCTGTGCTTCAGCAGTCTTGTTAAGGAAGTCAGATACTAGGCCAACATGGTGAAGATCTGGACCCACCTTTTCTTCTATTACATGCAGAATCTCTGTTCTGGTGCCTGTCTTTGATCCACTTTTAGTTGAGTTTTGTGCAGGGTGAGAGGTAGGTGTTTAATTTCATTTTGTTACATGTAGATTTCCAATTTTCCCAGCACCATTCGTTGAACAGACTATGGTTTCTATACTGGATGTTTTTTGTCTAGTATGCGACAACTATATTTATGTGGATTTGTCTCTGTGTCTTCTATTCTATACCTTTGGTCTACAGGTCTGTTTTGGTACAGACAGTACCAATGTTTTGGTACATTCCCAGTACAATGTGGTTTTTGTTACTGTGGCTCTGTAGTTTAGTTTAAGTCTGGTATCGTGATGCCTCCTGCTTCACTCTTCTTGCTAAGGATTGTTTTGGCTATTCTGGGTCTCTTATTTTTCCAAGTGAATTTCATGATTGCTTTTTCTATTTCTATAAAGAATGACATTGAGAATTTAATAGGAATTGCACTAAATCTCTACAATGCTTTTATAGTATGGACACGTTGGTTGTGTATGAGAATTATAGTTCACTGCAACTTCTATACATACCTGCATTAATGTAAAATATTTCCTGTTTGATATGGGAAAAGAGATATCTCTCTATAGATTTAATTTACATTAAAAGTAAGATTAAACATTAAATATATTTATTGGCCCCCTATAATTATTTTCTGAGTTATTTATGTATTTTGCCATTTTTTTCCTATTTGGGAGCTGTCCTTATTGATTTATAAGAACTCTATATCTCTTACTTACTAAGATCTACTACATGACAGACTCTGGGTGATGGAAACTTTGTGATGCACATAATCACAGATAGTTCCTGACTCCTGAATCTTACACACCGAGAGTTAAAAACAAACAAACAAACAAAACCAAAATTTTTGCTTAGGTTCATTAACCTTTATTATTACTGTTTTTTTTTAAATCAAAATAGTCTGTGAACATGATAACAAATTAAGTAATGTGAAAGCCCGTATTCCTTCCTCTCTGTACTCCAAGATCCCTTGTTCAGGGATTCAATCTTATGGTGTTATGGTCCTATGGTTTAAGAAAACATCCTTATTTTTCTTTGTATCTCATTCAGAAACACTAAACATTATCTAAGCACCTTTAAAAAGAAAGGTGTAGATATAGATCATTGGTAGTATGACCTTTCATCACTGTGACCAAATACTTGAGAAAAAAAAACTTAAAAGGAAGAAAGATTTATTGCAGCCGTGGTTTTAGAGGTTTCAGTCCATGGTCAGCTCACTCAATTGCTATGGACCTATGGTGAGAAGGAACATCATGGCCGAAAAGTGTAGTGGAGTAGAGCTTCTTATGTCCTAGCTGCCGAAGGAGGGAGAGGAGTGCGGAGGGGATGGGAGGGAACAGGCTGAGGATAAACTACGGTCCCCAAGGGCATGCCCCCAAAGACCCACTGTCTTCAACCAGGTGCCACCGTCCAGTCTGTGTATTAGCCACTGATGTGGTCAGAGCCCTCATGGTTCAGTCACCTCCCCTAACCCCACCTCAGAGCACTACTGTACTGGAGAGCAAGCCCTCAACATGGGAGTCTTTGAGGGTCGATTCAGCCCAAACACGTTCCCCCTTTCAAAGTTTTGGATCTGTGTTATTTTTAGTTTTTAACCATGTTAATTCCTCATTTCTCCTTTTTTGTTGTGTCTTAATGACTTTTCATTTTCTGATTCTTTGAGCCAGATGCTCAGATGTCTATGTTTTCATTCTTTCTTTTAAAAATTTCCTGTAAAACTGACTTTTGCCCTTATCTATATCCTGATGTGTGTATTTCTTTCACTACAGTTCCTATAATTTCAGCTTACATTGCCCTCTTGACATGAGACTTTTTTAAAGGTTTGCATTTTTAAAAATTTTTGTTAATTATCGATTGTGGTTTTCTTTCTGGCATAATGTCTTTCTTTCTATGACCCCTTGGAAAGAAAGCATTTTCTATGATTTTAAAGCACAACATTTGGCATATAAAAGATCATCCTTGTTGACTATGTTTCATGTCGTTTAAGCCATTTATATTTTTAATTATTTCTTTTTTTTAATTTTTTTTATTTATTTTTTAAAGTAATTTTTATTGTAGGTTGTTCAAAACATTACATAGTTCTTGATATATCATATTTCACACTTTGATTCAAGTGGGATATGAACTCCCATTTTTACCCCATATACAGATTGCAGAATCACATCAGTTGCACAACATTGATTTACATATTGCCATTCTGGAGTCTGTTGTATTCTGCTGCCTTTCCTATCCTCTACTATCCCCCCTCCCCCATCCCCTCCCCTCTTCTCTCTCTACCCCCTCTACTGTAATTCATTTCTCCCCCTTATATTTTTCCTCCTTTCCCCTCACTTCCTCTTGTATGTAATTTTGTATACCCCTGAGTATTACTCTGCATTAAGAAATGACAAAATCATAGAATTTGGAGGGAAATGGATGGCATTAGAGCAGATTATGCTAAGTGAAGCTAGCCAATCCCTTAAAAACAAATGCCAAATGTCTTCTTTGATATAAGGAGAGTAACTAAGAACAGAGTAGGGACGAAGAGCATGAGAAGAAGTTTAATTATTTCTTGACTACTTAATCTGTCTTGGTTAGAGAGGTAAAATTTTCTTTACAAAATATATTTCTAACCTCCCGGTATCAATTGTAATTTCTCTTTTGTAAAATTCTCTATGCGCTATATGGTCCTCAGATACTGAACCCTGTGATGATGTCATAAATATTAGCGTCCTTTAGCTTTCTGAGTGAAGTGGCTTTTTTGTTGTTGTTGTTGTTGTTGTTGTTGTTGTTTTTTGTTTGTTTGTTTGTTTTTGTTTTTTTGGTCTCCTCTTTTGAACCTGAATTCTGCCTTGTCGGACACTAAGGTTGCAGTCTGCTCTACTTTGTTATGTGTTCTTACCTTAGTGTCCTTAAATTTTCTTAATTATTTTGTTTTATGTGTGTTTCTTGTAAAAAGCATAGAATTGAGTTTTATGATACAACTAGTAAGATTTTTATATTTTAATCTGTGAAATAAGTTCATTTACATTTGTCAAAAATATTCATTTATTACTGTTGTAATATTTTATGGTTCCTGTTTGAAATACATGTATTCCTGTACGTATCTGGGTATAGTTAAACACTTTCACTATTTTATCATTGGCTCCTTAAAAATTCAGTCGTTTCTGTAAATAGCAAAGATGGGATTTTTGTGCCCATGGCTACTTACGTAATACCTTTTATATTTAAACCCTCTGATAACTTTTATATCTATCAGTGTATCATTGTCATCATCATATTCCCCATCAAATTTTATTCTTTGCCTTTTTTATGAGTAATGATAAAATTAGCTTACCTCCTATGTCTCCTCTCCTCCCACTTTTGATCACCCAGCTTCAATCAAGCCACATATTGTACTACATTCTTGCACTTCTCGAACTTGATTCATCACCCTAAACTGTTTCCTTGATCCCCCTGGCACCTAAGAGGCAACCACCCTATGTAACTTGGTTCTATGCCCACATTATTCCCTTCGTCTCTCCACTTTTTATGGTGCTGTTTTCACTGTCTGAGGATAGAGAATATGTATTTTATTCTGCCTTCCTTATCTCCACCTGCAATTTTTTGGTCTTAGATCCATAGTTAAATAAATTTCTGTCTCAGTTGTACAAATGAATACGTTCACTCCTTAGAGTGTGAGCACTTTGGCTACAGTTTCTTCAATTATCCATGCACTGGCTGGAACTGATTCTTCAGCAATTCTTTAGAGAAAAAGGTTCACATGGAAAATATTCCCCAGACTGCTTTATTCAGAACAGAGTTCTGTAGGCTTTAAAGTTGAAGGGTATCTTGTCCGGATGTGAAACCTTTGGTTCATTTTCTCTTCAGAAGACACTGTAAATATTCCTGAACTGGATGCTGGCTTCTGTTTTGGTTAGGATAGTTGAGACCAACTTGATGTTCCTTCTCTTAGAAGTAGTTTGGCAGTTCAATTGTTCAGTCAAACTGTGACGTTTTTACAGAATGAAAAGGAACAATGCCAATAATTAGATAGAGAAATAGGTTTAAACCAAGGCAATCCCAGGCTCAATGGGTATTTTGTTTTTATTTGTCTGGGGAAGTATAGGCCCTTTATCTCAAAAGTCCAGTGATTCTCTAAGATATATCTCTACGATAACCATTCTGGACAAATTTTTCCCACAGTGTGTCCTTTCATTGTGTAGACTCTTTTTTTTTTTTTTTTTTTTACATTTCTGAAAGAGGCTTATTAATTTAAACATTTATTTTCTTCTTTGGGGCCTTGATTATAGATGTAGGATTTCCTTTTCACTGATTTCCCTGTTTTCAATGTTTTTCATATTTCCTCTGTTCTTTTATGACTTTTACCATTTTTACTCCTATACAGCTCATTTATTTTCTCATTTTTCCTCTCCATAAACCTTAGTTGGTTTATGACAGTTTTTTTCAGTTCTCTCAAAATTTGCTCTTTATTAATTAAAATGAGTTTGTCTTTTTATTTTTTGTTTTTATTTCTTTCCATAAGTTTCTTGGTTCCTTCTGTCATTTGACCGTCTCTTCTCATAATTCTTCGGTTTCTTTTTTGTGCTGCTTCCTGAATATTGCTGATTCTTGATTTTTAGTTCCTCAAGGATATTGAGTTGTGTATTAGTCAGGGTTCTCTAGAGGAGCAGAACCAATAAGAGGTGTGATTATAAAAAGGGGATTTATTAGATTGACTTACACAACCAGAGCTGGAGGAACAAATAGCTGTGCAGTCCAAGATGCTGAAGCCTCAGAACAAGAGGGATCAAAGATGCTACCCGAGTCCAAGACTGAAGGCTTCTGGAAACTCCCTGGAGAATCCCTGACAGAGCCCACCTAGGGAGAGTGAAGGAGTGAAAGTCTGATATCCTCAGGTAATCATAGCAGCAATCAAGAACCCATTGGAGAAGAAGCGAGCCTGCATCTGCTACTGCTTTCTCATTCTTCCAACTTTTATTCCATTCAAGCCTCCAACCTGTTGGAAGGTGCTGCCCACACTTACGGAGGATCTCTACTTCAGTTCACTTTCCCACCTGCCAATCATTCCTAGACATACCCTCATTGACACAGCCAGAAGCCTCTCAATCTTAGGCATCTCTTAATCCAATCAAGCTGACAATTCAAATTAACCATTACAAGTTGCATTTTTTAATCTACATCATGACAACATATTTATGGCATTTTAAAATAATCTTCAAAGCATACTATGTCTTCTTTTGTCCTTCTTTCACATATACTTGGATGGAGACAATATCCTGTTCTGTTACTTAATTAATGGATTTTCTTGAGTTGTGGAGGAGGAGTAGGTTTTGGCTCAGTTAGCTCAAAAGATCCTCCTTGACAGCTATAGTAAAAGTCTAAAATATAGAAACTCTGCATTGCCACTCCGTCTCTACTGACTCAGCCTCTCATGTGGTTGAGGCCTGGGTTTCTCAAATTTCTTCCACTTGCCTCCTGAGAAGTGATATTTTGCAGAAGGCTTCTGAGATCTACATCTTCTGAGCCCTGACACTTTCTTTCTCTGCTGGTGTTCCTATCCTGGTCAAAGCAGGCCCCCTGGTCAAATCTCAGGATTTGATTTTCACTTACTGGAAAGTCCGTGTTCTTACTTAAAGCACATATAATGAAGATATTAAAAAATTAGTTGTCACCAAATTCGTACAGAAACCAGATACTCTTTGTTTAATATTTGTTCCAAGATCTCTTATATAGTTTTTAATTATTTAGGATCTTTCCCCCCCTCTTTATTTCTTTCTTTTTTTTCCCCCTATTCCAACTATCTTCGTTCTACCCTCCCTTTCTCACAGCCTCTCTTGCGTTTCCTTTCTCTTTACGGACACTCTCAACAGAGGAGTTTTCCATCCTTCTGCTACAAAATGTGCAGCATTTTGCTTGGACCTTAACTGATGTTGTGGCTTTGACCCATTATTTTCTGGATCTCATTTTGTCCTCTTTCTGGACTTGCCACTTTTTTTGCTGAACTGTAACTCCAATCAACGTCCTAAGAAGGACTGCACAGAAGACAAATTTCAACTCTTAATATGATTAATGATTCAGTTAAGAAAATAATTCAAAGGTGAGACTGATTGTCCTCCAGAGTGTTGAAGGCACCGCTGCTCCAATGTGATCCTGTAGCCAGCAAACTGATGAGCTGTTGGCTGCTGGACTGCCTAGTCTTCCTCTGAAGGCAATCTGCTTGTTGGATGCTTTCATTCTTAACATTTAAAAAGTCTTGGTTCTTTTGGGGTTTGTTTGGTGATTCTGCTTCTATTTGGCTTCAATCTCATGATGAATCCTCCTTTAGTTCTGGAAAATTATTTCCCATTACGATTTTGATACCCATTATTTCTTGCTCTCTCTTTTCAGAATTCCTACTAAATGAACATTGGGCAACCAAGGTGAGTGTTAGCTCTTCATCTCCTCTCTCCTAGTCTCTGGTTCCTCGTCCTTCTGTGCTCTGCACTCTGGGAGATGCCTAACTTTATTTTCCAGTACTTCTTGAATTATACGATACTGTATATTATGTAATCTCTAAGACCTTTCCTTATTATTACTTCTTCATAGATGATTTTTTATAAATGTGACACTTTCTCTTACCACTGTGAACACATTTTGATTCATAACATCCTTTCCTGTTTCCTGAACTTTGTGGGCTATTTAAAATGCTTTAATTTTTTTCTGTCTGTGCTGCTTGTTCTCTGTGAATATCAGGTACTCCTTATTTGTCTGTTAATTTTTAAGATAGATATGGATTTTCTATGCTGCTAGGCCAGTAAAAATAATTTTTAAAAATAATATCTTTATTTTATTTATTTATTTTTATGTGGTGCTGAGGATCAAACCCAGTACCTTGCATGTGCCAGGTGAGTGCTCTACCGCTAACCACAACCTCAGTCATAGCCCCATTAAAAATCTTTTCCTGGTATTTTTTCTGAGGAGCTTTGTCTTGTGCTCCTTTTCCTGGTGGAGCTACAGAACCTGGGGTGCAGGATGTAAATCTTGTTCCCCAGCCCAATGCTGACATCAATCCCTCAACATAGATCTTTTAAATTATAGTTGTAATTGTACTAAAATAATTGTACAAAATAATAGGGCTCATTGTGACACTTTTATACATGCATATAACATATCTGGGTCATACTCACCCTTCCTATTTTCCTCTTTTCTCCTCCCATTTCCCTTTCTCTAATAGTCCCCCTTCCATTTTCATGTCATCCTTTTTATTTTTATTATCATTGATTCCATATATGAGAGAAAACATGCAATACTTGTCTTTCTGAGTCTGGCTAATTTCACTGAACATGATGATCTCCAGTTCTATCCAATTTCCTACAAATGATATGGTTTCATTCTTCTTTATGATTGAATGATATTCATATATTACATATGTGTATATATATCAAATTTTATTATATACACATATTTTATATTAAATTTTATTTATCCATTTATATATTACATTTTATTTATCCACTCATTCACTGATGGGCATCTAAGCTTATTCTATAACTTGATTATTGTGAATAATGCCTTGATAAACATGAGTATTCAGGATATATCTGTGCTAAATTTGATTCCTCCTGGTATTGATTTTAATGCCTTTAAAGAATGACCTTTACAGTTTTGCCTGTGGAAAACAATTCTGGCTGTTTGTGCTCTGCATTCGACTTTAAGAGATGACTTCTCTGGTCCCCTTATACGTAACTCTTTGTTTATTTTCCTGTAAATGTAGTTACAAATCATGTGTATAACTCACACATACCATTCCTTGGATGCATGCTCAATAATTCCATGCCACAGAGGTGCTTGGAATTGGATTATGTATGTTAATATAATTGCTATGAATCCTCTGTGTTCTATAACTCAATTACAAATAGGTTCTGTTTATTACATACTCGTCCTTACTCAGCTTCTAAGCATTTCAATACCTTTGTTTTTACTTCACTTTTATTATTTTACTCTCTTATCTTTCTTCTTAGTGGGAGGACATTCTACTTTCCCAAAAAGCCAAACATTAGTTTTCTTTCTTTTTAACAAATCTTGAATTAGGGCTTTTGTCTACAGAATGCTGGCACAGTACCTCTACTTTAATGCCCCCATTTCAATGATATATCCATTTTACTTTGAGTTCCACGGAAGGATGGATTAAGTAACAAGAAAACTAGGATGCAACTTTGAGAGAAAATGGGTTTGGGGTGAGTTTACAGGTCATTCATCAACAAGTGACCCTTCCTAGGAGCATCAAGACTCTTAGAGTGTCAAAATATTTAGATTTACATAAAAGCATGCATAATAAATAATAATGAGAAAAGGAAACAGCTGGCTTTTTGCTGAGATTCTTAGTCTTCCTCATTTACATATGTACAATATGATATTTTGAAAAGCCTAAAATCTGAAGGAGCTTCTTGGTTCTTTGTCTTTTCTCTTTTCATCCTCCAGTCTCTTTGCAATACTTCCTGTGGTCACGGATGTTCCATTGCTAATTCCCTATATTGCTTTTCTTGGTTTTAGGTCAGTCCTGTAATTTCCTTCATTTACCTCCCTCCTCCATGAAAACTGACCCATTTGAACTCTTGATGGCTGTTCCAATGTATTCCAGACTCAGGCATCTTCTTTTCCTACATCTGGAAACTGTCTGCTCACTCAGAGGTCATAAACCCCATTACTGAGCAAGAGTGTAAAGACCTAAATCCAAGGCACAGAATCCATTAATCCTCAGTCATCAGTTCTAGCCATTAGCTGATGGAACCCACTGCACATCAATATTAGTACTCTGAATAAGATCACACACTTGGCCCCTGCAGGAGGTTGTAATTTGCCACATAAAATGTTGAGGACAAAAATGGATGTAGAACACGGACACTGGACAAGTTGTGAGATTTTAATTTAGCAATTTTAATGGACAGAGGAGAAGCGACATTATAGCATCACTTGTAAGTGGTACTCGGAATTTTGGACTGTGCTGCCTGTGGCTGCCTCTGGTGAGAGCTATTTGTTAACATGGCTTGTACTGGTGTCAGACAACCAGAGGGCTCCTCTCACCTGTCAATTTCTCTAATGAAGGAAGGGAAGAACACACACTAGATGTCTGTATTGACTTTTCCAGAAGGACAGCAACCCTGCAGGTGCCAGCCTATAAACGCACTGGAAAACAGGGTAGAGTGTCCCTTTCATATCAGAGCTTTTAATGTATTCACAACAATATTATCCAAGTAAATAGAGCAGCTCTTCAGTAACAAAGCATGCTTTTGACTGTAACCGTCTAAATTTTAACTTTATTGTGTATCTTTATATGGTTTTCTGTGGAAAGTTGGAAAGGGTTGCCATGATTGATAAAAATCTTGTCTCTCTGAAATGTTTGATTTATATAGATTCTTTCCATAACAATTATATGATTTTAAAAAATTTAACTACCCTTCCTTGCTAAGAAGATGGCAATCTTTTTTAGTCCGTCATATAATTTGTCTCTAAAATGCCTGTCTTCATAATATGCCGATCATTAGGGTAATGCATATTTGATGAAAATGGGTAATAAATAACATTTCAAAGCCTATTTCTGGGCATTGATTGATGTACATATTGTTTTGTCTGCTGTGTTTAATGGCCACATCTTGCTTTTTCTATTTTTTTTTTCAGCAGCACCTACTGAGGAGTAAATGAGAACTGACCTGTTTTGAAATCCTTTTCCAGAAATAAAATTCTCATCCTGTTACATTTGCGGCTTGGGAGGGGATTTGGCACACATATTGCCATTCATTTGCACATACAAAGTCACCCACTTGAAAAGCCTATTCACTCTGAGGAGAGCACAGTCTATCAAACAAGATCAAGGATACTTTTTATAGACTCACAAACATCTCTCTTTATGTACATACATAAAAGGAGTTGATAAGAATAGAATTTCTCTCACTGGGAAAAGTCCCCTAAGTATAAATACCCAGTTCTATGAAATTTATTGATCATAAAGGGGAAATGTTCTAGCCAAAGTGCCACTAAGCGGCTTGGGCTGTATTGATACATAACATGTATATATGGCTTGGTACTACTGAGAATCTCTCTTGTGTGTTCTTTGGGGAAAAAAATACGCTCAGAAAAATTCTTAATGAGAACTTTATTCCACTCTTAAATCACTTGCAGATAGCCACTTAGATGTTTTTCCAGGGACATTAAAAACTCAGAAGAAAGAAAAGGCCTTGTTTGCCTTATTTCTGTCTGCCTATGCTAGTGTGAGACTGCATGAGACCCCGCCAAGAGTCCTTGCTCACCCATGGACTGTGCTTCTGCTGGGCCAAAGCCACAGATCAGTGGTCACTCTGCCACCAGTTTTTATTTCAGCTAAGTGGGAAAATCATCAGTCAGACCCATGGTCTGACTCAATTTTCATTTTTCCCCCTACCACCAGCCATTCACTTTTATGCTTATATGAATAGTCTGTGGGTCTAAGTGTTGTGCAATTTTGGGTTCATTTGTATCTTCCCTTCCTACTGACTTTTGCTTCAAAATTAACACAGTTCTAATAAGTGATCTTTGGTTCTTATGCCCCTGAAAGATGAAATATAATAGAATAGACTGGGGTTGGGGGAGAATTAAAGCTCATGTAGACAGATAATCATAACTATATATAAATGAAATATAATAAATGGTCACCTGTATATGGGATTTGAGTAGGTTGTCTCAACATTGCTTCCTATTATAAAATACCTGAAATCTGCCAGGAATTTCCTAATTAAGTTGGTTACCAATGATGAAATAAGCAACTTGGTTTCCTTAAGGGCGTTACAGGCAGTAGCGTTTTGACGGAAACAGATTTGGTAACGCAATCAAATCAATGTCGTAAATAATAATTCTTTTCATTGTTTAGGATGTCATTTTCATAGACTATTGCTCCACTACTGTTAAATTAGGACTGCTGCCTTAAAAATGATAATTATACCTGCTAATGTGTATGACACAGTAAAATGTAATTTTATACAACAGAATCTCACGGAGTGCTCCATTAAAGTTTTCTTACAGAATTATACAATAAAATTAGAACACAAAAGAAATAGTTTGTCATGTTGTCAATAGCAAATACTGATCTGAGTAGGGTTTTCCTTTTTATCCTAAGAATGTTTCTGGTTGTTGCATCTTATGCATCTTTATTATTTCCACTGAGATCCTGAGAAGTGTTAACTTCTTGTGACCTTTTGCATTAGATCTTGGCACCTGACTTACATTTGGTGAACTAGGAAATTTGAATATGAACTATGAACATTTATGTGTGTTACTTACATAAAAATTATTGCCATTCTGATCAGAAAGTGTATCTACCAGGACTGTGATAGTGCATACAATTATTAAACGATCTGGGTTAAGCAATATCGAGAAAGAACAGAATACTACCCAACTTGTAATCATCGCCTGGGATAGTGACTGTCTTAAGTGGTAAAAAATTACTGGCGGTGCTTTCTGGAGCCATTAGGAACTCGCTGCACCCTGGAGTGCTGTGAGCCATAAAAGCAGAGTAGAGATAAACACACCCTGGGGTGTCATAAGCCATGAAGCACAGATGTGTTCACCCATATTATGATAACCATTGCTTAGAGAAATCCTGTTTTTAGTGGAAGAAAACAAAGAAGGAAAAATGCATTTTTTTCTATTCAATAAAGATCTAGCAACTTATTCTCAATTTTTTTTTAACCATGTAGCGTAAAGGAATGGAAAGTTTTACATAGGTGTGTCTGTCCCTTTCAATATTCCTTTTTATATTATGAAAGTTCTTCAAGTGAAATTTTAATAACTAAATAGAGCAGCCCTAAATTTCATACTTGGCATTAGGATTTTTAAAAAGTCATTTGGTTGGTAAATATTGCCCGATTTCTGTTAGCTTCTACTTCATAAGAAAGAGGAAACACAGTGTCCGAATATATTTCTTTCAATATGGAATTGATGCAGTCTCAGATTGAAAAGAAAAAAGAAAAACTGGAACTCCAGTAGGCATTTACTTCTCATTCCAGTGTGTTATTCAGATGAAGGTTATGAATTTTTCAATTTTATCATTCTTGTTATTATAAATAAATAGACTGCTATTATAAAGAATAAAGTAAGTATCAAAATAAGGGAGACTTGGAAGCTTCTGTTTTCTTTTCCTCGTCGGTTGGGGAGTGTCCTGGTGTTGGAGTAGTTTTCTTAAGATAGTGTGTATCAGAGTTTTTTTTTTCTTTCTTTGGAGTGTAATATTTGTACAGATGGCAGTGACTTCAGCAGGTGTGGCCTTAGGTTTGTACTGAGGGAAATAGAAATGACAAGACTCAAAAGTATGTGTGGAGGGTCTCAGAGAACTAAAGAAGGAAAAAGCAACACAATAACTACAACGTGAGGGTGGGTAGAAAGTTTGCAAATACCTGGAAAATTCACATTTTTCTCCGTAATAAACTTATATAAAATATGTTATATCAGATTTACATAGCAATTTTTAATGACCAACAGATTCTAGAATAAAATGTTTAAGCCCATGACCAGTGAATCCCCATAAACCATGCTAAACTTTGTTGTTGCTGCTATTGTGATGTTTTTTATGCATTGTTTTCTAATTGAGTCCTGTGAGTTTGTCAGGTTCTCAAGAGTCTGTGACTCCAAAGTGGTTAAGAACCAGAAAAACATGCAGTGTTTCCTAAGAAAGATATAGAAATAGAAGAGAAACATTCAAAGTAAATCAGACAATAGAATTTAACTGATATATGGCAACTCAATCCTTGCACCAAGGGTGATATCTTCCATCAGAAAGGTCAACAAAGAGTTATCATTAGACTTACTGAAAGTAGGGCTGTTAAAAATAAGTCGTCACTTCACTCCTCTATCAGAAATGGACAAATCTGGCAAGCAGAAAACCATTAAGAACATAGTTGAACTCAACACTATCAATCAACTGGATATGATGGATGTCTACAGACTACTTTATCCAACAACAAAGATTACATACTCTTCCTCAAGTTCACATGCAACGTTCACCATGATAAACTACATTCTGAGTTATAAAATACATGCTAATGATAATGTCTGCTCTCAGCTCACAATTGAATTCAACTAGAAATTAATAATAAAAAGATAGCTGGAAAATTCCAAATGCATGGAGATTAAACAATACATATTTCTCCATAACATTGACCAAAGAAGAAATCTTAAGAGAAATTAGGAAATATTTTACTAATGGAAATTAGAACTTATGAAAACTTTTGCAATGCAGCAAAAGCAGAGTGCTGAGGGAAATTTTTAGCATTGAATGCATATATTAAAAAGAAAGAAAGATCCAAAATAAGTAACTTAAAACTTCTACATTACGAAAGTTGAAAAAGAACAACAAACTATATCCAAAGTAAGCAAAGAAAATAAATAACTAATAGTAGATCCGAAATTCACAAAATTGAAAGCAGGAAATCAATAGAGAAAAATTGATAAAGTCAACGCTAATTCTTTAAAAAGATAAATAAAAGCAATAAGTCTCTCAAGCCTCTTGTGGGCTAACAAAATAGAGAAAAGACACAAATTACTAATAAATGAAAAAGTAGACATTACAGATCCCTTGGACATTAAAAGTATAATAAATAAATACTATGAACAAGCTTATACCCATATAATTGAAAATCAAGATGAAATAAACAAATTCCTTGAAAATGCAATCTGCTAAAACTCACACAAAAAGTGATAGATAGGCAATCTGACTAGGTTTATATTTATTAAAGAAATTGAATCAATAATTCATAACCTTCCAAAATTGACGATAAAAGGCCACAAGGGCTCTTTAGTCAATTCTATCAAACATTTAAAGAAGAAAGTATATCATTTATCTATAATGTCTTTCAGAAGGTAAAAGCAGAGGGAATATCTCTAATTCATTCTACCAAGCCAGCGTTACCCTAGTACCAAAACCAGACAAAGACATGACAGAAAAAGAAATCTATAGACCAATGTCTCTCATGGTCTTTGATAAAAAAAAAAAAAAAAAAAAAAAAAAAAAAAACCCTACACAAAATGCTAGCAATAACATCCATATTTGGGGGGTTGGTATTGTAGCTCAGTGGTAGAGTGCTTGCCTAGAACATGTGAGGTCCTGGGTTCCATTTTAAATATTTTAAAAATATTTTAAATAAATACATACCGCAATGAAGTGAGATTTATTCCAGGTTTGTAAGTCTGGTGTAAGATGTAAGGCTGGTTCAACATCTGAAAATCAATACAGTTCATCACATCAATACTGAAAGAAGAAAAATTACAATTCATCATACCAATAGCTGCAGAAAAGGTATTTGACAAGCTCAGCATGAATTTGTGATAAAAACTCTCAGTAAACTAGGAATAGGAAAGAGCTTCCTTATCACAATAGGTAAAATCTACATAAAATCTACAACATCACACTCTATGGTGAGAAACTAGACGCTTCCCTCAAAGATCAGGAACAGCAAGATAAAAAACTATCACGACCACTCCTTCTCAGCACCACACTAGAAGTTTTAGGTAATGGAATAGCATGAAAAAATGAAATAACAAGCTGAGTGTGGTGGCGCATGCCTGTGATCCCAGCGGCTCTGGAAGCTGAGACAGGATGATCGCGAGTTCAAAGTCAACCTCAGCAAAAGCAAGTGGCTAAGCAACTCAATGAGACCCTGTCTCTAAAAAAAATTGCAAAATAGGGTTGGGGGGGTGACTCAGTGGTTGAGTGCCCCTGAGTTTAATCCCCAGTACAGGAAAGAAGGAAGGAAGGAAGGAAGGAAGGAAGGAAATATAGGCATACTGCTTAGGATGACTGCCAGAAGCTGGGACAGTTTTAGACAATGGAGGATATAGCTTAGAAGACTTAAAAGAGAAAGATATACCTTAGAACAAAGATACACCTCAGATTTGAAGAAGAAAATTTTCTCATCTGCTCACTTGGGAGGCTTCTCCCACCTGTGTGTGGAACATTGATCTGTTAGCCAAGCTAATTTCAGGATGATGTCAAATGATGATTTTTATCATTGGTGCTCTTTGTCTTCTTCACCCCATTAAATTTCCTCTTTCTGCTGGCCCTCATGCTTATTTTGGTTAGATGCTCAGCTATTAAGCCTGCGTATTTCCTACTGAATTTATCTGTTTTCATTCTTCCTCTGTCATTACATCTGATGAGGATGGATGGGAATAAAAAGTAATTCAGCTGTCCAGTCAGCAGCTGACCTGTGCTCACACTGTGTACACGTGTTTGTAGCAGGTGAAAAACTTACAACCTAGAGGGAAGCGAGGCTCCAAAGGAGTTATGTGCTATAGACTGCAAAACACTGTGACGGGAAACTACTCATGAGGTTGAGCCTCTTTCGTATTTTCATCGATTGTTGAGTGAGGTTTCCTCTGTGAAATACCTTTTTGAGGGTTGTTTATTTTTCATGTGGGAGGGCGTGTTTTAAATCTTATTTTTATCTTCGTTAATTTGTGGGACTTATTCATCTGTGCTGAATACCATTTCTATGTCATTGGGTCGGACTGAATGATAGCATCCCCAAAGACGTCACCTGAAACTGTAAATACAATCCCATTTGGAAGAAGGACTTTTGAGGGTGTAGGTGAATTAAGGATTTCAGGGTGAGACCAAACTGGATTAGCATGGACCCTAAATCCAATGACAAGTATCCTTGTAGGATGGGGGGAGAAGAGCTAAGAGATAAGGCTAAGGTGGGGCAGAGACCATAGTGATACAGTCACAAGCCAAAGAGTTTATGGAGCCACCAGAAGCCAAGAGAGGGAAGGAAAGATTCTCCTCTAGACTCTTGGAACGGGTATGGCCCTGATAACATCTTGATTTCAGATTCTAAGTGTCATTACAAGAAAGCCATACAAAAACTCAGAGACACCTAAGAACAATGCCATGTGACGGTAGAGGCAAATATTAGAGTTGAGTTTATGAACCAAGGAATGCTGCCAACCACTAGATCTAGGACTGGGGCAAAGGAGGATTCATCTACAGAGCCTATAGCAGGAGAAAAGAACCTTTCAATAACTTTATTTCAGACTTTATTTGTTTTTGCAGACCTAGGAAACTAGTATAGTCACATGAATGCTTCAAGACATATAAACTGTAAATACTGATAATCCTTTCTTTCCAATTTTTCTACTTTTTGTTTTGTTTCCCTTCTTCATGCACTATCTAGAAGTCCACCATAAAGCTTTACTCACTACTATGTGCCTAGTCTAACATAGTGGTATATGCCTGTGTTTCCAAAATTGAAAGAACATACCCACAATAAATATTACTTTTCACCATGCAAACATCCTTGAAAAGATTATCCAGAACAAAATGATAATCATTGTCCTGCTACAAGATATGCATTGATGTGATGTAAAAGACTCATTCTTTCACGTACTTTCCAGTACACATCTATTTAGCATTTACTCATTCACTCATTCACCAAAATATTACTGAATGTTAGTATTCAGTATAATAAATTATCTCAGCCAATTAATTTACTCTAATAACATCTCAATTTGAGTAGCCACATTTATTGCAAGAAACAGTTGGAAGATTTTGAAGAATGAAAGTTTAAAATGATTCACAGCAATTTCTAAGGTGTGAGTTGAGGAAGAAGTACACTAGAGAAGCCTTTGACATTATTAATGACTGTATAGCTATGGATATGCTCTAGGAGGAGTGACTACAATCTATGAATAGCACTGTGCCTAAATAGTGGCTGCTCCTAATTGCAGGAGCATGACCCAAGTGCTTACAATAAGATGCTTGTATTCAAAACTAATGATGATGTATTGGATTGTCTTCCAGGCAATAATATTTATTTTAAGAAAGCTGCCTATGCTAACTCCTTTCTGGGGCTTTATTTTAGGACTTTCTTTAATAAATTTGTTAACAGATATAATTTAATGTCTCTTGAGTTTAAGGCATTGTTCTTGGTGCTTTGAGGATATGAACACATACCAGCCATGATTTTCTTTCTTGCAATCACTCAGTTTTAGTCAATAACATCATACATACTCCTTTATACATTTTGCCACTCAAGAAATATTTATTGAGATCCCCCTGTGTGCCAGACACTGAGGCACTGACAAGGTAACCAGGATTGTGCTTCCTCTTGCAGGGGAGTTTCCAGGAAGGGATTTATTTCCTGGACTTTACAGGGAATAAGTAAAAAATGAACAAGGAAGCATGAATAAATAAGAGTAGCTTGTGAAATGTTAAATTTCATGAAAAAATAAAGCAATAATGGGACAGAGATTGATGGTAATGTTGTCAGGAAGAGCAAGTGAAGGTTGGGTTAGGTTGACTTCCTTGAGGATGTGATCAACAAACATTTAATTACAAGCCACGGTATGCCTTGAATTGCTTGCTAATTTTTCATTTGTATGCAGTCAATACTGAAGAAGCCTCATCTGGGTGGATGCTTCAAGTGTAGGTGGTGCATGAGTTGGATATTTACAATAAGAAAAAGAAACCAAAGCTCTTGGGAGCATGTGTTCAACGTCCTAAGCCAACTCCAGCCCACAGCTCTCTAGCTGGAGGGCTCCACTACTGGGTCCAGAGCTTTTGTATCATATGTCACAAATGTTTCTAAGGTCATCATCCTGTGGTGCTAACATCACAAAATAAAGTATAAGAAATAAAAATTAATTTTTAAAATGAAAATGTAGTCACTAAGGAGTAGTAGGCAAGGTGTTAGTAGAAAACCTTCTAGGGGGCAACATTTTACTGTTTTCTTTTAGTGACTGGTTAATGCATCAGGTTGTGTCAAAAAGATGAATCAAAATACTACCCTCTCAACAAAAGTTGCCTACAACTTGTGATTTTAAAACTATATAGGAGATACTGTAGACCTGCTCATCTTGAGTAAAATTCATAATAGCTAAAGAATGGCCAGGTTTGATTAATTTGAGGATTTATATTTTCAAGCCACTACCAAGTAATGAAATTTAATGCAAGTTTTAGCATTAGTTAGAGATGTATCTCAAGAAGATCAAGATTGCGGGTAAACGTCAGATCTATGGATGTTTTATATTAGCAAAACGGGAGGATTGAATAGTTATTAGACACATTTTCTCAAGTCAAAGCTGAGGAGTATGATTGTGTTGTCAAAGAACATTTCCAGTTGCTTTTTTTATTTCATATCTCAAATGAAAACAAAGGTTATATTTAAAAAAAAAACACTTCTAAAATTTGTTGGTATTGTAAGTGGGTTGCTACTTAAATCAGAGACATAGTGAGCAAATTCCATGATGTAGTCATGGTGAAAATATCAAATTTTATGGTTTGTCACAGATTAATAAGCAAATAATATTAAGGCTGTGCAAACCCTTTTTCAATAACTTGAGCGATTATCAAAGATTACACAGGGCATGTTTAGCAAAAGAACAAAAACTAATAAATATGAACATCAATCTGTGAGCTGTGCCTCATTAATTCTTTACACACCAGTGAAAATGGAGTAAAGCTAGAAATATTCATTGTATAATAAATAGGGACCTGTGTAGAGAAGTTTTTAGAATACCGTTTTCCATTAATAATTTAAGAGATTACATGAAGTTTCAGTTTAAGTGAATTGGCATTGCCTAGATTTGACATAGAGGTCTGACCTTTGCCCTCTGATACAGTAGGTGACCTTCAGGTTCCTGGAATTTTCTGCCTGATGAGAGTGTCTTTATTTCCTGGAGGCTTTGGGCACTAGGTGGATAAACAATGTGATTTATGATGGGGTTTTGATGGGGCCATATTGGTTTCCATTTCTGGAAGAACTTGAGACTAAAGGTGTTAACTTCACCTTTGGAAGGACTGATGACAGGTCAGTCACATGGGCCATAAATGAGCAAGCACCAGTAAAATCTCTGATATCAAAAGCTCAGTGGAGCTTCCCTGCGTGGCAGTATTCTGTGGGTACCATGACACATCATGGCAAGGAGGAGGCTTCACTGTCTCTAGTACCAAGCAGTGGACAACCAGAAGTTTCCATATTTTGAGCCCCCCTGGACTTTTCTTCATGCACTCTCTTATTTTGTCTGATTTTTAACCCGACTGTTCCTGTAATGAACAGTAACCATGAGTATGAGCTTTCAATGACTACTATGAGTTCCTTTATTGAATTATATAAATAAATACATATATACTTATTTCGTACAATTGTCAGTTTTACTTGCCCCAAATCCCTTTCACATCTGAATAGCAAAACCCCCCTTTCCTACTTACCCATTTCCATTCCCTACTTATTTCTCACCTACTTCCAGGATGTCTATATGACCCAAGCTTGATTAATCAGAATTTTCTCTGATGCCCTGACCCTCAGAATAAAATGATGGATGATTCTCACCACCAAACAGCACCAGTCAATATTTTCTGCTAGAGCTAGATGGAGAAAAGAAAATCTATCTTCTTATTTAGACTTGCCATGAGAAGAGGACATATGCTTTAAATTGTTTGTAGCCACCAAGGCATTTCTGTTATAGTGTAAAGAGGTGTTATCTTTAAAAAAGGAGAAAAGAAGAAGTGTCAGGAAATGAATGACATAATTTGATTTTGGGAGGCTTGTACTCCTGAGGTTGAACTCATTGTGTTGCCTAAATATCTGAGCCTATATTCTCATTCTGCTTTTAGTCAGAGTATGCTGAGAGGTCCCCCTCAACCTATCAACCATCAGAATCTCATACTGGACACTGACAGCAGTGTTTCTGATGGACATTTAACAAATATTCCAAAATATATCCTGCATGCATGCTTCAATAGTGAGTGAGTGAATGAACAAATGTTATGGAAACATTTGGGGTCATAAATCTCTGAACATCTACCCAGAAGTCACCCTTGCTGACATCTGAGTGCTGTATAGGGATAATTCTCCAAGCATTTACTCACATTTCATTATTGTAGACATCTGATCAACATTTTGCTTGAGGACTCCCAAAGCATTGTGCTATACACTGAATCATGGATAACAAGACTTTATTTAGTCCTTTAGCTTAAGGCACCGTTTATTGGGCAGGTGCCTTTGTCTTGAGCCAGGAGAGCAAACCATTTTAATGTGAAACAGAGAAGAGAATCTCAACCCCAGGAGAAGGGTTCTGACAGAAGGGGAGTATTTGTTCTTACAGCCTGGAGGGCAGCTGGCCTATCAGAAAGCCTTCCAAAAATTGGAACATGTGATGGGCCCTTCTGCACAAGCTGGGAGAATCTAACTGTACCATCAGTGTAGCAAGAAGTAATCCAGTTGGGCCAAGAGGCAAGAAGGCCTCCAAGGAAAGGAATCCCAAAAGAAGAAGCAAAGATGAAAACAAGCAGAGTAGTTTTAACCTATTCTCTTTGGGACAGTTATGTCAATATCTCTCATGATGTGATTCTTACTATATCTTCATGTGTGTGTGTGTGTACTGTGTGCACGCACACATATTTTTGTGTGTACAAGTACATCTGCCTGCAAAGAATTCTTAGTTTAGGGATTAAAAGGTAAGGAAGAAAAAGCCCTTTCCCTCATTCTAGTAGAGGCAGTGGTACCATAAGAAGAGCTCGGGGTGGCTTTAGCCTTTTTCCTATAATATTTTTCCAACAAGGTTTCCCAAACAACCAAAGCATACATGCCTTTACCATATACAAACAACTTGTAAGAGTTTTTCTAGAAGTACTAATGGCCCTTCATTACTTTGCTAAGCTCCTTTTGTAAAGCATTGCTGGAGTTACTTCTAATTAATGTCTTTTAACTAGTTTTTGTGTCTCTATGAACAAAATACCTGATAAGAACAACTTAGAGGAGGAAAAGTTTATTTGGGGGCTCATGATTTTAGAGGTTTTGGTCCATGAAGGGCCAACTCCATTGCTCTGAGCCCAAGGTAAGGCAGCACATTAGGGGGAAGGGCACAGTGGAGAAAAGCTCCTCAACTCATTGTGGGGTCAGGCAGCAGAGGGTGAGGGAAGGGCTGCAGAGAAAATGCACCCTTCCAGGGCACACCCCCAGTGACCCACCTCCTCCAGTTGTGCTCCACCTGCCTACAGTAACCACCCAATTAGTCCACTCAAAGGAGGATGGACTGATTAGGTCACAGCTCTCATAATCTAATCATTTCACCTCTGAATATTCCTGCGTTAACAGGAGATTTTGGGAGACATCTCATGTTCAACTCCAAACAGTAAAAAAAGAAATTTTCACTAATATTGCCCTTGTACTATATCTTGAAATTAGATAAAGTTTTGTGGAAGTCTTAGAATATAGAGATGATTTCTTTCTGGAGATATTGGCAAGACTTGAAAGCATATAAAAGTTGTACTTGAGTCTTCAGGAATTGGTCTGAATTTGGAGACAAAGGAGAGAGAGAGGCATTTTGAGCAGAGAATTGTATAAATAAAGCCATAGATATGGGAAAAAAATCTCTCCATATTTGGGGGCAGTCAGTCATTATGAGTTGGGAATATTAATAGTCAAATGGTGGAGGGTAGGGTGGTCAAATGAGCTAAGGCAAGGTTGCAGGGGACAGTGAATGTCAGACTAAGAATTTATCGCTTTTTACGCAGGGAAAATGGCTTGGTTGAAAGATTTTGTCAAAATCAGATTTTAACTTTAAGAAGATTAATTTTGTAGTACTCTATAGAATGAAAGATAGAGACAAAAGACAGGAGGTAGGAATGTCTTGTCATGTCTGATAATGTATCTTTCAAATTCCATTTTTAAAAAAATGTCACACAGCAGCCAAGAGGACTTACACTATGCTTTCAGCATGGAATTCCATGTCAACAGGGGCAATCATTTCCATTCTGTCTCCTGATGTATGGTGGAAGGCCGTTCTAGCTGACAGTGAGAGGAATCATTAAATAGGGTCAAATGCACATCAGTTAACTAGGAAGACCACGGCTTCTGTTATGCACATAACTACAATATCTCGTGGATATATGCACCAATGATAAGTATTGGAGGAAGGGAGTGTGGGCAAAAAGAGTCCAAGAAAGGGAGAGGCAGATAGAGAGATGGAGGGAAAGGGAAGGGAAGAGTGGAAGAGACCTACTATTTGTTGAGGGGGTCACAGTGCAGTGCTGTCATTCCTGACACAGCTTTTCTACATCCATTGCCTTGAAACAGATTCTAACTTTTTTTTCTGCAGAGGATTGAAATATACAAGTATGGGGAGAATTTTCTGGAAGGCTTGTTGCCCTTCATGTGTCTTCACTCTACCAGACTGAGCCATCTATTTGCTAGTCCTCTTAAGATCTGTGTGGACACCAGAAGAAAGATCTTTCCTATTGTCCCAGGAAACTCTTCACCCATGTTCGATAATTATCTTATCAGTTCTGCCTCAGTAGTTCTTCAGACAATCATGACCCTTCAATACTGACTAAATTTAAGTACAACTAAAATCTTTTTTTTCACATAATTAATGCTGAAATAAACATCTTTGAGTGTGGATATGTGTCTGCTTTTATCAGTTCATGATAGACATTGACAAATTTCTTTCAAGACATGCTTTTTTATGAAGTCACATCTGCATCAATAGCACATAAGAAAATTAGACTAATTGCACCTTTTATACTATTGACTAAATATTTTTCTATTTTGATGATTTCATAAGCAAAATTATAACCATGTGCTGCATTAAACCTTTAATTTTTTTCATTTGCATATGGAGGCTATACATAAAAATTAGAAATTATAAAAATTTGTAACTTTTCAAGTAACTTTTTATTCAGGTAATGCATATTGTTTGTAGGAGAATAATACAGATCTTATGGTGAATTCAAACTGCCTTTAGCTTTATCTCCTAAACTCAAAAATCACTCTTCAGAAAAATCCTCCTTTAAAAATTGCTTCAATTTTAGATTTTCTTTAGGTCATTTCTATACCCACATATTTTTGACCCTTATGGATTGATTTATCAACTTAAGTGACTCCTAGATATATAAAATAAGGATTTAGCTCACTTAAACTTATCCATCTTCCTCTTCCCTTTTCACAATGTTTGGTACTTTTATTTCGCTGTTATTCACCTGTTTGATTTTATAAATGTACATAATCAGCCTAAATCATGCTTTCTTCTCTAATGGGCAGTGTTCTAGTTATCTATTGCTGAGTAAATACCATCTCCAAACAAAATGGCATAAAATCATTGCTATTAATCTCACTAACTCTGCATTCAGAAATTCAACCATGGCATAGTAGAGACAACTTATTTCTGTCCTGTGGTGTCTGGGACTTCAGCTGAGAAGACTCAGACTCCCGGGGCTCAGGTGGGGTGATCTCACTTTGGGGTTCTCTGATGACTGCAGCTCTTAGAGGCTAGAGGTGTAGTCCTCTGGAAGGCTGCCTCACACATCCTATAGTTAATGATGGCTGGTGGTAGGAGCCATCAGCTAGAGCATGTGCACATGATCTTTCCTGTAGTCTTCACAGCACAACAGGTTGAGAGCAGTTAGACTTCTTACATGGTGTCTCAGGGCATAAAGAGTGAGTGTCCTAAGAGGAGGAGAAGGAAGCTGTCTGCATTGGGAATTACATAATGCCATTTCGCTTAACTTTGTTGGTTTAAGTGGGAATCACTATTTGAGTGGCACCAAATCAAGAACAGGGGCAAAGTTTCTAAGTCTTCATTGGAGGGATGTCAAAAAATTTACATATATATTTTAAAACTGGAGTCGCATTTCCCCATGAACTAGTATCTGCCCCCCACAGACCCTCTTGTCACACAAGTTATCATGGATGTTCCAATTGAAAGTTGATCCAACTTCATGGGAATTAGGCAGTTCCACCATGAATGGATTGCTTCCTTCTCTCCTGCCTTCATCAGCTTTCCACTCAACCAGATCACTTTTGATAGCACACAAGCTTTCTTTTATTTCTCCCCTCTTGAAACAAACAACAAACGAACCAACTCTCTTCTTGAAGTCATGAAACCTGCTAGCTACCCTCCCCCATTTTTTTTCTGTAGGAAATAATAAAACGCACTATGTTAGTTCCTGTTCTCTCATTCTTCCCTAAGTGGACACTGTTCAGGCTTTTGTCTTCATTTCTTGTCACTGGAACAGCTCATGCCAACATCTCCAAATGCCTTACTGTTGCTAAGTCCAATGTTCAGTCTTCAGTCTTCATCTTCTTTGAAATTAAAGTAGTAATTGACACAGGTAGTGGGACTCCTCCTTCTAATACTTCTCACTTCACTCTGCATGCCACACTCTCTTGGTTTTCCTCCCACCTATGGGTTTCTTTTTCAGTTTTTCTTTGTTAGTTCTCCGTATTTTATCCCTAACCCTTAACATTAGATGCTACCTTAGCTTGGGCTCCCCCCACCAACAAATCCTGAGATAAGGACTTGACTGCAACTAGTTATTTTTATCAAATTATTTCAAAGGGAAGGGAGAGGTAGTATAAAAAACATAAATCAGGGAACGAGGAAAAACCAAATGAAGATTATTTACTTATTGTGTGAATGGCTGGGGATCAATACTTTGGGGCCTCTCTGAGAAACCATATGAAATAAGCTTAATAGGGTCCAATCAAGGCACTGATGAGAGTAGTAATTATGTATCCCACTGGAAGCCAGTTATGCACAATGACCAGTAACTGTATCTTAAAACTTCTTGACATAAGCACTCACTGGAATGACTGAGTGAGCTGACAGGTTGCCAGGCAATGGCCAGAAGGAAATTCCAGGGCAAAATCAAGAGATACATAGTGCAGCTAAGGTGAGATACTGTCAGTCTATATGCACAGCAGCTGATTGCTGCAGAGGTGGCTGAAAAGAATAGGCCAGTAGAGGAATGCAATTCAGGGAATGAAAGACAGCCATTGTCCTTGTTTTTTTTCTCTTATCTATACACTCATTCCCTTGGTGAAAATTTAGTATCATGATTTAAATACCATCTTTAGGCTAAATATCCCCAAATTTATATCTCCAATCCAGACATTTTATACATCCAACACCCTATAGGACATCCACATTTTTAATATAACATGCCCAGTGGTTCTTCTTATCTCCGTCTTCACAATGGCTCCATCCATTTCAGACAGGAACATTTACTCCTCGCCATTTTCAAGGTCCCTCCTTGGTACCAGCTGCCATCATCTTTGACCTGAAACATAGCAGGTGAGCCCCAGTTGTTCTCACTGCCTCTCCCCTCCCTGTCTTTAGGCTCTGCTCAACAGACCAGCTAGAGGGGCGTAAAATGAAATTCATGTATGTAACTCCCCTGCCAGTTCTCTCCAAAGGCTTTCCACCTCACTCAGAGTAAGATCACACATGACCTACAGGGTCCCATGTAACTTGGACCCAACCAGTTTCTCTGACCTCATCTGCCCCTCTCCTCTCCTTTCCTCTGCTCCATCTATTCTGGTCTCTCCTGTGGTTCCACAAGTATCACAGGCCCACTCCAGCCTGGAATCATTTAGTTGATATTTCTTCTGCCTTCAGCATCGGAGCCTTAGATATCCTTAAGATGAACACCCTCCCCTTCTACTCTTTCTTTAAATATCACCTTTTCAATACTGCCTGTTGTGACCATCATGTTTCTGATTTCAAACCTCCTTTCACTTCCTACTTCTTTTTTAACCTATACATAATTCATATTTTTATAAATAACAGAATATAATTTACATATTTTCTGCCTCCCCTCCACCCGTTAGAATGTACATTCTATACCACTGGGATCCTTGCCTTTCAATTCACTGGTGAATTTCATGTATCTAGAACAGTGCATGTTTTTTTTTTTTTTTTTTTTTTTTTAAGAGCGAGAGACAGAGAGGATTTTTTTTTAATATTTATTTTTTAGTTCTAGGCGGGCACAATATCTTTGTTTGTATGTGGTGCTGAGGATAGAACCCGCGCCTCACGCATGCCAGGCGAGCGTGCTACCGCTTGAGCCACATCCCCAGCCCAGCATGATTTGTTAATGGTCATATTTGATGAATAAATTTTCTGACATCTACTTCTCACTCTGCTGTAGCCTGTGTGACCTTCACTGAGTATGGACTTTTTTCTGAGTTTGAGCATCTTTTAAAATCAGCACAAAATGTTGTAAGCTGAGACTATTAGTTTGTTTCTGTTCTAGCATTTTATCATTAATATTTTATAAAACCAAGCTTGGTGAAAGTTTGCTATATTTCCTGAAATTAAGAAAGTTAGTGAACAAATATGTTTCCGTATGTTATATTTGGCTTGGAAATCTATACTTCAGTGAACAGAATAAAAGTGAACATTATTTTTGGTGTATAACTGAGAAATAAAATCTGTCTTTTTAATTGCTGCAAAATAACTTTGGATAAAGGTTCTAGGCTACTTCACAAAGAACAAAATCTACTTTGTAAAATGCAATTTTAAAGTACATTTTTAGGTTTAATGGAGCAAATTTTCTAGTATCTTCTATTAGCCTTTCAGCAATAAACAGTTATAAATTGACATAAATTTATCTCTTATAAAATTTATAGTTACAGTGGTAAAGATTTCCAAAATGCCCAAGGGCAAGGAAGAACATTATTTTCATGAGTTTTGAGGTACTTAATAAAGATGACCTGTGTTTATTTCTAAATTGTCATTAGAAATTTTATCTAATTATAATTGCCACAAAATTGTTTCTGTTTTGAATCATAATTGCTTCAAAAACTCAAAGAACATAAGCATGGTAAGAAGAGAGTCATTCCAAATTTCAATTAATCCATTATGCTCTCATCTGTCTAATAAGTTAAGTAATATTTATGAATACACACACACATACACTCTGGGTAAGAAAAAATTCCGATTCATATATTTAATAAAAAAATTAATACAACACTAATGTCCAGAATTATGCTTTGTGTAACTTAGTGAGGCTGATTGGCTAAATATGCTTTTCAGTGTGGTCTAATTCACCTAGTGTTGAGAGCCACAGCAAAAGGGGCCCCAGCAAACTTCCAGCTGCCAGCAAATTTCCAGCTGCCAGCTGATGATTGGCTCACAGTGGCCCCAGCAAACTTCTAGCTGCCAACTGATTGGCTCCTCTTCGGTGATGCTCATTGGGCTGTTTCCCTGCCCTTTCAGACCATGGAGCTGCTCATTGGGGGACTTTTTTTGGCTCTGCCCGTGGGACCCAGCCAATCAGCCTCAAGAGCAGGAGGAGTGGGGGAGGTTGAGAGGCTTGTGGGAAGCTGGTAGTGGCAGTTGGGCTCTGAGGGTTTTCCTGAAGAGCTGTGTGGTGCGGTGTGTGTATTCTAAAAATAAAGTTCATTTCCTTTGACAAGTGGCTCCTGAATTGTGTCCAGGCAGAGTGCAGCACCTAGCATCAATAGACAAGATCTAGGTTACTACTCTATACTATATATAGATAGATATCATAGACAAGATCTAGGTTACTACTATATGCTATACAATACTATTGTAGGCAAGTGAATTTCTCACTATACATATATTTATTAAAATACTCATCCTCTGCCAATGATTCTTTGTTCATTATGACTTCTGGGACAAGAACTGTGTATATGTATGAACTAGGAACAAAATGTTTAATGATACTGCCTTTAACAATGTGTTGTAGGCCTTAGCATCATTTCAGAGACAAGGAAGAATAAAGACTTCTTATTCAAGTAGCTGAAAATCCATGATGACAGACTGGAAAATGCTACAAAGATGACCATAGTTTTAAAAAATTAATGAGTTTTAAATTGAATAGATAACTTGAGACAAGAAAACTGTTAAACACCATTCTAGAAGAAGCTTTGTATATGTAACACTTATTTTAAATAATAAGTTGATCATGTTCTACTGGTTTATAAACTGTTCCGTTGTTTAAAACAAATAAAAGACCAACACTTGAAAGCTGCATTAACTGTTTTGGTGCCTCAGGGTACCCTCTGGAATATGATGGCTGCAACGTATTAACTGCATTGCCAGTGATCCCATGTGGATAATGCCATGTATAAAGTCTTATTGGTCCTTAGTGAATATCCTATGCTCTGGGAGAACATGGCTCCAAAGATTTTTATGTCTTCTGAGCTTCACATAAGAAAGGACTTACATAAGCTTGATATATTTCTCATTTGAATATCCACCTGGTATAAGATCATGCCTTTATGGTTCCCTAATGTACCACCTTACTGTTACAGCAGGATTTATGAATTTTGTAAAATGTGTTAGACCTCAGATCTTTCACTGTAATACTTAAACCTAATATACTGTGGTGGAATAGTGATTCTAATATCTCTGTATCTTAACTGTGCATAGAGTGATGCTAAAGGAAAGGCATAATCCAATGTCTAGTGCCTATGGATATTTTCCTAACACCTCTCAACACTCAATATACCGTGTTTTACTGGGAATTAATTTAAATGAGGTTGAATATTCAGAATGCTAATTTAAATATTTTACAAAAGTCTGTGTTTATTTGTTACCCATACATTATGAAAATAATTAATACTGGGCTTGATGCATTTGGATATTGCATTATGCACGTCCATGGCTTTTAAGATGCCCAAGTGTACTTGCCATATAATGCAGCCTAATAGAATACAATAAACAAGCATAAATTATAATTCATGTAATTTGTTTAGCATTGCATTTTCTAAAAATAGAGTTTAATCTTGCCAATCTTATTGTTTTCTCTAATGGATTGTAAGAGTGGGTATCCTTTGAATAGACTTTTTACAGTTTCTTTCTTACAGAGATCTCTAGGTAAATAAAAAGTGTTGAAAGAAGAGTACACATGCGTTAGCAGAAAACAGAGTGTCCTCCTTTTCAAATACAAAAAAAAAAAAAAATTCCACAAATTAGAATAACTTGAGACTTTGGACTAACACTGGCTTTCTCAATGGATTACTGCTTTTTCTTATCTTTTGTTGAATTAAAGTAGTCTTGAGGAATTTTTAATTCACCTTCAGGAAACAATCTTACCAGATATTTCCCCCTTATTATCTTACATTTTAAAGGTCTTTATGCAGAAGCAGAGCATGGAAGGATTTTATTCTTGTTGTTGTCTCTTCCCATTATTCCAGTATTTGACCCTATTTCCTATATTTGTGAAGGTCTTTAATTGTTTCAATTTAATGCAGTGTTCTTTCTTTTATATTTGTGACCTCTGACTCCACAAAAAATAATGTATGATAAGAGAGAGAGACTTGTTTGTAAAAATGATCACTTATGGTAAATCCACATCTAACAAAGAATAATTCTGGCATGAAATTTTCTAAAGGAATCACTATGTCTAGATTCCAGTGACTTCTCTTTAGTAACTGTTTCAAGGCTGCTCTGAAACCATTCAATTAGAGGAGGATATATAAATTTGCAGAATTTCACCACTTTTTTGTTGTCTATTTGTTTAAAATTAACTGTCTACAAAGTATTCTTCTTTGTAGGAGAAGCAGGGAGCATTTTAATCATCTTTGGCATGTCAGATTTCCTTAGAGGAAAGACAAGAATTTGTCCGCTGGTCATTGGTCTTTTCCAACTCCTTGTTTTTTCCTCATAGAGGAAAAATAAGGGATCTGTAATAGTTGGTAGTCATCTATAAACTCTACATCCTTGATGACTTGCTATCCTAGTCATGGAATGTTGGTCTCAAATATAGAAACAAATCCAAACTAGGGGATATATCTTGTTATTTAAAGGAGACAGGGTAGTATCTCAATCAGGTAAATGCATTGTGCTTGTCAGAAATTCATGTCCAGTAAATTAGGAAGCTCAAGGACAAATTATAAGAATTACTTATAAGTCCACATTGACTCTCATCTCTCTGTTTTGATATCCGTCCATCAGACTAGTATTTATTACCTATTCCTTCACTCATTCATTCACCAAATATTTGTGGACCATCACTCTTGTTCTAGGTTGGATGCTGGATGAGATTCAAGTTATGAAAAAGAAAGAATGAAAACATTAACTGACTCATTCAAGGGGCTATGCATAAGCTTATATAGGATATATGCTAGATGTGCATCTAACGAGGGGGCAGTACTAGTTACTAGACTACCAGGGCTAGACTGAGAAGAGATCTTAGAGAGCCCTGCAAGCCAAGCTAAGCAGTTTAGCTTCTTCTTTGGGCATACTCTTATTCCTTTGTTATGATCATGAAAACCCACCTATTCCCTATTCCTCGAGATCTTTTCTTTCAAAAACAGCAACTTTATCAATTCTCTTAGTCTTAGTTAAAATTCTGAGGAAAGAATATGATAGATTGAATCACCCAGATTCAATTAGCTGTGCTATGTTAACACAGAAGAAAGGACAAACAACAAATATTTATATAGAATATAAATGGTGTTCTAAGTCCACATTTGCAAGCAGTATTTATGAAGCCCAGAGGAAAAAGAATGGAAAAAAGGGGCTGGGTAGGCACCAACAGCCTTCCTCAAGAATTTTCCCAGCTCGATTCTTATCCACTGACGAAACTTTCATGTTGAGACACGCAGACAGTTACACAGATGGCATCAGTGTATGTTAGTCCAGTGTTCAGTATCTGAGGACAATTATTTTACTACATTCCATATGAAATCATTTCAGACCAGAAATGACATTTTAAAAACCATTCCAAATGTCTCCCAAGCATCCAGCTAGATACATTATAAACTCTTCTTGCTTTAGACTCAAAATAGAGAGAACGAAAAGGAATTATGAAACCCCCAACCCTGAAATTCAAAGACCAAGATCTAATTGCTTTTCAGAAGTGAAAGAGTAGAGGGCATGCTTGAGCATGGATCCTGAGATACCGTTTAAATGGGAAGATTGGTGAATTCAAGGAGCAAACCCCTTGAAGAGGTTTTTCTAATTTGAATAAAGTGTATCAAAAGTTGTATGAAAAATCTTAAAGGATCAAAGTTTATTCCCAAACAATGTTAACCAAAAACTTTAAATAGTCATGATTAGATGACAAGTTCAATTTGCTGTTGTTCAATTCCCCTCAGCAGCTTTGTTTCTCACAGTCCCTTCCAATCAATCTTATCAATTAGACAGTTCAACCTAGGATGTGTATAATTTTAGTTAGATTTTCCAGACATACTGGTAGAAGATGGACTCTTAAATCTGATGTGACCTCTCTAATATTTGCTTCTTAGATTTGCGGCATCAATGAATAGTTTCTACACCCATTAAAATATGGCAAAAAGCAAGGTTCATCAAAGCCAGGCATTTTCTTTCTCATCTGTAAATTTAGAACTTCAGATAGTACCTGATGCTTAGTGAGAGCTCAACAAATTCTTACTCAGTGCCCTCACTGTATCATGAACTATCTGAAATATTGGAGAGTAGGAATATACAAGGGACATGGTTTCTGCCACATAGAGATGAGAAATAAGAGAATTTAGAGGTTTTTTTTTTGAATATTTATTGTATTTCTGCACCTATGCTAAATGCTTTTTTTTTACTTCTTTTAATTCAGACAATTTTATGAACTTTTGACCCTTAAAAAGAATAGTTGTTTTATATTTCCATGTATAATTTCAAGAAAAGGTAGCAGAACTTACATTTTGTTCATATGAAACTGCATCTTAATGTTTTATTTTCATTAAGTTGTTGCTTTTGAAAATATTTGTGAGTTTTACAAAGGTAAAAACTCTTAAAGGTAAGAGCATATTAGAAAGACCTCTGGTGTTATTCCATGTTACTGTCATTAACAATTAATAAAGATAAGAACACAGAAATAAATACCACCTGAGCAGGATGGTGCATAAACAATGTATTATAGAGGGAATTTATCACATTTGATGAATTTTATTAAAAAATAAAAGAATTTTTTTCTGTTCATGAAAAAGGATATATTTTAAAAATTTTTTTTAGTTGAATGTGGACACAATACCTTCATTTTACTTACCTATTTTATGTGGTGCGGAGGATCAAACCCAGTGCCTCATATGTGCAAGATAAGTGCTCTACTATGAGCCACAACACCAGCCAGAAAAAGGATATTTTTAAACTATCTTTTTTCCAACCAGTTCCACTCTTGCTTCTTCACTTTGTAAAATTAGTGAGGAATGTAGCTTGATTTGCATTATTATTTTTAAAGGGAAACAAACATTTCCTTCAGCAAATTTTGTCACTGTAAAATATTTTTTATTTTATTGCAAAATAGCTCACGGTGAGGGATTCTAAGCATTAGCAATATGCCAATGTTATTTTTTAATCTACAGGAAAAAAATGACAATGAGGTTGAAATTTAAGGAATTTCACCCAAAAATTTATTTAAAGCTTTTCTCTTTTACATGGATACAGTGACAGTTTTCCTGTTAGAGAGTAACTAATTTCCACAGCAACATCTGATGTTTGCAAATGCAGGAGATTTTTGTTAATCATATTTGAAAATTTTAATCATATCCTCCCAGGTATTTAAAATGCTGCTTTATTCTAGCAAATGCCCCCAATTTTGTTTTTAAAAAGTTTTATTCAGCACTAGGAACACTGAAAATTTTGAAATTTGTCCTAGACCTTTGGTTTTCTTTTTAAACACAAAGCATAGTTTTTAATGAAGGAAACATGACAGTTTGGAGACCACATAATTGTCGCAGCAGAGGTGGCATCTACTTTTGAGTTGACACAGTGAATGGGTCTGTCAAATTTCTTTGAATATGTCATGGAGCTTTTGAATATCTCAAAAACATTCCTTTGAAACTATCAGACAACTGTTTGATAGGGCTTTCTTATTTGTTAAGTCTCACAAGTTCTATTTTTCTCAGCATGCAGTGCTGAGCACAATGTGTGATGTTGACTGGCCTTTATTTAGATAAGCTGGGAGAGCATTAGTTTTCCTTGGGAAGTCATGCACATGCAAAATTAATTGAGGAACCAACAGACTTCTTCCTTCCCGGCTGCAATTCAAATGACTCAGGTGCAATGTTGTGCAGTTGAGAAAAGCCAAGCTATACAAAACCCAGCACTAAACAGTTGCTACTCACAGAATAAGGTGTTGGTTGCCTAATCCTCATTAAGGAAAGTCACAATTTCCAAATAGAGAAAAAAGCTTTCCCTCTACTGTAGACAGTAGCAAGTCTGCTGCTCCTCAACCGACATTTAGGGTAGAAGCTACTGATTTCAAATTTCTGCGTTATTTTCTTCTCAGTATGAACCTGTTTTGAGAAAAGTTGTTTTCTCAATAACCACATTGGTCATCCTGACAAGTTGAATGACAATCTTTGAGCACAAGAATTTTCCAAACAATAGTTTTTTCTGTTTTAAAGTGATATGAAGCAATAAATGTCTAAGGAACATGATATTTTAGATGAATTAGGTAAAGTTTCATCTCTTTCATGCATAGCTCATGCTCCACTAATCATCAAAAATGATGTTTTTGTCAAAAACCATAGAAAATTCATTGAATTCTTTATTGTATTCAAAATAATATTCCCTTTTGTGGAGTTATTCACATTGTTCATTGAGCCTCAAAATTGTTTTTAATCATCTGAAACATGGAAGGTCTATCTGACTGTAATAATCACTTCTCTGCACTTAACGAAGATCCAAAGAATAAGATCTACTGTTATCTCCTTTAATCTTGTTTTGTGTGGTTCAGTTTAGAAAACGTAGCTGAATAATCTACTATCCAAAGTAGAGGTAGAATTTTTCTTTGAAAGAATAAGAAGCTCTGAGTGCTATTCTACAGTAGGCTGACTATAGATAACAATGGTGTACTGAAAAAAATCTAGAAGAAAGTATTTTGAATGTTTTCATCATAAAGAAATGCTAAACGAGGGGATATGTTTATACAGATTTAAATATGACACGATGTGTTCATGTATTGAAATATCACATCATACCCCACAAATATGCACAACTTTTATGTTTTTATATATCAGTTAAATTTGTTCTATCATTTTATTAGGTTTGCTTTTAAATTCTGTTGATTATCATACTCACAGTTTTATTTATAAGTCCCTGAAAATATAAACTAATTTTCTATTCAAAATATTGCTTATGTCATAAATCAAGCTGTGCCTACTAATGGCTTATGGATAATGCATTTCAAATTTCAATCATTCTGTGTAGGTGAACATCCTTGCGATGTTTAAACAATACAGAAAACCTGAAGTTTGATTAACTTGACCAATCCAGTCATTTCCTAGGACTTTCCATGACTCACATGATTTAGTAGCGAAGAGTTAAAAGAACAAATGCTACATTCTCATCAGTGACCTACTAACACATTTCAAGGACATGTTGGGAACAATTGAGGGTTATGAATCTTTTAAAGTAAGAAAATTAGGACACAGATTAGAATCTAGGTTCGTTTCATTTTTGGAGAGAATAGTCAAGGAAGTCATGTTCTTTCTAAAATAACTTGATTTCTGGAGAGAAAATGAATAGAAGATTCTGTTGCTCAGGGAGAGTTGGTTAAAAGGTGAACCTCGGAACCGCTACACTCTCCAAGGGAGTGCTTTTAGTGTTGCTCCCTGAAGTCAACTAATGGGTTGAAAAAGGACCAGGACAAGTGGTCACCAGAGGAAACCTGATGATGGGCAGCTGCAGCTGCTACCTGTACCAAGCAGGAGGCATTTAGGATGAAGAGGGGTGTGTGAAGATACATTGGAGGTGTCAAGCAGTGGAAGCAGAAAAGGAAGTGCCTCTTTCTTCCTCCTAGAGAAAAGGAAGTAGAAAAATGTGCAGCAAAATAGAGGAAAACGTGTAAGGGGAGAATAATAAAAAAAATGCAGGAAAGAGATTGATGGTGTGGGATAACAACTCTATAGGTGTTTTGTAAAGCAGAGCAAAGCTCAGGTAAAAATAAAAATCATTAGATGTTAAGCCCTTGCAGAAAAGGATCACCCACATATTTTAACATACAAACAAGAAACAAAATGGGATAAGGGAGGAACTAAAGAAGACAATAAATATAACAATCCGGAGACACTCCTCAGATAATTTCCTGCATTGATAATAACTGATAGCATGAAGCACCTACTTACACAATATTCCTGTAACATATTGCTCAAGTATTTGGTTAATACAGCAATACTGTGTGCACTTTGCAGCACTTCCTTTGTTAAATGAGAACTAGGTTTCGAGGAGGAAAATCTACTTGATGTTTCCAAGAGGAGCTCTACCCAGGGTAGCTTGAAACCTTGCCTCTTGATTCAGACATTATTTAGAGGCAGTGCAGTATCCTAGAAAGAACATGGACTTGGAGTCAGGAAGACCTGTATTCTGCTGTATATTAGCCGTGTGACGAATTTTCAAGGCTTCGGTTTTCTTTCATATAAATGAGCATCATAAACTCCCTGCTTTAGGGGATTGTGAGAGTTACTATTGGTGACATACAAAGTGATGAGGTATGAGAATTTCAAAAATTAGAAGCTTCTGTCATTGTTCTAGTTATTGTTATTATTATTGAAAAGAGATCATTTAATAATAGGATAATTTGCCAGGTGTGGTGGCACACACCTGTAATCCTAGCGGCTCCAGAGGCTGAGAACAGAGGATTGCCAGTTCAAAGCCAGCCTCAGCAAAAAGCAAGGGGCTAAGCAACTCAGTGAGACCCTGTCTCTAAATAAAATACAAAATAGGGCTGAGACATGGCTTAGTGGTTGTGTGCCCCTGAGTTCAATCCCCCTCTCTGCCGGAAAATAGGATAATTTGATAAGGCTTCCAAAGGGAGTATGTAGAATATGAAGTAGTTCTAAATTATGGTTAGGATGTGGGATCCCTGTGGTAGTACAGATTTTAGGCAGAAAACATTGGAAAAGACACCAGAGTGTGGAAAGTGTGTGGAAAACATCAAGCAGTTTGTTTCATTTGGCTGTTTGGAGACATGTCCAAAGACCTCTCTCTAAAATACATTATGCATATTTTACTTCTGTATGGATTGCTGAACAGTCAATTTCATTGCAGTGCTTATGATAGGCCTGTGGTCTACATGTTTTATATGCTTGTGGTGACTTTTCATTCTCAAGAATTTGCTGGGAGCAGTATGTAAATGCAGCCTCTTCTGTATTGCCAAGGTCTGTTTCTTACAAGTCAGAGTGAAAATCTACATCAAAATATCACTTGACTTCAAAGAACAATAATTTTTCACTTGTTTGTACCGAGAGACAGTGAACATTTGTGGAAGCTTCTACATTTATTTGCAGAATGCAGATTATACCTAGTTGAAAAAGCTGCCCAAATCCTTTGCATATATTTGTTAAGCTGCAGATAGGCTCAGAACCTTCCAAAAAGAGGGTCCTCAGATGAGCATGACTTCTGAATTTCAGGTGGAACAGATCCCCCAAAAGGGGACATGGTTTTTCACTAAGTGGAACAAATTGGCTAAAAGCAAATCTTGGAATTGTGATGGCTTTGTAAATAGACTGAACTGAAGCAAGGATTTTGAGATTAGATTAATGCCAGCCTTAGCTGGAATAATTTGTGCTCTTGAGCATCTGCAGCTGTGAAATCACTGCAACAAGCTCGAGTTGGATGTGATTCTCTTGTCCTGATCTCTGGTACATCTCAGCTCAAACAGAGATCCACATGTAGAAATGGGTCACCCTAGGGAACACGTTTTTCTGATATCCTCAGAGGGCTTTAGATTTACACATCAGCAAATGACTTACAATGAAGCTCAAAGAAAATACAAAGTTTACGTTCTTAGATTGAAAATTATTGACATTTAAGAGGAAACTGCACACATTTCCACTTTTAGCAACCCTTCAAAATAGAAAAATTACAAGTGGCATCTCTGGTAAAGGCCAATATTTGGTCCATATTTTTTCTTGTAGGCTGTTAGAAAAGAAATAGATAACAAAATAGAACCAAGGACATTTTTTATCATATAGAAAAATGTCAAGAAACTTAGCATACATTAAAAAAGACTCATGTTTCAGGTAGGCAAAGGTAGGAGAAATTCCTAATGTGATGATGGGAGAGGAGAAATGGTACAGATTTTCCTTGATTGAAAAATAATTGGTTGAGTTTATGACAGTGAAAGGAATCTTTTATAGATTCCTCCATTTTCACTGGGGTAGATTTTTTTTATAACTTTATTTTATTTATTTATATGTGGTGCTGAGGATTGAACCCAGGGCTTTACTCATGTGAGGCGAGCGCTCTACCGCTGAGCCATAACCCCAGCTCCTGGGTTAGATTTTAATCTTTTAAAAATTTAGGATTCTGAACTACAACTACATGCTACAATGCATGGATCCATCTTACAAATAATTACAGTGAGAAGCCTCACACACAAAAATGCATTATATATTAGGTTCAGAAACAGGGAAAACTAACCCAAGCTAGAAGTCAAAGGGTGGTTAACCTTGAGTTGGGAAGAAGACTTGAAGAATGCACAAGGCTTCCTGGGTTGCACCTAAGCTGCAATTTCTTGATCTGGATGATGCTAGTAACACGAGTTTGTTCACTGAATGAAAAATCCATCAGCTGTATCTTTAGGATGTGTGTGTGTGTACCCTCTGTGTTTGTCATGCTCTAATGAAACAGTTTTTGAAAATCTAGTTTCCATAAAAGTCTCTTGAAAACTGCATCGGCATCTACTTCAATGGTTAAATTCTGTGACTAGGAAAATATGTCAGTGGTGATAAGGCCTGGTGCCCGAGATGCACTGCAAGTCTTCATCAAGCCAACGATGAGCACATTTCAAGGCTCAGCGTCTTCTTTAGCAGGAATGAGCTAAATGTGCATGTTAGTAGAGCAAATGAGAAGCAGAAAATTTGAAAGTGTCTAGGAACATATAAAACAACCACAAGGCAAGCTTAGGGGACATTTGGGAAATCTTATGACCTTTTTTTAAAGTCAGAATTTCAAAACATTTTTCCTAAGATTTTCATTACAAAGTAAGAAAATACACATTTCTATCAGGGGAAACATACAACTCTTACCTAAAATAATGTAATTATAGTATGACATTATTGGGAGGCGATTTTTCATTCAATATTATTTTTGGTGTCAAATGAAATTAGAACTTATTTTTAACTGAGAAACATGTTCAGGGAATATATCAGTCCTTTGGAAGCATGGTGTATAATTTTGTTTGTGGTATTTCTTTACCTAAACGTACCACTTTCCAGTCATCATTACTCACAGGTGCTGAATCCATTTCTACTTATGTCCAGAAAATCAAAGCCAGACGCCCATTTTATGTAATGGGAGGCTCAAGTACAGGGCCACAGCACGTACTGGTACTTTTCCACACAACGGGGGACTTCTTGGCATGAGAGTCTGGGGACTGTCTTTAGCATCTACCAGAACTGAGTCCAAGAGCTGCCACTTACTGACAAAGAAAGAAGAATTGCTTAGGTTTTTTTTTTTCTGCAAAGATCTATCTCTGAAGATTTTACTATTGATTAAATGAGATAATACCTATAAAACTTTTAATAAATGTCTTCTACATGTTAAGTATTTGATAAATATCCACCAGTAGGATCAGCAGTAGTACTGCCAGTGGTGGTGGTAATAATAATAACAACAACTATTATTATTCAACTATTATTATTATTATTATTATTATTCATTCACATTTATGGGTGCCAGGAATGTTACCAGCACTCCTTTACATGTTAGCAGCGATGCGATGCTGGTGGTAGTTCTATGCAAATTTAGAATCAAATTTGGAATTACTTAGTAACTTATGTCATGCAGTTTCTATTCTCTGATATAGACATCTGCATAAAAAACACAGAACTCTAACTTCTGAATATTTACTCACCTCTCTTAATCTTTGCCCTGACTTCCTTTCACAGGGTCCTCTCTTCAATTATCAGTGTTATAAATGTTTAAATGCTGAAGGTTAGGAAGAATTTTCCACTTCTTTCTTATCCGAGGACTTTCTCCTTCAACAGAGAGTTATGGGATACCTGTTCCCTGCTGGTCATGAATGACTCTAGACAATACTGAATAACAGGGGTCCCACCCTCATGAGAACTCCATTCTAGTGTGGAAGAAAGAAAATACATAAGAACAGGAAATAATTGCTGATTTTGATCATTTCTCTAAGGAAGCCCGTAGGGAGAAGTGACGGGGAGCAGCAGGCGATAGGCTCCCCCTGAGACACCTGTGATGGACTCACCTCTCCATGAACGTGCTTTTTGCACGGAGATCTGGCAGGATGAATCCAAGAAGAAGGTACAGAAAGAGCAAAGGCCCTTGAGCCAGGGCTTGCTGAACACATTCAGAGAAGAGCAAGGTCAGCAGGCATGCAGCCACAGGAAGGAGATGAGGTGAGAGAGGCTTGGGGAACAAGGGGGAGATATGATAGGGCTTTGAGACCATGGAAGCTCCCTGGACAATCAGGAGCAGAGGGCGACACATTCACTTCGGTTTTGAAAAAACCCTGCCGGATGCTGGTGGGGAAATGACACAGAGGATTCGAGAATGAAGCAGCAGTGCAGGTGAGAGATGGCAGAGGTCAAGAGAAAGACTTCGTGAAGAGGAAAACTCAGCACAGAGATGGCTGGAAAAGGAAGACTCAGTGCTGAGGAGACTATCTTAAGTTTCAAAAGTAATAGGGAATGTTCGCAAAATATGCCCAAAACTATCCACTCTTTTATGAATATGCCGACTTCCCTGGGGCTTGTCGTTAAGAATGTACTGACTGCTCAGTAGTAGCTGCAACTATTAGGTGCAAGTTACTAGGAACTGTCCATGTAGGTGGCTTCATAGATGTTCTTCATGAATCACAAGTAGGGCATCGGTGAATCAGCCCAGGTCCCCTCTACTGAAGAAAGAATGTCAAATTACTCTCCTACTATGGAATAAAACCTTTTTATTATGAGAAAGAAAATGAAAGCTTGAAAAAGGTTAAGTCATAAGACTAATAGAAGCTATCCATTAGTGCAGTGTGTGCCCTTCAAGCATGTCGTATAGGTCCACTCGTTTAGTCAACATAAGAACCCTCACAGGCAAGTCCTAGGGCTGATGGTATTGTTGGTTTCTCTCCAGCTTTAGAGAGGAGAAAGCCCAGCCATGGAGAGGATAAATACTTTTTCAAGTTTCTACAGCTAGAAAGTGTCTGAAGTGGGATATACACAGTCTCCAGATTCCTGATACTGGCAGCATTTCCTCTAAGTATGTGCAGAGTGTCCCTAGTAGAATGCGATTCTGAAGAGTTTTGTCGTGTAGGCTGTGCTGTGTGGCCTGTCTTTAGTTGGGCTTTTCCTTCTTTCTTTTCTGTGATATTCCCATTCCCGATCCAGTTCTTTTTAAGCTCATTACCACTACCTTTTCTTAGAAAGACATTTTGGAGAATATAAATATGCGCTCATTATAAAATGGGTTCTGATGACCTTTTAGTATTTGTTGTGTTCGAACTGTAAGCAGCAGTTAAAGATGAAAGGAATTGGCATTGAGCCTTCTTAATTATTGTGCCTGTTTCAGACCTTTAATATACCGAGGGCTCTTGCTGACACATCTAAATGAGGTTTACAGAACCCGGAGCTGTGAATTCAGTGCTCATTAAGAGAGGACTGACAGGGTTGTGGAGTTTTACGTTTACCCTTTTAGAAAAGAAATCACCATAGATCTCAGATTTAGTGTTTTATTTTACCTATGGATTACCTGCTGATTTGGTGTACATTTCTAAAGGAAAGCCTAAAGTGAGATCACAGAAGCATGGCAAGAGAGAATGGAGGCTGCGCTTGGTCAAGCTTTCTGAATTCTGTAAGGCATAGCTGATACAAGTAGCATTAGAACTCAATGCACACTGTGAACCATGCTGTCCAAGTAGCATTAAGAAGCAGGGCTCATGGTTCTGTGAATTTTACCTGCACAGATGCTATGGCCATCTCTCTCCTGGTTGCAGGTCTTCAACTGGTCTTCTGACCTCCAGGCACTTCTCATTTGAACTTGCCTATTTATCACTGCCAAATTTGACTTCGAAAAGGGACAGTTCTGGCCATATAGTATTCTCCAAGTTTTGTTGCTGGTGCCCTGTTTTGCAGTGAATTCCATATGAACTCTCTTTCTAAAGATTATTTATCAGTATTCATGTAATGGTGTTAGAGATATTAAGTCAACCAGTTCAGGTCAAAAGACAAACAACAAATTAGTGTATTTGTAAGAAAGGTGGGAAAATAGCTTTCTCATTTCTTGTGTGGATACAACAGAGCATGGAGAAGAAGGAAGAGGTTTATGGCAAAACACATGTTGATAAAGGACTTGAGTTCTTATCTAAATGGAAAAAGACATAACAACTAAGCTAAATATGGTGGCAGATTCTTAACATATAAATCAAAAACACATGTACTAAAATATGAACCTTGGGCAATGACCAAGAGAACCAGAGAAAGATAAATGGGACTTAGATTCTGAAAGAAAAGCCATTCTGAAAGAATAACTTCCTAACCATGCTCAGTTTCTACCATTAACCTTCTTTTCAGTGAGTAGAATTATAGACAGATGTTGAAACTGTAAACTGTTGTCATTCTTGTATATAACTAATGTTTATGCTTACTCTGTAGTTCTTATTTCAATCTTCCTCAACTCATTCTTCTCTGGTTGACATGAAATTCTGAGTATGAATTCAGGTGTGGTTACAAATAGATATTGTGCCCTAGGTATATGAATGCAGAGTGGACAAAGAGATCAACATACCTTCTGCCTGATACTTCATCAGAGTTTATTTCTATGTGAGTGAACAAGGTGTCACAAATACATTCTCAATATCCTGTTTCTTTATTGTGTGGTTGATATTATTAAAGGATCTCATATCTCCATAGTTTTCTAGGGTCTCCCAACCCATAGACAATATTCTCACCTTCATACTTACTTCTAACAGTGACCAAGATAACTAGCAAATAGAAAAATGCTTTGGGAGAGTATTCAGTTAAAAGAAACAGTTATGAATGTGAATTTCTTTATTCTGACTTTCAAAAATCTTAGAAAGGTCAAGGTCATTTGGCAATTTGTTTGTTGAATGAACAATTAGTGTCTCATATGACATTCACTATGCTTGGTTCTAGGGAAACGTAGATGAATAACTCACTACTCCTAGTGACATATCTTTGTCTGGCTGAAAAGTGAAAAATTATTCTCTTGGGGATTTGGTTGATAAAGCTTCTGGTTCTGATGATTTTTCATCCTTTACAACAATATGGGACACTGAGCTTTGGATACATAAGAGTAAATAGTGCCAGTCTCTCCTACCATGCTCTTTTGAAAGTGACGGTAATTCTAACCTCAAGAAAGGCCATGTAATTTCATAACCCAAAAACTAAGGGAGAATAAATAATCTTTGCATGCTTTGTGATGTGAGTCGTTCTTGTTCTTTTTCTTCTTTGAATGAAACACTGTATTTACAGAACATTATGCTTATTATCACCATTATAAGTGCCTGGCTCTATCTCTTTATTATTTCATAGTCTATTAATGCCCTCTTAGATATAATGGATATTCTAACATCCGTTCACATTGCACAGTAATCTCTTTTGGTACATTACTAGACAATAACAACACATGCCTACTCAATGCACATTAATATCATCAGCTGCAATAATTTAGCTGGTACAAAAGGAAAAGCTACATGTTAATGCATAGCTTTTCCCTTCTTATCCTTTTCCGTGTCTTTGTGTTTCTGTGTCATAATAATAATGCCTAGAAAGAAAATTATCTCTCACCATTTAATACATCATACATTTTCCATAAAATTGATGCTGTCTTATTCATAGATGACCTGCTTCTTGGTGAGGATTTGTTAGCAAAGCAAGCCTTTGCTGAGATTTCCTTACATTTTGTTTGTGATGAAATCTGCTGTCAGCATGAGGACCTTTTATTTCAGTGAGTGTCTTGTCAACTCAAATGTTTTCTTTTTTATTCTTGAACAACTTTTCCTCACTTTCAAAATACAGAAAATACATTCTTCCCTCCCCAAGTAGCAATTATCATTTACCAAATGACAGAAAAGACTTCAATTAATTTCATAAATAAAATGTTATTCTAAAATACAGTCAGATAAAACTGAGTATTAATAGCAATGTGAAAAATTAAAAAATAAAACAACAAAATCCCAATCATTTGTAAGTTAAAAACAAAACAAAGCATAATATATTTTCCACATAACTATTTTTTCAAAGAGAAAAACAAAATTACAATTATGCATTGTACAAATAATACATATTAAGACTGCCAGAATGACTGTGTGAGGCTCTCAGTGGGCCCGTTTACCTTGAAAATAATTAAACAACAAGAACAAAAAACCTTTAAAATCGCTAGAAAATGTTTTAAGGACATGTAACAGAGACGTGTTTATTCAAGAAAACAAATTAAATCTCAGCATAGTGATTCTGCGGTATTTTGAGACTTCTTCTTCCCCCTCCTTTCCCTCCATGTTATGAAAGGCTAGTCTGAACTGTGGGCAGGAAGTTGAAAACTCTTCCTGATACACTCAGTTTAGGGCTGCAGTTTGATTTTGAGAAGCATAAGCCACCAGTACCACTCCTCTCCCCGTCCATACCGCATCTCCATGTGGTAGAATCTCAGGACTAGGGTCCCTTCTGCCATCCCATCCTTGCTGGTAGGACTGAAACTCTACCCTAGGCATAGTAAGTTGAGAATACTGAATTCTACCCCACACACCTTCAGTTTGCTCCTAAGTGAAATCCTAGAAGACCTGTAGCTAACATCCTTCCCTCTGCCAGAAACTTCTTCTATTGTAGAGGTGTTACTCTGTGAGAATCTGGTCATTGTCCCCATCCCATGGATGATACTAATGTTGAGGTTCTGCCCAGGAAATAGGCAGGTTATAAGGACTGAAAGTTCCATCATTCTTCCTGGGGAGACTGAGGAACAGAGTATGAGGGACTTCAGGCCTAAGGGTATTTCTTGAAAACAGTAGAGATTGTGATGGGAAGAGGGGTCTGGTGACAGTAAGTGAAGGGGCAGACAAGCCAGAATATTAAGGAAAGAACCAGAGAAAGAAGACCCCTCTAGGATACCACCACTCTCTTGGACCCAGAAGGCCATGAGCAGATGCTAGGCTGAGATCAGGAGCAGTAAAAATGGAATGTGGAACAGATTTGAAAACAAACTATAATTAGATCCACCAGAGAAGGATCTTGATCTTTATTGGCTCAAGGGACTTAGAGTCAACATCTTTCTGAGAAAAGAGCTACTCTGGCCCAGGAATGACTTCTAAGAAACATGTTTAAAAATAAACCACACGCATCCCTGAAGATCTGGAGGACGGTACATGCCCAACTGCTCTGTCCGGGGGGAACTGGAAGAAGAGATCACAATCCACTAGTCCCTGGCTAACTACTTGCCAAGATCATAAAGCCCCTGAACTGTGAATTCTCCAAGCTACATAAGCCTCCAGTGTTCTAAAGGATGGGAACTGAACTGGCTAAGGGAGATCAAGCAAAACCTAAGACCAGTAAGTGATTTTGTGTTGATTTAATGGAGAGTCCTAGGAAGCAAGGCTAAAATGACTAAAAAAAAAAAAAAAAAAAAAAGAGGAAAAAATAGTGAGCAGTGACCTTGGAGGCTACATACTGCAGGAGAAAGGGACTCATGGGATTATTACCAAATCACAAACTACATAAATAAGACTAACAACAGCAACACTGACCTGTCTAAGAAAGGGAGGATTAGTAGTAAGCGTATAGAGTTGATTATGAATATGTTCAAGGAACTAAAGGAAGCCATGTTTCCTCCCCATCCATGAGGTGCCTTTTTCCTCTTTGGTTGTGTCCTCTGCTGTGGAGAGACTTTTCAGTTTGACACAATTCTGCTCATTCCTTTTTACTTTCGTTATGTCTACTTTTACTGTTCTGCCCCCCAAATTATTGTTACCTAAACCTCTGTTGAGAAGCTCTTCCAGGGTTTTCTTCTAGCAGTTTTATGGTTTCACATCTTACCTTGAAGTCTTTAATCCAGGTGGAGTTTCCTTTTCTGTATGGTGTAGATGAGTCCAATTTCATTTCTTTGTATGCAAATATCCAGTTTTCAAAATGAATAACCTGACTTAAAAACAGGCAAAGGGCATTAATAGATATTTCTTAAGAACACAAATGAATGGCCAACAGGTATAAGAAAAAAAGTTTAGCATCACTAATCACCAGGGAATTGCAAATCAAAATCACAGGATATATCACCTCATACCCATTAGAATGGCTACTATGGAGGCCGGGGTTGGTAGAGTACATGCTTAGCATGCATGAGAGACCCAGGTTCAATCCTTAACACACGCACACACAAATAAAATGGGTGTTACCAAAAAAGACAAAAGGTAAGTTTTGCTGAAGATAAGAAAAAGAATCTTTTGCACACTGTTGAGAGGAATGCAAATTGGTGTAACCATTATGGGAAATAGTACAGAGATTTCTTAAAATATTAAAAATAGAGGTATCTTATGATCCACTTTTCCCACTTCTGAGCATATATATTCAAAGGAAATGAGATGAAGAACTCTAAGAGGTGTCTGTACTTCTGTTGTTCATTTGTAGCCTTATTTACTATAATCAAGATAAGGAAACAACTAAATGTTCATTGATGGATTAAAGAATAAATATGTGTGTGTGTATATATATACTTTTAAAAGTATATGTGTATACTTTTAAAGACTGAATAATATTAATTCATAAATGATATTATATTATTACATGTGAATTATATAAGAATATTATTTACCTTAATTAAGGAGATCCTGTTGCAATATGGGTAAATCTGAAAGACATCTAATAGGTAGGACTCAGAAAGACAAATACTACATGGTCTCACTTATATGCAGAATCAGAAATAAAGGAGTGGTTCCCAGGAGCTGGGGGTGGGGATGGATGGGGTGGAATGGGATGATATTCATCAAAGGGTGCAATGTTTCAGTTGTGCTAGGTGAGTCCTGGAAATCTAGGGTACACTAATGTGACTGCAGTTAACAATACTCTATTGTATACTTGAAATTTGTTAGAGGAGTAGATCTAAATGTTCTCGCCACACACACACACTAAGAATAACTATGCAAAGTGATGGATATGTTACTTAAGTTTATTTTGGTGATTATTTCAATATATATCATTGTTTATATTAAAAATCAAGTTGTACACCTTAAATATGTAATTTTTGTTTGTCAATTAAACTTCAAGCTGAAAAAATAAAATAAAAAATATAATAAGGCCTTAAACCACAAGATCACCTCAATAGATCAGAGAAAATATTTACTAAGTTCACACCCGTTCATGACACAATACTCAAAAGATTAGGAAAAAGAGAATTTCCTTAACAATATAAAAAATGTATGAAAATTCCACAACCAACTCTATTCCTAATGCTCAATATTTTCCCTAAGAAAATACAAGGACATTCGCTCTCTCTACTTCTATTCAACATTGTGCTGGAGGATCTAGCCTGTGCAACTAGCAAGAAAAAAAGTAGAGAACTCTGTTTCTCAGATGATATGTTTATTGTATACAAATACACAATGAACAGTACTGTAAATATAGCAATACACCCCAGATTGAGCAAAAATTTAACACACTCTTATCAAGAGCCTAGCTGGCTTATTTTATAGAAATTGACAAGCTAATTCTAAAATTGGTATGTAATTTCAATGAACCCAGAGTAGCTAAATAGTTTTGAAAAAGAAGAACAAAGTTGGATGATTTACACTTTTACATTCTAAAACTTACTACAAAGCTACATGAATCAAGATGATGTGGTTCCAGTACAAAGCTAGACGTACTGATCAAAGGAGTAGACAAAGAGTCTGGAAATAAACTCCTAGTCTAAGGTTGTTAGAGTCTGTAAACAAGTCAGGATGGCACCTGTTATTTTGCCAGAGAAATGTTAAAGTCTGTAAACAAGTCTGGATGGCACCTGGCCAAATGCCAGAGGGAGTGGTTTGTGAAGTAACAAAAGCAAGCCATTAAGTGTGGAGATTCCTTATTGGTTGACTGCTGTATCTATTTTATGCTAATTAGATAAGCTGTGTAAAATGTATAAATATCACTCAGATCCTACAATAAATGGGTCCTATTCCTGCTGCATCTACGTACACAAGTTATTCGTCACCCCCCGGTTATTTTGCCCAGCCAGCCAGGCTGCGGCATAAGGTCAATTGAAATCAATGAGGATCTCAAGAAAATTCAATGAAAAAAAAAATAACCTTTATAATAAATTGTCCTGTGATGACTGCATGTCCACATGCAAAAGAATAAATATTTGGACCTGTGCTTCACACCATACTAAAAGAACAGTCATAATGAATCAAAAGCCTAAATGTAAGAACTAAAAATATAAAATACAAGTAAATCTTTGTGAACTTAAAATGGCAATAGTTTCCTAGAGTAGATGCAATGTAGACAGGCTGGACTTCATAAGATTTGAAAACTTTTATACTTCAGAGCACCATCAAGAAACAAAACAGACATCCCACAGAATTGGCTATTTTTGCAAACTATCTCAGAAAGAACTTGTATTCTGGATATATAAAGAATTCTTACAATTGAATAATCAACAGACAAATAACTCAATCAAATGGGCAAATTATTTGAGTTGCTATTTCTTTGAAGAAGACACACAAATGGCCTCCGAGCACTTGAAAAAAATGCTCAACAACATTATCATTAGGGAACTGCAACTCAAAATTCCAATAAGATTCTACTTTACAAATACAAGAATGGCTCTAATAAAATAAAAAGCAAGTGTTATCAAGAATATGGAAAAATAGGAAACTTCAATATTATTGGTGAGAATGTAGAAGTCTGCAGATGGTTTTGAAAGCAGTCCAACAGTTCTTCAAAATGTTAAACAAAAAGTTATCATATGACCCAGCATTTCTACTCCTAGATATGTACCCAAGAAAAATGAAAACACAGCCATTCAAAACCTCATACATGAATGCTCATAGCAGCATTATTCATAATAGCCCAAAAGTGCAAGCAACCCAAATTGCATTCAGTTTATGAATGGATTATGAAAAGTTGACTTAACCTACAATGAGATGTTATTTAACTATAAAAGGAAGGAAATACTGATACATGCTATGCCATGGGTGAACCTCAAAAACATTGTGCTAAGTGAAAGAAGCCACACAAAAAGGCCACATATTGTATGACCACTTTCACAGAAAATATTCAGAACAGGCAAAGACCTAGAGGCAGAAAGTAGTTTAGCAGCATGAGGGTCCTGGGGCAGAGCACCTGGGGAGGGAGTAAAGAAGAGTAGCTGTTCTTGAGCACAGGGCTCCCTTTGAGATTATGAAAACATTCTAATGTTTGATTATGATGATGTTATACAACACTGTAAAATAATGAAAACTATTAATCGTCCACTTAAAGTGGGTGAATTATATGATATGCAAATTTATATTTTAATACTGGCATTTAAAAATGCCAACCATAGAAATGGTACATATATTCTGATTTCCACTATGTCATTGAGAATATTAATTAGAAAGGTGTATCACCACATAAACAAACAATTATCACTGGTTGTTCATGTCTTTGAGTGATTTTAACCTTTTTTTCATTTTTTCTGTTTTCCAAAGTTTGACAATACATACTACACTAAAATAACTTTTTCAGAGCTTTTATTTAAATAAGAGAAAAACAAAAAAAAATGACATTTTCCTTTTTTTTTAGCATACAGATGTTGTTGAATTTTATGCTCTCCCTTTTAATTTTACTAAATGTATAATGTGGTTCTGTTAAAAGTTTGTTTTTAGTTTTTTAAATTTGTTTTAATTAGTTATACATGACAGTACAATGACTTTGATATATCATACATTTGAATCAGATGGGATATAATCTCCCACTTTTCTGAGTGTACAGGTTGCAGTTTGTTACCTCTGGCTTAGGAGCAGAGACACTTGCCTTACTTGTGAGCCCAGGAAGTCATTCCTTGGCCTCTGCTCCCCACTCTCAGGCTTAGATGAAGGAGGAGATAACCAGGTTTTTATGAGTCTAAAAGGCAGCACCATTTAGCCTCCTTCCCAAACTGAACGAGGATTTGAATACATGGTCTCATGTGGGGCACTAAGCTTCAATTTGAGACAGCAGAATATGTGGGGTCAGTAGTGTTTTTCCTTTTTTATGTTTTTGTTTTTGAATGTTGGTAAAGAAAGTAAGCACCCACCTCCTGTGGTTAGGGCAAGGAAGGTAAAGCAGAAACATCCAGAAGCAGTGCTCTTTAATGCCTACTACCCTGAGGAAATGGCTCCGAGGGTCTGAAGTAAGACCCAGGAATAAGGGACTGGGGAGCTGGGAATCAGGAAGAAGTCCAGTTGGACCTGTGCTCAGAGGCCAAGCTGCTGTGTTCTTTGAAAGGCAATCAGAGACCTGGACAGCGAATCATCTTCCAGTACTTCCCTGCAGCAGCAATTAGACCTCAGGAAGCCCCCTTCCACCAGCAGTGTTGTTAGCGAAGTTAAATATGAAGGAGATGGAGAGGCAGAGTGGATGGGTAAGGAGAAGCAATGCAGAATGAATTGTTTAAAAGTCATATTGTGTGCATATATAAATATACCACAGGGAACTTCACTGTACAGTTGAAAGAGCTAATCTAATTTAAATGAATAGACGAACAAAAGGAGGTCTAGTATAGTAAAGAAAGGAATATGGGAGGGAGGAGGGAGGATGGGAAAGAAAAGAGGTGGGGAAAACGGGGTATCATGAACTCAAATTGAATTCCATGCATGTATGAGTTTGTCCAGATGAACCCCACTACTTTATATATCTATAAAAGTCAAATTTTTAAAAAGTAGGCTAACAGGACGTCAGTGCTTTCTCTCTTGATGAGGAAAATCCAACAATCTCTCCCACGCTGGAACAAATATAATGTAGAGCATGTTTTATTTTATTATTTTTTTGAAAATGCATGGGGTAGAGTTGCTCATTAGAGAGACAACAGGATATGCCAGCTAATGCTGTAGGAGGGACTTAGCCGTTTTGATCTGGGCTAATAAAATGGTGATTAAATTATATCTAATTTCTTTGGACAGTATTTCATTTCATTAAAAAAGTAAACAAATTGGATGTTACTCTGTTTTTTTCATTTTGCTATTAATATTTTTTTACTATGTATAGGTTCAGTTGGGAAGATGTAAACTGAAGCAGGAAAAATGATGATTATATTGTGCACTTAAATAAGCTATGTGCACCTCTTTTTCTTTCAAAAAGTAATTAGGCTAAATACAACGTGGTGTTGGATCAGTTTCTGAAACAGAAGAATAGCTTTATTGCAAAATCAGGTGAAATCCAAAGCCTGAAGTTTAGTTAATAATGATGTCTTGAGTTTGGTCTCTCAGGTTTGAGAAATGTATTATGAAAAAAATATTGGCAATAGGAGAAATTGGATGAAGGATGTATGGAAATTCTCTGTACTTTCTTTACAAATTTTCTGTTTTCGAAGTAATTCCAAGGTTAAAAAAAAAAAAAGATTCAAAAACTAATTCTGACTTACCTGTTATCCTCAACATGTTATTTTTTCCTAAAATCTCCAGCTTAGTCTTGTGAAAGTGTTTAGTGAAGATACAATTCATGTGAAATTTTAACAACATTAAAGATTCAAAATGATAACACATGTTTGGTGCACGTGTTCCGTTGGGCTGCCACTTACTCTAAGGAGCACTCAGGAAAGGTGATCCTTTCAGTTAACATAGTTAAATTTGTTACACACAATTAATTACCAATAAGTTGTATGTTTGCTACCTTAACACTTACGTGGGACCCATTTTTCAACTGGAAATTTCTTCTCATGTTCTTTCTTGTGTGCTTTTGACCAACGTTCACTTCACAGACATTTTACTTTAGTTTTTATTTTAGCAGAAAATGAAAGCAGCGGAAGAAAAAATATGTATGCAAAGCATTTTATCATGTACTCTTTGGCACTCTTTCCTAAACAATAACCCTATACTGCCATCAGGATGGAACTTTCAACCTTCATTCTTCCAGTTTATCTACTCGAGGGGTGAACAAATGCTTCATAAAACAACCCAATGGTGCAATTATCACGTTAGTATTAGAGGGACGCCAGAAAGTGCTAGGATTCTACATTAGATACAACATTTTATTGTAACTATAAACTCTCAGTGGCCTTTAGGTATTTGCTGCAGTGTTAGTAATGATTCATACTTAGAATCTGACAAGAAATGGAAGGATGCCTTCTACTCACATTTGATAAAACCCATAGAAGGAGGTAAGTTTAGGGTAAATTGTGTGAAAGATAATGGTCCATCAAACATCCAGAGCCACACTTCAGTGATGTACTGGCAATTGAACAGTTTTCATGGCAAAATATGATGTTCCAAGTTAAAAATTACTATCTATGATTTTCAAAGAACATAGTGATGCCCCCAAGCAGCCTTCTCAATAGGTGAGAATGTGCAGCAGGCCTCTGTTCCATCTTGCTATTTGTGTATTCCTAGTCTGGTCTAAATTATGAAATTCTTATTTTAAATTAATTTTACCTTTCTCCATAGTTTATACCCACAGATATTTTTCTTTACTTTTGACAACTCAGAAAATACGGAGGATTGTTTTGTGCAAAAATTAAAGGGACATTAATCTCAGTGCCTTAATTCAATGTACTATTTTACAGAGTCCTCTTCATAATTTCTCGAGATATTTTAAAAAATGTTAACATCACTATAAACCTATAAACCTATGGGGCATTTTTCATTTTTTTCACTAAGCATTAGATAATTAAAATTTTGTTTTCCCACAGATTTTATAATTATAATTATAATGAATAAATAATATTGCATTAAGCAAGTTACTGTGCAAGCACTGATTGAACTGTTCATCTGTTGAACAACATTTCAATTTACTTCAACATTTCTTCATTGTAGATAACACTGCAGTTGGCATCTTTGTGCAACTATCTTTTTTTTTGTATAATTACTTTCTTAATATAAATTTCCCAGAGGTGAGAGCATTACTATAAAACAGTAGCTATGTTATAATTATTGAGGTACACTTTCATATTGTTTTGTAACATTTTGTCATTTTGCTATGCCGCTGACACACACATTTTAATGAAACTTGCCACATATCTTCATAGAACTCATCTTTACATTATAGCCCCCCAAATTGCCATTGGCATAGAGAAGTTGAAGACATCACTTATGTTTTTGCTATAGAAAACAGTATCTGCTATTTTACTTCATTTTTCTTTTAAAGATGGAATATATCTGCCTGAGATATGAACTACTCTTTGCTTTTCTAGATTTAAAAAATTGTACTACTACCAGATTAATCATTTAACACTAATATGTAATAATAGTAAATTTTGCTACTCAGCTTTATATTAGTTGATATAGCTTCTCTCTTTTTTGTGTCTAGGTAAAATACAAACTAATTCTAATGTTTGTAGTACTCAAAGTTAGATATTGTTTTATTTATGTGTTCTTTTACTTAAAAAAAAGTGATATCTAAAGGGTTTTTCGGCCAATGTGGTTTTTAGAGCTGCATAGTGACATGTGAACAATAAACACTGTGACATAATTAGTTGTAAGGAATCATTTCAATTAAAGTATATTATAATCATAAACATCGAAGACTACTCTTCTTAGTATCAGTGATCCAATTATAGAAACTGAGTGTTGAATTATTCTGATCCTTGAAATTATAATGGTTAGACTTGCCTCTATTATTATTAGATAATAATACAATGATGCTGATTAATGAGTTCTGAATATGGCAATGATTCAAGAAAAAAATGACAAGAACAAGTAAATAAAAGGATCTGTTTTAGTTAGAGTAATATGATTGTTCACATACTCTCAAAGTGTTCTTCTTTCTTTTAGCTGACTTCTATCTCAACATTTCTATATTAATTGGAATGACCTTATTCACTGAGAAAATAATATGTGCGGAGGAGGGTGGATTCTGCTCTCACTCTGCTTGTCAAGCTGTGCATTGTCCAGAATATCACCAAACAATCTCTGTATGTATCAACTTGACAACTTAAAGTTCTATAACCATATGATGAGAGATAAGTGTTACTATGAAATAAGTTATAAAAAATTAGAAATGGGGGAAGGCCCACTGTTTCCATGGGGGACACACAAATTTAGTACAAATGATCTTCTCTATTGAGTGATTTTGAAGGTTTGTTCGAGCATAACTTGGCCACTACCTGAGTTCTCAGATGAGTGTTCTATTATCCTCATAAGGTCACTTATGAAATCACTAATTGTCTTCATTTGGCTAATTTTTCAGTGAAAGGAAAACCATTCACGTTAACTCTTAGGGGTTTCTCTTGAACTTTTATGCAGTGGTGAAGACATAACAATCAGCCTTTTCTCTGAAAAATTGAGCCAATGTTTGCCTTCAAATAAATGAGAGCTCACCAAGAGTGGTGGCACATGCCTGTGATCCCAGTGGTTCAGGAAGGTGAGGCAGGGGGATTGAGAGTTCAAAGCCAGCCTCATCAAAAGCAAGGCGCTAAGAAACTCAGTGAGACCCTGTCTCTAAATAAAATACAAAATAGGGCTGGGGAGGTGACTCAGTGGTTGAGTGTCCCTGAGTTCAATGCCCCCCCACCAGCCAAAAAAAATTAATGAGAGCTCAAACAAGTTCACCTGGGTTGAATTATTTTTGTAGATTTGGGGTGCATCAGAGTTGTCCTCGCTGACTTTATTTCCCTTCACACGTTCTAGGGCTGTTGTTTTATCTGGAGGTTCTCCAGTCATCTCCTGCTCCTTCTCCTTTTTACTTCACAAGCTATTCCCCAATCCTATATTGGTGTCCAAGTTATGGAAGACCTGAACCAATGAGCCATATATTGAATGTTTACTGTATGTCAAGGAATGAATCTGATATATTATCACATTTTCTTTCCTCAGAGCAAGCCCATATGCTAAGTTTCTATTAAGTATACTTTTTGACAAGGAAATTAACACCTTGATTGGCTAAGCAACTAGATCAAAGTCACAAGGCTAGGAAGATAGAGATAAAATGTGTAGCCTCCCAAATTTATGCCAGTTGTCACAAAATTCAGCTGTAGAACTAGGAAAATTGATACAAGAGGCATAACCATGAAAGAAATAATAATTGTCATGATAAATGAGAGAAGACCTTATACAATATGTAACTTTATATGAAGGGGAGGATTTTTCTGGGTAGTGAAGTAGACGAAGGGATTTGACAAGCACCATGGTATCAAAAAATAACAAAGATTAATGGACCAATTAAAATAATGGGCAAAGGATCTGAATAAACATTTTTCCAATGAAGATATACAAATGGCAGTAAGCACATGAGCAGAAGCTCAATATCATTAGTCATTACTGAAACTCAAAATACCAGTGAGATTCTACTTCATTCCAATCATAATGGCTAAAATGAAAGCACTAAGGATATGTTGCTGATAGGAATGGAAAATGATGCAGCCACTTTTGAATAGAGTTTGGCAGTTACTCAAAAGTTTAACCTAAAAAAAAAGTTAGCATAAAACCCAGCAATTCCACTCCTAGTTTATGCCCCATGAGTATTAAAAACATATGTCCACACAAAAAACTTGTATATGAATGTTCACAGTAGCATTGTTGATAATAGATAAAAAGTACAAATGTGCAAGTCATGTTACTTGATAAATGAATAACAAAATATGCAATATCTATATAATGAAATGTTATTCAGTCACAAAGGAATGAAATACTGATATATGTTCTGATATGGATGAACCTTGAAAACACGATGCATTGTATAATAAAATCTAGAAGAGGCAAACCCACAGAGACTGAAAATTGATTAGTGGTTGCTAGAGACCAGGGGAAGGAGGAATAGGGAGTAACTACTAACAAGTACTTTTCTTTTTTAGAGTGATGAAAACATTCTAGAATTAGATCATGGTAATGATTGCATGACTTTGACAAAATAAACTCAACAGGTTAGAGAAAAAGTTTAAATACAGTTAAAATTCCCACACTCTCTTTTTCTCCCTGTTCACAGAGACACCACTGTACTATATGAAAAGAAATGATTTCAAGTTCTCAATAAAAATGAATGTTACCGGCAACTAAAAATCAATATGATAGAGTCTGGGTTGCAGGATATACAGTAAAAAACAGAAAGAAGGTGGCGAAAACCAACATGCAAAGAAATTAATTTTCCTATGGAATGTGAACTGTACTCTGAGGAAATGGTCAGCCCTCCCCAGCTGTTGCACAGCAGAGTGAATCGTGCTTCAGAACTGAAGATCCAGGAGTGGGACTGTGGGCAGATGTTACCGGGTTATTTGTTAGCCTACTTGCAGGAAGGCCTTCAAGGTCTGTGGTGATGGTTCAGAGGGGGATGAGACCCCAAGTGGTGTCACTGGAACTGGAGCTGGAGGATGGTTGGAGTTACTTTTGCAGTTGATTCCACAGGGATTGGAGATGAGAAGTGGGTGGGTGGGGGCAAGAGAAAGCAGGGTTGAGCTTCTTCCATCTTCTGCCTAGATACCTTGATAGTTCTCAGAGCTTTGTTCATTTATATTGAGAATATAAATAATTAGCAATGAAAGTTGGAGATAAATATTTATTTGAGTAATTTAACTTAGAGTTACTGGCAAGACTTTTGGGTAAAATTATCTTTTTAGAATTTAGAACTATGAATCCAGGACACGGAAGAAAGATGTTGAGCAAGTCTCTGAAATCAACTGGTATTTTTTCCTCCCTGAAATTATTTTTACTCCTACCCTTCTACCTGCCCTGGGTGCCAAGAGTACTTTCACATGCCCTATTTCCAGGCTTTTCTAAAAAATTGCAAAATGAAAGCAAGTCATCATTGTTGTGTAGCCTTGAGTTTCAAAATAGAAGTTTGGATCTAGGGAAGAAGCAATTGCGTTAGGAGAAAATTATTTTTTGTGTGTTATAAGATCTTGGGCATTTCATAGTCTAAGCCAAAAAAAAAAAAAAAAAGAAAAGAAAAGAAAGAAAAAAACCCAACAACAACAGATTGTGAGAAAAAATGCAAACACACTCATTTAATCAAAAGACAATGTGGAGAAGAGTTGCTAACCAATGATGGCAGTAATTAGAGTATTTAAATAAAGCATAGCCCCTTCAGCTTTCTCAAGCCTCCTACCCCTCATTTCTGTAAAATGGAATCTTGATAGTGAGGGGTTGGTGGTGATTGAAGAGAGGGGTGGGTGAGTCAGATTCATGTAAATTTTTCCTATATGAGGTCAGCAAAGCCTGGTCAGAATTCCTACCGACCAGAATAATCAGACAGCTGAAATAAAGACTACAGGTATTGTTGTTGTTGTTTTTAATAGCCAGCCATTTAAGAGACCCCATGAATTTTCCATGTGCACCAAAGAGCATCTGGGTATTTCTAGGTCATTGGTTTAGAGAACATGCCTGTTTTCTCATCTGTAAAATGGAGAACCAAAGTGAAAATTAAATAAGTAGAAGCATGTAGAATACTTAGAATTTGGAATAGTGCCTAGTACACAGTAAGTGTTTAATACTCTTATCATTATTATTATTAGTGTAGCTTTGGGGAAGAATGGCTTGAAACCTACCCTGGCTTCACCTACTGTGGGCATTGCAAATATCCTGGTAGGAAGCATTATTGAAAAGAGTCTAAGCTGACACCAAACCTGTGTATTAATTATGCCTGTGTATATTTTCATGGGAAGTGTTTGTGCATATGCATTTATAGCTCATTTCAAAAAGCATATGCACTGTGCTTCAAAGAATATGCCATTCTTGGCTAAGACTATTATTGAAAGCCCCGAGTTACAAAGTCCATTTACACAATCTTATTCAACTGATATCCTAGTAGAAAATGCAAAAAGAGACTTAATTGGACTTCATTTAATTGATCCTGCAGTTGGTTGGAGAATAATGCTAATTCACTCTGCTTAGGCAATAGCTTCCCCTTTTCAGAGTAGAGGTCTGACTGTTGCCTTCTGGCCCAGCATCAACTCTTCCCTGTGAATAATGCCATATTCCCACTAAATGTCTATCCAAATATACTACATAAAATCTCTTGGCTGTAGGGGCACTTCAAGTTCAAACACCTAATGTGTTGCCCTCAAAGTACCCTAATATATATTGGTTTGTGTTATGCTCATAAATGAGAAAGAGAAGAGCCATTTGCAAAGATAAGGTGTTATAAATGCACAACAGGTTGAAGAGGAGAATAATGCAGAGTCCACTATTTGCAACAGGTTGATGGCCAGCAGCATAGTTCTCCAGATCACTGTGTGACATCATCTGGCAAGTTGATGACGTTCACTTAATGTAAATTGTTGTTTCAGGTCATGCTACATGAATAAAATAAAAGAAAATGAACTCTCCTCATTCAAGGGCTTTCCACTTCTTATCCTCCCCCACAATTCTTGAAATTTTTCTTGTTCTTCCGAGTTCTGGAAATAAGAAGAGAGTAATTGGCTTTATAGCCAATTTCATGCTTATTTTTTAGGCTTCTAACGATACTAACAAAGAAGCAGAATCCAAGGAAGGAGAACCAAGGAGAAGAAAGACAGAACACAGCTAATTAGTCAATATAAGGTAGGACATTGGCTGTAGAGTCAAGTAACATAGTGCATCTTCCTATATAATTGACTTTTGACTTTTTTGCACCAGCTTTATTATTAGTTTTTTGAATATTTTTAGAGAAGTCCTGGGTTCACAGCAAAATTGAATAGGAAGTACAGAAAGTTCATTGTATCTCCTGTTACCACACAAGCACACCCTCCTTGATAGAATGGCACCTTTTCACTGTTATTTTAAAAAGCTGAGTCTAGGTCAGAGAAACATGTTTAATGCAGTTATTTAAAAGAAAATTGTATTTCATGCCCTACATCATGCAGCTCAAGCACTTGATATACATCTTTGCTTAGAGATCCTGAATCACATAAAGATAACATTATGAGTTCCAGAAATGAGACCCAACTGAAAAGTGTCTAATGTCCATTGCTTCTCTATAGGTTCATTATTGTCTCATTTTCTAATTCTTGCAATGTTATTTTAATACAGTTAAATATGAGAACCTTAATTTCCATAGTTATCACTTTCCATGGAATTTCTCAATACATTTTCTACTCTTGTTTTCAACTATTTAAAAAGTAACAGGAGCACTTGGTTTCATTTGTACATTTTGTGACATATTCATTATTATGTGTGTATGTTTTCAGAAGGTTTTTAAAACTGTTTATGTAGACATTTTATATGTATATCTTTACATTTAAGAATAATGTATAAATATAAATTTCAATAAAACACACACACACAATTTTTTCCAGAGTACCAGACTATATATAAATGACTCTTTTCCAATCCTAGTTAAACATATTTTTAAGAAAATTTGTTGCTTGTTGTCCTACTTCTTGGCCAACTGAATCTGAAATCTGTTGATGAGACCTGGGCACCAATATGATTCTAATATGTAGACAAGTTTGGAAACTACTGATGTAAATGTTGTGCTCAGATAGCTATTTCTTTCATTAAAATGAAAGTTGCCACCAGGTTGAAATTCAGGAGACTTAGAAAAGAAATCCATAGAGAATAGCCCTTGGCTGTGAGAATTATTCTGGATTTTAAGCATTCTTTATTGGGAGTTTATGTCTTCCTTCTGACTCCTAGGGCCTGTCAAATTTTATGTGTTTTATCCTGTAATCCAGGGATCTGATCCTGGCCAAATACCTCAAATTTTCTTCTAAAGTACACATATGCTTTTTTCCAGCTTACAAATGCCTTATTGATAGATCTTGATTTCCCCCACATTGCCTGACATTTCTACTCCTTCATCCTGAACTGACACTATTACTGAAGGTCAGTCTACTTTTCTTTGTGGCTAAGTGAATATATATAATTATGTACAGTTATATGTATATGTGTGTGTGTGTGTGTGTATATATATATATATATATATATATATATATATATATATATATATATATATATATAAAGAGAGAGAGAGAGAGAGAGAGAGAGAGAGAGAGAGAAAGTCAGTGTCCCAAATTGCCCCGACCAGGGTCCTCTCCATTGGCAACTCACCCCGTAAATGATACATGTTCAGGCAATGAGGGCCTCATATATTACACCAATTTATACTTTCTTCAAACATCTTCAAAATTACTTTGCTATATTCCACGACCTTATTTTCTTTTAAACAAGCACAATGTATTAATCAGGGCCCTCTGTTGTACAGAATTCCACCTGGAGCTGTCATTCAGCCTCTATCAACTGAAAATACTCGAGAGCCTTCTCTTGTATCTTTCCCTTTCCCCCCAACAATTTTATACATAATCCAAGGGTAATTCTACAGCACTTTTAAAAAATAACTGAATGTATCCCTGATCAGGAAGTAGCAATCACAGAATAATAAGTGTAATCACATCAAGGAGGGCTTTGTTGTTCTGTCGGAGGAGTACGCCTATTGGAATCTGCACCTGCTCTAAATCTGGAAATGCTTTCAGGTTGTCAAATATCAACTGTCAATGACTTCCAATAAAACTGTACTGCAAACAGAATTAATGTATTTCCCTTGAAAAGCTATCTCAATTAGTTTGTCCATAGTTGTCCTTAATTGTTTTATAGTGGGGAGGGGGGCATACACTATATCACAGAAAGAGGAAAACGAGGATTCATTTGCTTTGTTTTCCAATCTGAAGTACAAATTGGTGAACGGGTGCAGGGACACAAGTGTTTAAAAGAATAACCTGCATATATTTTTCTTTTTGAATTATTTAATCTCAAGAAGTTAAAATTGTTGAAATTTAGAATCCTCATAGAATCTGAAATACCAAACTAAGAATGGTTGAATATTAGCCTGAGAGCTTTCGTTTGGCATTGTTAGAGAATTCTTAAATCCTATAATTCAAGGTTATCTCTAGAGAGTAGCTTGCTTTATTGTTCTAAAGTTGCTATCCTTCATGTCAAAACATAAGGCATATTTCCTATGAAAACGTGATAAAATAACTTCCATTCTATTCTATGCAAGGAATACTATTAAATTGTTTTTCAATGTGTCTCTAAATCCCATTTAATCAGTGGTCAATGGGACGTTACTTTTTAATCTGAAAACATATAACTCTTTTATAAGTCTCATTCATCTGAAATGTATTCACATTGGTTTTTAGTTTAAAAAGTGAGATTTAAAAAATTTTAAATGGCTATCAGATAAGCAAGGTGGTGAATGAGGCAACATTATAGGAATTTTGGAGAAAAGACCTGCTCACTGTCTAATTTTTTTCATGCTCTGACTCATCCTCTTCTCCCTCATTGTGCCCACTCACATCTTCCTTGACAAAAGCCACGATTCAGATTAATGGGAACTCTCCATAGAGGAGACACACAGAGCTGAATGAGAACGGGTTGATGATGAGCAATCAGAAATCCTGCATAATTAAATGACAGTTTGCTAGCTTCAGCTGAGAGCATCTAAAATGATTTTAATGGACATTAAAGGTCCTTGATGAGATCCTAGTCAGCTGTGACAGTACCCTTAAAGGAAGTCTGTGGTATCTGCAGAAACACCAGTGCAGAGATGAGAATGAGTAGCCCGTCTGACCATTTTTGTTAGAAGTCTGTTGGAACGTTCCCTTTAGGTGGCAAATCTGTGGTTTAGACAGGGCTTGCCTGCCTCATAATGGCCTCTGTTTCCTAGGTTGATTTTCTGAGATTAAGAGATTAGAATCAGCTTTTATCATAGCCATGTGAATCAGTAATTATTATTTTTTTTGGTTGCTTACAATAAGCCATTCATTGTTCTGAGGCCTAGGGTGTATGGCACAAATAGAAACATTGCTACTTACAAATATTTCCTATTATATTGGTAATAAATACCATTAAATAAACAATAATACGTTATGTGAAATTTTGGAAGAGGAATTTGTTCCCTTCCTGTGTAAACTTGAATATGTCACATTCATTTAAAGCAGAGGAGTGTACTGACTGATATTAATGGGCTTCTGACATTGTCCATCTGTCTTGTTATTTGTTTTTCTGTCCTTTAATTATAAAAATGTGTGTACCAAAAAAAGTGTGTACTCCTTAAAATTATCTTTTATTTATTTATCATTCTAATTATTACATTTTAATAAGTAATCATTATGATAAAATCTAGGAAGATAGGAGTGTTTGAAGTATGAAGCCCCTGTCAAAATATATATGTATTCATATATATATAGATGTAGTTTAAGAAAATCAGGATAAAACTATACTTTTACTCTGAACTTCACTGTTTCATTTTAAAAACATCTTTAAAGGGTAATGAATTCATATTTATCTCATTAATTTTTAAAAATATTTTGCTTTAGTTGCAGTTGGACACAATACCTTTATTTTATTTTTATGTGATTCTGAGGATGGAACCCAGCGCCCCGAACGTGCTAGGAGAGTGCTCGACTGCTGAGCCATAACCCCATTATTTTTAAATGGCTGCGTAGTAATTCATTTTATGGCTATACTACTTTGTATTAGTTTTCTACCCTCTTGATAGACATTGGACTACTCTAATTTTCAATAATATCAATATCATTTTTTTAGACTCTGGGATTTCTATGGAACATGAGGGGTTGGTGGCTAGATATAAATGTATTTAAATCTAGAGATATTCCCTACTTACCCAACAAAATTTTTATGCCAACTTGTGTCTCCCAGTCATATTTGAAAATACCTGTTCCCCGCCCCCCCGGAATATTGACTCTTCAAGGGCAGAGACTTATCTGTATTTTTTTTTTTTTTTTTTTTTTTTTGTAGCTGAGTAGTTTTCTCGGCTTTATTTATTTATTTATTTATTTATTTTTGACATATCATACATTTGAATTACATGGGATACAATATCTCATTTTTCTGAGTATATAGGTTGCAGAATCACATTGGTCATGCAGTCACATATATTCACACAGTAATAATAATGTATCACTTATCACTCTTTTTGGTCATGCCACTTAGTCTCCTTGAGTCCCTTTCGTCTTGAGTATCAATTCCCTCTCAGCTCCCTGACCCAAGAGATTGCCTTTGCTTTCTGCACTCCCCATACTTTGTTTCTCACACTCGTTTCCTCTTTCTCATCTCTTGCTTTTGCTTGGAAAGTTATTTCCCTCCTTTTTTGCTTGGTTAATTTCTGTTCATCTCTTAGAATCTGATCAAATGTTAATTTTTCAAAGAAATTTCTCTTGCCCTGACTAGGTTCCAATACTATTAGTTCCAATAATATTAGCTCTTATAGGAGCTCTTGTAATTATAGATCTTATAATCTCTTTATGGGAGTTTTCACTCTTTTCAGTGTATATTTTGTTGTGCAATTATCTTTTAAACGTCTGTCCTCTCTGCCAGCATGGAGCTCTGTGAGGGCAGGAAGCGAATCTGTCCTGTTGACCAGAAACCCCCAGCCCTCAGCAAACCACCTCATATACAGTAGATGCTCTAAAAATATCTGTTGGATAAATTCCTGTGTTACTAGTGCCTGACAAAACACCTGGACACAATGAGCATCAATAAATCATTCTTGAGTAAAATAATTTTCACGTTTCTTTTAAATACTAGCTATAGTCTTTTTAAAAAATTCATACTGAAAAAAATCGTATGTCACATTAGATTGGGTAGAGAGAAGTGATGGGAGGGGAGGGGAGAGAAAGGGGGGAATGGAAGGATAGTAGAATGTAATAGACATTATTATTGCTGTGGGTATATATATATGACTGCATGACCAATGTGATTCTGCAACCTGTACACTCAGAAAAATGAGAAATTATACCCCATCTGATTCAAATGTTTGATAGGTCAAGATCATTGTATTGTTATGTGTAACTAATTAAAACAAATTAAAAACAAATTAAAAAATTTTATACTGCCAAGTTATAAGATAGGAACTCTTTCCTCTTCGTTGATTAATCTTCAGTGGCAACAACAGAGCCAAGAATAGTAGGTACCCAATAGCCATCCGTGGAGGTATTGGCCTGTCCAGAGAACCTGCCAAGTTACAAGTATCAGACTGTTAGAAAAACGTCCTCATTTTCTTCCAACCTCATCAGTTTTGATCCAAATCTGTGTTCCTTGTTCATGTCTTCCCTTAGGATGAACAGAACCCATCCAGATGTTAGCCCCAGGTGAGCCCAGGCCTGTCTAATCCTGGGAGACATTATAGCAGAGTGTGGGTGGATGTGCCCAGGGGTGGCTAGTGCCAGATGTTACAGACAGCACCACTAGAGTTAAACACGGATCCACCCTGAGTCACTTGTAACACCTTGGACCATCTATTTAACCTCAATGAGCTAACAAGAGTGCCTGCCTCATATAGTTAGTGTGAGGATTAATAGAGGTAATATATGTAAAGCACTTAGAGTAGTGCCTGACACATAGTAAGTGCTTGATAGATGTTGTTATTATTATATTAGTCTGGGCTCCCAGCTGAAGTTATGTGTCTGTCTCCCTCCCTTGAAGTTAACAAGGAATCTGCACATATAAAGATGGTATGGAGGTAGATTTGGCTTGTTTGCAAATTACTGCCCAGAAATTATTTTTCCAAAGCCCTTTTATATAAAAGCCATATAGTTCTAATTTTTTCTTTTTTTTCTGCAAACGCCTGTGATAGGAGTGGGTATTATCTTATTTCATTGAGAAGTCAGAGGCATTGGAAGGTTAAATGATTTGTTCAAGGACATAACAAATGAATGGTGACTGGGAGATAGAAATTATATGACTTCTAGTCCACTGCTCCAGACCAGGCTCATTCTATTTAGATGTTATGTTCATACTTAATATTATAGATCCAAACGACCTGGACTCATCACCCATTTCCTGTACCGCAGCAGTATGCAGATGGTGAACGTAAAAGGAAGGTTACAAGTCAAACGTTGTATCATAGACAGAAAGACTATAAAATTGAATCATGATCCTTTATATTATTCTACTTTTATTTGAGGCCTATTCTTTCTCTTTACTCACATGAAAATACTATTTATTTGCTTCGTGGAGAAGGCATACCCTAGTCTGAAAATTATTTCTGTCAATTGCAAAATAAAGTTATCAACTACATAAAATAATAAAAGATCACCTTGGCAACTTCAAAAATAATAAAGTATGCTATTAGAAGAGGTAAATTTTTACACTAGCAGCAATTTATAATAAAACATTAAATCCATATTTATTGCACAAAAAATAAATTGGACCACATTTATACCCACTACTTTATAGCCACATACTATATTATAGGAGAAAGCTGTAATATATAATGAAAATACACAAATAGAGAAATATTTCCCAGAGCTGTTTTAGTGACTGAGACTAAGGCAAACTTCTTTTGTTAAGATTACATATTGGTATTTCACGAATTGAAACTTGGAGTACAGGTTTGGGTTTCATCCCCTGTGGAGGGGAATTAATCCACATAGGTGTGGGAAGAAGGGGCAGGTCACCATCTGGCTGTGGGACCAGATGCAAGACTTGGCAAAGGTGGGACTTCCAAGAATACTGGGAAGGGAGATGATCCCAGTATCACCATGTGCTGTGAGGTCCAGCAGATGAGCAGCATAGGAGTAGGGTGCCTGTACCCACCCAGAGGAAGAAAATAGTCTGGTTGCCTGCATCAGCCCCAGGAAGGCCACAGGGGCTCAGAGGTGCCTGGTGGCAGATGTGCAGGCAGAGACCAGAGCAGAGGGACACTGAGGCCGAAAGCCAAGGCAACAGAGGTAGGAGTTGGAGGGCACAGCCAGTGACCTCAAGGATTGGTAAGTGTGTCAGGCACAACTTTCAGGTTTCTCTCTATTCTGGAAGGGGAAGAAGACATAGTAAAGGAACAAAATTGAGTTTAATTCTTTAAAAAAGATGCCCCAGGCTAGTAAACCTTGGGCACAGTCATGTGAAAGAAAACACAGTACTTCTGTTAATAAGAAAAATACCACACTGCTCTGTGACTTATTAAACACTTATTCTATGCCTTCTTCTTCTTCTCATGCCACCCTTACAAAAACCCTGCTGGGAGACAAAGATTGTACCCATGGTCTAATTGTGGAACCTAAGTTCCAAAAACATTCAGTGAATCCCAAAGCCACCAGTGGAGGGGTTAAAATTACAGTGGAACTTGTGAAGTTTCAACCTGGCTCTGCTGTCTCTGCCACTTAGGAGACCAGTTGTCTCCAGAGTTGACAACATAGGTCTGAGGATTAAAGCGATACCACTAATTTGAAAGGCATATTTTCTAGAATATAGACTGCTGATTTGTCTTAAGTATTTCTTTTCACTGAGAGTGCAAGTGCTGCCTTGTTTCTACCTTTTTTTTTTCCCCTTCCAGAGTTGGAAACTGAGTGGCATATTTCTTTGCTGCCAGTTAAGAAACATTTTATAGCAAGTACAATAAGACCCAATGCATGCTGACTTACACAGAAAATAGGCTTGTTTGTTCAGGTAATGGAATAGTCCTGGAGTTTCAGGGATGGTTTTATTGGGAAAGTTCAGTTGCTCTGCCTGAGCCTACTTTCTGCACAACCCCTGGGTCCTGAGTCTTCCCAAGAGTGTGCTACCCTTTGGTGGCAGAGAAGGGGGAGCAGCTCCAGGCCTCACTTTGTGCTCAGGAGACACTTTAGTTTCTTTGACCCCTCACCCCAGCAAGTGTATTGAGACTCACTGTGGTTGGATAGGTGAAGGTCATCAGAGGGCCTCTTGTGATGTACTGGTTGGTCTAGCATTGGGCAAGGTGGACCCTCCCTGCACCTAGAGCAGGTCTCCTGGGGCCGCGAGCAGGATGGTGAGCATCTGTGTGCTCAGCAGCTAAGCATCACACGTCCCTTTGGAGTGATTATCATGGGAGCCCTATGGTAAAAACCTCAACTGAAAGGCACCCTAGGTGTTTCCCTTGGGCTCTGTGTGCACACCCGGGAGGCTGCCTCTAATATTGTTATCAAGGTGCAGGGATGAGTTACTGAAGGTCGAGGCACACAGAAGACTTCATTCTTTAACATTTTTTTTTTCATGAGAAATAATGTAAAATATAGACATGATAAATAAACCACACAGCCTGAGGAAATTATAATGAAAATAAGAGTCTCCCTCTCCTTCATCATCACTTCCTGTTTTCTACATCATTATCCCTCTTCCTCAAGGGAACCACTGTAATAGATTTTCTGTGGAATTCCAGAAACAATAAATGCATACATCAATGTGTGTTTTCCCTCCATATTTTCATAATAGAGAAAAAATCCCCAACTCATTTGGAGAGCTAGTACAATTCTTAGAACAGAAGAGATTATACAAAAGAGAAAGCTAAGATCAACTTAAAATGAATCAAAATATAAGACCTGAAACCACATACTCATCAAGGATTTGGGGAAAAGGAATAACTGTAAGAGTTTACATTCTAAGTACTACATTCTAAGTTTACATTCTAAATACTAATATCATTTAAAATCATATAGTATAAACAATTAAATTTGTGTTAGCTTTTGCAAAATTCTGTCCTTGGTATTATTATTATGTTTCTTCCAATAGCTTACTTATGTTCTCAAATAGTGATACATGTTGACTTAAAGTTTGTTTGGTATTTCAATAGATTTTACTGAAATCGCATTTTAATAATTTTAGTGACCTATATTTAACATATAATAAGGTATATACACAGAGCAGTCTTTATCTTAGTATCTGCAATTGGCTGATCCCAACTGCTACAAACTGCTGCCAACTCCTACAAGTTATAGGTGGGTGGAAACGTCCTTTGGAGCCCATTCTTGTCTTGTCAATCTCCACTTATGTTATATAGCTATGTTTTAATGTTAAGACTCAAGTTCTCACAAAACTTCAGGGAATGCATCTTCAGAACCCAAGAAAAGTGTGCTTTATTTTAAGTGTTTTTTTTTTTTTCATTTGAAAAAGAAATCCAGAACAGGATATCATAGGACCTGAATGTTTATACAACAGAACCCCTATTTCTATCATGTGCCGCTATTTATGTACTATATATTCTGCCATCGATTGTTAATGAACTCTGTTGGTCCTTGGTAACCAGGTGAATATTGCTGCCCGTCACATTTTCCTGGTAGGCACTTGGAGAAAATGAGCATGTGAACAGTAAGCTACACATGTTCTGCATCCAGATTCTGTCCAGTGGAGGGCCCAGCTTCCCCCATGAGAGGAGAGATGTAAGAACACGTTTTAACCACTGTTTTGAACCGAGCTGAACAAACCTGGGTTAGAAAAGCAACTATTCTAAGGTCTGCAGAGGATACAGAGATAAATATGATGCAGTTCTCTCTCTCAGAGTTGAAAATTAAGAGGCAGGTGGAATTCTAACTACAATGCAGTCAGAATATTACCATAAAGGGGAAGGGGGAAGAGATGAATTTAAGTTTTGATTTCAATTTTTGAGGTAGGCTGTGAAGTTTGGGTAAGGTTTTTTTTTTTTTCCCCAGGGAATTTATAAAGCATTTTATTTTGAAATAAAAAATTACAAAAAGGTCCAAACATAATATGGAGAGATGGTGTGTACTCATTGCCTGGCTTCTCCCGATGGTACCATCTTACATAACCATGGCACCTTATCAAAATCAGGAGATGGATGTTTGTGAAATACAATTAACTAGACTGCATACTTTTTTGAATAGCCTTCTAATATGCAGAAATTTTGAAGGTAAGGAGACAGGAATTCTAGGTTGAGAAAACAGCATTTGGTTGAGGGTAGGTCATAAAGGAATTTGTTTATTTAATAAATCTGCTGAGAAAGACTTAAAAATAGGACAGGCTTTTCACTTTACAAATAAACTAATGAAGACGAGAGAGATTAGATGTTTTGCTTTTTAAATTTTATTTCTTTGGTTAATAAAGTTTAGATATATTTTCATCATATACCTAAGCCCTGGTCTCTTATTTCTCCTCAAACTATTTTCTTTGATGCAACAAACACAAAATTATCCTTTTGTAATCTCTATGAAGAGCCCATTGTATGCATATTTTTCTTCTCTGAGTCTGGAGAGCCTCGTATAGTGCCTGGACACAGCAGATGCTCAATACACTTTTAGTGAACAAATGAACCAATGAGTTTCCTTTTTAGCTCCTAGAAACTGGAGAAGGGAAATATCAACAGAGGATAATAAGAGGATAAATTATATCCACAATTAGTCAACTGCAATGGAAATACATTATTAAAAGTCAATTTGCAGTTGTACAGAATGACAGCTGCAAGAAGGAAGCTGGGCAGAGAAACACATTTAATTTGAATTATGATGAATTAAAAATGTACACAGGTAATTACCCCTATTCCAGCTACGCTGTAGAGGAAATCTGTAAATAAAAGGTCTGAGTATCTGATGTGCAAAAGGGTATATTCTCATCTTCTGCACTTTGAACACATTTATCAGACATTGCTTCACTGGGATCATTATGGTTTTTAGCTTAATTCCAAGCTTAAAAACAGAATCATTACAGAATGCTGCTTTTCTTATCGAACAGTCTGTAAGATAGCTTGTTGCCAAATTAAGTTGTACTCAGCACTTGTTAACTTAATTAGCAACCTAATGGCTGAACCATAGCCTGACAGAATGCATGTTGCGTTGGTTGGGAATTGCAGTGAAACTAAAGACATTTCCAGAGAAGAACAATCCAGTGGATATTTACTTTCCCTTTTGGGGTAAAGGAAAACCTGATTGCCTGGAAAGATCTTCCACTTCCTATTGAAGATCGAATAGCTTTACCAACAGCTAGCCCCCCCCGCCCCAGGGCTATGAAACAAGGCTTTCTCAAAGGCTGTGTGCGAGAGACCTCCCCAAAGGCTGAAGGATATACTTCTGCCTCTATAAATAGCATACAAAGCCAACGAATTAATTAAAGGATGCAGAGAATGAACTCCATTTATCACCAAATGGCTCAAGTGATAAATAAATTTTTAAGAGCTTATTGAAAGCAGAACTCAAGAAGGCAATCACCAAGGCTTCAGCGTGATCTATTTGTGAATAACCTTATATTGGCATCAGTTTCAAGGCCTATCGATGGAGACAGACATGGACATTTTATGCGATAGAAGTTCTGCATAGCTTGACTCACCAACATAGCTTACACTGTTGGGTTGTCTTCAGAATTTGTTGATTATTCTCTGGTTCAGATATAACCCATTTGTTCTGATTCCCAGAAAACAGAGGGTCAAATCTGATACGCTGTCATGAAATGAGCACAAGGTTGACCCCAATGTCACCCTGACTTCTTAAAATGCAGCATTCTCTGCCTTCAGGCTGCTGTGCATTTTGAATGAAACCCCAGAACCAGAGGATCAGAGACAAAAGACAGAAACAGAGAGAAGAGAGGAGCTAAAAGCAAGACTGTTGTAATTTGGATCTTACACTGAGAGAATATCTATTTGATGTGATTTAGATAGTACCAAATAAATAATGATTAATGATTTCTATGAATATGACATTATGCAGGTACATAAACATACAATATAAATACATAATTTCATACACACATAATATAAATACAATTGTTCCACCTTTCATTTACTTTTTAACAGACCTCCTAGTTCTCCTGCACATATAAGAAGATTAATAATATAAAAAATAAAATGGGTTTTCTTGGCAGTTCATCTATTCCTATTTCCTTTAGCTTCTTTTTTTCTGAACTTGTATGTCACTATACTTTGCCAGGGCCTTAGAAGTTCATGTTTATTCTTCTTTCATATAAAAAGCACCAAGTTGGCTAAAGTGTAATTTGTTCCATGAAACACTTTGGGGCAGGGCATATCAATGGTGGTCTCTCTACTGTAGTGGCTCACCCCACACTAACTCCAGGATTGGTGTGTGAACCTGCCTCTATCTGTGAAAGTCCATTGCTTATTTGGGAAATCATAATAACCATTCTAAAACTAAGAAAAAAATGTTCCTAAAAATTTGGGAATTGCTTTATGGGGTCTAATTATGGGGGCAAATGTATGGTCATTGTCCACGATTCAAATAAATGAGACGAATTAGTTCCTGTGTAAGGAGGCACAGAAATCTCATGTCCTATTTCTCCAACTCATGGCATTTGTGCTGCTCTTCATGTAATAGCTTGATACTTCACAGATCACTTTTATCCATCATGCAGCTGACTCGATTATCATGTGCATTCCATGGTTGCAGATACTATGCCCTTTTCATCTTATTCATCAAGAACATGCTCCATAGGAACAGTCTAGAACCCGCTGATAGTTATGTTCAATACATTGAAAACTCTCCTCCTGCCTTTGTACCCTGAAAGTGACATTTGATAATATAGATCTTTAAGTCAACTTTTACTGACTGAATCAAAATGATGCATGTGGGCACAATGGTTGATTAGCCCACTATTTAATAGGTTTTTTTGGCCCATGAATATGGGGCTAAATGAAAATGAAAATCACCCATGGCAGGTAATATCCAATTTAGCTCATGCTTTATTTGAAGGAAAAATCCTAACATATCTATCATACTTAGGGCACCACTAAAATTCGTTAGATTGGCATTAGGTAAGATGATATTATATAGTGAAAAATACCATGGATTAAGAATCAGTGGATTGAAGTAATATAATTCTGTTATACTTTAGGTCTATGATTTGGGGAAAGATTCTTAACTCTTTAACTGTTGAGGTCCTCGTAAGAAGAATTGCCCACTTACACAGATTTGTCTTCTATAAATTTCACAAATTTTTGTCCTTATTTTTTTTTTTAATCTGTTCTAATTATTAAGTGCCAAATCTGAAACTCTACAAATCCCACGTCAGTTTTGCAGGACTCTGCCAGAAGGGGGTGCTAGAGGAAGACCACAGAGCTGGAGGGGAAGAAGGGACTTGTTCCTTCCCATTTGTTTCCTCCTCCTGTCCGTGTTAGGTTACCACAGTCTTCCATCTTCACCTGACAGACAGCTGCAGTTCTTTGCAGAAGCAGCAGCTAATTCCAGTTTGGAATTTAGATAACACTGGTAGAACCAGCCTGCCTGTGCCTGATTTATATCCCCTTGAAAACCCTTCTTCAAATTATCTTCTCAGCCTAGGCGTAGCATCTAGGAGCTACCATCTCCAACATGCCCTAGGGTTTTTGTTCTGTTTTGCCTTTCCACTGAATAGAGTTAGAATTTTTTTTTGTTCTACTTATTTCTGCACATTAACTCTTCTCTGTTCAAAGAGCTATTATGATTTCTGCTCCTAGATTGTGATTGGCACAGAACGATTACTTATTTATTTTGGCACATACATTCCTGGGTCCCTTCTTCAAGGCAGTCCTAGAAAATACTCCAAACTGATTTGCATCCTATTTTTTTGACCTCACAACAAAGAGACCTAAGTGATTGCTCTAATGGGCTTCGGTAGATGCCTCATGAATACATGTAATGAGTCTCAGTCCTTCACTGGAAAAGGTCACACTTCCCTTACTATCCAGGCTCTAAGCCACATCTCTAAAGGAAAACACTTAATGTTGACAGCATTTGGGGGTTTACTTATCTTTCTGCACAACCTCATTAAATCATAGGATTTGGAAGGAAAATTGAGAAATCATTTAGTTACATTTATTTGCTCCACGCAGGACTAAATCTTGATACTTTCATAATTTAGTTTTTCCATCAAAGCGAGACACTACTCATTCATAACATGAGCAGATAAAGAATCCCACAATCTACATTATAGATTTTAATGACTTGATAAGAAATTTCTCATCTGGATGGATCATTTATATCCTATTATATATAACATATATAAACATATAGTTTTTAAATTATCTTACAGTAAAATTTTGTCCTTGAGTTAATACATATTGTCTTTCATTTGTATCAAATGTTCAACTATATAAAAAGATCTGAAGGAAAATACTAAAAATTAATATTTACCTCTGAATTATTATTTAAAATAGATTATTTAGATTTTCTTAGGCTTTTATGAGCTAGAAATTTTCTCGTTATTCCTATCTGAGCTACTGTAAGTACATTACAACTTAAATGTAAAACAAACATAAAATATGAATTTTCCTATAAAATCATATTTTGGTCTCAAGCACACATTTATGCAGTTGTCAGAAGCCATTTAATCTTTTAAATTGAAATATCTCAGTCTCTTCTTTAATCATCTTCTGTGGGTTGTAACTCAGAAGGTAATCCACCTCTCCAACAATCTCCCTTCCCTATCTTTCTTCCTAAGATGCTGCCTGGATGCAGGGAGAATCCAGCACAGTCTACTGGAGGGCTGCCTATCTGGTCCTGATGCTGTCCTCTGCAAGAAACTCTACCCCTGCTGATTCTAGCCATTGCCTCTTGTCCTCGTTGTATATCCTTCGATGTGGCCTTGTTCAGTGTGTGTCCTGCACTGTTATTGCTGAAGTGATATGGCCTGAACTTTGGTATCTGGTTTGACAAATGATACCAGTTATAATTACTCATCTTAAGAGGACATGGCTCCATAATGAGACTTCTGTATGTTGAGCTTTCTTCTGCTACCAATCTATGAGGTCTTGTCATGTATTTTCTATTTTAATCTCTAACTTCCCATTCCTATTTCAATTCAATGATTTCTAGTGTTAGACTTCTAACCATGTTATAAGGCCTAAATTTTTTTCTGACTTAATGTAGGGGCTTTCCAAAGGGCACAGAAGTCTTATATTTAAATTTTTACCAAAAACTGGCTGGGCTTTGCTCTACACAAGTGTCATATTGGCCTTGTTGATTCATTGGAGCTTATGATAAGGTTCCCAAATGTGATAAACTTTGATCTGACCCAGGCTTCCTTCAATTCACCAGTCTTTAAGAAATTCCACACTCTCTTTGTGTTCTGGAAATTCAATATCAGTAGAATTCAAATTCCTTTTCTCACATACTCCCTAAGATAATTTTAGAAATCTATTCACTACTTATACTTTTTTTAGTTTAGTTTCATCATAAGTTTTAATAGTTGCAAAGAATATAATTTTAGCATGTTGAAAATATTGACATTTTAAAATAGAACTGCTATATCACTTTTAAAAATATATCCAGTGTAATCTAAATTCATAAGGATTTGATACCCTCCATCATCCATATTAAAAACACCGCACAAGCTCTTCTTTAAAAGTCATAAATTCTGTATTGGTCCTTTTCCTTCTGAGTTCATATTTGCCCTTCCTTTTCCCAACAGGATTTACTCTTCCATATTGTCTACATGAACGTCTTCTAGTCACCATCCTGTGGGAGGTTGAAGGACTGGCCCTAATGCTTTCCCTTGTAATCTTATACTACCTTCCCATTTGGACCCTGGCATTAATTTGTGGCTTGCTTTGGCCAACCTAGCAGTGGTAAACGTGATGTGAGCCGAGACACACAAAGCTCTTGAGTGACTAGGTTTGCTCTTCTCTCTTGTACTTCTGCCAGAGCTGTTCTACTAAAGGATCGAAGGCACCTGAAGCAGAGCTGAGAGTTCCCAGTTACCCCAGCCTAGATCAGTCAGCATCCAGCCAACACAGATGTGTGAGCAAGACCAGCCAAGATAAGCAGCATCGCTGAGCCAACCATCAGCTGCTCCAGACGAATGAAGAAGTAGATGACTTTTGCCATAATACTGAGGTTTTGAATGGCGTTTTATGAAGACTCTTGTGTAAAATCTGATGTATTCTCTTATGCCCTATTATAAAATTAGGCTTCAATTATCCTTTGGGTTTCTGTGGGCATAAGCTCTAAATGTTACAATAATGCTCTATGTTTATCAATTCCATTATTATTAGTACCTAGCTAACCCAAAGAATCCAAATAGGTTCTAAAATTTAATGCACATTTATTAAGTAAAAGGGTAAAGTTTTACTGAAAATGCATTCTATGCGATTTATTTTTCAAATATTTCAAGAATTTATGGGTGAATATTATATATTATTGAATGAAACAAGAATAATAGTTCTATTTATTTAAAATTGTTTGTAACTGTAAAATGCCCCAAAATATTATTCACATAACAAAAGTTAATGGGTGCAACAGTAGTATTATTAAAACAGTAATCACTCAACTTTTAATGTCACTTCTGACTGTATACCAAATTTAGCATAATGATCTATAATCAAAAGTATTTTTAATGAATTAGCAGTAGACAACACTATAGACCACACCTGAAATTTTGAACATAAAAACTGGATTAACTATCCCATTTATAAAACAATTTTAAGTCCAATTAGTAAAGGAATGCAGTTTATCAGCAGAAATACCAATAATTCAAATTGTCTGTTTCTTCATGTCCCATACATTTTTACAACTGGGGCAATGCACCAAAGAATGTATTCTTGTTTGGTGGAGTAAAATGACTATTATGAAAAAAGAAGGGGTGGTTTTTAGGGAGATCAAATTGTGAAAGAAGTACATTTGGAAGTTGATAACCTGAGGAAGTTAATTTCACTTAAAATATACTTTCAAAAACTATTCCCTGAGAAAATATACATATTCTCTCAGGAGTAAGCACCTCCAGGGCTTGGACCACTGCTGTTACACAAAGTCAGAGAGGAGAAACTGTTTCCAGACTCACCCACCCACCCACCCACACCCCATCCCAGCCATTTCTCCTCTTCCATTTCCATAGCACTTTGGATGCAGTGCTTGGAATTTAGGACTTCCCTAGAAGGCTGTACCTGGAAAGAACATCAATCTGTAGGGGCTTTGACTGACCCAGAGGTATCTAGCTGTTTTTGTTCCTACCCAATCAATAATTCAGTCCTTAATGGTAGCCCTGCCTCTTCCATCTCAAACCTATCTCAAACCTTCCATCTCATTTCTTTCTGTCCTTTTGCTCCACTCCATTCTGACAACCTCCTGCCCCGTCCCAGGAGAATTCTCTCTTTTGGGCGGTGCCTTCATCAGTTCTTGCTTCTATATAAATCATCATAGACTGAGTGAACTGAACAATAGAAACTTATTTCTCACAATTCGAGGGGCCTGAAAAATCTGATTGAGGTGTCACCGGGGACAGGTTCTGATGAGGGCATCTTCCTGTTACACAGATGGTATTTTAGCTTTGTCCTCACATAGAAAAGAGCAGAAAGAGAGGAAGCAAGCTTTCTCATGTCTCTTATTATCAAGCCAGTAATCTGACATGAGAGCTCCACCATCATCACCTAATTACTCCCCAAAGGTCTTATCTCCAAATACCAGCGTATAGGGGATTGGAGTTTCCACATATTAACTGGGTGATAATGAGACCGTTACATGTGGGTTAGCACTTTCTCTTAATAACAAATAACATCTTGATTTTTCTTTTCTTTTTATCTTGTTATTTCAAGATTGGTTCTTTGGTTAACCTCTAAACTTTGTTCTTAATGTGAAAATCAAAAGTTCTCTGTAAGAAGACAAAAAAGTCTCCATGAATTTCTGAAAGTTTGGTGAAAGCGGGATTGATTTCACAGCCCCGGTTGCATCTGTTTCCCTTTTGTGGTGAGTGGTAAAAAATATGGAGATGTATTCTTGTGGGATAGTTATAGGAACATAAAACCCCACATATAAAACCAAAGTACAAAACTGATACAGTACCAAAAAAGAGGGGGAAAAGTTATGTGGTATTCCAGAGCATTCTCCACATTACTATAATTATACCTTAACTATACTGAAGTTCCTACATTGCATTTTGATCCACGGTCTCCTGAAGTGTGCATTTTGTAATCAGGGGCATGTTCTGCTGGATTATGAGCTCATACCCATGTTCATGTCTCTGGGACCTCATAGTGAGGCTGATGGTGCAACTTGCTAGGCACAATTCACACTGACCAATGTTGCCAAAGGTGAGGAGGACGCAGAAGATGCACATTTGGTTGGTATGGTTTTTATGTCCATAGCACAATGTCCAAATACTGCAGTGTGGCATCCAGAGTCTCCCTTCATATATTGCATGTAACATTCATGTAAAACCTAAATCTGACCTAAAGCAACATCTTCAACCTCTGGTTTCCAAGTGAAGTAGGGTACAGAAAGGTTCTCACTGGACCGAGGCTACAAGGTCTCTGAGGGACCACATCTGGGGACTGTGGCTGGGACAAGTTTCACGGGATGCCTTCACATCTATATAGCTCACCCTCATGGTTATAGGGACAGGAGAACATCTTCCCTTTGTAGTATCCCTCCAGTGTCCTTTACTGAGAAAGCTTAACATAGTGCTTGTGTTAAAGGAGATGTATTTGAAGGAATGGTGTTGTTTATCACAGAGCATAGGTTGACAATGTATTTGGAGCTGACAGGCAATAAATAAAAACTGATATTATTTCTCCAAATCATGTGTATCCTTTTATTGCATCCCATGGAAATAAGATATCTACGCTCAACTCTGCACTGAAATTATATTTGTTGAGGCAATTGGTTATCAACTGCACTTAGTCCTTTTCTATGCAATAATGAAAATATTGACTAATATTCTCCTCAGAACTATCTTCTCTTGGCTTCCTGACATTCTTTCTCCCTCATATCTTTAAGTCTTTATTTATGTTCTTCTTCCAAGAGTTCTTTTTATTCTTCTGTTCCTTTAACTCTTCTTTGTTCAGCCCTCTACTCTCTTTACATTCTCTTGGGTGAACACATTCAGATCTACAGATGTGGAATAATTAAATAATAGATGATGATCTCCCTAAATCTTATCATCAGCTTGGATTTCTCCTAACTTTGGTCTTCTCCTACCAGACTTCTCCTGGACATTTGTCACAAGAACCATACATTACTGTAGCCCAAATTGAACTCATTGATCTTCCCTAACTCCCCTTCACATAGTGCCTATTAATGGATAATACTGACTTCCTAATTACAACCGAGCAACCTGGACATTATTCTTACCTCTTCTTGCTCATTCCCAACAATCAGTTCTTCACAAAGACCACAAAGTTGAATGCACTTTCTGAATATCTCTCTGGTCCAGCTCCTTAGTTCAGACAGGTCTTCCCTCCTGTCTGGACTATTGCACTGATTTCCAGCTTCTATTTCTTCAAGGTCTTTCTGACTTCCCATCTGTCAATTCTCTAAAACAAATGGTATTGTTTTTAAATTAAATTAGCAACATCACACTTTTGCTCACAGTATACTCTGACCCATGTAATCTCTTCTCCACACAATCAGTGAGTGCTTAGCAGACAAACATTTCTGCATAAGAGGGACTTCGCTAAGGGGTAACAGTTTGCCTTAGGCCTACAGAATGGATCCAGTATAGAGAAGAGAGAACATTGGAAATAAATAGAAAGAATGTAGTTAAAGTCATACTTTCTGGGATAGATTTGTATACTCACTTAAAAATGCAGTGTATGGTGTTAAAAATGTGATCCATATGGGAATGCCTGGTGGAAGATTTTGAAGTGACTCAGTAGGAGGTATTGGTAGAGCAAAGTGACTGATTTTCAGTTCAAAAATCTTTCTTAAATCTTCATACTTACCTGCATTTCTATGTATTCTTTCTTTTCTGCTATTGTAATTGATATCTTACACCCAGAGGCAAACTCTCTGGGATCCATTCAAGAGCCCAAATAATTCCACCCTCTGAGGGAGTCCTCTGTGTGTTTTCTCCTTTCTGATACTAAATCTTCAATCTTTCTCTCTACTCGAATGTTCCCTCATCACTGAAATACATTTTGCTATCTCTGAGATGCCACTCCCATTCCCTTGAGCCTCTCCTTTCACAATATCCCCCAAAAAGAAAAGAATCCTGCATGTCTGTATTCTTCAATTCCTTAAATGTGTTTTCTTTCCAAACCCTTCCATTTGGTTTCTATCTCCAAAACTTCACCAAAATTGTCTTTGCAAGTTTGGCCGACAATTTCTGTATTATCCATTCTTATGAATACTCCTCTAGAATATTTTTGATGTTTCAGTCTGTTTTCCAGATAATTCCACATTTTCTATCTTTTTGGTGGCTTCTTCATAGTTTTCTCCACTAACCTGTCGTCTCTTACAAAAATATCTTCCATCTTTAGGGCTCATTTCAGGGTTATCTTCTTTCCTCACATTATGCTTCCACCTTAAATGATTCATCTGTGTCTTTGCTTCAAACACCATGTGCCAAATGACTCCTGGGGAATTTATCCCCAGGATTGCAAGCACACAGGTATGAGCCCAGGCTATAGACTGTCAAGTCCAAAGAAAAGCGACAGATGGAGAAGCATTATGAAAAATGAGTCAGCCTGATTTCATTTGTCATTACTTCAAACCAAAGATGAATTTTGGATAAACTAGCTAAATTTTAGTCCAGAGCTTTAAAAATCTTTGAGAAATGAATATTCATTTGGATAAAAAGTTCTCATCTTCCCCATAGCATCACATATTCTTTGTAAATTACATTAATCGATCCTATAAATCACTTTTTTGAACCAAGAACACCTTAGCAGGTCAACACATATTTCATAAGCAAATTTACAACTTTAAATGTGCCCAGGCAGCCCTTGTGAGTCACCGTTTCCCTGGGTGAATCTTCTACTCAATCTTTCCTCCAAGCAAGTTTCACAGTCAACTCCTGGTATGATCCTTGATATTATCGTTAAAACATGAATTATGAAACTACTGTTTTTTAACCTTATTCATTAATTCATGAAATTTCCTGTGCGGTCACCAAATGATGTGCTTATTAGTTAGCTCAATATGACCAATAGCTAACTGGCAAGAGCTTTTAAAACATCTATATTTTAGTAGGACTCAAATATCATTGAATATTTTAAGGCATTAGATTTAAACAAATCTTTACTGAAAATTAAATATTTTAATTATCTTGCTGTAATACTTGGCTTATATTTTTATCTTGATGAAAATGATATGAATGAGTAGCAAAAGTTCAAATGGTCACCTCCTCAACCTATGGCATTTTAATTACTATTGCAACAAAAAAAAATTTTACTTTTTTTCAAAACTGCTTCTTTGAATCTAAGGTTATTTCAGAGTAAGTGCAACAACCATTCTAATATTCACAAGTATTCTTTCTTTGTAGTAATTCCTGTATCATTTTTGTAACTACTAATCTTTATTAAATCTAAATAGGCTTTTCTGATTCTTGACTTTATCATATCCTTGCATAACTTCTTGATTCTTTTACAAATAATGATGTAAATTCATTAGCTTTTCTTTTATGCTTCATGCAGTTTTTCATAGAAGTAATATTTGATCTGAGAACATCTGCAGTCATTGGAATCATTTCCCCAGTATTTGACACACTAGTGCCTATGTAGCATCAGCTGTGCACTCACAGATTTGGTCATGCCTCTTAGCATTAGTACACAAACATCAGTTTTGTGTATGCCTTGCAAGTCTGGATTGGAACTGATAATGAATTAACTATACCAGTGTCATACTTAGTGATTTCTTTTGTAAGTTTCAAATTCTGTCAATCACTTTTTCTGCTTTAAAAATTAAAGCTACAAAGTAACATTTTCCAACTTGAAATATCTGCCTTCAACAATAGCATCATTCACTGAGTCCCTTCTGAATACAGGCCCTTAAGATGTATCATCTAGTTTATTATTTATTCTAAATACTAACATTAAACATGATAAAATTGTGACTCAGTGTGGCTAAATAATTTGCCAAAAGTCCCTAATAAATGTAAGTGAAAAAAAAATTAGGCTCCGAATCATGATTGATTTCTAAAGCTACCATCCTTTCATTGCCTCTGCTAATAATCTTCATTCTGTATCTCTCTGTTGCTATTTACAGGGAGCAGCAACCGGTTGCAGCAACTTCAGGGTAGTAAGTTTTGATGTCTTACTTTGACTCTGAGTGTGAATGCCTAACTTTATTCCCCCAAAGTTTCGCAATTTTGTCTTCTTTTACCTTAGAGATTTTTGTGTCTCATTTAAATGAAATATGTGATTTCTTAATACAATGGCTAAGAGTAAGGGACAAAATATTTTAAATATAGAATAAGTTTTAAATTCACATAACAGACTTAATTATTTTGTCCAAACAACAATCGTTCTCTTGTCAAATATTTTTGTCTCCCAAAATAGTAGTTTTGGAGTTTTCATTTTCTTCGCAATCAGACGCAGTGAGGGAAAACATCCAAAATGTCTTCTCAAATGAATAAAAACTGGTGAAATGAAAGACATGTATCTTTATTGCACTCACTCTCCTTTCTGGTATCAAAACTCCTGGAATACAATGTTGGCTGCGTTCTGGTATTTATTTACTTCACTCTGCCCTGCCTGCAAACTCTTACGGAAGACCAAGCTTCATAGTCATCACCACCTCTTCCCTCTATAAACCCTCGATCTGTTTCGTCCTAGGAACATCGGCCCCTCATTAATGACCAAGAAACCTAGCACACTTGTCCTGGACTCAAAATGTCATTCCCCATTAGAAGAAACTTAAGGTCCTTGGAGATGATAGCTAACTCCACAACTAGGGCAGAGAAGATCCATTTTGTGTCAGAAAATAAGAATATGTTCCAAACCATGATGGAGACCTGCCAAGAAGACACAGGAGCTAGCTTGAGGCGTGTTCACCTGGAAGGTTACAGGAAGCTTGAACACCAAAATAAGGATAGTCATAGATGATAACCAATTCATTCAAGTAAGAATTGTGAACCTGTATTGACAACAGATAAATGAATAACTAAACAAGTTCAAAAATAAATAAGGAGAAAAGAAAGTACTTACTTACATACAGAAAGCCAACCAATGAATGTGGGCATAATGATGGTGTTAGAAAATTAGCATTTTACAACTGTTAGTATAAAAATTGATTCAGGTAAGAATAATAATAGGTACCATGCCTAAGGGGGAAGCTTCCATAATATTTGCATGGTCATAAAGTAGTATCCCCAAAGTTATTTATTAATTACATAAAGAAAAGCTAGTGGGGCTGGGGATGTGGCTCAAGCGGTAATGTGCTCACCTGGCATGCGGGGGGCGCTGGGTTCGATCCTCAGCACCGCATAAAAATAAAATAAAGATGTTGTGTCCACTGAAAACTAAAAAAATAAATATTAAAAAATTCTCTCTCTCTCTTAAAAAAAAAGAAAAGCTAGTAAGTGAAAAAACATATTAATTAAAAGATCAAAATTGATAGTACTAAGAAGAGGCAAACATGCCATGTGTCTCCAGATCTGATACATTGAAAGTAATATAGTATCAATAATATAATATCAATTACATACTTTTTCAAAGTATACATCACTGAACAGAACCACAAGGAAACCAAACAAACCCAAAGTGAGAGATACTCTAAACTAGTATCTATAAACTGCTTTGATAAAGGAACGGAATAAATATGTTATATTTTAGGGGATTGTATATGGTTTTTATCAACTTTGTTTTGAAACCCCTTAATAATATTAAAAAAAAAAACCTTACTAGTGTGAGGACCCTACAAAAACAGGTTATGCACTGAACTTGGCTTTTAGGATGTCGTTTATCAATCCCTATTGTAGAAAATAACTCCTCTGTGTTTTTTAAAAAATAATGGCTTCAAAGGCAAAGAAAAGCTGGGGAACTACTTCAGGTCACAGGGAGTTAGACAGACTTGACAAAGTACAATGCAGAATTCTGGACTAGATTCTTAATTCTAAAAATTACTATAAGTGGCATTATTTAGGCAATTAATGAAATTGAGATATGAATTCTAGATTAAAGAAAATATTAAATTAATATTAAGTTTCCTATGTTGGACAAATGTCCTATAGATGAGTAGGAAAATATTCTTGCTCTTAAGCAATGCACACTAAAATTCTATGGAGTGAAGGGTATAGATACATGAAGTATGTCCTCAATCATTATATAAATATATATGTACGTATGTACACACACAGAGAAAGCAGATGTGAATGTGTCAAAATACTAAAATGGGAAAACTCTGTAAAGGTTATTGTGATAGGTAGATTCTAAAGTGGTTCTCAAGTCTCCCATCTCCTGTTGACCTTGCTCTGAATAATCTCTTGAGTATGAGTAGAATTTGTGAACATGAGGATGCCACTCTGATTAGATTATACTACACAGGAAAGGCAAAGAGATTTTGCAGATGCAATTAAGGTCCCCAGTTGCTATTGAGTTAATCAAAAGGGGAATTATCTGGGGTAGGTCTGATCTAAATAGACAAGCCCTTATAGCTGTCAAAGACATGCCTTTCTGCTGGCTTGAGTGAACTTAGAGGCCTGAGGGAAGAACAATTGGAACACTATAAGCCAAAAAGATCTAGGCTATCCTCCAAGCCCAGGGATTAATGGAGCTCTGGGCAAAGATGAGAAGCCATGTTCATTAACCATTGTGTTTAGTAGAAACCTCAGAATGGTCCATTTATAGTACTAGGGATAAATTAGCCCTGATCAGGAATTATCAAACTACAGGACATAGATCAAGTCTGACACCTACCTCTTTTTTAAAAATTTTAATGGAATCCAGCCAGTGTTTGATTTTATACATGTTATCTGTCACTAATTTCATGCTACAATACCAGAGCTAAGTAGTTACAGCAGAGATTGGGTGGTTGACAAGGTCTAAAATACCATCATGCCCTTATAGAAAATGCTCACCACCCCCTGCCCTAGAGCCAAGACTAATAGATATTAAAGATATATCTCCCAAAGTTTACCTTATTCAAGTAAATTCACTGCATGTTAAAACAAAGTCCAATAATCTTTAAATGAAAATCACAAAATTTAGACTATTCACAACATAATTTTTTTAAAAAAATGTGCTATTTAATTAAAAAACCTCCTAGAAATGCAAAGAGGCAAAAAATAAGACCCATAATCAGAAAAGTCTGTCAATAGGAACAGACTCAAAAATGACAGAGATGGTTGGAATCAGTGGCTAAGGACTAATAGTCTCTATTTCAAATTTATTTCAGGGTATAAAGAGAACAATGGCCACAGTGGAGAGAATGAAAATATAAAATGAAGAATCAGTTGGAATACCTACAACAGAAAACACCACCCTTAAACTAAACGTGTACCAGATGGGATTGAGAAAAGTAGGGATTTTTGAAGAAAGGATGGTGAATTTAAAGATTTAGAAATAGAAACTTTAAAAACTGAGGTACAGAGGGGGAAAAATAGAAAATAAATCATCAGAGACACAGTTATCTGTTGGACAGTACTATCTGTTGGTCAGCTAGCTCCATTGCTTTTTGGTCTATAGGCAGAAACCTATATAACATAGTTGTAATTGTGGCCTCAAAAGGACGATCAAAAGGCACATATAGGAAAAGATACTTTTAAGAAATTGTTATTGGACTTTTTCCAATTCTTGATGATCGATCGATCAATCTATCTATCTATCATCTATCTATCCAATCACCACTGGTTCAAGAATTCAAAAACCGTTCAGGAAAGAACACAACACAATCACACTAAGTCATGTTGTAATCAAATTGCTGAAAACCAATGCCCCATAAACAGCAGCCATAGAAAACAAGAGATATTACCTAAAAGGAAGAGTTACCATAGATTTTCCAATGGAAACTGTGCAAACCAGATTCAGAGGAATGGCATCTTCAAAAGGATGATAAGAACAAATTGTTAAGCTAGACTTATTTACAGGGGACAATTTTTAAAGTGAGGATATAATAAAGACTTTCAGACAAAGGCTGACTGAGTGTTGAGCAAATTTGTTTTAAAAGAAATGTGAAAAGAAGCTTTTCAGGCTGAAAAAAAAAAGTGGAATTGGAAGGACACTTAAATTTCACATGGAGAATTTTGGAAATGGTAACTGTGGATAAATATAAAATATTATTATCTAATTTTAAATTTTCTTTGAGATAATTGTTCAAAATAAAAATAATACAAATTCTATTTTTAATACTACATTAGAGGTTGCAGGTATTAGGTGTGGATAGAAAAGGAAGGCAAATATCAGACTTTTCATCACTGACAAAAAATTATGAGGCACTTTATACTCTCTAGCATTCCAAAATTTACCTTTCAGGTACCCCAAGTGAAAAACACAAGGGTAAATTGATATTCTCTTCTAAAAGTATTACAGATTTATATTCTTATGCCAATATTTTTTAATGAAAGATGTTTAAAGACACATACTCTATTACACATGATTAAAAACTCACTGAGAATTTATTTCACAGATAAGTAAAATAAGCATGTTTTGGCTTTGAAGTGACTCTTGATGCCTCCCAAACCACACCATGCCGTTGTTATCTACTTGCTATTCTTTATGTTCTCCAATTTTCAGCAAATGTTAGAATCATGAAAGTTCTTTCTTTTTTATAGTAAGAGGAATGAGAGGGCCAAATTTTAACTGGATAACTCCTGAGTTAGAACAGGTATAATACTACCTATCTCACAAGTTTCTTGTGAAAATTAAACATAAATTACATAAACATATATAATGGGAATTTAAAAACAGGATAGTTTTAAAACATATTATTCTAGATCAGAAAAAAATCAGCACTTTCTACTCTAGTTGGGGGGGATGGAGACTATGACTCATTCCCAAAGTCAGTGCTTGTGAATAGCTTTCTTTTTTTTGCCAAGTTTTCATTGTGGTAATGGTTCATAGACTATTCACGCAAGGTGAATCATAAATTTCTTGTGAATCATAACAATGTTCTACATTCAGAAATGCAGTTATCTCGCTTACTCTGCCAAATTGAATAACATGTCCAAAGGACTGATGATAAGACCCTATATTCAAGTTGGATTAGTGTATTAATCAGATTTCTTTCACTGTGACAAAATATCAGAGAAGATCAGCTTAAGAAGGAAAGGTCTATTTTGGCTTGAAGTTTCAGAGGTTTAAGTCTATGGTCCGCTAACTCTATTGCTGTTTGGTCTATAGGCAGAAACATCATGGTAAAAAGTCAAGGCTGCTCACCTTATGGCAGCCAGGAATTAGGGAACAATCAAGGAGCTAGGGACCATGACCCCAGTGACCTACTTTCTCCAACTAGACCCCACCTCCTGCAGTTTTTGTAGCTCCAAAGGCTCCACCAGCTTGGTCCAAGCCTTCAGTACATTAGACTTTGAGGAACATTCCATATCCAAACTATAACATTCTGCCCTGATCCACGAGGACTCAGGCCCATTGTATGATGCAAAGTGCATCCTTCAAAGGTCTTCATATCCTTAACAGTTCCAATCTTGCTAAAAAATCCAAGTCCAAATCTTCTCTGAATCTCAAGGCGAACTCTTAGCTGTAACCTCCTGTAAAAGTAAAAAACAGGTTCAACGCTTGTAACACACAATGGTGATAAAGACACATTAAACCTTCCCGTGTCAAAAAGAAGGAAGAGATGAAGTCAAGGCCAGACTGAGGCAAACGTTAAACCCTGCAGCCCCGTGTCCAGTAACCAAGGCATATCGTGGTGGAATATGACCCCAAACGAACCTGGGAAGCTTTGGCCCTCTGGCCTTCCCGTTTTCACCTGTACCTCACGTGACCACTCAGGGGCTGGCTCTGCTCAATTGACTGCAGTTTTTCTTGGCAGGTGCTCCACATTCCTGGCCTCTCTGTCTTCCTGGCAGCTTCAGCTTCAATTTCATGGCTTCATGAATGGCCTTCTCAGAGGACTCTCACAGGGATTCTGACCCGGCCACACATTTCCTTCATCTCTCTCCCCAACCAGGCCTTCCTTTGAAATGTGGCTGGGAGCCTCACAACTCTTGCATCACCCATGATTGACACATTCACAGCAACATGTGAATGATGCCAAAGTCTGCTGTCATCTCAAGCAGTAGCTGGGCCCACTTGGGCCTAGGCCACAGCAGCCTCCTAGCACAAGCACAACCATATGGTGAAAAGAATCCTGGGAAACAGTTTCCTAGGTGGCCAGTGCAAGTATGGCACTCTGGTATTCTCTTATGAAAGTAAAGCCTTTCAAATGAGTTTGCAGTTTTATACCCCTCATCCTGTGATGCATGGAGTCTGGCCAGTTCCTAAGGTACCTTCAAGGCATTCATTCTTCCTTGGCCTGATACAAAGTACTTGTCCTCTTTTTAATAGCACTAATATCTTCAGCAACAAAACTCTCCTTGACCCCAATTTTAAATTTGCTACTTCACTGGCCAAACTGTAAGTTTTAAAAATCTTTCTGCTCTTTTGTTATAATTCTTATTATAAATTTAGGAAAAGCACCCAACAATACCCATAGCATAGTCTGAATGTAGCGCTGCCTTGAAATTTTTTTTACCTAATAAACTAGTTCAATACCTTTACATAGAGCCTTAGGTGAAGTCTCAGGGCACAGACAAAATATAAATGAGTTCTTTGCAAGAATGTAGCACAAATGGCCACCTGTTGAATTTCTACTAGTCTTTATTTCCATCTGAAATCTTATTAGCACAGCCTTTACTCTCTGCATTCCTATCAGAATTATGATCTACAGACATCACATCATTTATTTTACCCATTAATTTCCACTTAGAATATTCTAAGCTTTCTCTAGTCTGCTTCTCCAAACACTTCCAAATACCTCCCACAAACAATTCTCAAGACTTCTGAAACACATAGTTAGGCATAGTCACAGCCACAACCCCATTTCTTGGTAGTCAACTTTCTGTTGCTGTGACAAAATATATGAGAAAATCAACTTAGAAGAAAAGGTTTATTTTGGCTCATCATTTCAGAGATTTTAGACCATGGTCAGCTTGCTGCATTGCTTTTAGGACTGCGGTAAACCTGGAACATCTAAACAGAAGGGTGCAGAGGAAAACTGCTCACCTAATGGCAGCCAGGAAGGAGAGAGAAAGTGCAAGAGGCAAGATATGCTTTTCAAGGACATCCCTCAATGACCTTCTTGCCCCAACAAAATCCTACCTCCTAGAGTTTCCATCCCCTCCCAATAGCACCATCAGTTGGACTGAGCTTTCAACACATGACCTTTTGGAAGCATTTCAGATCCAAACTATAATAGCATAAATGGAACTCAGAATGTTTTGTTGTAATACTATTATCATACTATTGAATTAATATGTATTTGGGTCATCACTTAGCAGGGTTGAATGACTGGAAGATCATGGAAGAAAATATGTACTTTGACCTCTGTGATTTTAATAATTGTGTAGCATAGGAGACAATCTATGTGATTGTGACATCCTTCAAGTGGTTAATCGTTTCTTGATCTTCAGAATATAAAGGGAAAAAATGAATAATTAAATCCTGTGCACATATACAATGAATCCACATAAAGAAATAGATGGTGGTTTTTTTAAATGATTGTTTTAAGAAAAGCTGTCTTTAGAAAATGGGGGGTGGATTCCGTAATGGGCAATCCTTGAGGAAACAGCATTAACTTCAACTCAGGAATGTGTAATATGACACCCATCAATCTGTGTTGTGCTGACTTTAAAGGTAAAGAACATTAAAAAATAAATGCCCTAGAAGGAAAGATTTTAGGATAAGACATTTTCTTTTGGTGAGAAATAAAATAGAAGTGAATTCATCTAAGCATATGCACACAGCTTATTTTTTTTTAAAGAAAAAAAATCAGAAATAAACTAGACTCATCACCCGCCACATCAATCCACGAAGGGAATTTTCATTTTCAGCAATGTCAGAAATCTGATAGCCTGACATGCATAATGAAAGACAGCCCAAACTACGAAAGGACACAATAGATTAATACTGAGAAAAAGGGAAGGAAACCATTTATTTTATTATCCAAGAAAAAATACAGTTGTCAGAATAAGAGCCATCCAAATGGGTAAATGGATACAGAGAAAACTCCTATCTGTGCCCTAATCATCAGAAAAGCACGCAGTAAGAAGTAATCGTGCAACACTACTGGAAGAGTTGTAAGCGCGCAGAGCACAGTACTCCATGAGGCACAACACAAAGGGGAGACAACACTGAGCTGGTGGCCCATTCAGGAAACCCCATGGTGTTCCGTGATAGGCTATACTGTATTGAAACCAGAGACAAAAAGAAAATCCTCCCTACATCTACTCATCAAAATACCATTGCATATAAAAGCCAAGCATAAAAGTAAAAATAAAAAAACTCTATAATAAATAAGCATGATTATTTACATTTCCCAAGCAGCAGAATCCGTTTGCAGACCATTTTTAATGTTCATATCCATCCAGTGAGGACTCAATGACCTAGACACCACAGGCTGTTTTAATTGACAACTAAAGGTCATAAGACAAATAACAAAACCTGTCTTAATTTAAATGTTTGATATTTGTTTTTTATTAATTTTAGTTTATAAAAACATGAAAATAAATTTAATTGGATTTATTATTCATTTACTCATTAATATTTTTAGTGCATTCTAATTTTAGTAGGGCTCATTTTGAGATATTCGTAACTGCATATAACATAGGTTTCTCCATTTCAGTCCCTCCCCTGAATTTCCTTCCTCTCTTGGTCTTCCTTCTGTTTATCTGCTCATTTTTAAATGAGTGGATTATATATAAAATAAATGCACTATGATATATTCATACATGCACAAAGCATCATTTGGTCAATTGAATCCCCCAGTTGTTCCTTTTTGCCTCCCCTCTTTACCACTCTTGGTCCCCTGCTTCCATCATACTGTTCTCCTTTCTCTATTCTCATGAAATCTCTTTGTGTATTCCTTTTTTCCCCTCCAGCTTCCACTCATGGGAGAAAATTTCTGACCTTTAACTTTCAGAGTCTGACTTATTTCTCTTAACATGATGTGCCCCAATTCCATCTGCTTAACGGTAATTGACATAGTTCCATTCTTCATAGCCAAGTACAACTAACTCTACTGCAGAGTATACCACATTTTCTTTCTCCATTTGTCTATTGATGGGCATCTCAGCTAGTTCCATTACTTGGCTATTGTGGATTGTGGATGTATATTGCATATACCACTGAAGATCTCTTAGATAGATACCATAGAGTAGGATAGTTCTGTAAATGGTGGTTCTAGTCCTACCTAGTCTTTTGAGAAATCCCATACTGCTTTCCAAAGTGGTTGTATTAATTTGCAGTCCCACAAACACTGTGTAAGTGTACCTTTCCCCCCATCTCCTTGCCTGCAATTGTCATTATTTTTATTCTTGATGATTGCCATTCTGACTGGGGTAAGATGAATTCTCAGTGTAATTTTGATTTGTATCTTCCTGATTGTTAAGAATATTGAACACTTTTTTTCATGTATTTGTTGGTCATTTATATTTCCTTTTTTTGAGAAATGTCTCTTTAGATATTTTGTCCATTTATTGAATAGGTTATTAGTTATTGATGGAAAGTCTTTTCAAATTCTTTATGTATTCTGATTATTAACCCCATCAGACGATTAGATGGCAAAGATTTTCTCCCTCTCTGTAGGCTCTCTCTTCATGCTCTTAATTTTTGCATTTGCTGTGCAGGAGCTTTTTAATTAGTGCTATCCCACTTATTGATTTTTTAAAAAAATTTCTTGGCTTGAGGAAGTCAGTGCCTATGCCAGCATATTATATTGTTGGCCCTTTGTTTTCTTTTAGCAGTATCACTGTTTCTGGTCTAATCCTAGGTCTTTGATTCTCTGTGAATTGATATTTTGGGGCAGATGATAGGTAGGGATCTAGTTTCCCTCTTCTGCATATGGTTATCTAATTTTCCCAGAATCCCTTGTTAAAGAGGCTATCTTTACTCCAATTTATGCTTTTGGTGACTTTGTCAAGTGTCAGATGACTGTACTTATGTGGTTTTGTCTCTGGGTCTCCTAGTCTATTACATTGGTCTTCATATCCGTTTTTATGCCAATACCATGCTCTTTTGTGACCATCGCTCTGTAGTATAATTTGAGATTAAATTTTGTAATGACTCCTTCAGTTTCACTCTTATTGCTCAGAATTTCTTTGGCTATTATGGGTCCTTCATACTTCCACATGAATTTTAGGCCTCTTTTTTTTGTCCTGTGAAGAATGTCATTGATGGAAATTACTTTGAATCTGTAGACTGCTTTTGTTAATGTGGTCATTTTGATGATATTAATTCTGCCTATCCATGAAAATGGCATGTTTCTCATCTGCCGCAAGCCGGCTGGCTGGGCAAATAACCGGGGGTGGGGGGGTGGTGGTGGTGGTGGGGGTGACGAACAACTTGTGTACATTGATACAGGAGCCCTTTATTGTAGGACAACAGAGGTATTTATACATTTTACACAGCTTATCTTAATTAGCATAAACTAGATACAGCAGTCAACCAATAAGGAATCTCCATACTTAATGGCTTGCTTTTGTTACTTCACAAACCACTACCTCTGGCATTTTGCCAGGCGCCATCCAGACTTGTTTACAGACTCTAACAATTTCCCCTTTTGTTTAATTTAAATAACGACCATAGTGGTTTTTACAAAAACACCATAAATAATTTGCTACAAGCAGAAGGGGAGGATACAAAATGCCACAATACCAAGCCAATTGAAGGCTCCATGCAAGAAGCCCTTGGAAAAATTATACCAGCAATGACACCGTTAGCAAAGATCCCGAGTTACAATTTGTTGTAGATTACAGTTTGTTGTCTCAGTCTAGGTAAAGCAGTGTCTCAATAGATTAACTCACAGTCCAGGTAAATCACAGTCCAGGTAAGTTCTGCAGGCAGCTAGCTTAAATCACAGTCCAGGTAAGTTCTGCAGGCAGCTAGCCTAAGCTGTAGCAGCAGAAACAGCAACAGCTCCGAAGTCTCGTCCGTTTCTCAGCAACACTATAAATTCTTCCACCTTTGTTTTCACCGGCACTGGGACGAAGGCAGGAACTCCAGATGGCTAAAGAAAATCCTGTAGCATTTCACTAAGAAAACAACCTTCTGAACAATTTAGTACAATTATCTCAAGGTTTTTTACATTTGAAATAAGCCTTAATAGTGCTCATTACTCATCAGCCTCCAGATGTGGGAGAACCATTGTAGTTACTGGCCTTGGAAATGATCAAACTTCAGGGACGCCATGTGCGTCCTCCGCCCAGCTGCAGCATCTTTGGGCAGCCCCAGATGGGGAGTGTCCCGGACTCAAACTGCCACCGGGCACAGGGAGCAAGAGCCCGCGAGACTGTGCCTCCAGGTCAGGTCTAGATTTGGGCTCACGGCAGTGGAAGAGCCAGCTGCTGCCGCTTGGAAAGTTCTTGCTGCGCCATGACCAGCTCGCACACTTGGCAGCCGCCTCCCGGCTTCACGCACCCTCCGGTAATCAAAAGTATTTAGTAGTAGCCTTTTGCTGCAACTTTTTTTCCTGATAATCCTTCTTCTTTTGAACTTTCTTTTTCTTTCTGACTAGAGTTCCTGGGCTTTTATCAACACATGCCCTAATTGCTGTTGGTTCCACTGGGGTGCCTTCTTCCCTCAGTAATTTACTTCTCACCCCTTCCATATTTTCGTCACAAAGACAATACAACATTTCAAGACAAAACAAGACACAAACACACTGTATCAATCTTCTCCATTTTCTCAAAATGGCCATTTTTCCTCTCGCCCTATCTAGGGACGAGCAGATTTGCTCCTGTCCTATCTATGGACGGGCAGCTTCTTTTCATCAACTTACCCCCGAGTGTCCCCGGGCTCCCAGTATGGGCCACCATCTGCCGAAGGCCGGCTGCAGCAGAATAACCGGGGTGGGGGGGGTGGGAGTGGGGGGTGTGAGGAACAACTTGTGTACGTTGATACAGCAGGAGTAGGAGCCGTTTATTGTAGGACAGGAGGGGTATTTATACATTCCACACAGCTTATCTTAATTAGCATAAACTAGATACAGCAGTCAACCAATAAGGAATCTCCACACTTAATGGTTCGCTGGCGTTATTTCACAAACCACTCCCTCTGGCATTTTGCCAGGCACCATCCAGACTTGTTTACAGACTCTAACACTCATCTTTTAAGGTATTCTTTAATTTCTTTCTTCAATTTTTAAAATAATTAGTTTTGTAAAGTTCTTTCAGCTCCTTATTAGATGTGTTCCCAAGTAATTTTTAGCTTATTGTGGATATAATAGTTTTTAAAATTTCTTTCTCAGAAGATTCATTATTGGGGGTATAGAAGAGCTATCAATTTTCTTGTGTGTTGATCTTGTACCTTGTAACTTTGCTGAATTTGTGTATCAATTCTAGAAATCTTCTGGAGGAGACTTTTGAGTCTTCTAAGAACAGGACTATGTTACCAGCTAACAGATAGTTTTGCTTATTTTCCTATTTGTATTCTTTTCATTTTCTCCCCTGCCTGACTGCTGTGGTGAAATTTCAAAAATTATATTGAATGCTAGTGGTTAGAGCAGACATCCTTGTTTTGTTACTGATTTTAGAGGAAATGTTTTTAGTTTTTCTCCATTCAGTATGATGGTGGGTATGGGTTTCTCATATATAGAACTCATAGTATTCAGGTATGTTCCCTCCAAATGTAGTTTGTTTGGTAGTTCTAACATGAATGAGTACTGGATTCTGTTAAATGGCTTTCCTGTATCTCTTGAGATGATCATATGATTTTTGTCCTGATTCTGTTTATGTGATGAATTGCATTTATTGATATACACATATTGAACCAACCTTGCATCCCTGGGGTGAAACCAACTTGATCATGGTATATAATCTTAATGTGTTTTTGGATGCAGTTTGCTAATATTTTATTAAGAATTTTTGCATCTATGTTCATCTAGCATATTGATCTGTAGCTTTCTTTCTTTGATATGTCTTTATCTGGTTGTGGTATCAGGGTGATACTGGCTTCATAGAATTTAAAGTTTGGAAATATTCCCTCCATTTCTATTTCATGGAATAATTTGAGGAGGACTGGCATTGATTCTTCTTTAGGGTCTAATAGAACCACACTGAGAATCTATTTGGTCCTGTGCTTTTCTTTTTTTTAGAAAGCCTTATATTACTACTTCAATCTCATTGTTGGACAGTGGTCTGTTTAGGTTTCCTATATCTTCTAGGTTAAATTTGGATAGGCCATAAGTGTCTAGAAATTTGTCAATATCTTCTAGATTTTCAAATTATTGGAATATACATTTTTAAAATTGATCCTTATGATTTTCTGGTTTTCTACAATCTCTGTGGCAATATCCTTTTTCACCTCTGATTTTGTTGATTTGAGTAACCTCTATTTTTGTATCTGTTTGCTCAAGGGTTTATTAATATGGTTTATCTTTTCAAAGATCCAACTCTTTGTTGCATTGTTTTTTTCTTAATTCTAAATTTCATTAATTTTGACTCTGATCTTAATTACTTCTTGTCTTCTACTGGTTTTGGAATTAGTTTGTTACTTCTTTTCTAGGGCTTTCAGATGTAACAGTTGCTTGTTTATTTGAATTTTTCTGTTTGTTTATAGGCACTTAATGCTGTATACTTTTCTCTTAGAATCACCTTTGGAGTGATCCAGAGATTTCCCTTGGTGTATCAGTATTCTTGTTTTATTCTAGAAATTTTAGAATTTCTCCTCTTATTTATGATCTATTCCTTATTTTAAAAAGTGTTGTTCAATCTCTATGTGTTTATTTGGTTTCTATAATTTTTCTTGGTATTGATTTCTAATTTCATTCCACTATGATCTGATAAGGTGTAAAATTGATTATATCAATTTTTTTTTGCCAAGACTTATGTTAGGACCTAGAATATGGTCTATTTTGGAAAATGTTCCATGAGCCACTTATAAGAAAGTAAATTGAGTTGTTTTGGGATGAAATATTCTAATGATGTCCACCCATTAGGTCTACTTGATTAGCAAGTATTATTTAGGTTGGAAGTATTTTTAGTGATTTTATGTTAGGATGACCTGGCTATTGATGAGAGAAGTGTGTTGAAATCACCTAGTATTATTGTATTAAGGTATGACGTTTAATGTCAAGAAGTGCTTTTTTTATGTAACTAGGTGCATCAACACTTGGAGCATAAATATTTACTAGCATTATATCTTCTTGTGAAATTGTTCCCTTTACCAGTATTTAGTGACCTTCTTTGTCTCTTCTGATAATTTTTGCTTGAAATCTGCTTTGTCAGATGTGAGGATAACTACCTCCTGTTTATTTTCGGACTCTATCCTTTTACTTTCAGCCTATGGCTGCCTATGCCTATGAAATTGTCTCTTACAAATAGAACATAGTGGGATCTTGATTTTTAATTCATTCTACCAATCTAAGTCTTTTAGGAGAGTTTACACCATTTACATTCAGTGTTATTATGGATAAATGCCTGTTATTTCTTGCTGTTTTGGCTTGTTTTCTATATTTAATTCTGTCTTAATTTTTCATTTTGTTAATTGCTACTCATGCATTTTGAAAATCTGGAGTTTGCTTTTGAGTTCTTCTGTGTATAGTATATATGTAAGAATATTTTTGTAGTGTTGGCTTAATGGTCATGAATTCTTTTAATTTATCCTTATTATGGAATGTTTTTATTTCTCCTTCAATTATTAATAAGCTCATTAACTCTAGTTTTATGCAAAGACCCAGTTAAGGTTTATTATTACTGGGATTCCTGTAAGAATTGAAGGCTCACGCATACTGACAGTATTTGGCCAATTCATTCCACCTTAAGATCTAGAGATTTACCAAAATAAATAAAATAATCCTAACTATGTTGATTAAATAATAAAAAGGTTCTATTACTTTTAAATGGAAAATGTGACATATGTTTCAAGCAGAGACTTACTCTAGCCACTCTCCTTTCTTACCACACCCATTCATAGGACAGCATCAGGTCGCTGAAGGGCCCATGATAAGAGGCTAAAAAGAACATGGTGCACTGGTAGTCCTAGTGCTAGTGTTCCCTGTAGTTATGGTGGATGTTTTTGTAGGATAATTTTTATAGTTTCTGCTGAACTGCAGCAATGTAATGTCTGCTACTCAAAATAGTCCATGGGTACCATCTTCTTGGATAAATCCTAGCATATGGTACAGCTATCATTCTAATTCCTAGAAAGCAAGAAGGGAACAGTGGGGAAAAAAGCAGTTATTAGCTGTACTTCAAATATAAAGAAATGTCTATGGTTGGTTTCCTCCATCATAATAGTTGCTGGCATCCCAGGACAGCAGGAGAGTTAGTGAAATAACATCCAGAGAACAAGCCCTTATTCCATATCCTTTACTTAGACATCCCCTTAGTATTAACAATCAGGGCCTCTTCCTTGGTAACAAAGCCATTCTTACTAGTGCAACAGCAGGGTGCATATGCCAAGTAAAAATTTAAAATAGCAAATACCAAGCTAATGTGTATGTAAGCATATACACGTGTGTTAAGCATTTAAAATAGGTCTGAGGGACTATTTCAATAGCACTAATTCTTCAATGTCACATAGTAATAAATGTGTAGGCATGGACTAAATTCCATGTATTTTTGGCAATAAAGTTTATATTTTAAGTTTCGTCCATTACAGTATATTGTCTATATATAGTTGATGCTATTCCACTGGAAGTCAGTTGTTTATAGAGTTTTGTACTGAATACCTTGAGAAATGGTCCAGTTCTCAATTTTTCTTATCCAAGAATTTCATTTGGCTAGTGTATCCAGAATTAATCAGACTCAAAAAAGGGAATAGGGCAACTAAACTCACAGAAGATTTACATAGAAACAGGAATGTCAATTTATTGATATGCAATGATTAATATAATTGCAAAGAATGTAAGAAACTTATGCCAACTCATCAAAATTTAGTTTCACTTCTGTAGGAAATGCTATAAAGGAAACCAGATATAATAAGATACTTAGGATCAATTGAGTCAGAGACTAGGAAGGTAATTGACTGCTTTTCTGTTTTGTTATGTTTTGTTGGTACCAGGGGTTGAGCTACCTCCCTGGCCCTTTTAGTTTTTTATTTATTATTATTATTTTTTTCTATTTTGAGACAGGTTCTCAGTAACTTGCTTAGGGCCTCTCTAAATTGTTGATGCTGGCCTCAAACTTGCAATCTTCCAGCTTTAGCCTCCCAAGTTGCTAGGATTGTAAATGTGTGCTACCACACCCAGAAATTGACTGGTCTTAATGGCTCTTTGATGTCCACTGACTGCATCTTTACTGTAGGAATGTATTTGCTATTAGGCCCAAACATTTGAGTCTTTTTTAAAAAATCAATATATTCACTTTATTGGGGAAAAATAAGAGAACATTTTATTTTGATTTAGGTACTTTTAGTAATGGAGTTAAGAGTCATATATGGACTGAGAAGGGGGCTTTTTATAAGGAACAGGAAAACTTTAAGCATAGCTAGTGGACATAGAAAGAGTTAAATAGTTACATTCCAGGAAAAAAAAAATTCAGAAGAGTCAGATCTTAAATAGGAAGTGAAACACAAGGAAAATGAGCATTAGAATGAGCAGGAAAGAACACAGTAGGCATGAGACTAAGTAGAGTTAAGGCCTCTGATCAAAATTGCATGAACCAATGCTCCATTCACAAAGGTCCAAGAAACAGGACTTCTGCCCTCATGGCAGCTACGTGGTGATAAGAAATGCTTCAGGAAAATGAATTAAATGAGAATTATTGATCAATCTATAGTCAGTCTAATAAGGCCCCTACTAGGGAAAGTTCTAGGGAGTTATCTGCATTTCAGACCAAGAATCAGGTCATGGGGGAGTCCTAAGAATAAAACAGGATTCTGCATACTTTGAAGCTGAAAAAGAAGAGATCCTTGTGGCACCACTGACCTACTGAATCTCCACTGGATTCAAGTCTGAGGTCTAGTCTCGCCAACTCTATCATCATGATTGATGGGGCAAGATATTTAAATTGTCCTCATTGGTCCTCTCACTGGCTCTTGAAGCCTGGGAAGAAAAGTCTAAGAATTAGGAACCAAGTATTGAAAAAGGTGCATGATCACTTTCCTCCATAGCCTCCTTCCTAGAGCAGCAGCCTTTGACTTACTGTCACCTGGGAAGTCAAAGCAGGGGAGTAGCCCAGGAATGAACAAGTTGTTATGATGCAAAACATGGAGTGTCTAAGTATAGATTGGGAAGATCTGATTAGATCTGAAACAGCACACTGGTAACCATAATACTTGATTCATAAATGTGTTCGGAGATTGTTCTGGTGCTGTGATTCTGAATCCTGCCAGACCTAATTCCTCATTTTTCTATAAAAAAGTATGATTTTATTATGTTTTCTTTAATCCTTACATAGAATGTATAGATAGCATAATCTACATATGCAATTGATCTCACACAATGCTCTAACAATAGGTTTCTAACCATAATGTAAAGGAGAAATCAAAATAATTTGCAATAGCATATGTATTTCCAAGATGCAAGGGCTCCAACATGACTATAATGGGAAAGCGAATGAAGTGGCCAACTGTTTGCACTTTTATATAGAATTGTCATAAATGTGATTGGTATAGATGCAATCAGATATAGGTGCATTGTATTGCAACTTTGATTTTATGAGTGGCATTTCATGGGTGTTTTGAATGACAATCAATTTCTAGTAAAGGTCCAGAGAATGTAAAGTCTTTCCTCTATTTACACAATCCTTGCCTTTTACCTTCCTAAAATAGCTGATGCATATTAAAGGCATGCAAAAAATCATATTGTGTTTACACTTAAAGAGGCATTTTATAGTTTTAGAAAATTATAAACAGATATTGCATTTCTAGGAGTATCCTGTGGGATATCAAAGTCTTGCAGAATGAAGGGTGATCTTTTTTTTTTTTTTTCAATCTGGAAGGGCTTCAAGTACATTTCAGTAACCCTGATCCTTGCCTATTAAATTCTAAGACTGACCTCAATCATTGTGATAACTCAACACCATTTCAATTTTCAAAGTGCTAGAGGTCACTAATAGATCACTAAGAACAAATTTTCTGGTGTTTATAAATGCGTTATTTTGAGTAAGTTGTATGTAGCTGTTTCAAATATTTCAGAAAATTGGAATGCTCTTATTTGCCTTATGAGACTGATCAACCTGTGATTTAAAAAAACACACTTTTAGTTGTAGATGGACACAATAACCTTTATTTTATTTTATTTCTTCATGTGGTTCTGAGGATCAGACCCAGTATCTCACACATGCTAGGCAAATGCTGTATCACTGAGCTATAGCCCCAGCCCCAATTTGTGATTTTTTTTAAAAATTAAATATCTATGTGTGGCCAAAGCTACAGTTAAGGATAGAGGTGTAGAGTTAATTTTAAAAGGTATCAATAATACAGTTATGAATCAGAACAACTGTTTGTTTCTAAAGTTTTGAGGAAAAAGGCAACAAAACCATCATATGGGAACTAAGACCTCTTTATGGAAAGATTCAGATCTACCTTTAGATTTGAGAAGCTGAAATGACAGATACCTGAGATCTAGAGAGTGGACGTTTGAATAATAACACAGAAGATTTAGCAATAATATAGGTTGTCATGAACATGTTTTCTAGCAGCCTGAGGTCCAGGGCTTTGGCAATGAAGGGATGACTGAGTAGGGAAGTTTTGTTTGCTCAGTGTGAGATACACTGAGGGTCCTCTGGGATGTGTCAAACGGCTGCTGTGAACCTCTCTGGCTGGTGCATACATGGGTTCTGCAATCTTGAGTCGGCTTGACTTCAGAAGCTGACGCTGTTTTGATGACACTCTGGTTACTATTTCAGGCCATACATGCTTCCTTGATGCTTATAGGGACTAGCTTCTAGGATCCAGAGCATGTTAGACCTCGGCCAGGGATACAATGCACAAGCCAGTGTGGAGCAAATACCCAGGCTCCTGTTCTGGGAGCTGTCATCAGACAGTGGGAAGACAAGGGCCCTTCTCCTGCTGCCTTAATGCAGCTTGGATTTTCACTTACATGTAAACTTATTTCTTTTCCTTGCCTTTTAATACTCATCTCTTGCTTTTTTGTCACTTAGTATAGTGTTAACATTTTAGACATGTTAAGCTCAATTTAGATAAAATAATAAAGGTGAAGAGTTTGCTATTGGGGTTTCTCACCCATCTCTTTCCATTTTCAGGGCACTCTTTCCCCCCCAGTTCCCAGGCTCCATTTGTCAGTTTCTGTAGCCTTGCACTGGTTGTTAGGTTTTACTTGTTCCCCTCCCACAGCCAGATTCTTGCCAACCATCCACCATATACAATATTGCAGCTACAAGCTGTTCTCAGAAAATCCACTCAAAATAGCTGAGGAGCAGCTGCTCCTGTGATATTTTCAAAAGGAAGAAATTTGTATTTGGCTTCACAGGCTAAGGGTCTGTTGGTTTTGCATAGAAAGAGGCAAATAAAGCCCTTCATCCCAGCTGAAATCCTCTGCCCATTGTTCTTAGGGTTCAATTTCAGTGCAAGGGTAAGTGAGCAGGAAGTAAAAAGATGGTTCTGGAAAAGGTATGCATCATTTTGCTCGAGGACTGTTCATTTGCTTCTCATATTTTTTTTTGCAACTGATATTTACAAGTAGATTAACAAGAGCTAATTTATTGGTATAAATTAGGGGGAAAAAAGGCCAGTTGAATCCAATTAGCATTTTTTGACTCATTTGTCACTCACCTAACATAACACTGGTGGGAACGCTTTAATAATGCAGAGGAAACGTATCATTATCATGTGGCATGCTTCTTCTACTCTTGAAATTTAAAGGCTTTGAGAAATTTTGGGAGTGGGGCTAAGTATCCTTAAACTTTTAGTATGCTATTAAAAGTCTCTTTTATCCCCTTCCTCCTTGCACCTCCCCAGGAAGCATTAGAAAGAACAGTGTGGCTGTCAGGGTTGAACAGAACAATTAGATGTCAAGGATGCAATTAGTCTAAGATTAGAGCATTAAGGACTCAAAATCATGACATCTGAGACCAGGCAGCTATGAACTAGTAATTAAGAAACTACTTTCCACTTATTATTTCCTGGAAAAAATGTATTTATGTATTTCCTGTGAGATAATGTTTATTCACTGTACAATTAAGTTTCAGTTGTGCACTTGAAGCCAGATCTTGATTCTGGAAGAGCTGAAATGCTCTTAGAAGGAATGCTGTGTACTAGCAACGTTGCCCACTGCTGAAGATCAAGCAGAGCTACAAATAATCACACTTCTCATCACATGCTGGGGGACCACATCAAGCATTATAAATTACTAGAGATTTCACATGGACATCATGTAATACCACAGGAGTTCCATTATGATTTACCATTAATTAACATCCACTGCCTATATTTCAAAGTGTTATTGCTCTGTCGCACCACAGGCTGTTATACAAACCATAAATGCTATCAATATTCCTGCATATATCTAAGCTCCAACTGATTAAAATGTGATTTGTCCCATAATACCTTCTTACTTTGATATGTGACTCAGATTGCTGACCTAACATTACTTCTATCTCAAGTTGTCACACAGTCAATTATACTGAATAACTGCAGGGCTTAAGAGCACAGAAGAGAACCAGAACTGGGAGAAAAACATTACTCCCATAATTTAAAGAGAGAAAAGAAATACTAAGATGAAGAGTGTATTGGCTATTCTGTGCCAATGAAAACAAATTGTAAAGGTTGTGAGTTTCCAGAGACAGATCATAATTTAGCCTGCCTCTTGCAGTTTAGGTAAGAGAAGCTCTCAGTTTGGGAGAGAAAGCCTGCTTTTTAGGTTTTTTCTTCCATTGCTTGCTCTGCCTTTCTTCCTTCCTCCCCTTTCTTTCCCTCCTTCCTCTCTTTTCCTTCCTACACACACACACACACACACACACACACACAGACACACACACACACACCGATATATATATACACACATATACTATGTATAATATATAATATAAGAATTATATGAGAATTTAATATAATAATATACATATATTTATTCTAAGAATTTCCTTTGTGGGTCAAGAAGTAAAATATTTGGGGTGAATAGGCACAGAATAAGTACCACTAAAGTAAACAGTAGTATGACAAAAGTTAATGCAACTTAAAAAACAATTGCCTTTCACTATCAAAGTATATGCAACATGGTAGAGTTTCATGGGATATTATCTTATAATCTTAGAGATGTTCCATGATCTTAAAGATGACCTAGTCTAACTTCCAAGAAAACAGGACCAACCTTACCAAATAAATAGTGAGAAGTCTAACAAAAGTCAGGACAAGATCTCTCATCTTTCATAACTGTTAGCAAATGTCCTCCTCTTATACTTGGTTCTATAATTTCTTAGCCTGAAAAAAATTGCAATGGCAGAATAGACAGATTTTGTACCAGTTAGCTTATGCACTTTCTGTAAGTAAAGACTCATAAACTATGGAGAGATTAAACCTTGTATAATAGAAAGGTCACAAAACTAGGCAAGTGTGGGAACAAACCTAACTTTATGTGTGATTGTGGGTACAATGAGAGGTCATCTCAGTCATTAGAGAGACAGCTCTGTTCCTTGGGGCTCAAGGTGAGGCAGAATATCATGGTAGATGAGTGTGGCATGGCAAAGCAGCTAGGAGCATGGCACTAGGAAGAAGAGAGAGAGAGAGAGAACGCGCGTGAGCGAGTGCTCTGCTCAACCAGGGACCCACTTCCTCCAGCCAAACCCTCTCTGCCTTCAGTTACCATCAGTAATCCCTATCAGGGATCAACGCATGGATTAGGTTAAGATCCCCATAACCCAATCATTTCACCTCTAAGTTTTTTGCATTGTCTCACATGATGTTTTGGGAGACACCTAATATTTAAACCATAACATCACCAGTTGTCTGCCCCAGGATCTTGAACTTCCCAACCTACAGAACTATGAAAAATATATTTGATTCTTTACAAATTACCCATCTTTAGATTGCACAGAATGGACTAAGAATATAAGCATATTTTTCAGATATGAGTTCTTTTACTTGTCCATTTTTTTTAAAAAAAGCTTCCCATTCAATGAGAGAACCATTTGCATAAAACCCTGGGTTTTTTTGTTAAAAATGTCAAAATGTTAAAAATGTACAAATTGCCAAATGTTTAAAAGGTCTAGAGTAAAAACTGCGATGACCCTTTGATGATTTCTGAATGTTTGTTAAGTAATCAAGTCAGAACCCTGATCAGACAGGAAAGGTCAACAAAGAGTAGAGAGGCCAAGAATTAATCATGTCTGGATGCAGTCGAGGGAGCCCTGAGCGAGGAAAATGAGGCCCATGCAAAACAAAGGCACTTGGTGGTGTGGTCTTTACATGTTGCTTGCTTAGTTTTTGCCAGGCGAAACTCAATGTATGTAGAGAAGAGATTTTATTCTTAGTGTCAAGGTGACTCCAAGCATATTCACCAGCTGAGGGACAAACTGGAACCCTGCAATAAAGTCTGCATTGTAATTAAATGAGCTGCCAAGCAAGAGTCTTACTGGCATCTGATTAGTTGAATAGAATCTGGAATTCATAAAAATTTAGAGTAGACTGAACTGATAAATCACATACTTCAGTACCCAGGGAACGTCCTACAACAAATCTTGTACACTAAGCAGAATAAGAGTTTTCTGTAATTGGTGGAGAGGAGAATTTCAACCAGAGGGACAAGCTGGAATTTCTAGAATTCCAGAGTAATCTTAGTTTATGGCACACTCTAGACAGTTTTAGCCCTAATGTAAGCTTCAAAATGATAATTTTCAACTTTGATATTCATTTTCCTTCAAATCATGTTTTCTTTTTTAAAAATATTTTATTGGTGCATTAGAATTTTACCTAATAGTGGGATTTATTGTAACTTTTCTGTACGTGCATATAACATATTTGTTCAATTCATCAAACAGTATTTTTTTAATGTGAGGTATAAAAGCATATAGTGTGTTTTTAGATACTTTTGACATTTTAATAATTAGTTTATTTTCTATGGGAAAAAAATCAAACTCCAGGAATGGACGGTATATTTTCAGATCTCTTTCCATTAACCTTGTATGGAGACAGGATCAGATGGTAATATTCTTACGCTACCCTCAGCTGTGCTTCCTGGTGGCAGCTTCCTTGGATTAATTCTCAAAATGAAAAGAAGTAGTCACTGGGCAACTTGCCCTACAAATCAAGCTTAGTTGGAGATAACAAATGTCACACTCATTATCTACTTTGTTCACATGCAAATAAACCAAGATAACATTTAAATATCAAGCAAGTTTAGAGAAATTTATTTTTGTTTACTTTTTAAAGGCTGAATGAAGGGCTCAGCTGATTTCACAACAAATTAATATTCATTCAACAAATATTTAGTGAGCATTTTTTCATATCAGAACTGTGACTATTCAGATGCAATATATTTCTATATTAGCATTATTTTTACTTCATTTAAAAATTAAAATTATATCTAAGCAATATATTAGAATGATTTAAATAATATACTAAAAGTGTTACATATTTGATTTTTTGAAGGATTTTCTGATAAACTCAAGATGATGGGAATTGAAGAATAAAAGGAAGAGAAGGGTACAGAAACTTGAGTGGATCTTCGTGGAAATGCCATTTTGTTCAGAAGCTGGTATCCACTTCCTGGCTAGCTTCAATAGCTCTGTACTCTCAAGATTGATGGCTACCCTGTGTTGCTTTCACTTAGAATAATAGTGAGGCTTTGGGCTCAGCTCCAGCTTTTTAAGCAGAACTTTAGAAAGAACATTTCTCATAGGACTTTGCCTTTTCCCTAATGAATCACATGCAGCTCTATTGCAAGTAGAAGGTCCCCAATTAGGAAGGACATTGGACCATTTGCACATGGGAGTTTGATGGATCAGTGACATTCTTCAAAATAGAGGCTATGGACTTTGAGAAACTTACTCAATCTGTACACCATCCAGGTAATACATTTCCCTAAATCAGTCCCAGTAATTGTGCTAGCAGGAACAGTAGCTGAAGGGCAGAGGGAGTTATATGGTTGACCCCTTAGAAATTCCTCTCCTGGGAAAGCAAATTAGACCTTTGGGGATGCCCCTCTTCCTAACAGACTGATAATGGTGTTTTATTTTATCTTCATTTAAACATTAAATTTCTGAGGAATTATATTAGGGTGATTTAAATAATATTAGAAAAGTATTACATATTTGCTTCTGACTTGCTTATGGTATTTTCTTATTATGTTTGAACATTCTTTGAAATAATCAAAAGGCTGCCTATTCTAGGATGACCAGAGAGTATTTACATGAAATCTTTTCTGATAAACTCAGAAATATATGGCACTTTAGTTAATATGCAAAAAGGCAAACCCTCTGCTCCACAAATAAGCCTCTTCAGTCCTGAGGGGATTCCTGAATGGGGATTCTTTTTACCTGCAGAGGCACTGGCTCTTCTTGGGGAGATTTTTGACGTTAAGCTAGATCACGCTCTTCTCCCTCTTGTGTAACCACTACTTCACTGTAGATGTGATACTTTTCCAATTCTCTTAGAATTCCATTGGTCATCCTTATTCAGATAACTGAACATTTTTTAATCAAGTGACCACCATCCCACACACAGCAGTTTCCTTGCTTTGGAACCTGAAGAACTGTAACAGAACTAGCTAATCACAAGGCTTTGGATGCAGGAGAGCTGCCCAGGAAAGTGTGGACTGTGCTTGTGGTCTTTCACCAAGGACTTACTGTTCCAAAGGTGTTTGTGGTTGCCAGTGGTGTAGGTAACCTAGAAAAGATTTGGTAAGTGAAATAAGCCAGTCACAGAAGGACACGCATTGCGTGAGTTCACTTTTATGAGGAATCTTAAGTAGCCCAGCCCAACTCATGGAAGTAGAGAAGACAATAGTGGTAACCAGGAGATGGGGGCAGGGCAAGGGCATGTTCCATGGGTATAAAGTGTCAGTTCTGCTAGGTGACTGTGTTATAGAGATTTACCATATAACAAGTGTCTCTGGTAAACAACATGGTGTTGTGCACTGCAGAATTTGAAGGAGAGATCACAGAAAACAAAACAAAGGGACAAAGAACTTTCATACGTGTTGGATCTGTTTAAGACTGTGTGGCATGATGGGTTTTTGCATGTGTCCAAATTCATCAAATTATACATTAAATATGTGTAAGTTTTTGTCTCTCTGTTACATTTCAATAAAAGCTGTTTTAAAATAAGTATTTTAAAAGGTGTTTGGTGAATGAATGCATGAAATCATTATTCATTTATTGAATTTTTACAATGAGTCAGATGTTGCGGCCAGTCCCTAAGATACAGAATACACTAAGAGAGACACTGACTTAAAGGGATAGTGACTGAGACACACATCTAAACATATAATTGCAGTGCAGAGGTATAGTGCTTAAAATTGATGCTGACATAGAGAGGAAGAGGAGTGCTCTGGGAAGATCAGGAAATGTGCTGAAGGAAGGAAATTTGAGGTGGCGTTAGGTCACTTGGTTAAGGTACCAAAGATACCACACTATTAGTATTTTCAAATTATATCTAATATAACTCTCTTGCCTGCCTATGCAGACTAACACATTGCCTTGGAGTAGTTCAATTATGATTTTAAAGTGCTCTGATGAGATGGTATTCTTTATTAATTTATGAGTTATCAAATATTTTTCAATTTTTTATCAGTTATTTTTCAAAATTTGACATATCATCATTCTGATATTCAATTTGGCAATCATTTTGCAACCTTACTTTTATATTTTCCTTTTGTGTTAACACACAATAGTTCTCATATTTGTAATATGATGTTTGGATTCATGTATGAAGTGATCAACTCAGGGTGATTAACATAGCATTGTCTTAAGCTTTTATTGATTCTTTGCAAGAAAAAGAAAATGTGTGATATTTAAATGTTTTTGGATAATTTGAAGTTAAAAAACATTGTGAAGAAAATCCTCTCCTCTTTTTTGAGATAGATACCTATGGAATGCATTATTGTTAATTCTATGCACCTCTATGTCATAGGACACTACAATTTATTCCCCCTACCAAAGTATAACATCACACCGGTTGATGAAACTCTTCCCATCATCCCTTCCACTACCCTCATTTTGAAAATCATCCAGATCATATCAGGAAATACATAACATGCCTTTAACCCTAGAGTAACTAGCAAAAAGTACTAGTTCAATCTGATTGTTATTCCCTTTTGTGGTAACTTCTATCTTACTGAACCATCATACACTTCCTTCATGTTTTGAAAAATATACTTCTACAGGGTTGCTACAGTTTCTGATGATTATCTTATTTTCCTTTTTATCTATGATTCATTCTCATTAGCAATTCTGATTTTGTGATTTTTTTGCTGGATTTTAAGTTTTTTTCATACCTCTTTCTTGCTTTTTATTCCCCAAAGAATAAAATTATGACTTTGTTCCTTAGTTTGTTATTATTTTCTGCTTTCATTGTTGTTCTCTTTTGCCACTGTCTTTGATTTATTTTGCTTATTCTTCTGCAAATTCTTTGTGTGGAACACTTAAATCATGTACATAGATGAGTTAAATATATATATATATATATATATATATATGTATATATATAATTCATGTGAATTATATATATGTCTTTTTATTTAACTTATTAAAGACTGCATTTTCTTTTGAGTCAACTTTAGTCGTTTTCCATATTCTATTACCTTTATTTTGGCTTATTTATTTGTGGTGGTGGGCATCGAACCAAGGGCTTTGTGCATGCAAGGCAAGCACTCTACCAACTGAGCTATGTCCCATCCCTATTTTGGTTTATTTTTTGATTTAAGAATACTTAAATGTTTTCTTTTTTTTTTAATTTCAGGTAAAAGCATTTTTTTCCTCTTGCAAATTTTTGTCACTAATTTATAGTTCTGTTTCATGTTATAAATTATGGCCATTTTACTTCTACTTATTATAATTTATTGAAAGTTTTCTTTATATTGTCAAATTTAGAAAATGTTTCAATGACTCTCATCAAAAGGCAAGAATCTTTTTTATTAAATATGCTCTTTATTAAATATATCCTATACATTGTTACTACAATTAAATCAACCTCAATTTTATCAAATTTTCAATGCTTCTGACTTGCTTATGGAATATTCTTATTATGTTTGAACATTCTTTGAAATAATCAAAAGGCTGCCTATTCTAGGATGGCCAGAGAGTAGTTACCAGTAATCTTGAGGTTTCAAGATACTTGGCAAAAAAAGGAAAATTTGTGATATTTGAATGTTTTGGGGTAATTTGAAGTTAACAAACATTAAAAATCAGCTTCTTCTTGGTTTCTCAAGACCTTTGAATGTTAATGTGAATTGAGAGTCTCTGAGATGAAGTTATGTTTCATGAGTTTCCCAAACATTGTCATGAAAAGTTGTTTTGTGGGATATCTCAAGTAAAATGACTGGACTTTATTGGAATTTTTAATAAGGAAAAGTAATCTGTGGACCATGAAGAAGCTTTTCCAAAGCTATTTATTGACCGACATGGTTTAGGTCTGGTGTCCTGGCACTGCCACCAGTATCAATTATGTCAAGTGCACCAGTAGCAGGCAGAGCAATCGTCTGTGGAATAAACGGAAATAGCCAGAAACTACTTACTCAGCAATCTAAACTGCATCTAGTTAGACAATCTATTAAATTCCAATCAGTAACCCGTATCACGGTGGCTCAATTTTCAAAGGCTTCTCACCTTCCTGTGATAGATTATACACAAATAAATAACTTTTCCATACTGAAACTGAAAATTCCTTCATTCAATAAAAATTGAGTTCCTGTCATAGGCTAAGCACTGTCCAGTATCCAGGACAAGTTAATATCTTGGAGCTGATATTCATTTTTAGTCAAATAGGCAATAAATAATACAAATATAAAGTTATGAAAAAATTTTGATAATGGTCCCAGAACTCATCTTCAGATTGGTGGACATAGAGAATCTGTCCAGATGGTAGAAATGCTCCTTGAAAACAGTGTTTTAAATCTGTTCTTGAATCACTCTGTGTCTCTTGATGCTAACACTCCAGCAGCTGTTTCCTAATGACTAGGTACAGAAAACCTCACTGTGTTGGCTGATGGTTCAGATCAAGCATAAGAGCATGAGAGATTCAGAAAAAATGTTTGGCAACCATCTGTAATAAATAGACCTGGCACTTTGCTCCCATGAACATGAGAATCCGTAAGTAGTCTGTTTAGGCAATATCTTCTATTCTGCTTTGTTTAATGGGGACAAATTGCTACCTTGATTTTAAAATTGACATATGAAATAAAATTCACATAAAAACATGTTATGGCAGTTAGTTATGGTTTAGCATTAGAAATGTTGAATTGAGTTTTGAATTGAGTTGAATTTTCTAATAAAGGTATTTTTTAATAAAGCTTTAAAGAACAGCAGCAACAAAAATATTTTTCGGTTTGTCCCACATGGTCATTATCAGTTCATCATCACATGGCCCTGATTAATTTGCAATTATATTTTATTTTAATATAAAAAGTATAATAAATCATACTTTAAAGAACCTTGGAAAGTATACATGCACACACACACATCAAGATATGTATTAACTAGATCTCATAAAAATATCAGGAAAAAATAAATAAAATTATATCCTACAGTAAAATTCTATCTCATATTATTTTCTGTCTTAAACTTTTCTTACATAGTTCTTATTGGCACTGTTTATTGTGGCAGAGAAATTCATTTATAAGGGAGGGTGTAATACATGTAAGTATTTTATTTCCAAAATCCATGTGCAAATATTCCTGCTAAAAAAATACTGTTTTGTCACAGGAAAATAGTAGTATTTACAATTTGTGATAGGAAAGAGAAATGTGGAGAGTTACTACTTTTATAAATATGCCAGGGGCTGTCTGATCTTACATCATGTTGAATGCCACTGAGTATAAATGTTTTCCAAATACTAACTTACAATTTGTATTTCTTTTTTTGTGAATTTACTGTCAATACATTTTGCCAAGTAGTGTTCCCAGTGTTGGGATTCATGTCTTATTTCTGTTCGTTTGAATGAGCTCCATTTTGTAATTTGTCTCATAGATTGTAAATATTTCTATCAAGTTACAATTTGCCTTTTCTTTTTGAATGTAACACATGTTAGTAAAGGTTATGAAACGTAATGTTATTTATGTTACTAATAATAGTTACTACCTTTAAAATTAATTCTTTAAAAGGCTACCTTTATATTTTTATTTTTATTTTTTATTTTTCTTGAATCCAGGAACACTTAACCACTGAACCATATTCCCAAGCCTTTTTAATATTTTATTCAGAGACAGGGTCTTGCTAAGTTGCTTAGGACCTCACTAAATTGATGAGGCTGGCTTTGAATTCATGATCCTCCTGCTTCAGCCTCCTGAGCCACTAGGATTATAGGCATGTGCCACAGCTCAGGGCTTCTTCTCTCTCTCTCTTTTTAATTTTTATTTTTTTAAATTTGTTCTAATTAGTTATACATGAGAGTAGAGTGAATTTTGACACATTTTACTTAAGTGGAGCACAACTCTAATTCCTCTGGCTGTATTTGATATAGAGTCACACCAGTTATGTAATCATACATTACTGTTTCTGCACAATCCAAAGTTCCTTCATTCTTCCCTACTCACCAACATTATGGATCAGAATCAGCTTATCAGAGAAAACATTTGGGCTTTGTTTTTTTGGGTTTGGCTTTTTTCGCTTAGCATGATATTCTCCAGCTCCATCTATTTACCTGCAAATGCCATAATTTCATTCTTCTTTAAGGCTGAGTAATATTCCATTGTGTATATGTATCACATTTTTTTTATCAATACATCTGTTGAAGGGCATCTAGGTTGGCTCCATAGTTTAGCTATTGTGAAATTGAGCTGCTATAAACATTGATATGGCTGCATCACTGTAGTATATTGTTTTTAAGTCTTCTGGGCATAAACCAAGGAATGAGATAACTGGGCCAAATGGTGGTTTCATTCAGAGTTTTCTGAGGAATCCCCATACTGCTTTCCAGAGTGGTTGCATCAATTTGCAGTCGCACCAGCGATGTATGAGTGTACCTTTCCCCCCCACATCCTCTGCAACACTCATTATTGCTTGTATTCTTGATAATTGCCATTCTGACTGGAGTGAGATGAAATCTCAGAGTAGTTTTTTTTTTTAATTTTTTAATATTTATTTTTCAGTTTTCAGCGGACACAACATCTTTGTATGTGGTGCTGAGGATCGAACCCGGGCCGCATGTATGCCAGGCGAGCGCGTTACCACTTGAGCCACATCCCCAGCCCATCAGAGTAGTTTTGATTTGCATTTCTCTAACTGCTAGAAATAATGAATATTTTTTATGTGTTTGTTGGTCCATTGTTATTTCTTCTTCTGTGAAGTTTCTGTTCAGTTCTTTAGCTCATTTATTGATTTGGTTATTTTTTAAATTTATTTATTCATTCTAATTTGTTATACATGACAGCAGAATGTATGTCAATTCATAGTATACATATAGAGCACAATTTTTCATTTTTCTGGTTGTACACAAAGTAGAGTCACACCATTCATGCCTTTATACATGTACTTAGGGTAATGATGTCCATCTCATTCCAGCATCTTTCCTAACCCCAAACCTCTTTCCCTTCCCCTCCTTCCCCATTGCCCTACCCAAAGTCCCTCCATTCCTCCCATTCTACCCCCACCTCCATTATGGATCAGCATCCACATATCAGAGAAAACATCTGGCTTTTGGTTTTCTGGGATTGGCTAATTCATTTAGCATGATATTCACCACCTCCATCCATTTACCTGAAAATGCCATGATTCTATTCTATTTTAATGCTGAGTAATATTCCATTATGTATATGTATCACAGTTTCTTTATCCATTCATCTATTGAAGGGCATCTAGGTTGGTTCTACAATTTAGCTATTGTGAATTGTGCTTCTATAAACATTGGTGTGGCTGCATCACTGTAGAATGCTGTTTTTAAAACCTTTGGTTATAAACAAAGGAGTGGGATAGCTGGGTCAAATGGTGGTTCCATTCTAAGTTTTCCAAGGAATCTCCATACTGCTTTCCAGATTAGTTGCACCAACTTGCAGTCCCATCAGCAATGTATTAGTGTGCCTTTTCCCCCACATCCTCATCAACACTTATTGTTGTGTGTGTTCTTCATAGCAGCCATTCTGACTGGAGTGAGATGAAATCTTAAGAGTAGTTTTGATTTGCATTTCTCTAATTGCTAGAGATGTTGAACATTTTTTTTGTATATTTGTTGATTGATTGTATGTCATCTTCTGAGAAGTGTCTGTTCAGTTCATTAGCCCATTTATTGATAGGGTTATTTGTTTTTATTAGTGTTAAGTTATTTGAGTTATTTATGTATCCTGGAGATGAGTGATCTATCTGATGTGTGTGTGGTAAACATTTTCTGCCATTCTTTCATAGGCTCTCTTTACCTCACTGATTGTATCTTTTGCTAAGAAGAAGCTTTGTAGTTTGACTTCATTGTCTGCGTTTCTGTCTTCCAAGTGATCTAATCTGTTGGTGGTGCTTTTTACTGAGTTTTAAATTTGGTTTATTGTTTCCTTCATTTCAAGGATTTCAGAATCTCTCTCTCCCTACTGAAGTAATCTTTTGCTTCTTGTATTTGCTTATGTAGTTCTTTATCAAAATGATCTTTTGCTGCCTGTATTTGTTCTCATATATCATCCATTAATTCACAGAACGTTTTAATCGTGTACATCCTGAACTCCTTCTCTGTCATTTCTTCTGCTCTGCTGGCCATGGATTCTAATAACGTCATATCTTGCTTTGTTTGGGGCATTTTCTTCCCTTGTACTTTCATGTTGCTCATGTGTCTTCCCTTCTTGCACTGAGGATCCAAATGTTACAGTTTTTACCCAATAGGCTTATAGTGTCCTCTGCAGGGTTCCAATACCTCTCTTTCAAAGGGGAGAACAATATTAACAGATCCCAATATGAACAATACACAGCCTTAAACTAAATAGCTCCTATTGAGACATTTATGGTTTTGTCACAATATACAGCAACGGTGAGTTCAACTGTTATCTACTATATAAACAGTAGGTTTGCAAAAGGGTCTACAGTTTCTGATGATGGACAAAGAGAGAACCGGATGTGCGGTGTAGGATGAGATGTTAAGGAGGTAGGAGTGATAATATAGCGTTATTGGATCTTAGGAAGCAGGAAAGAGGAATCTAATGAAGTTGGGTAGTAGCAGGGGAAAAGAGAGAAAGTGATTTTGGGGAGACAAGTGGGAAGACAATAGAGAGAGTACAAAAACAAACAAAAATTAAGAAATAAAAAATGTAGAAACAGGAGATAAAAGAATGTTTAACACAACTGTAATATCGTCTTCAGACATCCTGGTCCTCAGTATCAAATTCATGAAAAGTACTTGGTTTTACAAATGTTGGGGATGTGAGGGTGGGAGGAGAGAGAGAGGGAAAAAAAGAGAGAGAAAAGAAAAAAATCTCGAAGGAAAATACAAAGATTATTTTTGTTGGAGTTCAGTGTCTTTCCTGTTTCCCTTCTCATCCGATAGGTGGGGTTTTCTGTTGTTTGCTGGTATCTTCACCCTTGGGATGGTGAAGGTTATTAAGGTGGGAGGGTTGGTCTTGGGGACAGAGCTCCTGAAGATCCCTGATGGCATACTGCACCCTTTGGGGCCCGCTCATGTGATGTGGGCGCCTGGTCTTATCTCCTTATATCACCTGTAGACCTCATAATTCCTGGCCTCTAATTTAGTCTCTAAACTGTATCTCACTCACCCTCTCCCTTTCTACTTCCCAGTCAGGAGCCTTTCTCCCTGGGGGTCTTGTGGGCTGCAGTCTGGGGCCTGCACACCTGTCACAGAGAGCTGTCTTGTATTGGTCAATTCAGGGCCGGGCTTTTCAAGCTACGGACCAGCTGGCTGTGTGGCCACAAGCACTGTGTTGGGTTAGTGGCTTCGGGGGGCATGGGGGAGTTGGGGACTTTAGGCACCTTGATTTTGCTTCTAGGCTCCAGTCAGTGTCCCGATCTTGGAATTGCCCCAACTTAAGACGGCAACAAAGCTGTCCCAAGATGGAGGCAGCTGCTTTCCGAGGTGGGTGTCAGGTCGGGTCAGGCCAGATGGTGGCATTGGGTGGTGTTTTCAGAGGTGTAGCTCTGCGGTGTTCAGTATTGAGACTGGCAGCTGTCTCCCTGTCTGGTGTCCCCAGGTGCAGAATACCACATGTACCACTACCGCAGTGGTTGCAGCGTCCCCAAATGGAACCCCATGTTGGTAGATGGAGGTCCACACAGGAGTGGTGGCTGGAGGTCCTGTGTGTGGGCAGCAGCTGGGATTCCTGCATGGGCGCTGATGAGGGTGGTCCTGCCCAGACAAGGCAGCCAGAGGTCCTGTGTGGACGAGTGGCAGGGCATCCTGTGCTGATGCTGAGACCTGGGGACCTGTGTGGCATGGGGGCCAGGATTCCTGCATGGGAGCAGCTGTTGGGTTGCAGAGAAACAGTATTCCCACTACTTGAATCCCAGCTCAAGGAGCGACACAGAATGCAGCCTCCCTCTATCCCACCATCTTGGATCCCAGGTTATTTGTTTTGTTTTGTTTTTGGTATGAAGTTTTTTTGAGTTCTTTATATATCCTGGAGATTAGTGCTCTATCTGAAGTGCATGTGTTAAAGATTTTCTCCGATTCTGTAGCTCTCTCTTCACCTTATTGATTGTTTCCTTTGCTGTTTCTCTTTCTTTTATCAATTTATATTTTAATTTTTATGTTTACTATGAAGAAATTATTTTATCTTTTCCCCAAAATCATTAACCAGGAGTGAAGAGTTTATTTTATTCATGGTTTAATGTGTTTATTTATTAAATAATGAGCCTATAATTCTAGTATACATAAACATGTTTATAGGGATATATACGTGTTCAAAATAACCCCATCCCTTTTTCCCACCCATAAAACACTTTTTTGAAATTTATTTTTTAAATCAATTTCATTATTAATAAACAAGTATATCATTATTTTAATTATTACAAAATAGTATTATTATAGTACTTTTTAATTCCTGATGTTTTTAAGTCCGACTTTAAATAGTTTTCATTAAAACAATTTTTTAGTCAGACTTGTACTTTAATTCTTCAATATAACACAACAGTATTGGGAAATTTCTTGGGATTTGTAGGTTTTATTTTCCTTCTAATTATTTAAGAATATTCTCCAATATTTCCCTATATGGACCAGTAATATAAAGCATGGGTATTAGAAATGGAGATTAGTAATGCAACAATTTCCCTTTTGCATTTATTTTAGAGAGATTCTTTATTTTACAATATCTAGCATAGTTGTTATCCTGCTCATTTTTCTAGTTGCTCTTGATTTAACTTTGATCATATTTATGGATTTCATTGAAATATACACATACATTGTGATACATAAATTTTATCTTCAAATGTAGGTTTATTTCCTCATTGACCATAATTTTTTGCTGGACCTGCTCTCTCTTTTTTATTATTATTATTTTTCACTCATATATTCACATAAAACTACTTTTGACTTAAAAAAAATTAATTTTGCTTCCCTAAACTTTTTTTTCTTTTTGTATTCCTTACAGTTTTTATTTTATATTTCAACATTTTATATTGCTGAATTTGGCTGGCTGGTATTTTGTGGGAATTTTCTGTGTAGGTTCCTGAGGGGTATGCATCTATAGTTTTATTTCAGTACAGAGCTTGTTGGTATCAGGGTAAACTCGGCCTCATAAAATGAGTTGGTGAGCATTCTCTCCACTCACGTTTTCTAGGAGATTTTGTGTCAAATTGGATTAATTCTTCTTTAAATGTTTGAAAGAAAATACTAGTAAAGGAATCTGGATATGGATTTTTCTTTGTTGGAACATCTACTTTGTTTTTTGCTTGATTTCTCTGTAATATCTATGTTAGCCCTTTTATTTTTTCAAGATTTCTGAATCATTTTCTTTTTGGCTTACGTCATTTTTGATGCCATGCATTAGATTTGGTTGGTTGCTTTTGATCTGAATCTCATGATTTTCCTATTTTATTAAGAAAGTTAACCAATTCAAGTTTCAAATGTGTTGTCATAACTAATATATGTAGTCTTTTTCTGTCACCTGACTCCATTTTTCACTTCAATATGTATCCACGACTGACTTCTTAGATTCATGTATTCTACTGTATAAACTGTTTTTTTTCACTAATTAATACCTAATTAATTGGAAAGGTTTCATCACATTTTTAATTCTCTCATTCATTACCTTTGTTTATTAAACACTACTGCAACTAATTAGATGTAATATTTCATTTCCAGAGTCAAACACATATGGATTATACCCTTTTAAAGATAATAGCATTAGCACATTTTAACTGGTTGTTGCTCTCTTGTTTTATTAATACAACTTCAAATTTATTGTACAATTATCATTGTTAACTTATACTTTCTTTAAATAAATATTTACAACACATGGATTGTGTTTGATAACCACATTAACCAGATTTCATTATACTTAACTGCATGTTTAAATGGTTTCAATGTTTTCCCCTGTTCCTTTTATATCACAGAATTCCATTATTTTGAATGGAACAAACCTCATTCATGTAATATATTTTTTAGTAATTTACTAATGAACAGTGGATAAATATTAATGAGAACTTTCCTATGTGACAATTTTCCTTTAGGTACCAAGTCACATGAATCACAAGTTAACTCAGCCTGTAATTTGTGGCAATAAATTTTTTTCTCATTAAAATTCTATACAGGGCACCATTACTGAGATTTTGTTTTGTGGAGAAAAGTTTGTGATGAGATTAAAAACTCCTTTTGTGACTAAATTGATTTTTTAATCCTTGAATTATAATATTCCAGAGGAAACTTGTAGAAAATCGGAAACCCTTTAGCTAGTATTAGGTTTCATATAGGAACAGTTTCTCCTGTTTTATTTTATTATTGTATTTTCCCCCTCAGAAACACCAGTGATCCATATATGTGTTTTTCTTTGGAATAGCCACCTGATCTATTGGAGTCCCTACTAGTCTATGCAATGTTTGTTCTTAATAATCACATTCTGGAGGGATATTTTAAAGCATTTCAACAATAACATGTTTTTTCCCCATTATTTCTGGCTGTGCACTATGTTATGTAGGTTTTTTTTTTATTCCCCCTTAAGCCCCAAGTCATTATTTCATTCAATATCTATTTTTTGAGTTCCTTCTAAGATACTGGGAACATCAACGAACAAAAAAGACAAACATTTGTAGTCAGGATGTTTATAGTTGAAAGATAATCAACAACAATAACAACAGCAAAAAGTACTGTGTCAGACGGTAGTTAGTATCTCAGAGAAGAGTACAGTAGCAAAGGGAGCTGGCAAGTGTTATGATTGGGGGTTGGCCTCATCAAGAGCAAAACCTGGAAGGTATTGAGCAACGGTGTCGTAAAGATAGGAAAAGAAAGAGCATGAGATGAGGAAAAGCTTCAATGGGACCATGTCTAGCTTGTTCCAGTAACAGTAAGGAGGCTGGTGAGTAGAGCAGGAAAGACAATACAGAGTGTAGTAGATGAGAACAAAGAGGAATGGAGAGACCTCCTGGCTGGGGTTGCCAAAGTCCCAGTTAGATCTTGCCATCTAGCTAGCTAGCTCTCCCTCTGTTCCCATCTGTGTCTCTCTCAAAAGGAAAGTGAGACATGGTACTCATTCCAAAATAGTGGAACACATTCTCCTTGGATCCCAAATCATACAGAGGCTGCTGAAATTCCCTTTCAAGCCCTACCTGGAGCACAGGTAAACCATCATACTATAAAGAATGTGGTAGCACCTAGAACTGTGGGTCATCCCAGGGGCTCCCCTCTGCAGGGCACTTTGGTCACAGGTTGTGTGAAGCTTCTTTAGCAAAGGGCCAACTTTCCATTTTGGTCCAGCCAGAGTTTGAGTTATGTGGTGAGTCTTCTCATTCCAGATCTTGTCGTCTGCCATCGTAGGGACTATCTTTGTAGCTTGAGGGATAAGCAAGTGTCACAGGGCAGTCCAATTATTGTTAAATTTGGTATGGCTACTGGCTGCCGTGGTGACAAAGTGGTTTCCCACACCACTCCATACCCCGCATTGGTCCTTCACTTCAACACCTAGCCATCTATATTAAGAGCTGTGTTTAAATCTTTTCTTTTTTTCCATTGTCATTATACTTCCTTCAAAGGAAGAATAGCTAAAAATGGCTTTTTAATGTTCTATCAAAATATGGGAGGAAATTTGTAAAAAGTGTTAATTATTATTTTAATTATACAAATTTATGGAGTAGTGTTATAATTTGATACATGTACACAGAGTATAATGATCAAATCAGGATAGTTAACATTTCCATTTCCTTAAACATTTAAAAATATTTTGATTAACTTGTAAAGGTTGTGCATATTTATGAAGTACCGTTTGATATTTCAGTACATATAATATATACTCATCAAATCAGGATGGTTAACATTACCATCTCCTTAAGGTTCCATCTCCTTATTTTATCCTTAAATTGTATGGCTTGTGGTTGTTATCTTCCACAGTTTCTAGCACTAATTAAAACCACCATTAGGCATTTAAATTCTGGTGTGTGTGTGTGTGTGTGTGTGTGTGTGTACGTGCGCATGTGCATGCACGTGTATGTTGCAGGGAGATTTGGTAGAGAGGATGATATAAGGATAGTCAGGCAGGTGTATGAAAGTCTTTGTTTTTCATTGTTGTATAACAAATTAACATAATCTTAGTGACTAAGGGTAATGTACATTTATTATTGTATAGTTTCTGTGGGTTGTGACTTTGGAAACAGTTTAGTGTCCTTGTTACTGCTTAGTGTTCTATAAACTGTCATCCAGTTTTTGACCAGACTACTTTTTCAACTAGTAGGATGACTGGTAAGAATCCACTTCCCAGATCATTCCAGTTGTTGGCAGAAATCATTTTCCCTGTAGCTGTATGAGAGCTCCATATTTTTACTGGGTTTGCTTGTGACCCAATCTTAGGTTCTAGAAACTGTCCATAGTGCTTTGACACAGGCCAATGGGGCCACTTGTACCCTCAAGCCTGCAAGATGACACTGTGACCTGAAGGGAACCAAAACCTCTTTCAAGGCATTTCATCTGATTCAGTCTGAGGAAAATATCCGTTTTGATTAATACCAAATTGGGAACTAAACTAGGAACTTTATTCATCTTTAAAAATCCTTTCACCTTCACCATTTTCTATTGCCAGAAAGAATTCACAGGTCCCATACCAATTCAAGGAAAGTATAACTCAAGACATGAATGCTGGAGGGAAGGAATATTGTGGCACCCGTATTAGAATTTGTCTTATCAAGTCACAAATTTTTCGTATGTGTGTATGAACACATATTTATATATATATACACATACATATATATATTTCATATGTCCAAAATAAATTTAATTTTAGGTTAGACAGTTGAGTTTATTTATTTTAGGGGAAGTGATCTGCTTATTTTTTTTTAGAAAAAAAATACTACTATATAAACTTTTCAACTTTTTTAAAAATAAAACATTTTATTAAAATATACTCAACTTTCATGAAATATTTATGAAGTTGATATTAGTTTTAGTTCTTGAGTACTTTGACATTTTCATCATCTCATTCATTTTTTTCAGCCTAAATTCCATTTCTGTGCTATACAAAGCACATATTACTTTCCAGACCATACAGACATAGTACTAGGAGAACGGTCCATTGCAAATAAGCATTAATTTTTAAGAAATATTTTCTCTAAGTCTGTTGGGTTTTTCTGTTGTATGTTTTGACTTGTTTTGACTTTGAGATTCTACTGGGCCATTGATTCCAACATTTTTGGCATTCAGGTTAGAATTTTGAGAAAAGAGAATAGGGTATTAGAATAGAATAGAAAATCAGCTATTTCTATGATTGTTTCTAAGCAGACGAAAGATGATAAACTAACAATTTTGATAAGGTCATCTTCCCTCTCCCAGATTACACTTCTGGAATTTTTCAGCATTATTAACTAAAGACTATTTTTCTTCTCAGAACATTCAATAACTGGATGAACTAAAAAAAAAAAACAACAAACAAACAAACAAAAAAAAAAACTCACAGAGCTGGGGATGTGGCTCAAGCGCACTCACCAGGCATGCCTACGGCCCGGGTTCAATCCTCAGCACCACATACAAAAAAAAAAAAACAAAGATGTTGTGTCCACTGAAAACTAAAAAATAAATATTAAAATTCTCACTCTCTCTTAAAAAAAAACTCACAATAATCTCTACCTTATTTTAATAAACAGAGTAGACAACAATAGAATAGATGTAATCCAGGTTCTTAATTTTTCACTAAGACTAGAGTGAAATCTATTATTTGCCAGTTAAACCAACTTTTTAGAAGCAAAAAATACATGCAAGAAGACTCCTTTTTAGAAAAGTAGTAGAAATTACTCCTAGTTTCAAGCCAGCCAATCCTCCTAAGAACCCGAGAAACACCAGCTCTAGGCAAACCTCCGTGCTCCCCCTATTGTTCTGATTTGCCAGTAGGAAGGGTGCAGGAAGTTAGGGTGCTCATTAAGAAAATTGCCTTTCAAACATCCCCAGGCCCTAGTCCCAAACGGAACGACTGTAAGCCTGTCTCTTTTAATGTTGCAAAAGAACAAATTTTATAAGAAAAAGCCAACAACTTTAACAGCAGGTGGCTGAAGCATAGCCTTCAGAAAGCTGTTAAGAACCATTTTCGTCTGTGAAATAAAACATGGTTGCAAGCGATGTTATTTGCACTTATTGATTCAGTGAAAGAAGTCACCTTATGTTTAATTCAAATTGCAGTCCTGACATGGACAGGCTTAAAACAATCATGTTTTACAAATCCATTTGTTTAAATGATTCTCTTGTTGGCTGTTCACACTGTGCCCTGGGTTGTTTTATCATCACTCGCTGCAAGTGCTATTTAAAGAAGTGGAAAGCTGGTAACGTACATTGCTGTAAGCAGTCTAGGTTAGGCTTCGTAGACAGAGAAACATAGTAGGTGACCGTTAGTTTCAGGGTGCATCTCTGTAATTCCTCAGCCTACTTCAATTGTTTAGTTTTCTTTTAGTGCACACCTCTGTAAATAATTATTACGATAGTATCCTTTTTTTTTTCTTTGGAGTTGACCTGCACTATGAAGTGGCAGAGAATCTTTCAGCAAAGCTTCCCGTTGGTTCTGTGTTGCATCACAGTATTACTCAAAAACTATGTTTCTATTCTGTAGAAGTAAAAGACTCTACTGGATGAGAAAAGTGCTTGTCAAATTTAACAAGGTATAGTAGACCATAATGCTCTGCAATACAATTATTGTTACCATTTAAATGAGAAGAGTATCCTTGAAATTGCTAAGAAATTGCCTGAAATTAGGTTTTGGCCTATTTTCCTAATGTAATTCAGATCATGAAATCCTCCATGGAAACTCCTCTGATTGCATTTTTCAGGTTCTATAAATGTAAGCAGAGAGAAAGCTTAAATAAACTCCCACAGATTTTAAGAATTAATAAACAATACATGAGGTTTTTTGTTTGGTTGTTTGTTTGTTGTTGCTTTTTTTTTATGTGGTTGCTATGGATCTTATGTGTCCCCTAAAGGCCTCTGTGTTAAAGCCATGGTCCCCAACTTGGCTGTACTGTGAGGTGATGGAACTTTAAGAGGAGAGGCCTAGTGGGAGACTTTGGGTCACCAAGGGCCCAGAGGAATTGTGGGACCCTTGCCCCCTTCCTTTTGCTCTCTTGCTCCCTGACAATGAGATGAGTACCTTTTCTCTTGCCCTGCACTCTCCACCACAATATGCTGCCTTGCAACAGGTCCAAAAGCTTATGGGGTCAATTGATCATAGACTGGGATCTCCAAAACTGTGAGCCAAACTAGCTCTTTCTCTTTATAAGGTGATTGTCTCAGATATGTTTTATAGTGATGGAAAGCTGACTCACACATGCTTTAAAACTCCATCAGAATAAATGGTGGATCTGTCTGCATGGAATCAGGATACCCAGGCACAGGACAGCTGTTAAAATCAGGAAAAGTCCCAATGATAACTTAGCAGGTTCTTAATCTGAAGAATCTCAGGTTCTTAGTTTGTACAGACTGAGAGAGTATCTTTTAGAGATTTGCTGTGAAGGATTAAATGAAATTCGCTGTCAGATCACCAGCAAACTCTTTTGTCATTTGGCACCTTTTCTTCCTGAATTTGTAGAGTGGAGGACCCAAGATCCTGGGGACATCCTCAGGAGCACCCACTGTGCTCTCTGTGACATGTGTCTCTACTTACAGCAGTTGCTGAACAAACCATTCTTTTCTCCACATGTACATGGAGCTAATGGTGTGTTTTGAAACAAATTAAGTTTGAAGTAGTAAATATTGAAATACCATACTGTACCTCATAAACATGTATGATTATTATGTATTGATTTACAGAAAAATAAACTTGTTTTTTTAAAAAGAATAAAAGGATTTTAAATATGCTATGTCTAACAATGAATTTAACTTGATATTCAGCCATTTTCCTTATCCTTTCCTTCATTAAATAATAGGATCTCCAATGTGCACGATGATAATTGATTTTGGAGATACAAAAATGAATCAGCATACTTGCAGTCTAAAGATGAACTAACATATGTAAATAAGAAGGAATTAAAGATGTGAGGAAATGTTAAGAGCTGTAAGAAGAGTACTGATGCATTCTATTAATTAGGCAAAAGTATTTAATGTTGATATACTATGCTTCCCAAGAGATTACTATTCTGAACATTGAATTCATGCTGAAGACCTTCAATGTAGGGCCATGAAGAGCACATTGAGTACTGTAGCCAGATCCCCATGCTTCACCAGATCTGTAAGAGGCAAGACATTGGATTATTCCTTGTTTGAACCTCTCAGTATTTAGATCTTTGTACATGTCTTGCACACAATAGAAATCCAGAACACAAAAGAAGAGTGAATGAGTCGAGGCATAAATGGAAGAAGAGGGTCTTAAGGCTAGATTGAGAACAGCATGGCCGAAACTGACACAATGAGAAAAGATTTACCATAATGTTTTACCTAATAAAAATTTTCTAAATCATACCCTGTCCTTGGACGACAGTTGATTAAATTTTGGCTTTGATTTTCCAAGCTGTTGAGTTAAAAGAGGCTATATTTTCACAAGTTGGCAAGATAATTTCTATGATCACAAGAACCTGTATAAATAAGTAGGTTTGTCCTCTACTGTCATGGAATTACATTTGCAACGTTTTTTTTCCCCAAACTGCCTTATACCATATAAAAATTATATTTAAAGGCCATTGTTAATACCCTGGCTCTGATAATCTAAGTGTTGGTCAAGTTGGGGAAACTAATATTTTTAAGGTGACTCAAAATGGCAAGCCTGTGGTTACTATCCTGAAGATGAAAATAGTTGTGATTAGGCCTTCATTGTCACTCACTTGGAGGGCTGTCATTAAAATAGATTGAGCCTGGGATGTTGGCAGAGTTATCAAGTGGATGCTTCCTGTGTCTGGAAAGCCTCCTCGGACTTATCAGCATGGCTCCCGACAGATCCTGGCTCACATGAAAAGGTGTGCCTTTGAAGTCAAATGCAGCTGCAACACCAGGCCTGGATATTTGGCCCTTTGAATTCATCACCTAAACACTATATGGCAATGAATGCTACAGCACACAACTCTTACCAAATTTCATCAACATTGAATGAGAGAAAACTGAATGATCAGGTTTATAGAAGGATTATGTGCACAGAGCATCAGATGAACAAACATATGTAAGATATTTAAATTAGTGTCTGCATTTGTAAGTCTTTAACAAATGCAGCTATTACTGTTAGTTGGGTACACTTAAAAATGCGCACTTAGTGAAATAAATGCTTTCCATTTTGGTGCCCTTATTTATTTAGTTCATATTTAGCCAGTAAGATTTTAAGAGCAAATGTGAAATTTTATTTATTTATTTATTTATTTATTGTGCTACTAGGGATTGAGCCTAGGTCCTCACACTACACAAGTGCTCTATCAATCTCTGAGGGACACCTCTGGCCCCTAAATATATGGACTTCTCATGCATCCTAAACACAATGAGAGCTGGAGATATAGTTCAGTGGTCAAGCACCACAAAAATATGATATAATTATAATTGCATAATATTATTATAATACCATATATTATAACATATACTATATACTATAGTACATACTATCATATACTACATATTATATGTGGCATACTATAATTTTATCATATACCTTATACATTAAGAGTTCTTGTTTCATATCTACAAAAATCCTGTTATGTGGATAGGAAAATTCTATTATAACTTTATAAAAACTGATAATACCACAAATGATGTTTTAATATTTGTATACACTGTGTAATGTTCTATCATTTCAATCATTTATCTTTTCTTTATAACAGAAACATTGAGAATCATTTTTCTAACTTTTAAAAATATATACACTATGTTATTATTACCTACAGTCATCCTACTGTGCAGTAGAATGCCAGACCCTTTTAAAAGTAGAATTAGAGTCTGCATAGATTCGCAGTCTTGCAGAAGCTAAGTGAGTTGTCCAAGTGTATACAGGTCTTTTCATCCCTTAGGATCCAGCTAAGAAAAGGGTACAGACCTCCTAACAGCAAGCCCATCATCTTTCCATAACTGGCATCGCCAGGTACTGGTGCAGCAAAGCAAGAGTTGTGTGCTTGTCTTGCTTTATTTATAAGTGAAAAAGCAAATAGATCTGATGTTGAATGTTCTCTTCGTTATTGTAATGATTGCCACCATTTACTGAGTACTCTTTATATGTCAAATAATCTGTGAAAATTTTAGTTTTAAGAACAATTCCAAAATATAAATGCCACTACTGCTCTCCTTTTCTAGATGGGGAACTGAATTAAGGCTCAAAAAAGAAGACAATAAAAGTTACTGCACAAGTAAAGCAGCCAGTGTGGTCTGGAGCACAAACTGTTCCTTCTTACATTTTATCCTTCAAACTGTATGCTAATGCTCATACACTGCAGTTTGCCTTGGTGGAACTTCAGGTCCTTCTTTAGCAAAATGGTAATGACCCTACCCACTTTGTGTGAATGCTCGGTGGCTTAAATATAAAGAATGTATTGTAAAGCCTATCAATAGTAGAAACTCTAAATAAACTAGTTGTCTATCATTAGCTTTTATGCTTAATCGTATTATTTAAATAAGCTACAAGCCATTTAGTGCTTTCAAAATGCTTTATATTTGGATAAATTTTGCAGCAACCAGTTGAGCATTCATTTCATATTGAGTAGTAACATAGGGAAAATTTTGGTGCTGTTTATTTTTAATATCAATTGTGAGCACAATGTATGTGGATGCAAATTATTAATTCTTTATTTCCTTTAAGAAAGTCTCTTTAAGTGTAACCTCACCAATATAAAAGCCAAGTACTTTCAGAAGGTGCAGTTAAAATAAACATTTTCATCACTAAGTTCTTCAACTTACCTATTACTTGACAGAACATTGTTAAGCTTGTAGCTCTCACTTCTTTGTAGAATAATGTGGAATCAAATCTCTGTTTCTAGTCTATACATGTGTTTTTGAGAAATTCTAAATACTGAAGAAAAACACTTGGAGTTTTATAGATGTGCATAAATCTGAGAAGCATTTTAGTCTTTGAAAAAAAAGTTCAATTTCAAATAAGAAAAAATTTGAAAGTGATTAGGCATTTGATTATTTTTCAATTGTACATAAGTAAATTTTGATTGGGCCACTATACATTCAATTCAATGCTTTAGAATAAATCACTGAACTCTCTGACTCTTTAAAAATTTGCTATTTATATACTTTTTCTATACTTGCAAATATGAAATTTGACCTGTTTTAATTAATATTGACATTTCTCAAATTAAATATTCATTGACAACTCTGAGCAAATATGTCAGATGGACTCAATGTGGTGTTGCACGTTAAGCCCTGGTTTCTGAAGCAGGGTTAGAAGAAAAGATAACAATTCCTAATATCCACTTTAAAAAGTGTATCATTTTCAGTTAACCACTATGAGTTATGTGGTCTCTTCTGACTCATGGAAATCCAGAGCCCTAAGTGCTTCTCAGAGCAGCTACTTCAATAAATTCATTTTATAGATGAAGAATCCAAGAATTAGGAGGTTAAATTAGAGTCACACTGTTAATTCATTTATGAGCTACAATTAGAAACCAGGTTTTGGTTTTTCAAGTCTGTATTATTGCCCATATATTACACTGACTTTTTTTAAATTACCTTATCTGATTGACATGTACAGAATATGCTACTCTAAAACAGCAGAGTACACATTTTGATAATTGAGCTTTTCAATTAAAAGACCTAATTTTGCAAATGGATAAAATAGCACGATCAACCTATATGTTGTCTATTAAAGCTTTACTTCAGCATACATAGATTTCTCAGGTGTGCATATATTCCAGTATAGACAATGTTGAGCCACCAAACAAGCCCCAATCTATTTTAAAAGATTAGAATCAACCAAAGTATCTTCTTTAAACCTAATGGAATGAAACTAGAAATAAATAACAGAAGGAAAACTTTTTGGAAAATTAACAATTCTGTGAAAATTAAACAGCATACTCCAAATAACCAGGGAGTCAAAGGAGATATGACAAGGGAAATTAGAAAATACTTTCAAGTGAATAAAACTGAAAACAAAGCATACCAAGCCTTCCAGGACGCAAGAATATAAGTGCAAAGAGTGAAATTTATAGTTGTGAAAGGCTACTATAAAAATAAAGAACGAGTTAGGTGCATAATTTTTTTATATTAATGGATCACAAAAGAACAGGAAACTAAACCCAAAAACTAGAAGAAGAAAGGAAGTAATAAAAATTATGGTGGAGAGAAATGAAATAGAAAATAGAAAAACAATAGAGAAAATCAGTGAAATTAAGATTTGGTGCTTGAAAGATCAAAACAATTGACCAAAAAAATTAGATATAGATAAAAAGACTAAAATCAGAAATTAAAATGGGCTTATTGCTATAATTTTATAGAAATGAAAAGGACTATACATGGTGTTTAGATATGGTGTCCCCCCAAAGCTCACGTGTAAAACAATGTAAGAAGGTTTGGAGAAGAAATGATTGGGTTATAGCCTTAACCTAATTAGTGAATTGATCCCTGATGGATTAACTGGATGGTAACTGGAGACAAGTGGTATGTGGCTAGAGGAAGTGGTTCATTGGGGACATGGCGATGGGGTATAAATTTCGTATCTGGAGAGTGGAGTCTCTGTCTCTGCTTTCTGATCACCAGGTAAGTCATTTCCCTCTGTCACACTCCTCGGCCATGTTGTCCCTGAGAAATGGAGCTGGCTGTCTATGGATTGAGACCTCTGAAACTGTGAGTCCTCAAATAAACGCTTCCCGCTCTAGAGTTGTTCTGCTTGGATCCTTTAGTCACAGCAGCAGAAAAACTGACTAAAACAATAAGAGTAATATAAACAATTGTATGCTAACAGATGAGGCAAACTGGATGAAATAAAAAAGAAATCCTAAAAATACACAAATATAAAAACTGACTCAGGACAAAATAGGAAATCACGTCTGGTTGTGTAGCTCAATGGTAGAATGTTTACCTATAATGGTCAAGACCCTGGGTTCAATCTTTAGCACTGAAAAAAAAAAATAGAAAAGCTGAACAAATCTGAAAAAAGTAAAGATGTTGAGTAAGTACTTGCAGACCTACTAGCAAAGATATAAGCCCAACACACTTTTACAGTAATACTAAGAAGAATTAGTAACGATCATTCTCAGACTCTTCTAAAAAATAAAAGAGGAGGCAATACTCCCTCATTCAGTCTATGAAGCAATTATTGCACTGATAGCAAAACCATCACAGACACACCAGGAAAAAAAAAGCTATGCAGATCAATGTCTGTTTTAACTACAGGTACAAAATATTATCAAACTGAATCCAATAGCATATTAAAAGGATTACCCACCATGACCAATGAGATTTATCCCAAGAATTCAAGCATTTTTTCCAACATATTTGCATCAATCAATATTGAGAGAATGAAGGAAAAATAACTCCACATGCTCATCTCAATAGACGAAAAAGTGACAAAACCAACAACCGTTTTGTATAAAAATTGTAACAAACTAGGAACAGTGTGAGTGTTTTCCATGTGCATAAGCCATTTGTGGATTTATTCTCAGAGATTTCAGCCTGCTGCTTTAGGTATGTTCTGCACATGATTAGCATGGCTCATTGGTTTCAGTCAATTTCTAGAATTTCAGAATTCTTTTCTCCAAATCTCAGTTCTATGGGATCTCCCCTACACTCCCGAGGCTAGAGAACATTGAAGTTTCCCTTAAGGTTGTATTGCTCATACTATGGTTCTTCACAAGCAAATAAGCAATGGAGAGAGATGGGGGGAATGGAGAAACGAAGGATATTTATTCCCCAGAATCTTTCCACTATAGGATCCCTTTTCCTCTATTTCTGTCTAAAGAGAGGACTTTCCCTCAGAGGTTTAAGGAACATCATTGCATCTCCTCCTCAGCATGTCTCCTCAACTAGGGCATCTCTGCAGGACAGGGAAGATCCCTTTTTGATCCCCACATACTCTTATTTGCAGCCTCCTCTTTTCCTCGTCCTCTGGCCAGACCAAAATGGCTTCTCTTGGAGATTTTCCCATCAGTATCTTCTTACTTGCTTGAATCCAGTATCTTCTCTGTACTGTTGACTCGGATTTTTCTTTTCACAAATCCTATAATTCTGTCCATAAAAGTCGTGCAAAATTTTTCCTAGATTTATTCTTAATGTACTTCAAAATTTTGTTATTATTCTTCTCTTTCTAAATTACACATTTTTTAACTCTATATATTATGGTTTTTTGTTTGTTTGTTTTTTCTCTTTTTTATTGGTTGTTCAAAATATTACAAATCTCTTGATATAAATGGTTAATTTTTAGTGTCTAAAAATGTATCTGATTTTACATACTGGTCTAACATATAACAAATTTCTTAATTCTATTATCAATTGTTATAATTTCATTCATGATTCCCTTTATGAGACAATAATACTGTCAACTATGAGAGTTTTTCTTTTTATCCCAGTGTTTATTTTTTAATTTCTTCATTTTAATTTACTGGCTGGGGTCTTTAGTTCAGTGTGTCTTAGAAACAGATACAGGATACTTTCTGTTGCATTTAAAATTTTGAAATAAATGTTTCAAATACTGGCCCAAAGGTTCACTTATTTAGGGTATGCCATTGTTCAGACTCATAGTTTATTATTTTTCTTTGTTATGTGGAATGGATATACAAGTTTAAACTATCATAAATTACATGATATCTTTATTTTTATTTTAAATGAAAAAATGATAAATTGACAAAAATCTAATGTATTTATTGTGTCCAACCTGATGCTTTGAAATATGTATAGATTGTAGAATGGCTAAATAACATATACATTACCTGGCATTCTTATTTTTTTTTTCTGGTGGGAACATTTAAAATCTCTTCCCTTAGCAGTTTTCAAGCATACAATACATTGTCATTAACTATAGTCACCACATTGGTATAATAGATCTCGTGATCTCCTATCTAGCTGAAATTCTGTATGCTTTGAGGAACATCTCCCCACTCCCAACCCATTCCAAGATCCTGCTAACTACTATTTTACTCTCTGCTTCTGTAGGTTCAACGTTTTTACCTTTTAATATAAGTAAAACCATTTGGTATTTGTCTTTATTTGCCCAATTTATATGTCTTCTAGGTTCACAGATGTCTCAAATAGCAGAATTTCACTGTTTTTGAAGGCTGAATAGTGTTTTATTGTGTGTATCTACAACATTTTCTTTATCCACTCATTTGTTGCTGGGTGCTTACTTGTAAATCTTGATTTGATTGCAAATCTTGGCTATTATGAATAACGCTGCAATGAACATGTTCAGGTTCTTGATTTTATTTCCTTTGGGTGTGTACCCAAAGAAGGATTACTGAATCACATAAAAATCCTATTATTCATTTTTGAGGAAATTTCATATTATTTTCCTTAATGGCTGTAATAATTTACATTCCCACCTATGATGTACAAGGTTTCTCCACACCCACCCAAATACTTGTTACCTTTGCCTCTAACAGCCATTCTAGCAAGTATGAGGTATAGTTCATTGTGTTTTTAACTTGCATTTCCCTGACGATTAGACATTTTGAGCATTTTTGATAAACCTGTTGGCCATTTAAATGTTTTCTTTTGAGAAATGCTTATTCATGTCATTTGCCCATTTTTCAGTCAGATTGTTTTCTTGCTATTCAGTTAATCAAATTCCTTATGTATTTTGGATATTAACCCCTTACCAGATATACAGTTTGTAAGTATTTTCTTTCATTCCCATAGATTGTCTCTTCATTCTGTTTTATTTTCTGTGTAAAAGTTGTTAGTTTGAGCTAATCCCATTTGTATGCTTTCGCTTCTTTTAACCTTTTAATGTGAGAAAATATATTATTAGGATTTTAGTAGGCTTTAAAATTACTCTTGCATTCTTGCTTTAATAATTCAAATTTATTATATATATTAATGTGGTATATACACACACACTATCTATCTATCTAGAGAGAGAGAGAGGGAGAGAGAGAGTATATGGATGATATGTATATGTAACATTTATGATATGTATAATAATGGACATACCAGAAGCTCATTTATTACTCATAGGAGAGTCCTGCCTCTCGTCCACAGTGCCATTTTGTAATACTTTCTTGTTTCTTGTGGAAGATGAAAAAGAGTGTGGAAGCGCTCATGAGGAAGAGTTTCATGGAAAAGTCTTGCAAGTTTTACTTTCGTTCACATTTCTTTAGCTCAAACTTAATCAATAACAGATACTGAGGAAGTCTGGAACATGGAGTCATTTTGTGCCCAAGAATAAAAGGAAACAGATCTTGGTGAGATTTAGCACTTTGACATAGTGATAATCTGGTTCTTTCAATTCACAATTTTAATCCATTTATATTTGCATGATTATGGGTCTCTTTAGCTATATTCCTCTCCTGCCATTTTGTGCTTTTTATTTACCCTGCTTTTCCTGAAACCTTTTTCCTCTTTCCTTCTTGTGTTTAATTTGGAATTTATCTACTCTTATTATACTCATCTATTTTGTCCCTTTGAATTTTAATATTTTATATCTACTTTTATATTACATATCTATTTTGTCCCCTTGGATTTTAATAGTTTATATATCAGTAATACTAAATGAATTTTCTCTCCTACCAAATAATTGTAACTATAGAATGCTTTAAATCTAGTTATTCTCATCTTACAGGTGATTGCTATGCATAACCTTTATTTTATATTTTATTTTCATCCTCCAATTCAACACAGATGCCATTATTTTCTCTAATAAGTGCTTTTAAAATATTTACTCACATTTTTTTACATTTATTTTTTCATCTTTTTTATCCTGTTGCTCTCAGACCTTGCTTCTTTTTAAAGTTTGCTTTCCCTCAGTGCTAATTTTCTGAAGTTCATCCTTCAAACTTTTCTTCAGTAAAGGTCTGTGGTTAAATGTCTATACATTTTTAAAACTTTCACACATTCACTGTGTGTGTCCTTTCATTATATAAATATAGTAGAGAAGTTTCATTCTACATTTCATTATTTATTTCTTTTATGTGAAAAGGGCAGAGGCAAGAGAGTAACATGAAGTATTATTGTTCCAACATGCATTCCTAAAGTACTTCTGTGTACATTTACTTTTAATTTCCAAGTGTCTTGAGACAACAGAGTAAAATAATTAACAGTCTGCCAGCTCTGCCCTCAGACCTGCTTTAAACACGGGCTCTGCTGCTTACTCTTTATGTTAATAGGAAAGTTACCTGACTTCTCGCTTACCTCATATTTAAGATCTAGATTGTAGTATACAACTTAGAGAACAGCTGGGAGAGGTAAATGAGATAATTTATTCAGAGTGTATTGCACACTGCTTGACAAAATGATAGCTGCCATTTACTGAGAGCTAATGATGATGATGATACAAAAAGTCTTTCTGAGACATCAAAGACTTAATTCACTAGAACCCCAGTGACCCTACTTGACTATATCTATATCATGATTAAACTTCCTGAGTCTTATGTGTCTGAGTCTCTTTGTTTTAAATGCTGGTCGGAGGAAATTTCAGAAGAAGACAAGTCCACCTTAATTCCAGCCTTATATAGATAGAATCTACAGAAGAGCTGTACTTGAAGTTGTGCTTTCATTAACAGTGTTTGAATTCTGCTTTAAAAATTAAGAAATGGAATAATAGTTTATAACTTAATCTCTTACTACAGTTTTTTTTCTTCTCTTGAATTTTTTACTTATAATTTATAGTAAAGAGAAAAATAACCATAATGGCACACCACAATATTATTGTATTTGTGTATACTGACATAATCACACATAGATCAAGATACAGAACATTGCTGGTTTATCAAAAATCTTTTTTATGACTTTTCCCCACTAATTTATGACTTTGGGGACCCCAAAGGTAACTATTATTTTGTCTTCCACTGATTAATCTTATCTGTTTTTGAATACATACTAACATTTTCTGTGAGATTCATGTTATGTGCCTTTTCTTTGGCAGGGTTGTATAATGTACTGTTGTGTTGATATTTAATTATTTTTCCTACTTGATGGCCATTTGGATTATTTTTGATGTGGGATCTTTGCACTTATTGTATTCATTATTCAATACCAATCTGGAACTGACTCCTAAATGAGCAGTTCACTTTACTCACATTTTTCTCATTCTCTACTTGCCAACACTGTCCATTCCTGTACCTATCACTATATTCGCTTCCTAGGAATATCTCATTTCTTTCTGTTGCCTATCTAAATCTTAGATTATGTCAGTCTCAACCTCAGATTGAGGCCAAATATGTGTAGTGATGGGCAAGCACATGGAAGGTACTCAAGACTATTTCTCATGACATTGTTTCTGTGACTGTCATGTGCTTGCATATTCAACATCATCCTTATAATCATCTTCAACAAGAGGGAAATATTCATTAAGACTACTATATACACAACACAGAACACAAAGTTAGATAATAGGGAAGAAATTCTTCTCTCCAGAACATTAGAAGATGGGGAGACAGGAGATCAGGTATATCATTATTGATCTTCCATGTGCTGAAGGCATGTGACAGAGGGTAAGTGATTGAGAAGTTAAGAATAAGGAATCACTCATAGAGTGGCTTGAGAGAGTCTTGGCCAAGGACTGCAGGAGCTGGGGATGTATAGAAAATCAATACAATGGTTCAAAAGATTGAAAATAGCACAAATGAGGTTGGATAGCATGTCCAGGAAATAATGAATCAACTAAAGGAATTGTGTAAGGAAGTAGTGAGCAACAGGTGTGAAAACTGGACATTTTTAAGAGACTCAGGCCAGCAATTTATATGAGTTTTATTATTTTGGAAGTGGAGTGACAATATTGACTATGGGAACAATATCATATTTTTGTTGCAATAAAAATTAGTATTTAGTAATGGTTGGAGAGGGTTAAACGGGCATTAAAAAAGTGGTAACAATGATTTGTGAGCAAGGTGTTGAAATCCTGAAAGAAGTAATGGTATTGGAAATGAATAATGAAGGACTTTACACTAACAAAAAAGAATCGATAAAGCTTGTTAGATCAGGTGGGGAAGCAATACAGGGAAGGAGTCAAGGAGGCTCCCAGCGAGTCTTGCAAACCTAGAAGCAGAGTGGTGCCACAGTTCACTCTGGATCCCTTAGGTGTTCACCATGTAAAACGTGTTGTTAGTGATAGATCCTTGGAATTTAAAGGAACTGAGGGTACCCAGGAAATCATGAGCAATAGGTAATTAGAGAAATGAAACTCATGATGTGTAGGGAAGTTGGGGCTGGAGTGGTGCAGACAGCCATGAGGAGCTGAAGGTTTGTAAGGGCACAGGAGTAACAAGGGCTGAAGAAGACAAGCAGGCTAGGCAGTACTTAGCCTTTAGGAAGTAGAAGAGTGGGAGAAAGGGAAAAGGAAGAACCTTCTACTTAGAAGTGCTAATGCTGCTGTGAAGTACGTTACTTCCATAGAGTACCCAGGGTTTGTACTGGGAAAAGGACTCACTTGTCTTCATACATTTCATCCCATTTCTAAAAGTGAGGCATTTCCCTTCCATTTTGACAACCGCAAAACCTATGGCACTAAGAAAGTTCTGACATGTTCGTTCTTAAAAATGAGGCCTTCAATTCTTCAAGACTTTAACAATTTTTGATTTCTAGTCTTTTTTTCATAACCATGTTGCATTCAATTTCCTTATTTTTCATGGGAAGGAGAAACATGAGCTGGAGCTGAAAAATGCATTTGATATCATCCAATTGATTTTAAACTCTGCCGTTTGATAGGTAGCGAGAATGCCCTAACAACATTGCTACGGAGTTCTCTAATTTGTTTTTTGCAGCTTCATGCTGCAAGCAATTTGTCACCTAAAATGCTAATAGAACTTTCACGTATTGAAATGAGCGATGGAAGCAGCCCTGTAGATCATCATGGTTACAGTAGGGCAGAATTTTAGACAGGGACTTATAAAATTTTAAATTGATCCCGCATTTGACCTTAGACAAAAAGGAAAAAATGAACAAGTAAGTACTGCACCCATATAAAAGGAAATATCTCATCAGCAAACAATAAATCTGTTCTTTAAATGCCAGTTTTAACAGGCCCATGTAATGCTTGAAGGCAGATATCAGTCAACTTTAAGGTCATTGTCAAACAGCAAAAAGGAATTCAATATTCAAGTATCATAAAATATATTGTTATAAAACATGAATTTCATTGATATTTTTATTTGTAGCGATAAAGTAATTACATTTCTGTATTAGTATAGCTATAGCAGACTTGGGAATTTTGGAAATATACAACTGAGAGATGCAAACCTTTCATTATTTTTAATATGCAATTAAATCTTCGAAAACTATTGCTGCCCAATCAACACTTTATTGGCAATAATCTTTATTATACCAAGATAAATAAGAACTTGTGTGTGCATAGTCCTCATACTAGAGAATAAACGCTTGGAGTTAGATAATTATGACCCTTTATTTGGAAGTCAAAGGAGTCAAGTAGATTAAAAGGAAATGGCTTTGGAAGCAGACAGAGCTGTGTTCAGTCCTGACTTGCAGGAATTCCAACCAGTGGAAAGTATGGTCCTCATTTTTCATGTCTGTAATATAATGAAACTTTCCTCCAAGTTCGTGGTGAAAATCATAACAGGTAAACATGAAAGTTGTCTTCAACTTAACTTCAGAAATTTATCAAATCTATACAACAGTGAGTGCATACTATGATCTAAATGTTATGCCTTTCTCACAAATTCACATGTTGAATTGTATGAAGTGACTTTTCTGATGTGATTAATCTTAAGGGCTTCACCCTCATGAACAGTATTGATGACCTTATAAAAGAGTTCAAAAGGGCTTGTTAATTCTATCTGCCATGTGAAGCCACATAGAAAGTGCCATCTGTGAGAAATAGGTCTTCACAGGCATCAGATCTCCTGTGCCTTGCCCTTGGCTTCCCAGCTTCCAAATAATTTCTGTTGTTTAAAAATTATCCAATCTAGTTGGCATGGTGGTGGCCGCCTGTAATCCCAGCAACCCGAGAGGATGAGCCAGCCTCAGCAACTTAGCAAGGCCCCAGGTAACTTAGTGAGACCATGTCTCAAAATAAAAATTTAAAAGGGTTAGGGATGTGGCTCAATGGTTAAGCACCCCTTATATATAGTGCTCCCTGTCCGCCCCCCCCCCCAAAAAAAAAGAAAATAAAAAAGAAGTAATTATAGCATCTAAATGTTTTGTTATAGCAGCATGGACAGACTGAGTTAGTGCACCTGCTTCTACATAAGCATACAGTAATAAAATGTGATGATTATACTCATAACATTTAGATTGCCATCACTTCTGCCTCTTAAATACATGGCAAATGTGATCGTTTTTAGAAGTGGTGAATAAAGTGTAGATTTAGATAGAAGGAGGTTTATAGCAATTCTGGCCATGTGACATTCTGGGGAAGTTTACACAAGCCAGGAGAATAATGAATATCAGTTGTTGTATTCATCAGTTCAGACTACCATAACAAAATACCACTGACTTGGTGGTGTAGGCAACAGCAATTTATTTCCTCATATGTCCAGAGTCTGAAAAGTTCAAGATTGAAGTGTCATCCAGTTTGGTTTCTGATGAGACTTTCTTCATGGCTGGCAAACGGCTCCCTTCTTGCTATATTCTCACGTGGTCTTTTCTCACTGTGTGTGGAGGTGGGAAGTGAGCTCATTTTATTTCTCTTCTTCTTATAAGAACTCCAATTTTATCAGATTGGGGCCTCATTGCTATGGCCTCATTTAACCTCAATTACCACCTTAGAAAGACCATCTCCAAGTATAATCACAGTTGGGGATTAGGGCTTTAACATATGAATCAACATAAGAATTTGAATCCAGTTCATAGCAGATGTTCCAGGACTATGATGATGTTTGGAGAAAGTTGTCAGGGGTAGGGTAGGGGGATTTGGGCAACAAGACCTGAAATTCTTGGTTACCTAAATTGCTAAAATTTACTAAAATATCTTGAAGTATATGATGCAGACTAATTTAACACGTGGGCAAGGGACAGTTTGGGACTGTTGGACTTAATACCTATAAAATGGAAAGGTAACGGCCATGTGGTTTAGGTAGTATGATCAGAGACATAAATCTGCCTTAGGAAATGTGGCTGGAGATGGAAATGCTGGAAAAGGTTGATGGGATGCTTCAGTTACAAATGCATTCAAATATGTTTGGGTGTCTACAAGTGGTAGATGAGTCTAACTCTTCCACCTCCCCTGTAAGAGTGAGCTGCCCCCTAGAATAGGGGAGTGTACTTTCCTACCTCCTTAATTTTCTGCTTCTCTGCCAAGGAAAGCACTTCCTAAGTAGCCACTGGTTGAAGACTGAGTTACAAGAGCACATTTGGACTGTACTCAGCCCAACAGAGAACTCTCCTAACTTAACTGTATGCTAATGAGTGGGGAGATGGCAGACCCATTAATACATTTTGATTGTTGGCATATTTATTAGCCAGCATTCTCCAAAGAACCAACAAAATTAGAATTGGTTTCTGTGATGATGGAAGCTAAAACGTTTTGCCATTTGCCTTCTGCATTTACAAATAGGAGAATCATGGAAGTTAGCAATATTCTCTGATCCCAAGATCCTAGAACCAGAAGTTTAATGCCCAAGGGAAGGAAGATGACATTTCAGATCAGTCAGAAAAAAAGGGCACCCTTCCTGTGCCTTTTGTTCTATGCAGGGTATCAATGCATTGGATGATGCCCCCACAATGAGGGTGGCCTTTCTAAGTCTAATGTCATCTCTTCCAGGAATACCCATAGAAACACAGAAACAGTGCTTTATAAGCTGTGCAGGCATCGCTCATCCCAGTCAGGTTGACACAGTATATAACCATCACAGTGTAAATAAATATAAACAAATATAAAAATTTTATTTAGCTCTCCAAATAGATTATGGTGGCAGTGAAAAGAAGCAGTAGATAGTGGGCCTTCAAAAATTTTTCATATCAATGAGTAAGTAATGAAATTGCCAATATTAGAATACAGCAATATACTAAATACATTGAATATGACAAGATGAACTACTCTTGGTTTCTTGATTTTGCAAATAGTCAATAAATACTTGTTAAATAGAAAAGAATGTGGCAACTCTATAATATAATATTGGCAAATAATACAATAAAATGAACAGTCTTTTCTGAATTCCTACTTCAGTATGACTTATACCCCAAGGTAAAGTTGAAAATAATCACATTAAAAGGTTTCCCCCCATCAAGATTATAAAATACTACAAGGTGGGGTCATTTCCCATTTCCTTTAAAAACCCTTTCTTTAAAACCATGTGGTGTGTGCATATCACGGACACTCTGGTGAAGTGGCAGGCTGCTGTCATTGAGGAAACACTTGAAACACAATGGGTCCACAAATCTGTACCTGTCACCACCTTGCTTTCTACTTATATTATTTCCCACCCTGGTTGAGTTTACAAAGACAGCTCAATTTTACAAGTGAATCATCTTAAATGATTACATATTGATACATATCGTATACCCTATCCTAAAGAATTAGAAGGTTCAAGATCCTGATCTAGAAGCTAGACATAGACATGCACACAGCACCATGATCTACCATTCTACTCCTGCACAGTCTACACAGGACAAAGTACTACTCTTTCATGTCGTCAAAAGAATTGTTTTGCTATAGAGAATAGTGGATAGGATTTTGTAAAGCTGAATGATATACCTGAGTAGATATGGACTGAATTTCTTGTAATAAATGACACTACATAGTATCTTTATGTTTAGTAAATAAAGAAAAGGAGAGAGGCTCAATTCTGGAAGGATGTGTACTGATTTTCCAAGTGCCAATAAAGACCGCAGACATTTTGAATGTAAGGTCTTTTTCTGATGGCCATCCTCGAATTAATGATTTAGAATTTGTAGATACAACAAAGAAATGTTCATTTTGACAAATTTCAAAGGTGACTTTATGTATTTCACCAAGAAGAAATAACGAAGAGCAGATAAATATAGAGATGGTAGAAAAAGTGAAAGACAACTCAAGTGAGATGGTACCTTTTAAGAAAGGTGACATGAGGGGATGTGAAAATCATGCAACCAGAAAAACCCAAATTATAATAAAGTGGTAAATATAGATTTTAAAGAATTAAGTCTTTAGCTGGGCGCAGTGGCACATGCCTGTAATCCCAATGGCTTTGGAGGCTGAGGCAGGAGGATCACAAGTTCAAAGCCAGCCTCAGCAAAAGTGAGGTGCTAAGCAACTCAATAAGACCTTGTCTCAAACTAAAATACAAAATAGGGCTGGGATGTGGCTCAATGGCCAAGTACCCCTGAGTTCAATCCCCAGTCCCTCCCCAGCAAATTAAGTCTTTATAAGGCAAAATTTATTTTTGGCTCTAGTATACCCAGGAGCAATGACTGTCTTACTTATGTCTGTCACTATGTTTATTTTGCATATTAAGTCATTTATTAAGTTTTCTTGAGTATAGCTCTGAATATCTGTATTATCATCCCCATGGTTGTTGCTTTTATTGATATTCAGTATCTTTTATCTATATGGCTACAATAGCCTCCTCATTAATGACCCTGACTCTGTCCTTTCCTTTCTCCCATTTATCTACTCATATGCTACACTAGTGGTTGCTGTGGAACAAATTTTGTCCCCCCAAAAGGAATACTCAAGTTCTAACCCTCAGCACCCATGCATGTGACCTCCTAGGGGAACAGGAACATTAAAAGTATTTAAATTCAGATGAGATCTTAATGATGGATTGGAGTGGACCCTATTCTGTAAAGTGACTGGAAGTTTGAACGCAGCGCTAGAGACCCACAGGAAGAGCCCTGTGTGCTGAAGGGAGATGTTGCAGTTATGCTGACACAAGTCAAGGAACCCCCAGGACCCGGGGAGGTGCAGAACACATTCCTCCTCTGAGCTCTTAAGGAGGAAATCAGTACCTTGATTTCAGATTTCTGTCCTCTTGAACTATGAGATAGTAAATTCCTGTTGTTTTAACCCTTTGTAGTATTTTGTTTTTATTATATAAGGAAGGCCTAGTCTTTCTAAAACTAGATTTAGTTATCTCATTTTTTTTTCCCTCAGAATTACCTAATAATAACTTCCTAATAGACCTGAACTCTTAAGAAAGACATACAGGTCTCTTCAATCTTAGTGTCCTACGTATTGAATCTGTCTCCTTTCTTTCTGCCATTTATATCAAACAATTTGAATTTCTCTGATTTTGACCCATGCTCTTATTCTATTGTTCCTTTGCGTAGACTGATCTCCTATCAGATCTACAAATTCCACTTCTGAAATGCAACCGCTTGGAGACACTAACTCAAGTATATGCCTTTGAAGTATTAATCCAAGTGACACATTCTACAGAAGCTTTTCTGGACCTCTGTCATCCCAACACAGTCCTAGGTCTTCCCCCTCTCTCTTTTTTGCAATTTATATAGACCTTTGTTTTAGAATTTATCAGACTATGACATAATGGTCTGAAAAATGTGTCTTTCCCTCCCATTCTGTGATAAAGTCTTCGAAGCAAGTCACTTTGTCTTATGTTCAAGTGCTCAGTCATGCAGGTCATGCCTAAAATGTGGTGGGCCTTCAACAACCATCTGTTAAGTGAACGAACAAATGAATGAGTGAAGACATTATGGATTAAAGAAAGATTTCATCATTCCCACAGGGCAGGAACTGGATTTCCACCAATGGGTGCCACTTTTTTTTTTTTCATTTAACACAGACAGTAAAGGTAACATTGCATTTAGCATTGAATGTGTGTTTCTTCCTCTTTGTTGTTAATGCAGGTTGTAATCACCATCACCTACACCGGGCTTATACGGACTAAGTAGGACTTTTGTCTGACAGCTCAGCCAACTGCACTCTGCCCTTTCTTTAAACCTACTTAAAAGATGATCATTCTAATGTGTATGGGGAAAAAAAATGTGTTTCTGGTAGCTATCTTGAGAATTCCAGGAAGTGCAAGCATTGATGAACCAAAACACATAGTTCTGTGACTCATGGCACCTTAGTTTGCCCTGATTTGCTTTATTAAAATGAGCTATGTGACATTGCCCTGATTCAGTGTGCACTCAAAATTAGCTTCAAGTTATTAAATTTCATAGTTTTCCGACCTGATTTGGAGCCAAATAAATTATTTCATACAACACAAAACGAGTATTTTTAAAAGTACCATTGATAAAAAAAAAAAGTTTGAAGGTTAATCTGATCAGTTTTCTATAAGGTTTTATAAGTAGACACATAAGCTAATCAAATAGATAGAGCTAGATAGATAGGTGATAGATCTCACGTACACATTTAATTCCTTATAGAAATATTGGATCAATGATGTTGAGAGAAAATGACTGAGATTCCAATTCAAAGAAAGTATGACCTGTTAACTTCATCTCTTCAGTTTTGTTTCATTGTTGGTTCTTCCGTGGGTCCTGGAGAGCATGGGAAGGCCTTTGGCTCTGAGGAAGCACAAAAGCAGTGGAGATGCAGCCGCCTAACAGATGGGTACGGTGCTCCAGGACCCGCATCAGAGCTGTCATCAATGCCCTCCCAGCTTCACCCCCAGGCTCCCCCACAGTGTGCACCTGTAGATTGTTGGCTCAGCTCTTTTTGCTACACCAGGAGAGACACCCTGGCTGTCAGGGAAAGCTTTTTCCTCTGTGAGCATTTTGATTGATTTCCAGGCTCTTTCATTTGAATTTGGCTGTGCTTGCTGTCATCATTCCTTGACAAGTGTCTGCACAAGCAGCGTGCTACCTCTTGAAAATTCCCCAAGCAGCTTGGGGACTCAAGGTTTGGGGGAGACTTCTCCAGATACTTGTGACTGTGAAACTGGGACAACCTAAAGTTTGCCAAAAGTGGGTCAGTGATGGAGCGTTTTTGCCCTCTGTTCTACAGTGACAGGATATAGGAAGAAAATTGAGAGATCATGTCCAGACTTGGCATTTTACTTATGTGACAACTGGTTTGGAAAAGACAGATTATTTCTTGTAGTTCACACTTTTTCCCTTCCCTTTTTCTATATATTTGTTGGTGCATTAGAATTATACCGAATGGTGGATTCATTGTTACATATTTGTAACATACACACAAATGAACAATACACTTTGGCCAGTATCATTCCTCAGGATTTCCCCTTTCCCTCCCCTCCTCCCTCCCCCTGGTCCCTTTCCTCTATTCTCTTGATCTCCTCAGTTTTCATGGGCTCCTCATGCCCCACATTTCTTTTCCTTTTTCCTCTCTACCCTGTATATGCGAGAGAAAACAGGACCCTTGACTTTCTAAGTTTGACTTATTTTATTTAATATATTTTTCTCAAGTATCATCTATTTTCCTTCAAAGGCCACAATTTAATTCTTCTTTATGACTGAATGAAATGCCATTGTGCATATATGCCACATTTCTTTTATCCATTCACATATTGAGAGACATCTATACTGATTTCATGGTTTAGCTATTGTGAATTGTTCTGCTGAAACATGTCTCTACATGTATCTTTATCGTATATTGACTTTATTAATATAAATGCCAAAGAGTGGTATAGCTGGGTCACATGGCGGTTCCATTCCTAGTCTTTTGAGAACTCTCCATACTGATTTCCAATGTGGTTAATTTACAATCCCACCGACAGTGTAAAGGTGTTCCCTTTTCTTCACATCCTCTTGAGCATTTATTAGTGTTTGTATTGATGATTACCAACTGCTGGGAGATGAAATCAATGTAGTTTATTTGCATTTCCCTAATTGCTAATGGTGTGGAATATTTTTCACACATTTGTTCGTCATTTGTGCTTCTCCTTTTGACAAGAATTTTTGGTTCATTTGTCCATTAATTAAATTGGCTTATTTATTTTTGGTATGAAGTTTTTTGAGTTCTTTATATATTATAGATGTTAATCCCTTGACAGAAGAGTAGCTAGCAAAGATTTTCTACCATTCTGTAGTCTATCTCTTCACATTCTTAAAATTGTTTCATTTGCTGTGCAAAAGCTTTTTAATCTGATGCCATTCCATTATTAAGTCTTGGCATTATTTCCTGAACTTTAGGCATCCCATTGAGAATGCCTGTGCCCATATGTTGGAGTGTGGACCATATGTTTTCTTCTAGGAGTTACATAGTTTCTGATCTAATTCCTAGGTCTTTGATCCATTTTGAGTTGACTCTTGGGCATAGTGAGAGATAAAGATCTAGTCTCATTTTTTCTACACATGAATAACCAATTTCCCCAGCACCTGTTGTTTAAAATGTTGTCTTTTCTCCAATGCATGTTTTTGGCACCTTTGTGATAGATCAGATGGCTGTATCTGTGAGGGGTTGTCTCTGTGTCTTCTGTTCTGTTCCATTGGTCTGTGTGTCTGGTTTTTATGCCAGTACCATGCAGTTTTGTTATCGTAGTCAGGTAGTGTGATGCCTCCAGCCTAGCTTTTTTGGCTTAGAATTACTTTAACTATTCTGGGTCTTTCATTTTTCCAAATGAATTTTAAGACTGATTTTTTCTAGTTCTGTAAAGAATGTCATTGGTATTTTGATGGGGATTGCATTGAATTGGTAATATGTCCATTTTAACAACATGAACTCTGCCTATCTAAGAACATGAGAGGTCCTCCTGTCTTCTAGGGTCTTCTTCAATTTCTTTCTTCAGTGTTCTACAGTTTTGATTGTAGTGGTCTTTCATCTCCTTAGATTTATTCCTAGGTTTTTTTTTTTTTTTTTTTTTTTTTTGAGGCTACTGTGAATGGAATTACTTTCCTGATTTCTTTCTCAGCAGATACATTATTAGTATATAGGAAAGCTACTGATTTTGTATGTTAATATTATTACCTGCTACTTTGCTAAATGTGTTAATTAGCTATTCTTATGGAGCTTTTTGTATCTTCTATGTACAGAAGATCATCATCTGCAAACAGTGATAATTCAACTTTTTCCTTCCCTGTTTTTTTATCCCTGTGTTTCCCTCTCCTGTCTAATTGCTCTGAATATAAATCTGTTACTATACTGAATAGGAGTGGTGAAAGTGGACACCCCTGTCTTACAAATTTTAAAGGAAATGCTTCCAGTTTTCCCCTTATAGTGTTGGCTTGGGTTTGCCATCTATAGCCTTTATGATGGTAAGGTAGGTTCTTTCTATCCCTAGTTCCTTTGGATTATTTAAAATCATGAATGGATGCTGAATTTTTCCCAAGGCTTTCTCTGCATCTATTAAGATTAATATGTAATTTTTGTCCTTAATTCTATTTATGTGATGAATTTCATTTATTGAGTTGCATATGTTAAACTGTTTTACCCTTTTCTTAAGAACTTCTTGGGAAAGGATTATGACCCCTAGAGAGTTGAATAATCTCAAGGAAGTCTTCCCTGACTTCTCATGCTTACCTCTTTATCCCCAGAGACCTTTTGGTTTCCTTCTTGGCCTTGTAAGTATGTTGTACATATTACTAGTGTTGCATTTCCATTTTGAGTCATAATTGCATGTTGATAAATATAGGCTCCTTGAGGGCAGATTCTTACCTTACTTCTGAATCTTTCATGCCTATGAAGTAGGTACTGCATAATATGTGTTAAATAAATTATTTATTCAACGTGAGTGTCTAATGGCGGAGATGAACAAATGAGTTACTCAGTGAATGAATGAAGGAAGAGGGGAAGAGAATTAACTGTCACCATCTTTTTACAGCATAAATATCACAGGAATTGTCTTCATGCTCTTGGGAGGGTATATGCTTTTCCAGTAACAGCAATGTTTATAAACTGAGGTTTTAAAACCTGGTCAAAATATCGAGAAACATTTATTTCCAGCTCACTGCTTCTATCACGTTTTCATGAACAAAGATGAAATAATTTGGTACTTAACCTAAGGATAATTTCAGACTAGATTTAAATACATACTAGTGGATTGTTTTGAGTAATTCCATCACGTATACTTCTTGCTACTGTGACCTAGAATTTTTAAAAATATTTTATTAGCAACAGACCTTATAAATTAAAAGAATAAAATTTGTGTTTTGAAATATTTAAACCCAGTGCAAAATATACTTCACATCTTCAATAGTGATAATGTACACATTTCTATGTTAATTCTTCATTACTTAAACCAACATTTATTGGGAGTCTATTTGTGAAGAAGTTCAGCTGTTTTCCCTAAAATGAAGAAAAATTAAAAACTCAATTCTTGTTCTCAATATACATAAAATTATTATTATTACACTCAGTCAAGCTGGAAAAGCCCAAATTCCTATATTTATAGATATTTCATTTATTAAGTTACCTATCATATTATATACACCATATGTGTAAACACATACTTTCATAAATTGACCCAAATAATTCTGATATTATTCTGATAACTTGTGAAAATGTCATTGATGAGTAAAATAAGTTTAAATTTTCTGATGCAAATGAGGCATGTTTCATGCTGACAATTATATTTACCAACTAAAAGACGAGGTACAAAGAAATTGCAGACTTAATAGTTTCAATATTTAATAAAATTTTAAGTCCAGTATCCTGTATTTTAAACAATCTGAAAATTAATATTAAGCTCAAGCATATAGAAACTGCTGTGAATGTTGTGAAGGAACCTGAATTTCTCTACTATGCACAACAACATTTGCATACTACTGTTTATTAAAGTGTTGGTGTGGAGCTGTTAGAGCAAAATAATACTTTTTTTTTTTAAGTACAAGACTTACTGTGGAAACTAGCTGAAGAAAATTTAAAGCTTAAAAAGTGTTTTACTGGGGGTAAAAATAGCAGCAAACAATTATGGAGTGTGGTTTATGTGGTCAATATATTATATTTCATCTATGTCCTTTAGCAGAATAGTATAATGTACATGGGACTCAAATGCCTTGGAATCCAACATGGCTTCATAACTTTCAGCTTTGACACAGTTTGCCCCAGCAGCAGTTGAAAGTACCTGTGGTTTATATAGAATAGTGTTTACCAAGGTCAGGGGAGAATGGGATATTGCTGCTCAATTGGTATAAAGTTTCAGCCATGCAAGATGAATAATGTTCTATAGATCTACTGAACAACACAGCACATATAGTTGACAATGCTATATTCTACACTTAAAAATTTTAAAAGGATAGATCTCATGTTAAGTGTTCTTAGCATGTGTACACACACACACATGAAGGCGTTGATGGAAATGTTGGATATGTCTATAATCTTGATAGTGGTGATAGTTTCATGGGTGTCTGTATACATCCAAACTCACCAACTTGTATTCATTGAGTGTGTGCAATTGCTTGTACTCAATTATACTCAGTAAAGCTGTTAAAATGCCTCTGATTTTCTAATGAGAGATAAAAATATACACTAAAAGATGTAAACTTATGGGTAAGCGTATTAATCAATGATCCAGTCCCCCACCCAAGTGACATTGGAACTCTTGCAGCAGCTTGTATTTCTGATGCAAAATTAGAGAGATGGGGTTTTCAAAGATACAATCTACTTTACACCATCAGGAAAAGGTGTTGACAGTCAATGTGAATATAGTGCAGAGTTAGGTGTATGAGGACCTTTATGGTGCTTCCAGTCTGAGCCTGAAGCAAGGAGCTGAACTTTGGTCAATCGTCTCTTTTTTCTCTCCCAATCCACGCACCTAACTGATGCTCTCATTTTGTTGCTCTTCATCTTATGCACTAACGATGAATAAAGCAGTACCTCTGCTACATTACTGGCAAGTCTAAAGATAAATATTTCCTAACTTCTTAGTTGTTATAACAATTGGTACTGGTGAAAAACCCTGAAAGAATGACAGCTCACTATAATAAGGGGCTGGTTTTCAAAGAATACCAAAAATAAATAAATAAATAAACATAAATGTGCGGTTAAGCATCTTATTAACTAATTTCAGTTTTTTCCATCTCTCTCTTTCTGTTGAATAATTTTATGTTCAAGTAACATCTAATTGTGCAAGTGTTCCTATTTAGTGTTGAGTGTAAAACTTTTGTGTAATTATTGATAGTCATATATCTAATAACCTTGAGACATTTTATGAAATAGACAAGAGAAATGCTGAATAGCAAGAATAAATATTGTAGGCTTTGAGTTTTTTTTTCTTATGAAACATTTATTGCTAAACATTATTTCTTTTATTCGTTTGTTTTGTGGTACTGCAGATTCTGCAAAGGGCCTTAAACATCACTGAGTTACACTCCCAGACATTTTCCTTTTATATGTGGTGTGATACTGGGGATTGAACCCAGGGCTTTGACCATGCTGGGCAAGTGCTCTCCCACTGAACTGCATCCCCAACCCTTGTAAATATGATTTCTTTACATCTCACTAAAATTGAAGATGGATGAAAGACTAGCCAAAAGATTATATGTACTCCACAAAATGACATCAGATAATACAAAATAATTTTTGAGTCCACTGCCCCGTAGTTCCAGTGCTTGCAATAGACCAGTCACATGTGGCACAATGACTGGCACATACTGTAGCTCTATATCTCTGGGTTAAACCTGTAATCTACACATTTATAATTATCAGCAAAGGTATTGGTACAAGTGGGTTTGCTCTCTATTTTTTCCTTTCTCCTGATTTAGTACCGAATATTTCCTCATGAAAACCTATTTTTTAGATCATTTCTGTCTCTATTTTTTGATTTGTTGCAATACTGAGGATTGAACCCCACCAGGGACACTTTACCATTGAGCTATACCCCCAGTGTTGCTGCTGCTGCTGCTTTTTTAAAAAAATTCTCGCTGGAGACAGGGTCTCCCTAAGTTGTCCAGGCTGGCTTCCAACTTGTGATCCTCCTGCCTCAGCCTCCCAAATGGCTGGGTTTACAGGTGAGTCACCACGTTCAGTTTATCTCTACTTCATTAAGTACAAGAAAAGTAGAGAGAAAACAGAAAATCAAATATGAGGAATGCAATCACAGAAATGTAAATAAATGATGATGAGAAGGAGAGCTTGCTAACGCTTTTCTGTACAAGTTTCTACATCCACCCTTTGGTCACAGCAATCAAGTTGGCAATACAACAGTTGAGATTTTTTTCTACTTATTGGTATCTCAAACTACTCCATTGCATTATTGTTACAAATACATGAACTTCAGCTATGTCTCTATTTGACATTGTAATTAAAAGGGAACAAGATATAATGTAAAAACCATGGTATTTGTATTCAGAAAATCTAATTCATATTTGACTCACCACTTAATCCATGTAGTCAAATACAACATTTGAACATTCTTGTTCTGAGCTCAGTTTTCTTATGTATTAGTGATACGTGTTTGTATCCAGTAACATACCAAATTAATAAATAATTATTATATAACATATTACCAATGATGTATCATAACATATGTATGCATATGTATTAGTGTGTAAAATTTGAGTACTAGAAGTAATTTGAAATTGTACCTTTGATGTGACTTCTAGGTATGATATGTTAAAATGTCAAGAAATTGATTCTTTCAAAAAATATAAAATTGGTGAATCTGTCAAAAATAATCATCACAGGGTCTGGGGATTAACCAAAGGTAGCAAGAAAAAAGGAGGTTTTTTTTTTTTTTTTTTTTTTTTATAAAAAACTAGATTTCGGGGGGAGAACACTGAGTGTCCATTGACTACATTCGGTGAGAATGATGGTTTTACCTACATATGTCTGGATACAAAACCAGCAGCTTTTCTCCCAGAGGTTGCATTTATTTTGAGGTATAGGGACGAACAGGAAATGAAGGGGAGAAACCTAAAGCTTTGTTGGCCTGGCTTGGTGATCTCCATGGGCCTGAGTAGTGGGGTAGATAGAAGATTAACAGAGGGACAGACTCTAGAGATGAGAGAGTCATAAATAGCTAAATGGGCTGTGTACATATTCCTGCCTGTGCAGGAAAGTACATGAGCAGGGAGACCCAAGAGAGCCTGGCAGAAAATAAACGCCAAAAGAGCCTTGAGTAACTCGGTTCTGAATGAGCTCTCCAACCCTGGCTCATGCTGTGGATGGAAAGCTGTGGATGGAAGCCTGACAGACTCAAGCTATGGGAACACAACGCCTGCCCCCAGCACTGGTTGACTACTGAGCTGTATAGACAACTGAGCAAACCACTAGGAGGCCAGTCTAAAATTAAAAGTAAGAACAAAGCAACTGAATATAGACATCCAGGGACAAATACCACATAGGAGATGGTTGTTAAAGTTTAAGTCTAGGTAAGTTACAAAAAAATAAAAACTCAAAAAAGTGATCACAATCTAGAATTGTTAAAATATATGAGCTCTGTAGTAGTAATGCAAAAACATGCAAGTGAACATAAAAGCATAAAACATACTCAGGAGGAAAAGCAGTTAATAGAAATTGATGTTGTTTGGGCCCTAGATGTTGGGCCTAGCAAAGATTTTAAGGGAGCTATTTTAAATATATTTGAGGAATTGAAGAAAACTACACTCAAGTATTTTAGGAAAACCAGATCACAATGACTTAATAAATACTGAGTAGAAAAATGGAAACTATAATTGAAAAAAACAAAAGGAAATGTTATAATTCAAAAGAACAATAATCAAGATGAAGCATTCATTAGAAGTGTCCAGTAGTAGAGTAGAAGTTGCAGAAAAAAATGATCAACTTAAAAATAGAAACCATGCAATTTGAAGATGGATAGGAACAAAGTCAACATGTATGTGTAATCATAGTCCCAGAAGAGATACAGGAGGGAAAGGGGGAAAAATTGAATAAATAACAATGAAACTTTCCCTAAATGAATGAACAACATTAATCTGGAGATCTGGGGAAATCAATGAACTTAAGGATGATAAATTCAAAGTAGGAGGGACAGCTGCCTGTTCATCTGAAGAAGTAGACAGTGGAAGGCACCTCACACTGACAAAAGCAAAGAGAGGCCACAATTTTAAATTCTGCAATGCTATCACTGGGAAATAAAGTCATTCCCAAATAGACAAACCAAAGAATTCACTGACAGAAGACCTGCCTGCTAAGAAATACTAACGAAGTCCTTTGGGATAAAAGAACACAAATCCAGACAGCAATATGATTTTTTCCTTTTTAAAAATTATTTATTTATTCTAATTTGTTATACACAATTGTAGAATGCAATTAACTTCAGATTACACATATAGAGTACAATTTTTCAAGTTACTGATTGTATACAAAGTATTTTCACACCATTCGTGTTTTCATACATGTACTTTAGATAAGTAATGTCTAACTCATTCCACCATCATTCCTACCCCATTATCCCTCCCTTTCCCTCCCTCCCCTTTGCCCTATCTAAAGTCTCTCCATTCCTCCAATGCACCCTACCATTATGAGTTAGCATCCTCATATCAAAGAAAACATTTGGCCTTTGGTTTTGGGGGGATTGGCTTACTCCACTTAGCATTTTATTCTCCAACTCCATCCATTTACCTGCAAATGCCATGATTTTACTCTCTCTTAATGCTGAGTAATATTTCATTGTGTATATATACTACAGTTTCTTTATCTATTCATCTACTGAAGGGCATCTAGGTTGGTTCCATAATTTAGCTATTGTGAATTGTGCTGCTGTAAACATTGATGTGGCTGCATCACTGTAGTATGTTGTTTTTAAGTCTTTGGGTATAAACTGAGGAGTGGGATAGCTGGGTCAAATGGTGGTTCCATTCAGAGTTTTCTGAGGAATCCCCATATTGCTTTCCAGAGTGGTTGCACCAATTTGCAGTCCCACCAGCAATGTATGAGTGTACCTTTTTCCCCACATCCTCACCAACACTTATTGTTTGTATTCTCAATAGCTGCCATTCTGACTGGAGTGAGATGAAATCTTAGAGTAGTTTTTATATGCATTTCTCTAATTGCTAGAGATGTTGAACATTTTTTCATGTTTGTTCTTTGATTGTATATCCTCTTCTGAGACGTGTCTGTTCAGTTTCTTGGCCTATTTATTGATTGGGATTTTGTTTGTTTGTTTTGGTGTTAAGGTTTTTGAATGCTTTATATATCCTAGATATTAGTGCTCTATTTGATGTGCTTATGGTAAAGATGTGCTCCAATTCTGTAGGCTCTTTATTCACCTCATTGATTTTTTCTTTTGTTGAGAAGAAGCTTTTTAGTTTGAATCCATTCCATTTATTGATTCTTCCTTTTAATTCTTGTGCTACAGGAGTCTTATTAAGAAAGTTGGGGCCTAATCCGACATGATGGAAATTTGAGCCTACTCTTTCTTTCTTTAGGCACAAGGTCTCTCTGGTTTAATTCCTAGGTCCTTGATCCACTTTGAGTTGAGTTTTGTGCATGGTGAGAGATAGGGGTTTAATTTCATTTTGTTACATGTGGATTTCCAGTTTTCCCAGCACCGTTTGTTGAAGAGGCTATCTTTTTTCCAATGAACATTTTTGGCACCTTTGTCTAATTTAAGATAACTGTAGTTATGTGGGTTAGACTCTGTGTCTTCTATTCTGTGCCATTAGTCTACAGGTCTATCTTGGTGCCAATACCATGCTGTTTTTTATTACTATTGCTCTGTAGTATACTTTTAGGTCTGGAATAATAATGCCACCAGTTTCACTCTTCTTGCTAAGGATTGCTTTGGCTATTCTGGGTCTCTTATTTTTCCAGATGAATTTCATGACTGCTTTTCTGTTTCTATAAGGAATGCCATTGGGATTTTCATTGAGATTTCTTTGAGTCTGTATAGTGCTTTTGGTAGTATGGTCATTTTGACAATATTAATTCTGCCTATCCAAGAACAAGGTAGATCTTTCCATCTTCTAAAGTCTTTTTTGATTTCTTTCTTTGGAGTGTTGTAGTTTTCATCGTAGAGGTCTTTCACCTCTTTCATTAAATTTATTCCCAAGTATTTTTTTTTTTTTGAGGCTATTGTGAATGGGGTGGTTTTCCTGGTTTCACATAGCAAACTTGTCATTGATGTACAGAAATGCCTTTGATTTATGGGTGTTAATTTTATATCCATCTCCTTTGTTAAATTCATTTATTAGTTCTAAGAGATTTCTGGTGGCATTTTGGGTCTCTTCGTTTAGAATCATATCATCTGCAAAAGGTGATAATTTGAGTTGTTCTTTTTCCTATCTTTATCTCTTTAATTTCTTTCATCTGTCTGATTGCTCTGGCGAGGTTTTCAAGAACTATGTTAAATGGAAGTAGTGACAAAGCGCATCCCTGTCTTGTTCCAGAGGGAATGTTTTTAATTTTTCTCCTTTTAGAATGATGTTGGCCTGGGGCTTGGCATAGATAGCCTTTACAATGTTGAGGTATATTCCTGTTATCACTAGTTTTTCTAGCATTTTGAACATGAATGAATGCTGTATTTTATCAAATGCTTTCTCAGCATCTATTGAGATGATTATCTGATTTTTTTTATCTTTGAGTCTATTGATATGATGAATTACATTTATTGATTTCTGTATGTTGAATCAACCTTGCATTTCTGGGATGAACCCTACTGGATCATGATGCACAATCTTTTTGATATGTTTTTGTATTTGATTTGCCAGAATTTTATTGAGAATTTTTACATCTGTATTCATTAGAGATATTGGTCTGAAATTTTCTTTCTTTAGTATATCTTTGTCTGGTTTTGGAATCAGGGTGATATTGGCCTAGAGAATGTGCTTGGAAGTATTCCCTCTTTTTCTATTTCATGAAATAGTTGGAGAAGTATTGATGTTAGTTCTTCTTTAAAGTTCTTGTGGAACTTGGCTGTGTTTCCATCCAGTTCTGGGCTTTTCTTGGTTGGTAGGTGTCTGCTATTTTGTCACTTGAAATTGATCTGTTTAAATTGTGGATACCATCCTGATTCAATTTGGGCAAATTATCTGGCTCTAGAAATTTGTCAATGCCTTCGATATCTTCTATTTTATTGGAGTACAAGTTTTCAAAATAATTTCTAATTATCTTCTGTATTTCTGTAGTGTCTGTTGTGATATTTCCTTTTTCATCATGGATGTTAGTAATTTGAATTTTCTCTTTCCTTCTCTTCATTAGCCTGGCTAATAGTTTATCAATTTTATTTATTTTTTCCAAGAACCAACTTTTTGTTTGTCAATTTTTTCAATTGTTTCTTATATTTCAATGTCAATGATTTTAGCTCTGATTTTAATTATTTCCTGTCTCTTACTGATTTTGGGGTTGACTTGTTCTTCTCTTTCTAGGGTTTTGAGATGTAATGTTAGGTCATTTATTTGATGACTTTTTCTTCTTTGAAGGAATGAACTTAACATTTAGGGTTATTATGAGATATGATTTGTATTACCAGTCATTTTTGTTTATTTTTGATATTTAGCTTGACTTGGGTTTTCCCTTGGTTGGTTTTTCTATTATTGTAGTTCTTCCCTTTGCAGATTTTCATTGTTTTTCACTTTCTATTCATGGAATATTTTGCCAAGAATGTTCTGTAGTGCAGACTTTCTTGCTGTACATCCTTTTAGTTTTTCTTTATCATGAAATATTTTTATTTCATCATCAAATTTGAAGATTAATTTTGCTGCATATAAGATTTTTGGTTGGTATCCATTGTCTTTTAGAGCTTGGTATATGTTGTTCCAGGATCTCCTGGCTTTGAGAGTCTGGGTTGAAAATCTGCTGAGACCCAAACTGGTCTTCCCTTATATCTGAGTTTTCTCTCTTGAAACCTTTAAAATTCTATTTTGTATGCTAGGCATTTTCATTATAATTTGGCTTGGAGTAGATGTGTTGTAATTTTGTACATTTGGTTCCTATAGGCCTCTTGTATTTGATTTTCCAATTCATTCTTCATGCTTGAGGAATTTTCTGATATTATTTCATTGAAGAGATTGTGCATTCCTTTGGTTTGAATCTCTGAACTTTCCTCTATCCCAATAAATCTTAAATTTAGTATTTGATAGTATTCCATAATTCTTGAATATTCTTTTCGTGGTTTCTTACCATCTTCATTGTGAGGTCAACTTTATTTTCAAGATTGTATATTTTGTCTTCATTGTCTGAGGTTTTGTCTTCTAAGTGGTCTAGTCTGCTGAGAATGCTATCTATTGAGTTTTTAAATTGGCTTATTGTTTCTTTCATCTTAAGGATTTCTGTTTGTTTTTGTTTATTTGTTTTTCAGTATCTCTATCTCTTTCTTGAAATAATCTCTTGCAACCTGTATTTGCTCTCTTGTCTTTGTTGGAGTGATTGATTTTTGCCTGTATCTGCTCACTTGGGTCATTCTTTAATTCCCACATCATTTTAGTTATTTATGTTCTGAACTCCTTCTCTGACATTTACCTATTGCACTATCTATGGATTCTATTGTTATAGTGTCTTGGTTTGTTTGGGGCACTTTCCTCCTTTGTGTTTTCATGATGTCTCTGTGTCTTCCTCTCTTGAAGTATAAATCTGAGGTATTACAGCTTCTGCCTTGTTGTTCTTATAGTGAACCTACAGGTTACCAATACCTCATTTTTAAGGGAGAGATCAGTATTATAGCACTCAATTTACCCAATGTGCAGCCATGTATCAGTTAGCTTCTATTTTTACATTTTCAGTTTTGTCACTATAAACAGAAATGAAGAGTTTGGTTATCTTCAACCATATAGTCAATAGGTTTGCGTAATGGTTTATAGTTTCTGATAGTGAAAGAGGGGACTGAGGGGTTGGCTGAGATGTTTATGAGGTAGGATGTGAGGTATTAGATTATATGACTAGTGAGAGGGTAATCATAGAAGTTGGCTGTTAATAGGAGAAACATGAGATAGGCAATCCCATGCAAGACTCCCTGTTACCTCAGCAACAGGATAACTGTTAGCACTCCTAGTAGAGAAACCTCTGGTGCAGCCAGGCCACAGGGTCCTTGGTGACATCTTACCAGGTCCTTATTGTTGTCTTGATAGAAGTGTTGATATCCCTGTTTCATGGAGGTGGCAGCCTCAAGCCTATTTGTTTCCTGATGTTGGGCTGTGGAGTCATGCTTTGGTGAGTAAGGAACCCCAGCACAGGGTGGCTCTCCACCTGGGCTCCAGCAGGCTCTGCCTCTGGAACTCCAGGTGGCAGTGGTGGGCAGGCGGGCTCTGCCTCCAGAACTCCCCAGCAGCATGAATTTAAAGGAAGAAATGAAGAACACCACAAATACTAATAGTAAATATATGGGCAACTCTACAGGACATGTGTGTATTTATTTTATATTCTCTACACTTAATTTCTTTAAAAACCACAAGGTTCATGAAAGCAGTAATGATGACACTACATTGTTGGATCTAGAGTATACAAAGAAATGGTAAGTATTACAATGCTAGAAAAAAGGAAAGGGGAGTCAGGCACGGTGGTGCACACCTGTCATCCCAGCAGCTTTCGAGCTGAGGCAGGGGGATCACAAATAAGCCAGCCTCAGCAACGTAGTGAGGCCCTAAGCAACTCAGGGAGCCTCAGTCTCAAAATAAAGTATAAAAAAGGGGTGGGGATGTGACTTAGTGGTTAAGCACCTCTGGGTTCAATCCCTGGTACCAAAAAAAAAAAAGAAAAAGAAAAAAAAAGAAAGAAAGAAAGAAAAGGGGGAAATGAAACTATGTTAAAACAAATTTCCTCTAATAAGTCAAAATTGTCAGGATTAACGTGAAGTAGATTGTACATACCTATGTGATACACACACACACACACACACACACACACGTTTACATAATAATTCTGTACACATAGTAAATGCTATGTGTTCACTTTTGCTACTGGCTTGAGAATTATACCAAGAAAAGGCAAAAGATATTCACTATTGCTATTTTTATTTGATGTATTAGAGATTCCATTTAATGTGCTAATATTAATGTAATTAAGAGGTGTGAGAACTAAAGAGGAGAACACACATTTACCTGCATATAGTATGACTAGTTCACAAAATGTCTGAGGAAGGGTCCTATGAGAACCAACATGAAAGTAAAGCAAACTTGCAAGATAAATATCATTCTTCTCTGCCAGTAGACACTAGTTAGAAAAAGAGTCGAAATTAAAAAAAGATATTGTTCACGATAGAAATAAAAGATATAGTGGTACTAGGAATGAAATCTACTAAAAACATACACTCCTAAGGTAACAGGTAAAAGATGTGTTCCTTCAATGCAAGACATCTATGTGAAATCTTCAAATCCACGAATGTGACTTCACTTGGAAAAAGAATTTTCACAGATGTGATCAAGGATCTGAGATGAGGGTATCGTCCTGTAAAGTGTTGATAACGAGTCATCATTAAGAGACCAGAGGGAAATAGTGATGCAGAGGAAGAGGCGATGAGACCCTGGAGGCAGAGACAGAATCATGCAGCCACAAGGCAAACCCCTCCAGCACCCTCCAGCTCAACGTGTCTGCAAGGAGCTGGGGAGGTTCTCACCTAGAGCCCTGAGGTGGGACAACCTGGCGGGCATTTGAATTGGGGTTTCTGACCTCTATCCAAAGCTGTGAGACAATAAATTTCTGTCATTTTAAACCACAGAGGTTGTGGTAATTTGTCCTGGCAGGGACAGGAAGTTAATTCAGCCAGTACTGTAGAAAAAATTTTTAACTACAAAAGGACATAAATGACTTAAATAGATGGAGTGACATAGCCCTGTTTTTAATGCAATGATGATATCTTTGAAATGTTAATGCTTCGACAATTATTCCATAAATTTAGTACGACTGTAAAAAATTCCTAGTAAGGGGATAAAGAGAACAAAAAAATTTTTTTTGAAAAAGGATTTGGGCTGTGTGAGTTGGAGGGGGCTCACCCTTCCAAATATGACATCAAAACTACTGAAAACTTTGTGCAAATATAAAGATATCAGAGATGAAATACAGAAAGCTTAGAAATATGCCCACATAAATATGAAAACAAATTAGTGGCCAGAAACCAATTATCTATTAAGTGGTGGGGAAATGATTGGCTGTTGTTAGGAAAAAAGTAAAACATATTTGTTCCTTAGACTTTACAAGGTTCATCATGTTTCTTTCATGACATAAATAAATCTGTTTCTAGTCCTATAACTTGTATAACTTTTTACACATACAGAAGCCCATTTGTTCAGTGTACTTTTTTTTGAGTAACAGAAATTTAGTATCAACATAATGGCCAACACATATGTATGTTGCATTTATTTGTATTTATATGTCAAAATATTCACTTATTTAATGAAATGCTATACAATTGAAATAAATGAACTGGAATTTCTTATCATTTATTCATCCAATCTTATTGAGCCAGGCATTTCTTTAGATGTTACACAGAGAGTAGTGACCCTCCCCCTATATGTTTCTTCTTTCTTGGGACATATATTCTTGTAGGGATGCAATCCACCAATCAGACAAAAGCATCTATTAAGTCAGGTGTATTATAGGTACTGCAAAGTGTTATGCATCTGTTTAAAGCATTCTAGCCGCTCATGCCACAAAAAGAAAAAAAAAACAGTAACTATATCAGATTATAGATATGATCATTTGCTTCACTATAGTAACCAATTTACTGTCCATATGTCCCATAACATCAAGTTGTGTCTCTTAAAAATAAAATTTATTTTTTTAAAAAAGGAATTCCAGGGAAGAGAACAAAACCCACTAAAGCTAACAGGCTGACATGACTAAAGCCCTGGAGAAAGAGGGAAGAGGAAAGAAAAGAAGATGAGAGAATTAGCTAAAAAATCACACCAGGACCTTGCATGACCTGGAGGGACTCTGGGTTGTGCAGTACTAGCATCGAGAACAGAGGAGTGACTAATCTCATTTCATGTGTGCATTTCTTAAAATCATCAGTAAATCACAAAAGAGTACACACAGAACATCATTTATGTGTAATATTTAACCACAGAAACCAATACTGGAGAAATGAGTTAAGTCATAAGGGTTGAAAAGATACATATTGACTTTATGGTCGTGGTTAATATTCAGGATGGAGGTAAAGAAAGGAAAGTGGGGAAGGATGTGAAAAACTTCACATGTATCTATAGTATTTTTTAAAGTCAGTTGAGAGGTGACAAATTATTGTCCACTCCTACTGGAAACTGGTTGTCTGCATATTTCCTGTTTGATGTGTTTCATACACAGAATTATTTATGAGTTGGGGAAATCTGTGCAGAATCACAAGTTCCTAATATAGGAGCCTCAAGGGTTAGCATGATTATTCAGCTGTAATACTTGATGATTGATGTAGCTTTATTGACCATCCAGTTAAAGGGCAGACTGAAGCACAGTAGGAAATAGCACCTATCAAAGTCAAGTGGGGTAATAGATTTGACATGTTTGCTTCCTCATTCTTTCATGGGCACCCATGAAGTTGAACTGTATGAAATCACCATTTTTAGTTGATTAAAATGGTAAAGTGTTTGCAATTGCCTATTGTTTGACTTTGTAGAAGAGTTGCTATGGTTGAGCATTTCTTCCTTCCTGAGAGCTGGTTTTGTCTTCTCTCAAAGGCCCAATTATCAAGCAGATGTGGGGAAGATGCTGTCACTATCAAAAGTGACTCTGATCAGCTGAACTTGATATAACAGACCGTGTGGAAAGCCAGTGTTACTTCAGTACTCTATCATTACACTTCTCCATGGATGAAATGCTCTGAATTTACAGTTTACCTTTTATCTCCCTTTTAAAATAGTATTTATTTTAATAAATGCATCAAATCAGGGCATAATATAAAGCTATATTTACTTGACTGAGTAGCCTATAAGTCCTAACCAAGATGCTGATCCAAAACGTCTTATATTTATTCACATGAGACTTTTCAGAGAAAGATGGCAGTTTTAGATTCTTTGAGACACAAAGGAAATAAAGAATCAGTGAAAGGTCATTGGAGGCCAGAAAGAGAGAGACTAAAGACAGTTTGCTAAAAAAGAAGTTCATTTAAACACAGTAATTTGAAAACAGACACAACAGGAGACAATCTATATTATCTTTTATTTGCTCAATCTTTTTGGTTTTACTGCTGCCAATTCCACACCCTGCAGTTCAGACCTGGCAGCAAAATCCCTGTTACTTTTCACAAGCTGATAAGGAACCAAACTTGACAGAGAAAAAAAAAAAAGGAAAAAGAAAGAAATGGACTAAAATCTCTGACTTTCCGTTTTTCTCTCTGTGCATCTTATTTTTTTCCAGCTTCATCTAGAACATACTAAGACTTGACAATGGCTATTTGGGGCTGACCTAGAAATGTCTCCATGTATGACTACCATAAACCTTCATCTTAATGGTTTTATGCATCCACATAAACTCTTCGCAGTGTTGTGTATATCTTGGAGACATAATGACTGTTAGTCAATTCATCCTCATGTCCTCTGAAGGTGAAAGACTTTGATATGTGGGGCTACAGAACTGGGGAGCTGCACTGGGAGAAATACCATTCCAACGATTATCTTCCAGGCTCCAATCATTTATTTAAGTGATGCCATCTGTCATATTTTGGGTAGAAAATTACATACTCAAGATGGGATTTTTTAAAAAAACATACTGTTGCCATGCTTCAGCTGACAAGAGTTTATTTTTTTTCAGATTGAAACCGTAATTCTTACTCATCTTCAATGTTATTTTTATAAAATAAATCCCAAAGAACTGCTTCGTTTTAAGTACCTCATTGTGATTCACACTAGTGACATTCAGGGCACCTTCCTGAAGCATCAGTTCTGGAATAGATTGATCAATATGTCTATTTGGATCGAGTTCTCTATTGCAGGTGTTTCAGAATTAAAGAACTGCATTTTTCAAAGTACATTAGTTTACCAAGTTGAAGTAATAACTTTCTGCTCTCTTTTAAAATTTATTTATTAAAAATATTTTCTAATGAGGTTTTCCAAAAAAAAAAAAAAAAAAGATCATCCAAGTTTTTCTTTGTGTCCCTAATATCTCAACTGGACTTTAATTTAATGTACTGAACATAATTACTTAGATCATGATATTTTTCCTGTTAGGATCTGCACTTCAATTTCTCCTTAAGCTAATAATTTATCTTCTGATTAGTAAGTTGTTACCTCTTTGACTATAACCTGCTTTGCAAGAGATAAAGCCTAAAAGTGAGCATTAGACCAGAGTTTTTGATTCTCCTGCAGATTTTTTTTTCCGAGAGTAAAAGGGAAATTTGGAATATTAAGTAACTTTGACTAGCATCAGACTTTTCCTTCTAAGCACCCTGGATGCATATAGACATTTTCAAATACTCCAAAACCAATCACGGTCCCCTGCTGGCCTGCTGTTAAGAGGAATTGAAGATTCTGCCGCTGAGTTTCCCTAATTTGGTGCTGCTAAAAGCACAGGTTTAATCAGAAGCTCCCCAGTTTTCTTTCTTACATCCAGGGAGAGAGGTGGGAAGGGGAGAGAATTTGGTTTTATGCAAATGGCTAATTTCCTAGCTAAAACCAAGACTCAACCCCATCTGTGACTGTGGAATTCTTTTTAGGATATGAGTTTCAGAGGAAGTTGATAAAACCCAGAGTATTTTGCATCAATGCGATGTGAGCAGTCTACAGAAAACTACGGGGAGACTTAAATAACATTTTCTGAAGAAGTCATTCACCATTTCAAGGCTTATCTCAGCAGTTTAAAATCAGGTAGAAATCTTCATGTCATTTTAAGAGATTTTCAGTGCAACACCGTCTTATCTTTGTGGAAACATGTTCTAGGTTTTCAATTCTCTAAATATTCCAAAGACAACTATGGTCTTACGTCTCATGCTACAGTAGGACATTTTTCTCCAAGAGTTATATTTCAAGATTCCCACGTTAACCATTAAAAGCACTTTTATGATTCACTTATATCTTCTACTTGAAGCAAACGCAGAGCAAAAACTCACTTCCAGGACACAGGAATTATGTATCAACAAGGCATCAAAAATCATGTTTGTAATTCTTACTTTTATAGTTATTTTTTATTTTTCTTCCTTAATATGCTTCATGATTATGTTTCCTTTCATTTCTGTTCAAGACCTAATGGAGGTGGATGTCTTAGCCATGCAAAAGAATTCATGTAGAAAGCAAAGCGATTTAATAGCAAAGAAATTGACAGAAACAAAACTAAATTCGTCCTCAAATCCATCAGACTATTGTTTTGTAGAGTATATAGATAAAAACAGGTCAATTTTATTGAAGTTTGCTTTATTTCCCACAAGTTTTTCCTTTTCCTTAATGTGATTTTGCTTTTTGTTCTTTAGGCTCTGTAGGTTTCTTGTTTCTTAATCATTTTTAAATCTTTATTAACTTCTAGCAAGTGACGTGAAGGCTTTGGAGTCTTCACTGAGTGCCTCCTCCACCCCCAGGTGTGACCTGAACAACGCAGGAGTCCCTTTGTCAGGTGATCCTCATGGGGTCGCTGCTGTAAGAGTGCTACACAAGCAAACGGTGTTAGGAGAAGTCGGATGTAACCATAACTCATGATAAGTTAATCAACTAGTGGAAGATTGTCGGTGGCTTTCTTTAACAATAGGTATTCCCTCCATGCAGCGATGTGAGATTTAATGAGCCTTGTGCAGGACGTGAGCATGGTTCTGACTAATTTATTTGAGGCCTATAATTGCTGTGTGGTTGAGTTGCAGCCTTGGCCTGTCATTGAGCATGGCCTAAATTTTTATACACAAACAAAAAGAAAGATTTATGACCGTATTAGTTTCTTAGGGCTGTCATAACAAATTACAAGTACAGAGGCTTAAAACAAAGGAGTTTATCCCCTTGCTGTTCTGGAGGCTAGAATTCCAGAGTCAAAGCGTGGGCAGAGTTAGCTCTTTCTGGAGCTCTGGCCGAGGAGAGCAGGCCCATCACCAGCCCTGGGTCATGCCAGCAATCTCCGCCTTTCTTGGTTATAGCTGCCTCACTCCAGGCTCTGGGCTCCACCTTGGCATGGTATTTCCTCTCGGCCTCTCTGTACGCCTTCTCCTCTTCTTATAAGAAGTTGGTCGTTAGATTTAGGGCCCACCCTACTCCAGAATGAGCTCATCTTAACTAATCACATCTCCAAAGGCCCTACTTCCAAATAAGGCCACACCCTGAAGTTCCAGGCTGGTCTAGATGTGTGAGGGCCCTCAAAACTCAGGTGTGAAATCCTGCAAGAAAGTTTAGATACAAATCAGCTGCACTGAAGGCACATAGGGTGTGGTTGGAAAAAGTAGGTCCCTGGGGGGCATTCCTTTGGGGCTTATATTTTGTCCCCAGTGGGTTGTGCTCGCTCGCGCTCTCTCTCTCTCTCTCTCTCTCTCTCTCTCTCTCTCTCTCTCTCTCCCCTTCCTGGTGGCAAGGTCCTGAGCTCCTTTCCTCCAGCACACCTTTCTGCTATGATGTTCTACCTCACCCTGGGCCCAGAGCTAGGGAGTCCACCAGCTATTGACTGAATCTCTGAAACAGTGAGCCAAAATAGATTTTCCTCTTCTACATTGTTCTTGTCAGGTCTTGTGGTTATAGTGATGGAAAACCAATGAAAACAGACACTGTTCAATCCATTACAATGATCATCTAGGAACCATCAATGACCTGCCTACAATTAAACTACCCCTGTTTACTAAGTCCTTTTCCTACAAAGGTACTATGATCATCTCTAACTCTGCTAATTTCTTGATTCATAAATAGTGCAGGTATTCAGAAATATAGATCAGTTATACTCTGGATATGTCTATGAAAATCTAAAACATGTTCTAAAATAGTCTTTATACAGTGTGATTTATCTGAAAGTTCCCTTTAGAATGTGATTTGTTATTTATTAAATTTGTAGAAATTGTGTCACGGTGGAGAAAGAAGCATTCTTCTAATAGAGATCCTAAAATAAAAGTTGCAGATTGGGATTCTAAAAATGAATTAGTGATAGAAGTTTCTATTACTTGAGTGGCTCTAGTATACAAAAACAATAAAATACATTGGACCTCAAGCATTTCATAGCTATTACTAAATGAGTCTTTTTTATTCCTTTTCACAATCTGGCATAACCAGTCATTTTTATTTTAGGATACAATTTCTCTCTCTCTCACCCTCAATCTCACCCACTCTGTCTTTTCATGCTTTAATTACAAGTCAATTTGCCTGCCTTCTTATTTTTTGAGTATCTTTAAAATTTTGCTCTGACGGGTCTGATATTCTATAGCAGTAGTGGGCACAAAGGCAGATCTCATGACAACCGTGAAATTAATAATGCTGTAATGTTGTCCGTTTATATTTTTATAGTTAAGAGTAAAGAAAGGACAGAATGTAATGGAGTACTAATAGCTTTCCCATGGTGGCATGTGTGGCAGACCTGGGGACATTTTCCTTCTTTCCTTACCCAACACAGTTCTCTGCCTCTTCCCGTGGCTTTTCAGTTTATAGAATTACAGATACCCTGACAGACAGGAACTTTCAGTTATTTGGTTGAAAGGGCCTTATATTGCACTGATCTCTAACTTGTTAACTTTTTAAGGCTTTGGGTATCATCTACCACATGCTGAATATTTTCTATTTGTAAGTTTACATTTCAACTTTTTAACTTATCTCCTGATTCAGTTTTGAACCCATTTATAAAGAGGGAGGATGAATCTCTTATTACCTTAGGTGTGAAGTCTATTCCTTATTACAGTTTGAAAGTTCTCTAAAGTCTACTTCTATGTTTATTCAGTTTATAATTTTGAATCTTTGTCTAATTTCTCTTAAAGAAGAGGTTTGTGAATTTTTATGTTATAAATTTTTATTTCTCTTGCTTTCTCATGAAAATAGATTTTACACACTTGAGGTATTTAAATCTTTCTTATTTTGCTGCTTTACAATAGTTTTCCTCATCTGAGGAAAGACAATTATATAAAGTAGTTTAGATACAGACCCGTTGCCAGGAACCATTAGACTCTCACAAAATCCTGAATTCTTCTGCAGATGTCTGCCTGTTTTCCTGAGGTTTAGAAAACACCCATAATTTGTAGTCTTCACTTGGCTGTTTACCAGTGTCTTATTTTAACTATTGTAGATCTATTTTCTGTCCTGTGCTTGATTTTTACCTTAGAAAATCCTAAAGCAAAGGAAACTTATTTAGAGATCAGGTAAAGCTGAGGAGAAAGAGGGAAAAAAAGCAGGACAGGTTTCTAAAGGAACTTTGAGACAATATCTTGGAGTTATCATTTGCAACGTATGTAACAGATAGAGGGCAAACCTCTTAAATTACTGGGGAAAAAAAAGGTGAAAGGATTAAAATAATTAAAAATGCCAAAAGGCATAAACAAACTTGATATTATCCTACAAAATAAAATCATTATTTCAAGAGGCATTTAACACAATACTCTGACTCCCTTAAAATGAGAATATTGTAAGAACGATAGTCACTGACACTGGCAAACCCCACAGAGATCTTTAACTTTACTTACTATGGCTGTTACTGTTAGTGGCATCAATATAGTAAATCTCTATTTTGTTGGTATTGAAAGAAAAAGCAAAGGAGTAAAATGTTTTGAGGAGACAAAATTATGGAATAGGGGAAGGTAGGGACCCGATGATGTTGGATGAGAATTAGAAGTGGCTGAATGACATCATGTTTATTTTCCAGTAACTACTGAAGGGCTCAGCTGCATCCATGCAACATGCACGCAACTGCCAGCTCACCTTGCTCTCACGTGGTGCTCTCTAAATGTCTTCTCTCTTCAGGACTCTTTGGAGAAGTATTTGTTTCCATGTCTGAGCCCAGAAAAGTACAAGGTGAGCATTAAACAGTGTTTGTACCATAATGCAAGGGAATAATGAACACATGCCAAAAAGAAGGGCCCCCACCAGCCAAAATCTGGATGGTTTGAACATCAAGCTAATGATGACTGTAATGAATTTTAGTATTGAAAGACCCCCGAAGACCCCAGCCACTCAGTGAAGGAGCACACCAGGTCATCCAGAGATGAGTTTATTCAGCGCCGGCTACAGGAGAGGCAGAAGTGGCGGCAGCAGCAGCAGCAGCAGCCTGGTTTTAGGGACTTAAATCACTCCTATATGAAGTGTGTGTGGTTCTGATTGGTGTGCCTGTTGTCAGTTCCCTACTGGGCTCCTGGGCCCCTGATGGCCCTTTGGCGGGCTCTTTTGGCAGGCCCCTTCTCTTAGACAGGAAGAAGAACCTGGAAGCCCAGAGCCTAAAGCCCTGGGGGTGGTTGCCATTGTTGGGCGGTGGCCCGGCCCTGTTCTGGCTCTGTGCCCAACAAATATGAGAAGTTAAAAAGATTCAGAAGTCGACAGAAATAATGAAGAATAGGAAAGGAGACAGGCGTGGTAGCACATGCCTGTAATCCCAGCAGCCTGGGAGGCTTGAGGCAGCAGGATCCAAGTTCAAAGCCAGCCTCGGCAACTTAGTGAGACCCTATCTCCAAATAAAAAAATAGAAAGGGCTGGGGATGTGGCTCTGTGGTTAAGTGCCCCTAGGTTCAATCCCAGTACTACTACTACAACAACAACAATGATCAATTAACTCTCAAAATTAGAAGAATAATTATCTGACAATATCAAGACCTAGCAAAAATAAGAGCATTCAAAACTTTAAGATACTGCTGGCAAGAATATAAATCAATTCAGAAACATTTAATTTTAGCTAGGAAGTTGAAAATACAATAGCTTCTATTTTATCCATATACCCGAAGGAAACTAAAAAATATACTAAAAGAATATTCAAGAATGTATATAATGACACTGCTTATAAGAAAAAATAAATATGTCTATCAGTGGGAAACTGGTTATCAATCATCCCATATCCATATAATATAATACTATGCAGGTGAAAAAACTAAACTCCATATTAACATAGACAAATTTTACCAATATATTTTTGAAGGAAAAAAGGAGAATATTACATACAGTATGACACCAGTTCTATAAAATTTTAAACTATATAAAAATCCCTTACATTATCTGAGGTTCAAAAATATAAAATAAAATACAAACTATGCATGGCAATTATAACTTCAAAACAGTAATTTCAGATAGTGAAGGTGAGACAGAAGTGAGAGGAAAGTGTACACAGCAGGCTTTTCAGGGGTCTTTTTTGATTTCCTAAACTGGGAGAAGGTTGAATAATGATGTTGGGGTTGTTTAACACATAAATAAATTACTTTATTTTTTCAAATGAAATTATTTTGAAAGAAGCTCTTAGAAGGGGCCGCACAGAGGCTCAGGTAGGTTTCCTTTTCCGTCAACACTTACACTGTTGCCCTTACAAAATGAGAACCTGCTTCCAGTTGCCAAGAAGATGCTTCATCACAGGATTAGTTTAGCGTGGGGTCCTCTGGGACCTCCCACAGCTAACTAAAAGTCAAGTACTGCTCTAGGTCTAAACAGGAATCCCAGTGACTGATAAGAACCTACGTATTTATATTAAGTCCAATATAAGTATTTTGACTATTATATGGACAAAATTGCTGAGGAGAAAAATGACATTACACCCACATATATATACAAAAAAAGCTTAGCATTAGGTAATGGTGGATGTTCTAATTCATATAAACACTGTGTCTAGCGAGACTCACCATATGTTACTTTGAGGAAGGTTCTGTTTTGCTTTGTTGTAAAAATGAAAAGCTCTACAGGTAGGTAAAAATGCCTGGGGTTTTCTTATAAAAGGTCGGAAAAGCATCTACATGTGAAGTTCATCTAAAATTACAGATGGAATATACACATTCAAATCTTTTTAATTAGTTCTTGTAGAGTGCAGATAACGTTATAAAATATAAATGTATAGAGTCCATTTCTGTAGAATTGTTGATAGAATTTAAAAGATTTTGATAAATTTTTACATTGAGTTTGTTATGTGTGCTGAAATCATTCATTTGCTTTTGAAAATTTATCTGGTGCAAAAATAATTTAATAAATACCAGCATGTATCCAATGCCCTTAAAATATTTTAATCTATCCATAAACTGTTTCTGATAATGAAGATGATACCTTTAATTACGAGAATTAATCATTCAAGGAAAGTTTTTAGCTAAATATCAAGAAGTCTGAGTTGAGGCTGTGGCTCAGCAGTAGAGCACACGCCTAGCACGTGGGAGGCCCTGGGTTTGATCCTTAGCACCACATAAAAATAAATAAGTAAAATAAAGGTATTGTGTCCAACTACAAGTAAAAAATAAATATTTTAAAAAAATATCAAGAAGTTTGCATTTTTCCTTTCATTGCTAATGTTTATTTATTATATGTTATTCTATGTATACATCCTATGCTCAGTATTCACTTACAGAGACATGGGATTCCTCCTGATTCCCTCCATCTCCTTTCCTTCTCTCTCTCTCTCTCTCTCTCTCTCTCTCTCTCTCTCTCTCCCTCTCTCTCCTGCCTCTGCTCATAGAACAAACAAAGCTTTCTAAATATAGAACAATTTCATAACTTGGTCACATTGGGGATAGAAATAATACAGTTAGTAGAAAGAGATGAATGTATCAATAAAATTCATTGATTAAAGAAAGTTAAAAAGATATTAAGTTAATTGGAAATATAAGTACGATCCATGGTAATTGGAGCAAAGGAGGATGCCATTGTTAATTTCCTATGTGGACAAAGTGAGTGAGTTTGATGTTTTGCCTTTAGTGCCTAACGTATTTGGTATGTGGTCCTAGATTTCATGACTAGGAAGCAGGGTGTCTTGGAAAGTGGCTAACTCATTAATGCAGAATTTAGAAAATCTTGTGTTGTCAGAAAATTGGTCTTTCAGAAGTTCTTGAGTATGGTCTTAAGCAAAATGAGGTCAGGCTGAGAGAACTTTTTCTTTTCCGCCTTTGATCTATTGAATCCTGAAAGTAATTTTATCCTTCCCTATGTCCCAGGGATGCTATACATTCTAAATATGTATAGTTAGGTGCCTAAACATTCCTACATGTTGTATCTTTGTGTTGGTGTATGCTTTTCATAAAAATGAAAAATCTCTTTTTGTTTTACTTAGAATATTATTATTATTATTATTATTATTATTATTATTATTATTATATTTAGTTTCAATTATCATGTGTACATAGACCTACACCTGATCTGGTTGTGTTAACATTCACCTACTCCCTGAGATACACTCTTGCTCACTTCCAATATGTAGGCAACAGGATTGTTACAAAACTCAAACTTTGTGATACTACCTCTTCCCCATTGCCCATTATTGTCACCATGAGCTAATGATGACAGTGATAGAATGTTGTTCTCCCCAAGTATTGTGTCCATCTAACTCCTAAACAATTGCCTCAATTACTCTCAAGTTTTAAAATCATTTTTCTAAGCTTCAAATTAGCACAAACTTGTTACTTATTCTTTTATGACCTTTATCCTCTTAAGCCAAGTGGGGGAATTCTGGTTGATACTAATTTTTCCCCTAGATATATGGATGCAGTTGCCTGCATTTCTTTCACATTTGTTAAGAGTTTGGATTTTTTCCAGCTCTCTTTGGGTGTGCAATTTCTGTCTCTAACCCCTGTAGTTCTACACTTTCCTACATTTATACAGTAGATGTAAGATAAATGCTAATCATACAGTGGTTTTAAAGATGAAATAATGTGGCTTACTTTAGTTCTGTCATTCTGTGTGACCACTTGGAGTTTTATTTGTACTTAACAGTTACCACAGTGAAAAGTTAATACTGTGAAATTTTATTAAAGTTAATACAGTGTGCTCATTTAGTAACATACTGTATTAAAATAGTTAATACACATTAAACAGAGACATGAGGTGGGAGGGAAAGGGAGAGAAAAGGGGAATTGCATGGAAACGGAGGGAGACCCTCATTGTTATACTAAATTACATATAAGAGGTTGTAAGTGGAATGGGAAAATAAACAAGGTGAGAAATGAATTACAGTAGAAGGGGTAGAGAGAGAAGATGGGAGGGGAGGGGAGGGGGGATAGTAGAGGATAGGAAAGGTAGCAGAATACAACAGTTACTATTATGGTATTATGTAAAAATGTGGATGTGTAACCCATGTGATTCTGCAATCTGTACTTGGGGTAAAAAAGGGAGTTCATAACTCACTTGAAGCTAATGTATGCTAATATATGAAATATGATATGTCAAGAGCTTTGTAGGGTTTTGAACAACCAATAAAAAAAAAAACTAAAAAAAAAAAATAGTTAATACAGTGCAAAATGCAAACTGTAATATTCCTGGTTATGTGAATGTGAATTTTACATAAAAATAGTACATGAAATGTTTCACTGAATTTGAACAGCATCTTTAAAATAGAAATATATCCTTTTCCAAACTGTCACTTTTTAAAATTAGGGAATTAATATAGCAAATAAAGATGATTTCTAATTATTTCCTGTTGAAATTGAGCATAATTTGACCATACAAAGCAGAAGATGTTAAAAAAAAAAAAAAGATCTACAATTCATCAAGTACATTCAGGGTGCCATTGGATAAGGCATTGTCCTCACTGAAGAATCTAGTAAACATCACCTGGCGATTCTAGACTTTGAGCTTGATAGGATTTTAGGTTGTCTCTCGGAGGGTGAAGTTGCTGGAGGATAGTAAAATACAAGTGTTTTGGCCAGATGTTCATGAACCCATTATATTCAGTCTTCCTGAATAGTCAGATAGCACTTTGCCACCCCCTCAGAAGCAAGATATGGCCGTATGGTTTGCTTTGGTTTAAGTATGAGAGAAAGTGATGTGGCAGCTTAAAGAAGCACTATGACTTGCCTCATTGCCTGGCGACTTCTGAAGAGACTATTGCCCACACCACCGTGAGGTGTCCGTTAACCTAAGCACCTGAGTTTAATGCAGGCAGAACCACCTCCGCCCAGCACCCCCCGCTTTGAACACGTGGAGTGAGCAGACCCTAAACTGTTGTACATTACTAATTTTTATCCTCAGTGCTGCACAATCTGGCCTACCCTTGATGGTAGATATTGGTTGACTTTTAAGTGCTTCACTTGTTTGAAGTATCAGGCCAGACTGGTTTTTACTGCTTTATAAGCAACCTCTTTTTTCTCTATCACTTTGAAGTTGCAAAGATTTTTCCCCTTTCTTTAAGTTCTGAAAATTTATCAATGTACCTATGTATTCGTTTGCAAGAAAGACAGTGTACAGTGGTTTGAATTTTATTCCATTGTTTATTTATCTTGCTTGAAGATTGTTCTCTGCATCTCTGCAGTCCTGCTCTCCTTCAGCCCAGCAAGATATGTTGGCATTATTTCCTTGAGTGTTCTGTCTCCTTCTGAAAATCTTATAAATATTTCTGTATCTATATTTCTTGGAACATGTTCTGAGAGAATACCTTAACCGAAACTTTGTCTCATCAAGTTTGAATATTATTGTTTTTCTAACTGGGAATTGACATTAATTAAATTATTTCAGGAAATGTTTTTAATTTTCATGAACATCAGTAGTTTCATTTTATAGCTTGTGTTTGTGCATACACGCACATACGCAGATTTACATATATATACATAAGTATGTGTGTATGTAGTTTCTTGACTTTTACTAAAGTTATGTGTTATCTACAGGTATAGATTCTAATCTGTTTCATATCTTAATCCTATTTTGTTAGTTTTGTTTTGTTTAGCTTATAATTTCTCTCATCTAGTCTCATCTTTTCCTCAGTGTTTGGTCTCAATGATGTTTATAAACAATAGAGCATGTACACTCTTTTCTTGGGGTCATTCCTGAGTCCCTGCTCTCATCCCCTCTTGTTTGGAATTTCAGTTTGAGATTTCCTTCGCTGTGTTGTTGACAGTTCCATATTTTTAAAATAAATTTTTTATCATTTTAATTAACCACCAACTCTTGGCTAGTTATTAGTTTTTAAAAACATATTAAGTTTGTGATTTCAGGGAAAGACCTGAAAAACTGTGCAATCAGCAGACGGAAAGAGATGTGACATTCCCTTTTTAGCTTAAAATATTCAAAAAGCAATTAAATTTTTTAAAGTCTTATTACATCTAGAGGTAAGATTAAGTCCTGTCTACATGTATGTTTCTATCATCTTGAGCTTAATTCATTATCTGATATATGTCTGGAAATGAGAGAACTCGATTTCTCCCACTACCCAATAGCTACCTAACTGTCTGTCACCCACTGATTTCTGACACCTTATCAGATATTAAATGCTGATGCAAGGTCTTTATGGAGTAAATAATCAGCTAACTAGCTAAAGATAATTAGAAGTCTGCTAGATGGCAGCTACAGTGCTACTTCTCATTATCTCTTCAGTTAGCAATTCTTGGGGTTGGTAGAACACATTTACTTATTTCAAGTGTATCATGCAAGTTCCTCTTACTGTTATTTCAAACATCCACATGATGACTTAATTTTTTCTTCATCTAGATAATTCTTTTTTTAATAGCCAATTATCTTTATTCTTGCTTATTGTTCTGATCTAAATGATTTATTTAAAGTTCTTTGCATCCCAGCTGAAATTTATTCCTATAGGCTTCCAAGTTCTGACTTGTAGTTTTTTTTTTTAACTCTGTGACTTTTTTCACAGATGTGAAAGACTTATGATTGGTATTGGTTTATTTTTTTATGTTTGGGGTTGATATAACTTCATTGATTTTAATTATGTATGTTATTTTCTCCCTACTCCATCTGGCAGAACTGAACTGTAAAATTGAAACCAGAAGGTTGCAAATCTCTGTTAGTTCATGAAACTTAATTGTCAGTGTTAGCTTTGTGACCAACCATTGTTATATGTGTTTTGTTATGGAGCCTTAAGAAGGCTTCAAAAACTTTGGCACAGCCCTTAGTCACAGTCAATCAATTATTCCACTGTGCAGGTGCTTGATTTTCCAACAGAGTAATTGCACACTAGGTTTGGAAGGTGGGCAAACATGCCCATGAATATTTGGAAGTTTATTTTTTTTCTTTTACTGTCAAAGGCACATCTGTTAGAGGGCAGTTTTGTAATATGCCTCTCAGAGATTGCTAAGAGATATTTTTAACCGTGTCTTTTAAAAATATTTTTTCACCCATGGCTATGGAGAAGTCATTAGCAGACACGAACATACACTGTGCCTTTTTTCTAAAACACAGTAGACTTATTCTAGTAGTAGTGTATCAAATTAATTCTCTAAAACACTAAAACTTATATTTTAAATTATTTTGAAGTTGATTTAACATTTCTATTGTGAGGGAGAGAGAGATTCCCCTCCGCCCATGTAAGTTTTTATGTAGGCTCTTTGGCTGGATCTAGTAGCCTAATTAACACAAGAGCTAATTAGCAAAGAAAAGCATAAAACTTTATTAATTATACATGTATATGGAGATTTTCACAAATGAGTCGAGTTCAAAGAAATGACCAAAGCACGATGATTTTATACTTTTATGTATAAAGAACAGTAAATCTGTCAAGGGATAACAGGACAAATGGATATCTGGCCTAGGATAGTAAATTCTGGGATATCACTAAGCTACATGGAAGAGATGCAGGCAATAGTGGCAGAGGAGGGATATATCCAAGAGTGTGTTTATTCAGGTTCATTTCAGCCCCAGTTGTGAAACTTTGGTAGCCAACACTATTTTTTCAGCCTTGTTATGTACGGGAAGGGCCTCCCTCCCCAAATACACCTTATGGCTTGATGTGCGTAGGGAAATTCAGGTCAAATGGCCCTATCTGATGTTAGAGTTCCCCAACTGATTCCAGTTTGAAATAACGGTATCAGTTGGACATATTTCAAGGTGGCATGTCCTTCACTTCTTCACTATACTCTGGGGACATTTTCTTATTAAAAGTAGTCTTTCAAATAGTGTCAGTGATAGATAAATTTTTGAAAGAAAGGAGGAAATGAAATTGTTTCATTGTAAAGACATCAAGCATCATCAATATATCCAATTGACCAGGCACGTTATGTCAAACTGCATGACACCTCTGCACACATTTTCATGCTGATAGGAAATGGAGTTGTAATTCTGGTAAACTGATAGGTAATATTCCTTTTCACTGGTTTGTATGAAAAGAGTGGATAATAAGTGAGATCTACTACAGTTTTGCAGGAAAAGTGATGTCTTCCTACCCATGTGATTCTTGGAGAAAATGGCTTTCCGTGAGGTAGATGTGTTAATGAGTACATGAGGAAAAGAACACATTCCTTCCACACCTTCTTACCGGCTGTGAGCAGTGAATAGGCTAGATCTCCTGCCAGGGTTGACACAGGGTTGTCTTGATTCTAACTAGCTGCTTTGACTTAGTGTTCGTACCCACAGCTCCCTGGACTCTCAAAGACACAGTTCTGTCCTTGGGATCTCCTGAATCAGAAGATCTTAGGCATTATGTTCTTTATATTTACTCACAGCTCCCAAAGCCCTAAAATCAGACGTGTCTGACAGGTAAAAAGCCATTTCATGGAGAAGCAGAAGAGCTTGGCTGTTCCAAGCACAGATCGGAAGCTAAGCTGCTAATGTTGAGAGTCCCATTTCCACCACTTCCTTGCTCTGTGGTCAGGGGACATCACTTAATATACTTCATTGCTTCATTTCTATCACCCAAAACAAAGGTATCAACACTAATCCCCTCACAGCATGCTGAGAAAATTAAATGGCCTCTGGACACTGCAAACTCTAGAAGAATATCTAGAATACAGATACATGTTTTTAATTAATTGTTGTGGTTAGGCTTACTTGAATTATTACCCTTAAATTTATCGGTCATGACCAATTTCAAGTGGATTTTAATCCATGGTTTTACAATGTTCTGAGAGCCCTTTTCACATAAGCTTGGATCATTATCTGGTCCCAAGAGAGCCCCATATTGTATTCTGCGAGCCTATCAGATTGGTCCCCCCAAATCTGGAATCAATACTTAGCCCTTCTAGCCTGTCACTGTTAGGTTCTTGGAAAGGGGAGCTGTGGAAATTGTGACTGAGGAATGGGCAAGTCACCAGGATGGGTCTGAGGCTGCAACATACGGGACTGATTATGGAGGGAGAAGAGACCAGAGTGACAGACAGCTTGCATGGCTCATGTCCTAGCAGGCCCAGGGCCTCTAGCAGCTCATCTGAAGTCCCTACACGCAGTTCCTAAAGTAGCGCCATGAGGTTATGAAATAATCTGTCTTGGCTTTAGCTGGCTTGAGCAGACTTTATTGCTTATGACCAGTTGCTCTCTGTGACACCATTGTAGACCAAATGTTTATCTAGAAATGATAAACAGCCCAAGTCTAAGACCTCCTCACTTCTTATTTTATTACAATTTTGGACCAAGTGAGTTTATAGCAGTGATGGTTCAGTGCATTTTTTCATTACATACCAACCTACCACTTTTATTGTAATGCTACACAATGGTTATTTTTATAATACATATATGTATTAATTAAACAAATGAAGTTCAACCATTCCATAAATACCACTCCAACTGAGGTGCAGTGGCTCACTTACCACTATGTGCAGCCTAAAAAACATCTGATGAAAGGAATTCATATTTATTGAATCCTTACTACATCAGGGCAATACCCGGTATGCTCAATGTGTGTGTTATCTCACTTCATTGTTTACAGCAGTAGGTTTTATTAACAGAAGATAGATTTGAAGCTCAGAGGTTACGAACCTTGCCTAAAGTTATAAACTTAAATATGTGAGGCCATGTCTATTTGACACTCTGCTTTTTCCACATATCTTCCAATTATTGAATCATGCAGTAGTATTTACTGAACACTTAGTACATACCAAGAAAAGTATTGACATATGAGACTAGACTAATAAGGCCCAGAAAATTTTAAATCACGTTAAGAATTTTATTTAAAGCTCTCAATATCTCATATATAAGAGAAAATATATATATATACACATATATATATAATTTTATATTATATCTATAGATATAATTTTCTCCTTTCCAAAAGTATTAAGTTCAAATAACATAGGCAGTGCAAATGCAATTCTAAATATAAACAATTTAAGAAGAATAGGACTAATATTCAGATATCAGTTTTAAGATAATGATACAAGCCTTAACATTGCAGCTTAACAAATTCAGTTTAGCTTAGCTCTCAAGTTTTGCAGATTTCTGGTGCAAGAAGTCTTCCTGTGGTTAGACAATAAAAACTAAGCTGCATAGCCAACCGGATTAATTAAAAATGGTGAAGGATTCTGGACCCTCATAGTTTAATCCATTACAAGTTGATTTACTTGATTACCAAACCAATGAAAATAATATTAACATAAAAAGGATTCTACAGCTTTTAGATTATAATATTAAGAATACAGAGCTGCTTCTTCTTAAAATACATCTTTCCAAATTAAATGTCCTCATCACCTTTAGGTCGTCACTACCTTTTCTGACTGACAGTTCCTTGGTTAGATACCCTCATTGATGCCGCAGTGTTCCTTCCTTTCAGTAATGTTCCTTAATTAACCTAATTTAGAGCCATAATTTTATCTAATTGAAATGGTCACATCTTTCCTTGGGGTGTCATTTCAGAAGTAAACAACACACTCACGCACACAACAACAGAGGCACACACTCGGACACTTCTGTGACCTTCGCTTGGTGGGGTTCAGTGCGTTTCAGATAAACAGATCTGAAATGCTCCCCCCAGGACTTCTTACAGAGCCATGTGAGTGTGTTTCATGTAGTTCTTCTACGTGGAACTCACTACTATTCAAATTCAGTTTTAATTCAAAACTCCCATTCTGCACAACAAATTACAATTATAATTCTTGGTTTGGGTTATATTGTGACAAAAGCATCAATGTTACTTTAGCTGATGTCATAAAAATTAAAGTCATCAAAAGGTTAGGACACGTGACTGAGTATGAAAATTAACATTGAGACTGGACCAAAAGGTGTAACCAAGCAGAAAGTGCTTGTGAACTGAGTGTTCAAAGAGGCAGGGTTATAAAATCAGCTCTAAACACACCCTGGGGAATACTTACCTCTCTTTCATCTGAGTGTCAAATAGGCCCTGGTGATTAAAGCAGAAACTCACCAGTGATCCCTTTTAACCATGTAATATTCAAGTAATTAACAGTACATTTCAGTTTAACATTAATGCCTGAATTCAGTTCTTGGAGACGGCATTAAATGCTGGAGGATCAAAGTTTGATTTTTGACTTTAATTATATCTGAGTCAGCTAGCCCAAGCATTGGTAATTGATAGGAAAGCCAAGTTCATCACAAAAGCAGCCACCAGAGAACATTGAAAATAAACTGTCTTGGAACACAAGTTTCCTTGGCTTTACTCTGCAGTGCAGTTTCTGGCATTAGGGAAAGGAGATAGAAGAACTGCTTTTCCATCCTGAGCTTTCTGCTTGCCCAGGCCAATTCCAACTTCACACTCAGGGAATTAATTGGGTTCTCTTGGAACCACCCTTGTATTCGTCAGGTCATAGAACTAATCATGCAAGACAGAGAAGAAACATCACCATGTTCTTGCCTCCTGTGAATCTTCTGTTTTGCTTGTCTTTTTGGCCACTGGACCAAGATTAGAGCCTGGACTGCTCCAACACTATTCCTTCTTCTGAGTGTAGACTTTGCCATACAATAACCGTATTGCAAAGACTACAAATGTAAGGTGATCATCTAAGGATGATCTATATGTATGCATCTATATGTATTTCATTTAGCCCAACATGATGTACTCACAAATGATATACCTACAATTTACACTGCTAGTATGTTTTACTTTTAACAAAACAAACAATGAAACTCAGTTAAATTTATTTATATCTTTTCTGTAATGATCAAAAATATTTCGCATATGCTGTCACACTTATAACAGTGCTTTACAAAATATAGGGACTTAGCTACAATCAAGGAAGGAATCAGTTTACATTTCAACTGTGGCTTACCATCCAGTAATCAAAGCCATGCCCTGATTCGCAGCTTGATGTTCTCTCCCAGCAATACCTCTGCTTACTTTAGACTCTATCAATTTACTGTAATTTCTTCTTGCTATCTTTTATCTTAAATGTAACTATTCCACGTAGAGGAATTAAAAGAATCAGACTTAGAAAATAAGTAACAATCTACTTTTGAAATTCTACAATTCAATTGCATACTCAGGAACTGAAAAGGAAAATGGCAAATGCATTATTAACAAGAATTTGAAAAGCTGATTTTTTTTTTTAGAAGTAGATAAGGAAAGGTGCATTGATCGGTTTTGTACATTGCCAGCAAGAAATTAAGACTGCAGTAAGGGTCTCCTATTGAACTATTTCACATTTACATATGTTGGAAATTTCTTGAGTAAGTGGGCATGTTTTTGTTGTTTTGTGACAGCCATAAATCTTGGTTAATCATCCTGTAAATGGATCTGTGCATTAGCTCTGTAACCTCAATTAGCTACCACTGTTGAGCTCTTAGTAATCTACTATAACCCAATTTAAACCATTACATTAAAAATAGTCATAAATATTAAGTGTTACTGTAAATGGAACCAACTTTAGGATATATCATCTGTCCTGCAAAGCTTGATTGAAATGGTGAAATGGCCAGTAAATGCTAAAACTACCATAGTTGGTTTTTATTCTTGGGAGTGTATGTTTTGCTCTAATTTAAGAACAGAAAATATGCCAGATTGATTTTTTTAAAAAAGCAAAACTTAAAGTGACAGATAAAAATATCACAATCTTCCCGGTTAATGCATTGCTGAGATTGGAGTTAAAATCACAGGGGGCATCTGAAACTCGGGTTCATAGCAAGGATTCCCTGAGGGGTGCAGGGGCAGGAAGGTTGCCAGTCTTGAGGAGGGTGGTTTAACGCCCACAGGACTGGTGGAGATAAAGTCTGTTCCATTCCAGACAGTAAGTCATAATCAGTAACTGTGATATGAATCAGAACCCTCAAAGGCTACCATCAATGAAAGAATGGGTCAATAAAAACTATTCCTAGTCATTGCGAAGAGGTGACATGTCCTTTGTTAGGGAGAAGTAAAACATGTCTTAGACTGAAGGAAAGGTTTCAATTGTAAGGAAAAGACTGAGAATTGGGATGTGGGAATAAGAGGTAAAGTGAGATAACATTTCACCTCATGGCGTTGTGATGACTACATACATGCATGTGAATATGTTAAAACTCACTGAGTTTTTATCATACTACGTTTACTTGTAAGATCATTGGGTCTTCTTGCTTTTGGAGGTAGAGAATCAGTGTTAAATAACAAATGAATTAGGAACACATACACTTCCACCAATTTTTAGCAATGACCTAATAATAGAAAAATAAGAAACTATGAGCACTTCAGGAATTGAGTTTAAATTTTAGAATCAACCTAGTAAGTTCAAAATCTCACATTAACACTTTCGAGAGAACTGAAGTGCTATAAGGCCTGGCCACATGAAGTATTTAGTGAGGCAACTCATCCTCACTTTTTAAATCCATTTAGGATAAGAATAAATGTAAGGTAGAATGTTTTAATTTTATTATTCTTTGAAGTTTATATGCATTTACTTTTAAAAGATTTTTATTTAAGTGCATTGAGGTCATTTGGAAACTTCTGGTATTTCCCCTTATTTAGTCCTATACAAATTTGTCAAAGGAATTTGAAAAACTATCTGCATTGTTGTATTTCATTAGTCTCTCAAGAGAAAAATCACTTTGTTTTTTAATAGGGTTAATTACCTTTTGATATAATATCATCCTGATCATTAAATTCATGACTCTTCAGGTTTTAAAATGATAATGCCAAATAAGTTAATTTGTTATTTATAGTATTTAACCTACTTATTTGATATTAATTTTATGAAAATTATTTTTACACATAAGATCATGGTAGTAAAACACTCCTATTATTAATAGATTCCTTCAACAACTTAAACATTATGAACTCTCTCAAAAAACTGAGTTAATAAATGAACTAGACTCATCTAAGCTCATAGACTAACAAACTTGAGTTGTGAATTACTGACTTCACATGATTACCAAACATTTACCCAAAGCTTAGTTTTATTAATGTGTGCATTTATTCAATCATGTATTAACCTAACATTTAAATAACTTGTGTGTAAAAGCACTGTGCTCCCTGCTGGGAAAAGTTACTCATGTTTTCATAAATGTGTTAGTTTTTTTGATAACTGCCATTCTGTCTGGAGTAAGATGAAATCTTAAGAGTAGTTTCGATTTGCATTTCTCTAATTGCTAGAGATGTTGAACATTTTTTCATAAATTTGTTGATCAAATCATAAATTTGTATATCTTCTTCTGTGAAGTGTCTGCTCATTTCCTTAGTCCATTTATTAATTGGGTTTTTTTTGGTATTAAGTTTTTTTTTTGAGTTCTTTATATATCCTGGAGATCAGTGCTCTATGTGGTGTGTGTGTGTGGTAAAAATTTGCTCCCATTCTGTAGGCTCTCTCTTCACTTCATTGATTGTTTCTTTTGCTGAGAAAAAGCTTTTTAGTTTGAATCCATCCCATTTATTGATTCTTAATTTTACTTCTTGTGCTTTAGGAGTCTTGTGAAGGAAGTCAGGTCCTAAGTCAACATGATGCAGATTTGGACCTGCTTTTTTTCTATGATGTGCATAGTCTCTGGCCTAACATTTAGGTCCTTGATCCACTTTGAGTTTTGTGCAGGCGGAGAGACAGAGGTTTATCAAATAATAGTAAATGCTGGTGAGGATGTGGAGAAAAAGGTACACTGATTTATTGCTGGTGAGATTACAAAATGGTACAACCACTTTGGAAAGCAGTATGAAGAGACCTTAGAAAACTTGGAATGGAACCACCATTTGACCCAGGTGTCCTACTCTTTAGTCTATAGCTAAAGGACTTAAAATCAGTAAATCTCAGTGATACAGCCACCTCAATGTTTATATCAGCTCAATTCACAATAGCTAAACTATGGAAACAGCTTAGATGCTCTTCAATAGATGAATGGATAAAGAAACTGCAGTATATATACACAATGGAATATTACTCAGCCTTAAAGAAGAATGAGATTTTGGCATTTATGGGTAAATGGGTGGAATTGGAGAATACCATGCTAAGCAAAGTAAGCCAATCCCCCCCCAAAAAAACACAGGCCAAATGTTTTCTTTGATAAGTGAATGCTGACCTTAAGGGGTGGGGTGGAGGGTGGGGCAAGGGAAGAAGGGAGGAGCTTCGTATTGAGCAGAGGGGAGGGAGAAGAAGGGTGAGTGTGTGTGTGGAAAGATGGTAGAATGTATAGACATTATTATCCCTGCTTACGCATATGATTGCACAAATGGTGTAACTCTACATCATGTACAACCAGAGAAATGAAAAGTTGTGCTCCATTTGTATAAAAACCAAAATAAAATAAAAATTAATTTTAAAAATAAAGATTCTAGAGAGCAGTGTTTGAATTTCACCTTATCTCTCATTGTTTCTCATTTTCAATTTTTCTAGAGGTTTGTATTTTCCCCTTTCTTTTTAATAAAGGAGCCAGGATTAAAGAAAAAAAATGTGCTAGGTTGCTTCATGGCTACCTTCTTCTTTGTCTAATATTTTTTTTTCCTGAAATGACTTTCTCCTTTTGACTGTGAATTCCTACACAATTTCCAGGGCTCCCTTGAAGCCGTCTCTGTCTCCACCCTCTCACTGGAGCCCAAATGGACTCAATTTCTTCTTTATGCTTCTGTGCAACCCGTGGTACGTCTTATACTGCTGTAATTGTGGTTGATGCTGCCACCATTGTTTTGGGTTTAGGTGACTAATACCAGACTTCGAATTTCTTTGTGGTGGGACATCCATCTAATTATTTTCCAGCATTCTAGTATTTACAAAATGAATGAGTCCATCATGAAACAATAGTAATGACAGGATATATTTTGAAATAGTTACAAAATACCTGGTACAATTTTAATGAATGGTTTTATTTATTTTGAGATATTGGTCCCTAGTTCTGCTGGGTCCTTCTTTCCTTTCCTATTTCTTTTTCTTTCTTTCTTTCTTTTTTTTTTTTTTTTTGTTCAAATTTCAAAGTCCTAAGGGGAAGCGTCTGACTGGCTGAAATTGGGTGACATGCCCACTGTAAGTGCTGAAGTACAGACAGAATGGTGCTAATTAGTTTTTGCTTCCAAGGAGAAAAGAATTTGCCAAGATGTACATCATAGCGATTTCTTCTACAGAGGAGGGGGTTTGTATTGCCAGTCAGACAAATAACAAGTGGGAACAATAGTATATTGTCATTGTATTTTTTCTTTTTAGATATGCATGTCAGTAGCATGTATTTTGACATATTATACATACATGGGGTATAACTTATTCTAATTAGGGTTCCATTCTTGTGGTCGTACATGAGGTGGCATTTTACTAGTTGTGTATTCATGTATGAACATAGGAAAGTTAAGTCCAGTTCATTTTACTGTCTTTTCTATTCCCATCTCCCCTCCCTTGCCTTCATTCCCCTTTGTCTAAACAACGAACTTCTATCCCTCTCTGGCCCCCCATTATTGTGTGTTTGCATCTACATATCAGAGAAAACATTTGGCCTTTGGTTTTGGAGGATTGGCTTATTTCACTTAGCATGATAGTCATCAGATCCATCCATTTACCTGCAAATGCCAGAATTTTACTCTTCCTTATGGCTGGGTAATTTCCAGTGTGTATATATACCACATTTTCTTTATGCATTTATCTGTTTAAGGACACCTACTTTGGTTCCATAGCTTAGTTATTGTGAATTGAGCTGTTATTAAACATTTTCTTTTAGTTTTGTTTTTGTTTTTATTGGTTGTTCAAAACATTACAAAGCTCATGCTGTTATTAAACATTGATGTGGCTGCATCACTGAGATTTGCTGATCCTTTGGGTATATACTAAGAAGTGGGATAACTAGGTCAAATGGTGGTTCCATTCAGAGTTTTCTGAGGAATCTCCATACAGCTTTCCAGAGTGGTTGCACCAATTTGCAGTCTCACCAGCAATGTATGAGTGTGCCTTTTTCCCCACATCCTCACCAACATTTATTGTTGCTTGTATTCTTGATAATTGCCATTCTGACAGGAGTGAGATGGAATCTCAGTATAGTTTTAATTTGCTTTTTTCTAAATACAAGTGATGTTGAACAGTTTTTCATATATTTGTTGACCATTTGTATTTCTTCTGTGAAGTGTCTGGTTTCTGTCCATTTATTGATTGGGTTATTTGTTTTTCTTTTTTTGCTCTTAAGTTTTTTTGAGTTACTTATTTATCCTGAAGATTAATGTCATCATTGTTTCTAAAAATCATGTTTCCTTACAAATATTTTTATTTTAAATGCTGTAAATAGTTTTTTTCACCATTCTTTTAGGATAATCACTTTTTTTTTGCCAAGATCAGACTTTTGTTTTATATGACCTTATTTCAGTAATAATTATAAATATAATAATGGCAGTATTTATTGAGCACTTACAATGTTAGTATACTTTTACATTTAGAATGTACTGGGTTCTCCTCTATGATCATTTTATCTGTTAATGAATTTAATACTCAGGATACACCCAGGCTGCAAATGTGATTAATATTTCCATTTATATCTTGAAGCAAAAACACAAGTTGTTTTGTGTTTTTATCATTTTATATATCATTTAAGATATGCAAAAGATTTAAAGGATAATATAACAAGCATTCATGTGCACACCTTCCACATTAAACAATATTTCCAAAAAATGTTGTAGCTTCTCTGCTGTCCTACCCTAATTCCATTCGTTGACCTTCACATCAGAAATCCACAATAAATTCAACTGGATGTTTATCAGCCCTTGCATCTTTTTGGATGCTAACACATATGTATATATCTTTTAAGATACATGACATTGTATTCATAATTGCATATTTATGCATCATATATTCTATGTGTCCAGCTACAATTATCTTTACTTGCTCAACATTACATAGGTGATATTTATGCATTTTTATATTTGTAGCTATCATTTATTTATTTTTAGTAATAATATAGTTTCTCTTTGTTGTATATACCCACAATTTATTCATCCACTCTCTTACCTTTAAATTTAGATTTTTCAGGGTTAGAAGCAATCCTACTTTGTACAATCTTAGATGTATTTCCTTGTTATTTAGGTATGAATATTCCCAGGTCAGTACCCAGTGAGGAGAGTACATTTGAATTTTATTAGATATTTCCAATTTCTCTTCAGAATTGTTATAACTTTTAAAACTTCTAATAGAAGGATATATCATGTCCTATTTATCTGCATCCTTACCAACATTTTTGACTGTCAGACTTCAAAAAACAATTGTAACCTGAAAGGAGTGCCATTTGTTGTTCATACATTTCCTCTAGTCACCAGGGAAGTGAGGTCACTTTTCAGATGTCTACTTGCTTCATGTTTCTTCAGTGAAATTCCTCTTTACATCTCTATAGTGTTGTTGTTTAACCTTTTTTCTTAGAATTCTTTGTACATTCTGGAAAATTCAAATATCTTCTGATGTAATTTTCTCTCATTTTCATAGTTGATTAATAGTTCTCACTTTTTTTCATTTATTTAAATTTTCAATAGACATTACATTCATATTATTTAACTTAAACTCAAGAACATGCAAAGGTATATAAGGGGAAATCTCCCTGCTGATGCTGTGACCCCAGCATCAAGAATCTTCCTATTCATGCACCTTCCTTCCACCTCACCACTTTTAAACTCACATCAATAAAAATGGCAGGTTTGTTCTTTACCTCCCTTCCTTCTGTACAAATGGTAACATATAAAGCCAAATGGGCAGGTATATTTTGAGTGTTTTGGTATTACTCATACATAAAGGGATCCTGTTTTTTCTTATAGTTTCATACTACTCCCTGGATTAGGGTACCACATTTGATTAACCAGTTTTTTTTAATGTAATTTCCAATTGCTTTATAGCAATTTTTACAAGTGTTCAGTCCAAGTGTTAAGATAATGGACATTGGAGCCAGAACACCTAATTGTTAATCCTGAGTAAACAGCTAAGTCTATTTTGATAATAACTTTCTATTTCTTTCCTCAGTTCATAGAGGGGTTACAAGAAATAAGTGATTTAGTACCTGTCAAGGGCTCATAAGGGGACTGTCACACCATAAGTACCAAAGAAATGCAAGCTGTTGTCATTACAGACATTGCCTCAAAGCCTAATATATTTCATTTCACAGAGTTGTAGGGAAAAATCATGGAAGGTAAGATAGATTGTCTTAGATTAGAAGGTACTAGATATTCATATTGATTTGTAATTCTGATAATAGAATATTAGAAATGATCCTCCACAGTTGTACAAATCCTGCCTTCTTCGTGAAGTTTGTGTGTGTGTGTTGGGGGGATGTGCGTATGTGTGTGTGGGGGGTGTGTTTCTTCACAGCCTTACTTAGGCTGTATTTTATGTTTTAATCGATACTATAGGTAAATAATTCAGAGTGAAGTTTTAATTGATAGCTCATTATTTTTCCTGAAGTTGAATATATCTTTAATCACTTAATTTTGATTCATTTTCAATGAAATATGTTTATATTATTTGCCAATTACTCCATGAGGCTGCTTTTCTTAACGACTTTTAGAATCTATTCTATATATTTTTTTCTGTGACATGAGTTGTAAAAGTCTTTTCAAATGTGTTATTTGTATTTTGACTTTTGAACAAAGCTTCCTCCTTATGTAGGTTTTTCTTATTTCTTAAGTAATGAAGTATATAAACTTTTTTTTAAAAAATGAACTCTTAGGTTCTGCATCATTTTTAGAAGAGCCTCTCACTCAGAGGTCATGAAACAGTTTTTCAAATTTTTTTCTAATAGTTTTATGCTTTAATAACCTTATTAACATTTTAAATTAGATTTATTGAGACATAATTTACATATAGTTAAAATTTTCGTGTTTGAGTATGAAGTTCTATGAATTTTTGGCAAAAAGAAATTATAATCAAGTCCATCTGCTTCCCACCCTCACCCCTGCCCTTGGCAATCCCTGATCTGTTTTCTGTACTACCATGTTGCTTCTTCCAGTCTGTCATACAAATGAAATCATATAGTAAGTATCCTTCTGAACCCGATGTTCTCATTTAGCATAATGCATCCATGCTAAAACATGTAACAATAATTTGTCTCTTTTTGTTGTTATATAGCATTTACTAGTGTGGCCACATTACAGTTTATTTATCTACTCACCAGTCGAAGGGTATTTGGATGTTTCCAGTTTTGGGCGAATATAAATAAAGCCAATATAGACATTCATGTTTTTTGTTAGACATATGTTTTCATTTCTCTTGGATATAGGAATGGGATAGCTTGATCATATGGCAAGTGCATGTTCATAAGAAACTGCCAAACTGTTTTCTAAAATAACTGTACCATTTTGCATTTCCACACTGACATACAACATACTTTTGTCTATGGATGAAGCAGGAATTCAACTTTGGTTTTCCAGATGGTCGTCTGGTTGTCCATCACAATTTATTGATACTGATTTGAAATGCCATCTTTGTCATATTCCAAAGCTCTATATCTATTTGCTTATGTTTTTTGACTTCTTATTCTGCTCCATTGAGAGCTCAATATGATGAATGAAAAACAATTTATATTTCAGTCCCATACTTTTCAAATTATTGAGGCTTTTTATTTTAAAATATAGAAGGGCCAGTTTTGACATCAATCTCTTAAATTTTTTAATTTTTTATTTGTCCATATGAATTATGGAATTATCAAGTTATGAAAAAATGTTATTTTCATTTTTTTGGGAAAGTTTTCATCTGTATGACTTTTAGTCTATCTATATAGAAATATGATTTTCATTTTGCTTTTTCATTTACTGAAGTCGTCATGTATGTGTGTGACCTCATGTCAATTGCCAACACCCTCCTGATCTGGCCTTGCCTTCATTTTAACCTTTTGTTGCTGTTTTGTTTTTGGTACTGGGGATTGAATCCAGCGGTGCTTTACCACTGCGCCACATCATCAGCCCTTTTTATTTTGAGACAGAATCTCACTAAGTTGCTTAGGGCCTTGCTAAGTTGTGGAGGCTGGCTTTGAACTCAGGATCTCCTACCTCAGCCTCCTGATCCACTGGGATTACAGGTGTGCACCACGGGAGTCTAGCTCCTTTTAATCCCTGATTCTTCTGTTCCTTGATGCTTCAGCCTGTTCTAGGCTCAGAAAGGTTGTGTATGCTCTTTCCTCTGTTCCTGCTCTTTTTTCTTCACATGGCTAATTACTTTTTATTATTTAAGATCTTGCTAATGACACCTGGTTCAGGTGTTTATCCATCACCCCCTTGTTTAAGCAGCTCCGTCTCATTCCTAGTCGTTTGTTTTTTGATCACCCTGTTTTATTTTCTGTGCAATGCATGCCACTATTAGAATCAGGCTGATTCGTTCCTTTACCTGTTTGTTTACTAACTCTCTGAGCCAGTTTAAGCTAGGGTCTTTGTCTTCTGGCTTCCTGCAGGTCACCGAGGTAGGCAACAGCGCCTGGCACTTAGACTTGCAGCACACATCAGCTGGATGAATAGATGCCTCTTTTCAGCTCCAACAACTGTCTTCACACTCTCCCTACTGCTACTTATACAAACCAGTTGGGCGGATTTTCTGCTTGAAATTATTTGACTGCCTGAGAAAATCAGTGAAGTAATAACTTGTGACTTCTCCAACTGAGCACCAGAATCAGGGGTCAGAAGAGTGAGATCCTCTCCGCTGCTCAGCTCCCTCTCTCTCCATTCTCAATCTCCTCTTTGGCTGCGCTGACTTGACTGGCAGGGCCACCATCTGTGATCCTCGAGGCAATTCAGGAAAAGGACTGAAGCAGAATACAACAGCCAAACAAATGGCACCGTTTGCTCTCTGTGGCTCAGCTCTTTACAATTAGAAACAATTCCAGTCAGAAAATGATCTGAAATTCAGTGGTCTCCCTACCTGACTGATGATATGTCACCTAAAATATTCTGATAAATCTATCATTGGAGCCTCACCCCAGATCCACCAAATCAGAACTCCAAAGCTCATTAAAACAAACAAACAATACCCACCAACAGAACTCATGTGGGATTCTTTTATACTTCAGCATCTCAGCATCGGGGAACCACTGCTGAGCTATAACAGGCAATTGACCAAGAGTATGGTCAGTGTGAGCCATAGATCATGGCCCTTATGTCTTAAATTTTTATGGAATTATTAAATTGATGGTTAAACAAAAAGCTTCAAGAAATCTGGCTTTATTTCCTCCTCTATAGTGATGAAAATGTTCTGTGAAGTTTGTATGATACCCATAGACAAGAAAAAGTCTTCGTACTAGAACATGACAAAATGGATTCTACTACTTTTCTGGTATACCTGCTCTGGGACCAGACTATTTTACTACTTAACTCAGTGTCTAAAAACGTGTTACCAGTTAGAAATGCAGATTGCGGAGCTTCATTATAAATATTTTGAGTTAGAGCTTCTGAATATAGAGCCCAGGAGTCCGAATGTTTATAAAATTCTTTGCATGAGTCTTTTTGTGCAAAAATACTGGAGAACAATGCAAACATAGATTTGGGACTACTTTTGGAGGCATAGTAGTCAGGTTCAAGTGATTCTAATAGACTTGGCTTGGGCAAGTTACCTACGCCTTTCATCTTTCTTTTTTTTTAATCCATAAAATGGAAACTTATATTGCCTACCTCAAGGAATTGTAGTGTAGGTTAAATGGTGTTGTGGAGCTTTAATGATGTAAAGAATTCAGCATAGTGCATGCAAAGAAAACTAGCTGAGTAAATATTAGGTTTTATTTTTACAATCTATTCAAATTACTGATTGATCCCTGCCTGAAATTTCCCATTTGTTCAATAGAAATATCTCCAGCAGTGGTTCTCAAAACATGATCCTGGACCAGCTTCATCAACATCATTTGAAAACTTGATGAAAATAGACAATTTTGAATCTTATCTAGACACACTGGGTCAGAAACTGATGGTGGAATTCAATGGTTCGTGTTTAACAAACCCCTATCTTCTTAAACATTTGGCATTTCTTTGTGGTCAAATTTTTTAAAAAGATCCCTAGATAATTTTGCATTCTAAAGTTTGAGAGTCACTGACCTAGGGGATTTATTAATGCAAGCATTAATTAAAAACTGCAATGATAGTGTGATATAAACAAATTAGAGTTCACAAAACTTCATTTAAAAAGATGCATAATATTTCTTACACACATATACACATCAGTTTCCTCGTCACCACACACACATTTATTCCAAACCATGAATCATGCAGGAGTGTTTCTCTAATGTTCAGTTCCTCCCAGATCTTCATCTGCTCCAGTTTTATTTGGTGTTTCCCTGTTCTGTATCCTGGTTTCATATTATCTGCTCTCTCTGTTTTACAGTTAACTTTCTTTCCTACTTTTACTGGAGTGTTTCCTGGAATCACTGAAAAGTTTTCTGATACTTCTCTGTATCAAAATTTCAGTGTGGAAATTGACTGAGAGAGGAAATTGAGAATGAATAGACAAGACAGGAACCCAAACCAGCTTGAGGACCTTAAACAAACTACTTACACCTCCAGAACACAAGGTTCCTTGTCAGTTAAAAAGCGAGAATTGATACTTGGAAATTTTCTTAGGAAGATTCGAAGTACCCTATGTAAACTAGCCTCGCACATGGTGAGAGTCAGAGAAATGATAGCAAATATGAAATTACATAGAATGTTCTATCTTGCAGCTGTTGTTAACGTTAATAGTTTGTATATAGAGGACTTACCAAAAACATATACTGTTTTTTTTTATGTCTGTTCATATTTTCACTGAATTTTAGGGAGGAATGGCAACTCCTCTTTAATATATGCATCACAAAAATATCTGTAGATCATCTACTTACTGTTAAATTCCACTTGATTAAGTAGTTTGGGGTCTAAGGTTTAGGAGGTCCACGTGTCGTCTGCAGAGTAGCAGGAGTAAAGTCCCCTCCATCACTTTTTGTAAGCTGTGTCTGAAGTCATTGCACTCTAATCATGTTATCAAATAACCTGAAGGCTATCTCAGTGTATCCACAGCACGGAATTTGCCACAGTGGGCACTACTTTGCCACTGATAGGAAAGGAAGTGACAGTCATTAGGGCTTTCTCTTTACGTCTAGGGCATAATCTTCCTTGTAGCCTCTCCAAAAGACCGGGTCGTCAGGGCTTTGTTAGAATATACTTTTAGTCTTCCTTATTTAAGGGAAGGAGGCTGGCATGCTGTGGAACAGATTCCAGATCAGTGTTTCGATAAGCTCTATTACTCTTTGTAACCTTGAGCCAATTGTTAGAGAGACCATCAGTTCAACTTCCTCAGTTATGAAACGGCTGGATACATTTGACTTTACAATTTTGATAAATATTTCATGACTGCTTCAAAGGAATTCATATTCTTGATCTTCTTTTTTTAGAATTTACCCTTTATTTCATTTACTTGTTTGTTTGTTCTAATGTGGTGCTGAAGATGGAACCCAGTGCCTCACCTGTGTTAGGTAAGCACTTTACCACTGAACGACAGCCCCAGCCCTGTTGATCTTATTTTATATGGCATAATTGACATTCAGATTGAATGCATAATTGTTCAGATATTTCAAAGTCTAACACATTTATTGTTTTTTATTTTGTTTTATCAGTCATAAAGAAAGATTTGGATTTAATATAAATTATGGTCATCTCTGCTTGGTGAATTGATTCTTGATCATTAAAAATGCCCTAAATATCTAGAGTTGCTTTTTGCCTACTTTATCTGATATTGGTATAGTTATATAAGAATTATTTTGGTGTTGGGCATATTTATCTTTTTCAGTTCTTTTACAATCAACTTGTTTTTGTCCTTTCATTTAAAATGTAGGTACTACCTATGTGCCTTGGTGCACACCTGTAATCCCAGCTATTCACAAGGCAGAGGCAGAAGGATCCCAAGTTTGGGCCAACCTGGGCAATTTAGCAAGACCCTGTCTCTAAAAAATATAAAGGACTTGCTCAGTGGTAAAGAACCACTGGATTCAATTTCAGTATTTTTTTTTTAAATGAGTCATATAAATAGCATCTATCTGTGTTTCCTCAAGAATTTCAGTTCTTTTTTGATAAGCTCTATTACTTGGGAATTTTCAAATTCCCAGTGCTTAACCCTTCAATGTTGCTTCTTTCCATTTTCTTGCCTTCCTCTTCCCCCACTCCAGTCACATGTATTTGTTAGACTTTTTCCCTGTGTTTTTTACATCTGCCAGGTGCAGGGGCACATGCCTGTAATCCCAGCAGTTTGGGAGACTGAGACAAAAGGATCGGTAGTTCAAAGCCAGCCTCAGCAACAGTGAGGCGCTAAGCAACTCAGTGAGACCCTGTCTCTAAATAAAATACAAAATAGGGCTGGGGATGTAGCTCAGCGCCTGAGTGCCCCTGAATTCAATTCCCAGTCCCCCCCCCCAAAAAAAAGGAAGAAGAAGAAGAATTTCTCAGTGCTGTTGTACCCAGGGGTGGTTTTCATCATATTTCTCTCGCATGGGAATTTGTAGAGCTTCTCTATTACTACCATCATGTATTATTCTTAACCTTACATTGAAGTGGAAATTGCGTGGAAAAAAGCTCAGACCCTCAGTCTGCAGCACAATTGATTCTCACTAGTGTGACATCCCCTTATGTCTGGATCAAACACTCAGATCATGAGTCAGAGTTGTCCCCACTTGAAGTCTTCCTCATGCCCTGTTCCAGGTCCTGTCCACCCAAAGTACTATCTTGAGGTCCAGCAGCAACAATTAATTCTACTTTATGTGAATCCATATTGGAGCTTCCTAGGTCTAGGCAGCTTCCTTCAGTGTTAGAAAATCCCCAATGATCATTCAAATGTTGCTCCTTCCCTTTCTCCAGACTTTCTGTTCCCTGACCCTGGTCACATGTATTTCATAGTCCTCTTCCTGGTGTTCTTCCCATCTCATCCTTTTCTCTCTGTGTGTTTTGTTCCTATCATTTAGGGACTTATCTTCCAGTTCATTGATCCTTTTTTTCTGGTTTGTATAATCTGCTATTAAACCTTCCTATTAGTTTCTCATTTAGGTTGTGATATTGCTTCACTTACAGCATACCCATTTGAATCTTCTCTTACTCTCCATTCTCTGATAACATTTTCAATCATGTCAATTATATTTTTGAGCATACTCACAATAGTTATTTTCAAACTCATGTTTGATAGCATGAATGTAGATACTTCATATATTCACTTTTGAGTTTTTCTTCTTGTGTGTGTGTTTATTCTGTTATCTTGCCTCATGGAATGCACTATCGATATTGAATGCTTAATATATAACTTAGGAAAAAAGTTTTCTGCAGGGCATCTAGTTTTGCTCTTGGTATGTGTTCAGGCTAAGAACAGATTCCCTCCATTCATATAAGAATTGATCTGATTCCCAGCTGGATTTCTGTCTCTGGAAGAACTGATCATTGGTTTACCCACACTCAGGTGATCATCCTCCTTCATCTTTGAGAGTCTGACAGTTTGTTTTATAGGCACCACATACTCAGACTTATGCTTGGTCCCAGTCACATGACATTGACAGAATCTCTTCACAGCTTCTCTGTCACCTCTTGAAAATCAGAAAATGTCTCAAAGACAGGAGTGATGATAAATGTTGGGTGCATTTTTGGGTGGTACTTTTTCCTTCTAGAATTGGATTCCTTAAGCTTCTTTTTTTCTTCTTAGATGCTTTTTGAGAATTTTTTTTTTTAATTCTAGTCTTTCTAGTTCTTAGAAGGAGGGTTGATCTGCAAAGCTCTCTTCAACTACTAGAAGCAGGAATGTCAAGGTCTCATTTTGATAATTTATTTGTTTTGTAAGCCCAGAGTCTTCTTTATTTGAGCCTTCAGTATAAGTAGTACAATTAATGTTTAGAAAATAAACATTTTTCCCTATTAGAAGCTCCCATTTTATACTCTGGATATATGCAAGAATCTTTTACCAAAAAAAAAAAAAAAAAAAAAAAAAAAAAGCAAACACAATAAAACAAACAACAGAACCAAAGGAATTTTTTTATTAGGGTTACACTAGTGAGTTTCCAAAATATTTATTTGTCCAAAACATTCAAAAGTACAAAATTCCTCATGCATACATGTATATACCTGAGATTCCAGGGGTAAAATCTATTCAGGTGCAGATGCTAATGAAGCCACTTTTTCAACAGATAGTTTGGCTCAGTGATGCATAAAATGTAAACAAAATTACGTGGGATAAATATATAGTCAAAAGTGCTTATTTTCTTTTTAAAAGCCATGTAAAAAATATTACATAAAAATAATTGCTCTCATAATAGCCAGAATGAAGATTCATACTTGGGAAGATAGAAATTGACTATATATTTTTCTTCTTTCTATCATTAAGAAATAATCAGTCTTATATCTATTTTACAAGATGTGTCTTATAAAATGCCCGATAACATGAAATTCATGGTGTTTTCAAATTATTTTCTTTGGGGCCTTCAAAGATTGACAGCCTGCTAAGAGGGAAAAATGTAGTGTTCTTTATTTGAAATTAAATAGAACACCTTAGAATCTCTGAAACTGTCAGGAGGCTTTGTGAAAAGACATTCTTATGCAGGCGACTGCAAGTCCATCTGTTGTTTTAATTTGTCTCTCTAATAATTCCCAGGAGTTTCACTTGGTTTGAATATTGGAATAAACAGAAATGAGTCAGGTTGTTCTCTTTTAATATTAATCCAAAAATTCAATGTGGTGTATTAACTGTCACCCACAGCCCTTCAAGGTTATTTGATTTCATTAACCTTCACAATATTCCAATTAAATACGAGTATATTCATTTTATCATTTGTATTTGATTTCTTTAGATAATCAAACTCTGCAATTTTCAGTGATTTTCTATGTGAAAACCATTGCAATTTGTAGAATTGTTTTTTTTTTCTTTTACAGGAGTCACATATTTAAATAATACAGCAGTCCAAAATATTTGTTCCTTATTAAGCAACTGGAATAATCCATTTTCTGTCATGTGCTTTATAATTTGATGGAAAACCTTCCATCTAGCTTAATAATTTAAAAAGACTATTTAGTTGCGTTCCATTAATATTCTTGTAAAATGATGTGTTATATACCCAAAGTTCCCTATGCATAGATTGTAAAATGCTGTTCATATGTTATGAATGTTATAGTAAGTTATATATGTTGTTTATTTTTCTACAAATGTACTTTTTATCCTAGGATTTTTACAACCCTTCATTAACCACAGTTGTGAATTTAAACCATCAAACACCATTTCTTATTTGCCATATGATTACCCACCTGTAACCAAATTCTCTGTGACAAAATCAGCCTCTGCTCTGTGCTATAGTTTTGGAAATACTAGCTGTAAGCCACAGCAGAGCAAATTTTCAGCCACTGTGAAACTAGAATAATTATTTCCCTGCCATTCTCCATGTGAAGACCTAATCTAGAAGTCAGACAGTGACGAGAAAAACACCTGAACACAAAGAGGAATAGATGGTCCTCATTTCATTTTGGATTTCATTTTTCTTATTCATTCCACACCACTCCCTTCATACCAGCCCTAGCACCCCCGTACGCTGGTGTCAGAGCAGTCTGTGGAAGGAGATGTGCAGGCAGAGGCAGCTGATCAGAACCCATAGGCAAGGGGAACAAAGAGTCAGTAGTCCTGAGTCTGAAGCTTTGGCTCTGGGTTATTAGAGAGAGAATCTTAACTTTTGAATTCATCTTTTACATTGTCATTATTTTCTTTCATTGCATTCATGAAGGGCTGAAACCCAAAATGTTTCAAAGAAGAAAAAACAATTAAATGAAGCAAGAGATCTTCAAAAATTGCTTATTGTAAGCACCCAAGGGTATAAAAGGATTCCAAGACCAGAAAGACTGATGTGACAGGTGCTAGTCATGTAGAGTATACATGGAATCTGACTTTGCATCTGCAAACTTTAGCTTATGTAAGTTAAAAGTTTTACTTTCAGTAAATTGTGACAATTAACATATGGAGATGCAATGTGCTGGTGTAGAGTGCACCAATAGGTTCTAAGGTGCAGGAGACACTGTTAATGACTCTACACTTTGGGTGCAGGAGGGGTGGGGGATGTCCTGGGCAGCCTTGTACAAGAACCCTTCTTCAAAGGCAGAGTGATGATAGCTCCTAATGTGCCAATATTAGAACAGAGGAACTGCAATTCAAAAGGAATTAAGTTAATGATGTATTGACTGAAGGAAATATTCAGTGTTAATTGGGTGGTACTCTGAATGAGCCTGCCATGCAATACGGCTGTTTGTTAAACGAGGACCTCAGCTTAGATTTGTCCTTGCTGTGTTTGTAATTGCCATGATTTCTTCACCTGCGATTGAAATGAAAACCTAGTTAAGCAAATGGCAGCAGGCATTAAATTTTGTATGTATGTGTGCGTGCGCACACACGTGTGTAAACATGTATATGAGTTTGATATAATTTTCTTCACAGTTTCTTTCAATATGACCATAGCAGAGAATATCATTTCAATCACAGGTGAAGAAATCATGGCAATTACAAACAGCAGACCCTAGTGACAGAAGCCCATCACTCCCAAGAGAAAGACTGGATTAATCGGCTGGAAGGTACAGGGTCAGGAGGGGCATAAGGTAGTTTTCTTCTTGTTTGCAACTAAATAGTCCAGTAACAAGCCCTAAACCTGTCGGAGAAGGAAAGCTTTTTAGCATATTTTTGAGCAGAAGTGGATGACTGAAGGTGTGAACATTAACTTGATGACATATTCTTGGAATAATCAAATAAGAAAAGTTAGAAAAAAGAAAATTCCAGCAGGGCATGGTGGTGCATCCCTATGGTCCCAGCCACTCTGGAGGCTGAGGCAGGAAGATCCCCTGAGCTTAGGGTTTTGACACCAGCCTGAGCCACACAGAGAAACCCCATCTCAAAAAACAAACAACAAAAAAAAGTTCTTTATGTGAGAATTTTGTGGAAATCTGGTGGGTATGGGTTTAATCAAGGTGATTATTGTGAAATGGGAAGAAAAAGAGGACATGAGAAATAAGCTACAAACTTTGGTAACTGAATAAATCTAGATGCAAACAAAAATTGAAAAATATTAGTAGAATGTTCCAGAGCAGAGGCCAAAAATGCCAGCTGTAGGGAAAGGTGCCAGGCCTGTTGCGGGTGTTCCAGAAGCATGTGTGCACTTGCCCTTTGATAAGAGGTGGGTCTTCCTTTTGTCTTATCTGCATATTCCCAAAGACCCAGAGTAGGCACAGCCACTGTAAGGCTTCCATTTGGGAGATCAGAGAAAGCACCCAGGAATGTTGAACTGATGGAGAGAAGGGCAAAATAAGACACTTGTGTTTTTAAATGTTGAGGGAAAAAAAAATCCTTAACAACCTATTTACTTCTCATCGTACGTGTTTTTGGGTCAATTCTGTTCTTTAATTATCTTGGTCAGCAGAGATAGATGAGCCTGTTTCATTTTGATTTCAAGTTAGTTTTACTTTTTTTGTGTTTCATGCGCAAGTGGGGAAAAGAGAAGTGTATTGACTTTTGGTCAAATAATCCATACAACATATCATATTTTGTACCGCTACATGGAGTACCTCTTTCTGCAGCTCTCAGGGCTCTTTGCAATTGATTCACAGCTCCAGCTCAGGCTAGGCCTCTGCATCGCACAGCTGTTAAAAATCACTACTCCAAATGATAAGAACGATGATCTAGAATAGTTTGCTTATTGAATACTGTGCACTCCCTGGTTGTGTGAGTTCTTTAAAAACCAAACTTTGAATTTGCAAGTTAGCACTTCCGTTTTTTCATAGTTGTTTCACAGTTTGACTCTGGGACAATGATTTTTACTGGTTTCTACCCATGCACAATAGGTTAATGTGTTGTGAAAATGCATTCTAAACTAAAATGAATTATAGTCCTTTAGAGCTTTGGAAAGACTATAAGACAACTGTAATGAACCCATAATATTCACAGGAGCAATCTGAGACTCAGGAAATTCTTTTTTTTTTCAGAGGAAATTCAATGACTTGCCCAAGATAAACATAATCAGTAACTGGAGTCATGTCTAAAATCCAGGTCTCTGTATTCAGTCCCATGTTCTTCCTACAATACCAACCGACCAGACCTTCAAATAGTTATGAATAATCACAATCTCTTTCCGATATTTTAGGAGTTTCTGATACAGAGTGATACTGTCCCCAGATACCCCCAGTCCAACCACACTATATTTCACATTTCTCAGAAGGGTAAATAACTCATGGGTTGGTAGAAACCCCTGTCAAGCTCATAAACTGAAGCCATTTTTTCAGGGAGATTTCATTATGAGCTTCCCTTGCACATTTTTTTTTTCCAGTTTCTGTGGGAAAAATGTTGGGTCTTTTGATACACTTTGGCTCCTTGGTCCATCTTAATGTGCTCATCTCCCTGTGAGCAGGCTGAATTTTGGCGCTACTATTCAAATATGGGCAGGGAAAAGAAAGATGCTTCATAAGCCCTGGATTTTGTTCCAAGTTTAGGCTAGAGGAGCAAAGAGTCCAAGTCAGCTCAGTAGGACTGGGGATCCACATTATCATAAAAACCAACATTTACTGAGTTGCCATAAAGCATCGAGCATCGATGTAGGTACTTTTAATACTGCACTTTATTTAACCCTCACGGCAACATTAAGTGATTCTCTTGGTCTGGTACTCCCAGGGCAGCCTGTGGGACAAGTATTCAAGAACCAGCCTTATATGCAGAAGGTGATCCCAGGGAACACCTGTAGGACTTTAGGGAAATGAGATAGAGAATGGGAAAAAAAAAAAAAAAGCCAGTGACAGGGCCTGGTGCAGTAATTCATCACATGGATGATCAGAGCTTCCGGTGTTGGACACGGGGCCAGAGCAGCTTCCAAAAGTCAAAAGTATGTGAAGTTTTAAAAGTTCGTTTAAAATCGCATCTTGTTATATGCAATTTGATTTCAGTTTTGTAAAATGTCAGAGGTGGCATGGAAACTTGTTCAGACTTGTCCATTGTAGGAATGGCCCTATCTCAGTGCACACAAACAGCTGCATTGGGACATGTGTCTTTGCCTTGGTGAAGTGGGTACTGGACAACCAAGGTCAGCATCAAGCAACCCAGGAACTTCTCTCCTCTGGGAAAAATTCCCTTCTATGAAGGAAGAAGCACCAGCAAACTTGACTCGAGAAGCAAAGCTGAAAGAAAGAACAAATTATTCCTTGGCACTGGGTTTTGATTTATGAGCCCATTTGGCTCACTTTCCAAGTTCTGGGTGGTATATGCCGGAGGTAACTTAGGCCTGTGACATGTCTATGATTTAATCATACAGGGCCTTAATATTATTTGATCACCCACAGTTCTCCTCCACTCAGATGGGTGCACCCACAAAACTATTTTAAAATTCTGCACTGCTGCTTGCTGGGGCTTCCCTATCAAAATGCCACAGACTGGGCGGCTTAACAATATAAATGTATTTTTTTTTTTTTTTTTACAATTTGGGAGAATAGAAGTCCAAGGTCCAAGTGTCAGCACAGTTGACTTTTTCCTGAGGCCTCCCGTCATGGCTTGCAGATGGCCCCCTTCTTGCTGCATCCTCTCCTGTCCTTTCTGTGTGCACACAGCCCTAGCATCTCTTCCTCTTCCTGCGACACTAGTCCTACAGGGTGAGGGCCCCACCCTCCTGGCCTCCTTTGATTTGAATTGGCTCTTCAAAGGCCCTGTCTTCAAATATAGTCACATTGGGGGCTAGGGTTTCCACATATGCATTTGAGGGGATAAATTTGGTCCAAAATGACTGTACCAAATCCCTTATTATTCAAAGGAACTTACGAAAAACTACGCCTTGTCCTTGCTGATGCTACTCACTCAGATAAGCTCTGTGTGTTCCCTCTGAATTTGTCACACTCAGTTGCAATCTGCATATACATTCCTATTCAGAACCACCCTATGATGGTGGCTCAACTGAAATCAGCACTTTGCAAGGTGGGGAATGAGCCTCTAGGAAAAAGCATGACTAAATGGAACACTGCTGCAGGACACCAGGAAGGCAGATGCTATGAAATATTCCTAGATATACATGACTGTTTACCAGTGGAGACCAATTTCAAATATGAAAGTTAGTTAAGCTCTTGCAGACTAGAGAAGGACAGGAGGAAATCTGGGAGAAATCTTAAATTCTGTAACCCATTCCAGCTGATGATTTAAAATTCCATTGCTTTCATAGAGAATAACGGTGTTGAACAATTACATTAAATTGTAAGCAACATTCCTTGTGATAATAATTAATGTGATTATTCAGGTAACTGCTGTCAGAATTTAGAACTATAGAGATTAACAAGGAACAATGGGCACAAAATAAGAATTACGAAAATATGTCCAAGCTGACAAGAGTCGACTTCAATTTGCTTCACAAACCTGCCTGACCATGAAAGATACATTACAGTAGCCTGAAATTTGTTAATAAGTTTTTCTTGTGAAAACCTGTTGAAGTATTTCAAGTTTCTTTTTAATGTCAAATAAAAAGTATACACATTCAGAAATATTGAGAATCTGAGTTGTTTTGCTCTGGTGTTTTTGCTTCTAAAACAGTTTTATTCATTACTGGGATGGTAAATTGTAGCTGCGTCTGAGTTGATTAAGGGATACCTAGATAGATGGTAAAACACTATTTAGGGACATGTCTGTAAGGAATTTCTGGAAATGATTGGCATTTGAATCAGTGGACTGAATAAGGAAGATGGGCCTCCATCCAATGTGGGCAGGCACCATCCTACCAGCTGAGGGCCTGTCTCTTCTAGAGCTGGATTCCCACCTTCTGCCCTTGAACATTAGAACCCCAGGTTCTCTGACCTTCAGGTTCCAGGACTTGCAACAATGGCCTCCAGCTTCTCAGGACTTTTGCCTCATACCTGGAGTTACACTGGCACATCTCCAGTTCCAGGGCCTTCACACTTAGCCACCCTCCTTGCTTCCCTTCATCTCTAGCTTACAGACAGCCTCTCAGGGAACTTTTCAGCTTCCATCATCACAAGCCAAGTTCCCTATTAATTCCCTTCTCCTCTCTTTTTTCTCTGCATATCTAATATAACCTCTAAGAAAGGAATAACTTATTTGTTCATGTAGTGAATTAAGTAGCATCCCCCAGATTTATATCTACCCAAAACCTCAGAATGTGGCCTTAGTTACAAATGAGTCCTTCACTGATATTGTTGGTGAAAAATATCATGAAGAAATCATCCTGGATCTACAGTGGGCAATAAAAGGTAACATGATGTTCCACACTGAACTAGGATTCTCACAATTGGCATTCAAAGGTATTAAAACACGCAGCAATGTCGATTCTGATCTAAGAATAGCACCATTGCCAAGCACCTCTATCCAAGAAATGATGTTTAGGCCATGAAAATATGCTACCTTGGGCCAGGGATAAAAGATCAGAGAGAGATAAATGGTGTGTGTGTGTGTTTTGCCTCTCATTGATACACAAGTGCACACACACGATGCACCTATAAATAGACTTGTTCTGATCCCTTGGAAAGGATTACTTAATTCCAAAGAAACACAAAGATTTTTTTGTTTGTTTGTTTTTTAAATAAACTCATCAATGAATTTTTCTCTTCTTTTTTTTTTTTTAGAGAGAGAGAGAATTTTAATATTTATTTATTTATTTATTTTTTTTTTAGTTTTCGGCAGACACAACATCTATGTTTGTATGTGGTATTGAGGATCGAACCGGGCCGCACGCATGCCAGGCAAACGCGCTACCACTTGAGCGACATCCCCAGCCCCAAGAAGCACAAAGTTAAATGTCACATGCCCTGTTCCTCTAAAAGCAGACTCTGAGATGGAGATGTGCCCCAGGAAGTTTGCTGAGGAGGGCTTTGGGGTTTTAGACCAGAGAAGCAAAGTGAAGGAAGCAGGAGAGGAGAACGAGAAAGTGGACTGTGACGAAGTCGTAGTTTGGCCTCAGCCCACACAACCATCCACGTGGAGCCTGGAGGCTGAGATGGTCCTTGAACCTTGTCCTGAGCACTCTATGAACATGGGCTGCTTTAAGGAGGGGCGGGGTCTTGGGTCAGGAAGCTGCAGCTTAGGCGATTTGCAGAGGACAGAAGTAAGAGAGGAGGACTTTCAGTCTTATTGTCAGTGGACAATAAATACAACAGGCTTTAGAGCAGGTTTCTGAGAAAGAAATGTCAGTCTTTGAATTAAAGCAGATCAGAAACCATTCTGGAACATTTAAGTTGCAGACTTCTCACTTGCAAAATAGGGATAATAAGGATAGTAAGTTAGAAATTGTGTATAAAAACACTTCTTCTATTGCCTGTTATATAGTACCTAACATTTATTCAAATTATTTGTGCAATTTTCCAAATGTAGAATTCATATGTTTCATATACACATAAAAGGGAATGCTTACAGCTCTTCCAGAAAACTCAGAAACAAGGAAAAGTGTTGATATTTGGAAACCTGACTACAACTTCTAGTTCTCCTTTAGTTTTTCATATGCTAGCTTTTCAGGATCTTCAGCTGTAAAGGATTTTGAATTTATGATTTCTGGACTACATTTAAACTACTATTCAGGACATGAAATTCACAAATTGCTAAATTCTATGCTGATCTTTATTACAATGTTACCTGGGAGAAAATGCCAACTTGGCTCATGGAACCTGCATTTTGTTCAGTAGGAGAAGCTCTACAATTTGTAGGTGAAGAACAGCTAGATCACCTCAATTATAATCCCAGTTCTACCATTTACCAGTTGTGTGACTTTGAGCAAGCGATTTAATTTCTCTCTGCCTCAGTTTTCCCATGTGGAGAATTCAGATAACATTAACATTGGCTTCACTGGGGTTCTTTAAGTTGTAAATGGGTAACTTATGTTTGGCATTTGGGAGGAGGTATGCAATGTCCATATTAAATATATCTGGCACATTGTCATCACTCTGTGAATGTTAGACACTGTTGTAAGTTTTGGTTGGGATGGGGACATCCTCCAAACCCAGTACTGTCCCCTTCCTAATAGTTTACAGAATGAAAGGAGTCTGTCTCTTTCTGCGTGTTGGTTTGACAGCAACTACATTCATAAAACTAACATTTTTATATCCATTTTTTTTTTTACTCTCTTCCCCTTGGGGCTATAAATTAGGGAGGAAAAGAACAAGGTCATCTTAAAGTGGGGAAAAAGAAAAAAAAAAAAAACAAGAAATCTCTTGTACTTCCTAAAGAGCAAGAGACCATTACCTTTTTAGTTATTAATGCAAATTCTCCACACAATGTAATGGCCTCCTTCCATCTCAGTATGATATTCATTAAGATGTTTTAATGGGTTATGGAAAATTCTGAAGAAGGCTTTATATAGAAAGTTAAATTTAGAGTGTATTTTTGGAGGATTCTGCTTAAATCATTGGCATTCCAGTGTCATTTTCATCAGCAAGGTCCTTCGCCTGAAAATGGGATCTCTCTGCACTAATGGCTTGTTTGTTCCCACCACTTGTCTCCTGCCCCAAATGTCCTTCCTCTGTATGCAAATTCACAACAGGCCATAGAGATGATGACCCTATCTCAACTCAGCACTCTCACACCAGCAAAAATCACAGGCCAGCGCATGAGGTGAAAAGTAAGTGAAAACAGTGTAGATTTTATCCTTTGCTTGTTTCCAGAAAAAATTGGGCATTCCACTATGTCGTGTGTGTGTGTGTGTGTGTGTGTGTGTGTGTGTGTGTGTGTTTCTGCACACGGTTTACACAGGTTAGCATTCTAATGATGGAAGAAGACTTTAAAAAATCTCACAGAAATGAATCCTGGCCCTGCTTTGATTATATTGTTACTGTCTAAGGAATGAAATTCAGTTGAAGTAGAAATTAGCTTAAAATCAAAAGAATTGAAACATTGAGAGAATGAGCGGCAATTAAATTTTCTTTATTTTTTAGTGTGAAAGTCGTGCTCCATAGCTTCCATCTCTTCCATTTCTCTAGTTCCTCCCTTAGCTATACCAATCCTAAGACACTTCCCCTTCCCATACACACAGAGAAAGCATGTCAGATTGTGTGCTGTCAGGTAGCTTGGTGACTTTAGCAATTCCCTTCACTTCTCTGAAACTGCAGCAACAAAAAGAAGTTGCAGAGATGGGGGAGTAATTGTCCTTTTGCTCTTATGTTTTAAGATTCTTATTTAGCTTTGTTTGGTTTGTGCGAAGAATGGTATACTACAGCTTTCCCATAACATTTTTTCCCTTTTAATTTATTCTCTACACATCATGTATGTCCCATTGACCAAGCAGTCTATAGACAGTCTGATCAATGATGTTCATTCCATGCTTATAATAAAAAATGTACATTTTAATAAGAATAGCAGTAGTGACAGCACAGAGCTCAGCATTACAGGAATCCAATGAAAGAGTCATAGCATTACCTATTTTTTAAACATAGAGCCCTATTACTATCACGTGCCTTGGTAGTAAATGGAATTGGCTCTCCTGTGGGTATATATCATCTATCGTATATTTCTGTTACTATACCTTGATGGCTGGTCTCTGAGAGCACTGCATTTCCCAAATGATTTAACTCTTTAAGGTGTAAGTTCCTTGAAGATTCCTCCCTATTGCACCTACCATTTCTTGGAGGGATGCAATGCTGGGAAAAGCACCCAGGAACTTGCACATTTCAGGCAGATGATACCACTGAGCATTCCCAGCACACTAGTTCCTTACATTTTTATCATCTACCTTTCTATACATATGAACATAAAATGATAAAAACAATGCTTCTTAACATAATTTATTATTATTATATACTAATTTAATTCATAAATTCCTGAATGCCTACATTGCAATAATCTTTTAAACTAAAATATAATGTATATGTATACACACAGATATATATCATATATATATATATATACACATGTCATACATATATGTGTATATATAAAACTCTACCAAACTGTATACTGTGAACAAAATAAATAAAAAGTGGCGCATATGTTTAGAGAGACCTCAGACTTGTATTGCCATAGTTTAGGATTAAGGTAGTGTGTAAGCAAGTACACTCTGCTTTATAAAATAAATACAAATATCACTGCAGCTCAATGATTTTCATTGAATGTATATTTCTGGGAAATATTATTCTAAAAAATCATTATGCATTATTATTAGGATTTCATTAATAATTTTCCCTCATATTCACACTTACAACAGTCACCTAATTAGTTGAAAATACGAGGACAAGTGATGTTTCTTAGAAGAAAAAGAAGGAAAGGGTTACTGATTTAGTTGTTCCCCATTGAGGAATCAGTCTTTTATTTTTATTTTCTAATAATTAAGATTGTAAGGGGCTGGGGTTGTGGCTCAGTGGTAGAGCGCTTGCCTAGCATGTGTGAGGCAGTGGGTTCAATTCTCAGCACCGCATATAAATAAAAAAAAATAAATAAAGGTCCATCAACAACTAAAAAATAAAAATAAAAAAAGATTACAAGAAAACACCTTTTCTAATGTCTAGTCATTGTCACTCTAAGGTCACATAACTCTTAACATTACAAACACTGTTCTTCAACCTCTGTCACTTCTATCTATTCTCATCTCTTCCCCTCCCTTTCCTTCTTTTTATTCTCTCTTCTCTCTACACTCTTTCCCTAGGAAATCTCATGATTGGATCAATATGTCATCAGACTTAAATGCAGATGGTCTCTTTATAAATTTGTTTTAGGTCTGTAGCATCTGCTGGGGTGATCAACCTTTAGCAAATATTTAGTTACTGCTACACAAAAATAGAATTTAACCTTATTATTTAATCTAAGTTGAAAATACATTTAAAAAGTAGATGGTAACACTTAAAACAATAATTGCATATTAACTACCCAAGACCTAACTCCATGTTCTCTGAAAGTCTGGCGATGTTATACAAAGGATGACTTCACTAGAGAGACCCTGCTGTACAATGCTAGAAATTGCCTCTTGCTGTTCAACATATTTCCTTTCCTTTCTCTTTGGGCTTTATAGCTGGAGGCAGGTGGCTCATTAAAACTTGAAAAGAGCTTCTCAGAATTCAATTTCTGGGTTCTCTGCAGGAGTAGGTTTTGCAGAGTCTCATGGAACATAGGCACGTTTGTTTGTTTGTCTGTTTGCTTGTTTTTCTTCATAGTCAAATTGGATCTGCCTTAAGTTGATTAGCAGTTAGAGGGAGGGTCATTGCAAAGTGTCCCATGTAGCACTTTCATATCCAGGGCGCTGTTTAATTCCTATTAGTCAGCCATGGGTTTTTACCTTTTATTTACAACTCAGAAAACAGGAAACTTGCAGTAGGGTCAGAATGAGGGTGAGTTTTTCTGATCTTTAGTGTTTTGAAGGAAGATTTATTACAGTATGGCAATCAAATGCAATTTCTTTTACATTTGACAACAAAAGAAATATATACGAATGTATTATATGTACACATGTGTGTGTCTATGTATGTGCATATAGATGCATATGTAGAAATAATAAAAAAAATTAGAAGTTGTGTTAAGAAACAAATTTTAAAAATCAAAAGGAAGAGTAGTTGTTTTCCCATTGTAGAAATAATGAAAATAATTTTGCAGTGAGATGGAAAGGTTAAGTGTCTTATTCAAAATCATAAAACAAGTGAATGATGTGTCTAGGAAAAAAACCTCAGGGACTCCCAGCCTCATGCTCTGTCCTCTAATCCTAAAACGGTATTTTCAGTTTTAGACTCTGACCCACGGTGCTTTCTTCTAGATACTGCTCTTGTCAGTGAAGAGGCACCTCTATTCCCTGGCTCAGTCATGTGCCACCTTCCACTGTCAACTGCCAACTCCCTGCCCAGGGACATTAAACCCATTTTTATCAGGTGAAACCATTTTACTTGATCTTCCCAGATTTTACCTATATCAGAATTTTTGCTTGACAATGAAACTTTTGAGAAAAAAAAAAAAAAACAACTACCACTATTTGGAATGGTTTTAAACAGACATATTGCCAGATCTCAAAATCAAGAGGATTTTAAGTATTTAGTTTAAAGTTTGAATTAAGCATTCTTGAAATGCACACACTGTTTCAAAAGCTGAAATGCAACAATCTATAAAGAAAACAACTAACCCCAGCCCCTATCCCCCAACACCTTAGAACTGATACCTCAGAGAAAACCAGGTTTAATGTTTTCCAGGTTTATTTCTTCTTTTGGCCAGCCTTACATTTCCAAATAAGACACTTATGTTGTCATTTCTTCATTTGTCTACTTTTGTAAGAACCTGGCAATAGATATCGATTTATTTTAGAATCTTCCTCATCATTTCAAATCAGCCAATCAGTTGATCTATCCATTTATCTACCTTCACTATGTCAGCATGTTTGGTGCCTCTCTAAAGCTACTTTGAGAACTTCAAATAATAGACTGGAGCCAGTATTGCTTGTATTATCAAGTTGTTGTGGGTTGAATTGTATCCCCCATCCTTCACATTTCTAAGTTGAAGTCTTAACTTTAAAGTGTGACCTTATTTGTAGATAAGCTGTTTAGAGAGTAATCCAAATAAATGAAGGTAGTCCTTAATCCTAGATGACTTATCAAAGGGGAAAATTAGGAACAGAGACACACACAAAAGGTAGGTAGCATGAAGAGACATAGGGAGGAAGTAGCTGTCTACAAACCAAAGACAGCAGGCCACAATAGATCCTTCCTTCCCTTGCAGCCTTCAGAAGGGCCAGGCTCCAGAACTGTGGGACCATAAATTTCTGTGTTGTAACCCATCTGGTTTGTGGCACTTGGATACAGCAGTACTAGCAAACCAAAGCACAAGCATATAGTCAAGTGTCTCTGAGCATTCACCACCAACTTCACAGAATTTATCGCCAGCATAGGACTAATGGAGGTCATCAGTTACTTGGCCTCAGACTGAGTTAGGATTGGTAGCTGCTGGTTATGGTTTAGATATGAGGTGTCCTTGGAAGCTCCTGTGTGAGACAAGGTAAGAATTTTCAGAGGTGAAATGATTAGATAATGCAAGCTGAAATATAATCAGTGAATTAATCCACTGATATGGATTAACTGGGTGGTAACTGTAGGCTGGGTGTGGCTGGAGGAAGTAGGTCACCAGAAGTGTGCTCTCTGAGTTTGTATTTTGTCCCTGGTGAGTGGAGTTCCCTCTCTAATTCTTAGTCACTGTGTCCTGAGCTGCTTTCCTCCACCACGCCCTCTGACATGATGTTCTGCCTCACCTCACACCATGGAGTCAGCCTACCAGGGACTGAACCTCTGAAATCATGAACCAAAATAAACTCTTCCTTCTCTAGAATGTTTTGTCAGATCTTTTAATCACAGCAGCAAAATCTGCTGGTTCTGCTTCTCTGAGGTGAAATTTAGCTGTCTTAAAAAAAAAAAAAAGTCTATAAAAACTATCAAGCAGAAAATTTCACCTAAAATATTTTAAAAGTTCAGTACAAATATGAAGAAAAAATAGATGCTCACTAATTTCAAGAGCATATGCTATCGTGATTTTTCCAATTTAATTTCCATTTCCACACCCCACTCTTCCATTTTTCCTTTCAGTCACACTTGTAGGGTAGCAACACATGTGTAAGATGATCTATTTCAGTTGGCCCAGGTGCAGGGGAGTTGATGATACCATTACGAAATCTTCAAGAGGCATTTCCTTGAGGAAGATAGAGATGCTTGGGTTTCAAAGCACCTGTCTACAAAGACCTTCTTGGAAACAAGAAGCTTTATATGCATAGATGGATAAAGGACTAAATAAAGAATTACAAAAGGTTATATGTTTCTGCCTGTTCTTCAATAATCATGTGACCTTGAAAAAACCATTTAGTCTGTATTTGGTATCTCTTTGTTTATTTCTTCATTGCATAAGAATAACAAAATTTTCTTTCCCAAAGTTTTCCAAGAATAAATATTGGAATTGTTTCACTCCAACTACAAGCTCTTTGAAGCATATGATCGATGAGTTTATTATTCCACAAAACTCAAAATTTTTGCTCAACAGTGAAGGTTTTGGAATAAATCTACTATAGATCTATTTTAAACAGAGGTATAAATTTTTATCTAAAATAAAAACACCTTTGTATAATGTTACTTGTAGTGTACAATATAAACTTTGAGGACTATTAGCAAATTATGCTTTTTGATGGGAAAGACTTTAAAGTTTAAATATTTTCATTAGATTTTTGTCCCAAGGTGAACAATATTCATTATGAAGTCCTTTTTCTGCCTACTAAAATATATTGTTCAAAACTCAGTGTTCTCTAACAATAAGTCAATGGTTTTTACCATTATATTTTGCCATGTTGGTTTAGTCTCGAATCTTGTCTCTCCTGCTGAAGATAAGCATTAAATGCTAACCTCTCCCATTTTTTCTTCCACACCTTAAACATCTGATTTTTTTTTTAAAAAAATTAACACAAATATATTTACCACTTAATATACTGATGCACGCTCTGAAATAAATACTGGGAACATGGAAGGTGTTAAAAAGTTGAGGAAGACTTCAGGACCCAATACAGTTTATGGAATGTACCAAAGAAAGAATCAGTGTTATAAATAACAATGAAAACAAGACTAGAATTCATCTACTCTGCCTGCCTCCCTAAAGTCACCTACCTTTTGAGTGAGTTAGAGCAAAACTGACCCTTTGTTCTAGTCCAGAATAAAAAATTCAATTTCAATATTCCTGCCTCTTAAAAAAGAGAATTCAGACACCACTCATGGGCCGGTCAGCTCTGTCCTCGCAGTCCACATCTCCTCCTGTGCTGAACACCTGCATTTCCTTTGAGGCTCCTGGACTCCCTAACCACTCACCACCCTCCCCATGAAGAAAGGAAGGACCACCCTCTCCCTGTACAGCCAGGAAGGGACACTTCATCTCAAGACAGTATGGATGTTTCTACCTGACCCTCATAGCATTGCATCTTTGCTCCACCAAGATCTCTTTTCATATATATATATATATATATTTTTTTTTAGTTGTCGTTAGACACAATACCTTTATTTATTTATTTATTTATTTATTTATTTTTATGTGGTGGTGCTGAGGATTGAACCCAGGGCTTTGCATGTGCTAGGCGAGCACTCTACCGCTGAGCCACAACCCCAGTCCCCTCCAAGATCTTATGACTTTTTTAATTCACATTTTTGTTCTCATTTTCAGTGTCTCCTCCTCTATGGTCTTCACCCTCCCTGTGTATGCACATTCCCAAATTTCACCCTTACATGTACACAACAACAAAAAGAACGATACCACACTTACACACACACACACACACACACACACACACACACACACACACAAGTACCGCTCAGGTTTCTGTCCTATTCTAGATCTTCTCACCTTTACTGCTTGTGCCCTAAAGATTTAGCTACAGCTACTGCTCAGTTTTCTCACAGATTTTACCATCTTTCTGATCCCAGTTTTGCAGCTCCACCTGATTTTCTAGTAGCCAAATACTATATTTTCTCAGTTTCCCTGTTCTTTATGGTTTGGAGGATTTCATAGTGTTTACTATGTTTTATTTCTTGAAACTCCACCTTCTTGGAGTTTGTGAGCATCCTCAGGTCTAGATTCATAGTCAAAACTGGGCACCAAAGACATGGTATAAAATGAACTCTCCCAATCACTGCCACAACCCCTACCACATCCCGTTCTCATTCACATCTCTCACTATGCTCCTGTTCTCAAAGAAGTTTTACATTTGGGAGACCAGAAAAGACTGAAATTTAAACATAAAAGGCCTTTAAATTGCTTTATAATGATGCTTAGTAAAAAAAAAAAAGTACTGACTGGAATGATTTCAATAGGTAAAATTTAATCTTATTCCATCTCTGAAATAGTATCAGACTAATATCAATTATTTTTTAATTAGGTCAAATATATACTCTAATTTTTATGACGATAAATTTTTAAAGTACTTCCAATTAGATATGAACTTGGGTGCCTATACTTCTCAATGTTTTCACTTTCTTTTACATTTATTTTTGTGTCCATGTTCATATAATTTATAAGATCCTCTAGGCCCCAAAAATTAGAAACAGAAAAAGCAAAATATTACACACAGAAAAAAATATATATATAAAGTCTAGATGAGTCATATCATTTTACTCATTTTTTTCCAGCTAAAGTTCATTTTATAGTTGTTTTGGAGTCAATTTCTTTGCTTATTTCCATTTATAAAGTGATTCAGATGAAGTCCACTCTTAGAAAAGTGGAAATCCCTCCGGCTCACACTTTCAGTTAAGTCGACCCATTAAAAACCTCCATTAATGTTATCCGTGAAAAACTTTCCCTAGACCTGGCGCTTCCATTTTCCGCGTTGAATACAGAGATGCTGCTCTCCTCTTTTTAATGCCATTCAAACTCCTCCATGAGTTCTGTGCTGCCTTTCCTGTTGTCCCGCGGTTCCTCAGCCACGACCTTGCACACTTGACTTCTCATGGTGTGATGAAGCCGGAAGATGGAGGTTGATTGCACTGCATCCCAAGCTGACTTTCTGGTATCTGAGAAGTATCATAAGGTTGAATGCTCCCTGTTCCCCCCTTGAATGCATTATCTTCCTTGCCACCTTCCACTAAATTACTGGCTCCAGAAACAGAGCTTCACACTAAGTTGGGAAAGTGAATATAGGTCACTAACACAGCGGGGCCATGCACTGCAATTTGTCCACCAGCCTGACTCATTTTCTGTTCTAATTTCAGTAAGAGGGTGCTGATTCTGTGCTAAGTGGTAATTGCACCTGCAGTACTAAAACCCTTCTACATGCCTGGAAAAGCGCACTCACCATCAACTTGCAATCATTTCCTACGGTGCTCACAATAGCTTCTATGAGCTTGCTGGCCTTGACCCTCAGAATGAATCCCTGGTTTCATCTATAGAGATAGTTCTGTGGCATCCAGGGGCATGCTGTTACTCTCAGTGGGAGACCTGGCATAAGAGGGACTGAGATGTTAGATCAGTGTCCTGTAATGCATCCGCTCCAGGGAGAGTTCTCTCATGCTGCCTGGGACCTTGGAAATTCTCATCCAGGGTTCAACCGGAGCCCTAAAAGTTATCAAAGAAAGAGAGATTTTGTTTGGAATTCTGAACTTAAGTTCACTGATCTCATAACAGATTTTGGGTTAGTGTAAGATAAAAATTCATAGTTGCTTCTTTTTCTCCCCTATATAAATTCATAATAGGGAAAAAATAAAAATACTTCTCTTTGTAATGTAACAAGATTGTATAGTAATTCACCAACGTGACTCAAATGAAATTACAAATGCTCAAACATCTATGTGCATCTTTTAAGTTTGAAAATATATCCTGATTTCATATTTGGATTTAAACAAATTTTAAACCCTAGCAATGTTTGCTTTCTCTTCTTTACTATTATTTAAATTTTTTTATTTGTTTTAATTAGTTACACATGACAGTGGAATGCATTTATGCACTTTGATATATCATACCTAAATGGGGTACAATTTCTCATTTTTCTGATTGTAAGTTTTGTAGAATCACATTGGTCATGCAGTCATATATGTAATAAGGTAATAATATCTGTTTCATTCTACTATCCTTCCTATCTCTGTATCCCCTCCTCTCCCTTCACTCCCCTCTATTTAATCTAAAGTAACTCTATTCTTCCCTAGCACCACTCTCCCTTATTGTGAATTAATATCTGCATATCAGAGAAAACATTCAGCCTTACTATACCTTTTATTCACCCCTAGTTTCTGGCACATTAATATAAAATAAATTTTTATTGAGAAAATAAATGAATGAATGAAAGAAGAAATTTAACCATTTGTGAAGTTTTAAATTATTAAGTCTACTTTGTATCGGCAGTTGAAAAAGAGATTGGATGTGAATAATTAGAAGGTAAATGGAAACTAAAAACATAATCAATGAACAGATTATAACTTTGAAAACAAATTTTGTGAATTTCAAGATAAAAATAATTTAGTAGAAAATTATAGATTTGTCATTTATATTAGGAAAGAAAGAGAAAAAAAAATTGCTTCTGTGGGGCCCCTAAAAGAAGTAGAGGAGAAGAAGAAATGAAAGTTGCCAGTTTCAATAGAAACTAGAAGTGAAATTCAGAGATAGGTGAGCAAAAGAAAGGTCTGGAATTTGGATTCTGCCTTCTTTGCATTTAGCCTTGAGGAAAAACAACCAAGACAGACAATTGAGTGAGCTATTGGCTACGTCATTTAACAAGATGAAAAATCCTGAGATTAAAAAATTGGGGGGAAAGGTAGGGGTGTGGCTCAGTGGCAGAGCAGCTGCCTAGCATGCATGAGGCCCTGCATTCAATCCCTGCATGCTGGGGAAAAGAGGGAGAATATGTTTTGGGGTCTGAGAGGTACAGTGTTCAGGCTCTTGACGGGGAGAGCAGCAGCAGAACCCTGAGAAATGGCTGAGTGGAGGAACAGGGTTGAAGGGAGATTGCCTAGGAAGCCTCAAAGAAGAGGGCACCTGTGAACGGTCTTCATCTTTCTCAGGATTCCCTGTTGGAGGAAGTACACTGTGAGTGTCCCTAGGAGACGGGAACCTGGTATGGAACGGAGGTGAAATGCCATCCCTCACCTCCAGGCACTGGTCTCATAAAGGTGCATCTGCCACACAAGCTTCCCATTCTACTCTATAAGATGGATGAGGTTTTCCTAACACCACTGGATTCAGGAGTAAGGATACTGTTTTTCATGTTATATACCAGAGATCTGGATTTTTCTCTCTCAGCAACTTACAGAGGCTGTCTGAAGGCACCTGCAGCATACAAACCATTAACAGAAAGAGCAAGGTTCGTATGTCACCTGGAGGCACTTTCCCCATTTCTCCTTCCATGAAGCCGCTAAAGTCATCTCTATAGGTGATGTCTGATATAGAATATTCTCTCAGTAAAGCATGTTTTGAATGAAAGGGAGAGATGGCATATAATTAATGCTTGATAAGTCTTTGCCATGCCCTTGGGATAAAAAAAAAATTTGTTCAAGACGTTGACAGGAACACTGTATATGTACTAAGGTTGGTGCTTTTAACCTCTGTGAACTACGGTTGAATAGTAAATCACTGGAAGGTGAAAAGAAAACTATAAATATTTTGGGGAAAAGCCAAAAATATTAAAGTAAGCTGAGCTTAGCCAGAAATTGCAGCCAATTTCTCTTGGCAGGATTGCTTTCATCAAAATGTAAAATTAGAGGCAAGTCACTTAGAATTGTAGCAATTACAGCTACCCAACCACTTGAAGGGAACTGTTAACTAACTCATTAATTAATTAGTTAATCAGTTTTTGTCAAGCAGCTACAGTTTCCAGTCCTTTGTCCTGGGCACATGTTGTGGTTTGGGTATGAAGTGTCCCTCGTAAAGCTCACATGTTAGAAACATGAAATCCAATGAAGTGATAAGATTATGATCACTGTAACCTCAGCAGTGGATTAATCCATTTGATGAATTAATTTGAAGGGGCTACTCGGTGGTGACTGGAGAAAGTAGGTCACTGGGGGTGTGCCCGTGGGGATTGTATTCGTCTCTGGCTCCTGCTTCCCAGCTGCCATGAGCCAACAGCTTTCCTCCATCAGGCCCTTCTACCATGATGCTCTGCCTCATCTCAGACCCACAGCAATCGAGCCAGCTGACCAGGGACCGAACCTCTGAAACTATGAGCCCCAAACAAACTTTTCTTCCTTTAAGTGGTTCTTGTTCAGGCATTTGGTTGCAGTGACCAAAAGCTAATGTAACACCATTAAGACTTGCCTTCATTGAGCTTCTATCCGTTTTAAGCAAATTTTCTTGATCTCACAAAGATTCTATGAAGACTTGTGAGACAACTTTAATCCTAGACATACACAGTGTATTCTACATAAAAATGTCATAATTACTATCTAAACATGAATTAGTTCTTGATTACCACAAAATAGTCATATGCAAATATTCAATTTTTGTACTCTAGTATTTTCATATAAAGCACTGCCTGTTGCCTGCCTTCTCTGTCTACATCAATGACTTCTTAATCCTCTAGTTGTGGCCCGGGATGGGAAGGGCTTATATGCATTCATTTATTCAATAAATACTTACTGACAACCTGGTATGTCATTCTAGAAACGGCCTCATCAGCCTTAGCATCCTGAAGACTAGAGTTCAAGGAGAGAGAACACTCACCTCATGGTGCCAGTGTGTATGTATTTCAAAGTAATTACAAATTGCTTCATATACATTGTAGAGGAAGAATGGGATAGCATTTGAAAGTTAAAATGAGGATCTATTTTAGATTTAAAAAAAAAAAAAAACTATTCAAGGGGAAGGGTGAAAGACACCCAGAGAGAGATTGGAAGCATGAGTGTTCCAGACAGGAGAAAGAACACATGGTTAGTGAGCAGGTGGGGGCGGTGGGAACAAATCCTTGGCTCATTCAAGGAGCAGAGAGAAATCCAGCGTGTTGGCAATGTATCAAGATAAAAGCACAGATATATAATAATAGTCATAGAGCTTTATTAATATGTGACAGGCATGGAAAACAAGTCTACGTGGGAGATACTGTCATTCTCTTCTTTTTACAAATAATAGAAACTGCCGTAGAGAAAAAGGAAGTAGCAGAGGTCACAGTTGAAATGTAGTGAAACTAGGGTTTTTTAACATGAGAGTTTCAGTGCTATAAACCAGTGCATTCTATTGTCTAGGGAGAGGAGATGGCAAGTAATGACCAGCCTACACAGAGATGCTGAGTTCAATGAAAGTAATGAACAATTTTCAGTAGAAAATGAGTGATCTGGTTTTTTTTTTTTTTTTTTTGAAAGCTGATGGAAGTTTTAGTTTTACCAGGGTTGAAAATTTTCCACTGGATCTTCTTTCTAAAGTCCGTTGGCCACCTTTGTAGAAATGGTCGCACTGGAAGGATGGGAACAGATAACATGTTGGAACGTGTTGAGGCTCCATGAAGAGTGATGGGAGATAAGACTCATCAGTCCTGTCTGAAGTTAGGCTGAACAGTGTAATGAGATATGGTGATAAGTAGAGGGGAGATATGGAATCAAGTCCTGTATATAATTCAGAGCAATGCAAAGCAATTATATCAACAGATCTCTGCTCCATGCCTGCTAGGCATGGGGACCTCACTCACTCACTGCTGCCTCGATTTGGAAACCTGTGCTTTTGAAGCCCTTTCTGAGGGCTCATATTACGTCTGATCTTTACATGCAACTGTCAGATTTTTGGCCCTCCAATTTTTTTTGTACTTCACCTTTTTGTTTCCTGGAATGATGAGACCTCTGTGAGTAAGGGCAATGCTAACCACTGTAACACTGTAAAGTTTATCTTGTGTTCTTGAAAAACGCAGGACGAGTGCTGCAGCAAGAACCAGGGCCCAGGCTCCATGGTCCAGAGGCTCTCCCCTTGTCAAAGCTTGCCAAAAAGGATTCCCATGGATATCTGTATCATGCGAGAGTAAGGAAAAACAGGAGTAAAGGATCATGCCTACAGCGTTCCCTAGGTTGGGCATGCCATTTTGAAGTGCATGTCACCTTGACTTAATATTCCATTGGCCAGAGTTCAACCCTGATGGCAAACCCTTTTGCAAGAAAGGCTGGGAAATGTAGTCTGATTGTGTTTTGAGGAGGAAGAGACACCAGTTCCGGTGACTAGACAGACTGGCACTTGTTGCCTGTCTGCGTCTGACCACTTGCCTGTCTAGATGAGTTAGGATGCCTCACTACTCACTCCTATTATTGATTTTTCTGTACTTGACCCTGAACTGCTTTCCTGAATAGATAAGGGCTTCCTCCTCTGTAGCAAAATTTCTGCTTCTGCCCCTATTGTTCTCTTTAATGTTGCCAGAGTCACAGAGTGACATTGATGTTGTTTTACCCTGTCTTCCCAGGAAAATGAGCAATGCTCTCTGTTAAAGGAGCTGTGCTGGGCAGCTCAACTCCTATTATAACTGAAAGAACAATCACTGTGCCTCTGAGCCACAAGCCAAACCAATCTATTTACAGCTAGAATCAGCTTCTCCAAAGAAAGCATCCTTCTTATGGAGATACATTGCTCCGAAGCACTTTATTACTTAATCCTCATCATAATTATAGGAAGCAGACATTCTTAGCCTTTTAATTTTTTGAATGAGGAAATCAATAGGGAAATCATTTCATTTAACTAATGGTTGTGGGAGTTGCAATTTATTGAAACACTCTTATTTCTAAAACCTGTGGTCTTTCCAGTACATGCTAATGGATGCTTTCTTTTAGATTGGGCCAATATATTTCTTTCTGGAGAAACTATAGAAAAATTAACAAAAAATATCAAATAGTGAGTGAAAAAAATAATCACATTATCAGCATCCAGAAGCAATAGGCTCTGGTAATTTTTCTTACCATGTATTTCCTATGATTTGTTTTCTTTGACAAAGAAAAATCTAGAAAAACTATATACAGTGAAAAAATATTATTTTAAAAAGACATATCTATTGTCCAAAAATTTTAAAAGCTAATATTTCTAGCATTTACTTTAGATATAAAATGCTGCAAATGAAAGTTCGCATGTGCCATTTCTTTCTATTTTTACTTCTTGGGTTTGTCATTTTATAATCTGCTCCTTAGTAAATATTTTCTTGTAAAATTAACCTATGCTCTCAAAATTCATTATAAAGTAAACTTGTTACGTGGTATTATTTCTGAACACCTAGGAAATTTGTGGTTTGTCATATTTGTACTACAACCTAAGTTCCTCTAGGAGTGTTTTTTAGAAGGGGAATCAAAGAGCAAAATTTTCTCTACCATTTCTACCCCTATTTCCATCTTCTTAAGTTCCTAATTGTGATTTTGTTGTCATCTGAAATGTAACTTTATGTCCTTTGTTTCTAAGATGAGTAGGTGATTACTGTATTTTGTGAATTTAGCTTATGAGAATTCCTTTGTTAGCTTCACAAATGAAAGATGATTTAGCTAGTTAAGAAAGCCTTTAGTTACAGCATTTTTCTTTGAAAACATAATAGATAACGTGCCAACATTTTCTGTCACTTAGTAATGCAGAGGAAAAGTACAAAGGCAGCCAGTTTTCTGGGTGTTCTTTCAATATTTTCTTTAATCATCAAATTCAACATTTTGCCAAGGGTGTTGGGGTGTGGGGCCCTTTGTTTATGTGTGGAATGGTGTGACTTTTCACACCATTGGTTCACTCAATTTTTGTTTGCATATTTGGTTTAGATTTTACCTATATTCAATTTTTGCCCTTAAGAGTCCTGAAATTATTCTTCTTCCACGTGAATTTCCACCACATCAATCACCCCCCACATTTGTTGTCTTCTTTTTAGTCTCTTGATTGTGTTTACAGTATTCTGGAAAAATAATTAAGTTTTTAATTTTATCACTGATTTAACTTTAAACCCAGTTTTACTCTCTACCGCTTTGAATACCGCTTTCATTGTATTTAAGTCCTTGACCATCTCCCTTTTTATTTCATTCTGTTTTATATCCACATTAGCTCCTTATTTATATACACATTTCAACTTGCATCATAGATTTTGAGTATATTTTTGCATCCTATAGTGAGTCTACAAAACCACTGTAATTGCCTTTTATTATTAATGTTCATGTTTCCTGGCATTATCTTTCCAACTCTTAAGATGATTTCCAACTGTTTTTTCTGCTGCATCTTACACTGTTCCTATTCCATCTTTATTCCTACTGTGTTGTTTATTTTTTGTTTTCTCATCCTCAGATGGGTGCTTTTTTGTCAACACTCACAATGTGCCAAGCACAAAGTATGTGCTTGACCTTTAATCCGATTCTCCAGACTTTTCAGTGCTGGAAGGAAATCCCTTTGCAGAGTTTGGCGAGACATCCAGCTAGTATGCCCAGCTTAGCTCAATTTTTAATGCCTGTTATTATGATTGTATCAAGTTTAAATTCTACTGGACTATGATGAGATTGTCAATCCCCACTTTCTTTCTTTTATTCTTAGCAGCAACAGAAAAAAAAAATTACACACCCAGGAGGTACTCAGTCTTCTCAGTCCTCTTCCTATTCCTGTGACCACTCAAAGCTCATTCCTAGGGACCGTTTTGGAATGCAGTGTGCCAATATTATTTCCTGTGCTTACTTTATAAAAATCTGTTCTCTAGAAGTTTTACTCTTCAAATAACAGTAAGAAGAAAAGTGCTGACATTGGAGAAAATAGTTGTACCCACACAGGACAAGACAGAGTCTTCATTTTCTGCTTCACAGAGAATTTGAGTTCCTGAAGGACAGGAATCCTGGAGCCTGGGTGCTGCAGCAGTTAGATTAAACTGTAGCTGCGTGTGAGGGAAACTGAACTGAGCTCTGCGGCCCTGGTAATAGTAGAAATGTTGATAATCAAAAATCTGTGCTTTGCCAGTTCTCTTATCTTAGTAGTCACCGAGTTGGGAAAATCCTGCCAGGGCTATTCAATGGTGATCAAATAATATATTTTGGAGATGATATTTATATTTAATGCAAAATAGTTAAAATGCTATGGTGAACTTGGTTCAAATTTTTCTATTCTCAAATTTCTCTTAAATACTTTCAGGAAATCACATATTTAAAGATGCAATTAAACAACAAGAACAACAAAATCCAGCCAATTTTCCTGGGTGTTTAATGGATTTCTCTGTTAACCTTTTATTTTAAATAAATGTTCATGCTAAAAATGGAATATATTTGAATTAATGTCTGATTTTTTGCCAATGATAATTAGCTGAGCTCCTGGAGCAGGTCCCCTCTAAAATCCTTGGGGAACACTCACAGTGCCCCCAGGAATCCTTCCAGTGATTTTCTTCACATGAGTAATTTTTCAGGTATTTGGGGGGCACTTTTGTTTGTGAGCTGGATGATTTTTATGAATTGACTAATACCTTGAGAAATATGACATATTTTCCTATATTCTACAGTTGGGGGGGGGGAGGTCAGAGCACTTTTTTTTCCTGGCCTTGAAACATAACCAAAAAATGCCTAAAATTTGTTTTCTTAGGATAATAAAATGTCTCCCAGCGAGAACAAGAGCTACAAATTTGGAGAAAACACAATAGCTAACACATTTTTAAAATTACACTTGGAATCATTAAAAATATTCAGCTTTCATTTTAGAATAGAAAATTCAGGAAAAAAAATATCTATAAGAAACATTGTGTAAAATTCTCCTCGATTACATAGAAATAACAGATCATTTTGGCATGACCTGGGAAGTTCTGGAAATGTCCCACTGTTGGTATAAAAACAACCCTGACCGTCAGAGTGCTGTCTTTTCTATGTATTAAAAACATAATCATTTAAGCATCCTCATTACTTAAGCATGTTATATCTAATTGGTCCACTGCAAAGATATATCTTTGCACTTTTTTTAGAAGTGATAACAATGTTAACTGGAAATTATTGTCAATTTTAAAATAGAGATTAGTGTTTGGCCTTTCTTAACTCAAAGGATTGCCCTTCAGGTCATAATTACTGACTGAAGTAACTAAATAAATTCTAATTTTACAGTTGGTTTCCTGTGGCCGTATTTATCTCAGTTCTGTGTGGCATGATAAAACAGGAGGGCATGCCCAGGGGCAGCCTCGTGTATTTAAGATGGGTAGAGGCAAGGGAAGAAAGAACCTGGATGTCTTCTGACAACCCTTCTTTACTGCTGGAGCAGTAAGAAGCGTGTGGTCTGTGAAGTCTCTGGAGAGGGAACACTGGCTCCACAGACCAGGGTTCACCCAGGACATCCACCCCCCAGGCATCAGCTCACGCAGACACAAAGGTTCCATTAACAAATCTGGCCCCTGTCTCCTGACTGTGATTTGCACATTCTCTTTTGCCCTCTTGGCTTCTGACAGCCCTTTTGTAAAGAGCCAGAAAACCTTGTTGGAACCTGCAAAGTGCAGAATAAAGGGGAAAAAGAAAAAAAGAGTAAAAAGGATTTTGCATTGCTGATAAAGAGCCATAGCACTAATTACATCACCATTATTCCACTTACAGAAAAGAAAAGGGCTCCAAATGAGGATGGGGGGGGGGGGAATACCAAAAAGGAAGCTGAATTGTATTCTACCTCGAAGGGCTCCTGTAGATACACAATTTCTTTCTTTCTTTCTTTCTTCCTTCCTTTCTTTCTTTCTTTCTTTCTTTCTTTCTTTCTTTCTTTCTTTCTTTCTTTCTTTCATCTGTCTATCTGTATCTATCTATCTATCTATCTATCTTGCTTTTGTACAAAAATAAACTCAAAATCTTGAAAAACATCCAAAACTTTAAAATTCAATATCACACATTGCACATGGGATTTGTCTAACCTTTTTGCAATTCTTTCTAAACTCTGTCCCAAGTTATTTTCTCTTTAATCTTTATTTGTTCAGTATTTAAAGTTCTGTTTTATGTAACATGGAAAAATAACACATTAAAACAGACTTATTGCCAAGATCACCATCCTGCTCTTGACTTTGATAAGGTACTTTACAAGGCAAAAAGATAAATATTAAAATTCTTTAAGAGCAACTAGATTGATCATAGATGATGTATTTACATTGTGATTGCTAGTAAAAGCCAGACTCCTAAATAAGAAAACAGTTTTGCATAAAAATGTTAGAACTTAAGACTTTTAGAGCCATGGGGCTCATTAGTGGCCACTGCGGGATGAGGAGGCACTGGGTATTGCTCTTTCTAAAACCACTAGCTAAGGGGCACGTTTCTGATGCACCCACAGACACTGTATACATACTCCTGCTCTGGTAAATCTCAAGTGCCCTTTCCTAACTGAGGTTAAAACAATATTATGAACAGACAAGGTGGAGGGATAACATGACTAAGGGTAAAGGAAAGATGACAAAACTAACTCCTAAAAACATACAGAGGTCCAAGTGTGTAGGTCAGGAATGATGAGAATGCTGATGAAAATTTAAATAAGTGAATATTTGAATAAGCCTGCTTATGACCTCAGCAAATTGAAGGGTTATTCCAAGATCAGTTTTGCATTAAGATAGTAATGTCATCTGTTTTCATTTCTGTTTTGGTGAAGATGAGTGTGCACATTTTCTCTTTCAAACATAACTGTGGAAGCACTGAGTGTGTAATGAGTTAACGTGCTCGACAATATTAATTGGAACAGTGTAATCATGACTTGGGCTGTCTGTCACTTAACGTGACACTGTCAGCTGATATGGTAGTTGGAATGGGTCTTGAATTTTTTATTGATTTCATTTTTGGTTCTTTATGTTTAATTTTATGTATGTATTACAATTAAAGAAGAAAACAATAGGGATACTTATATTGACATATAACTTAAAGCAGTATCTAAAATAAAACTGAAATATTTCCTCAAGTTATAATGGTTACCAGATCCATGAGATATTGATCTTATTTAAATTACCATATAGCATATTAAGAGGCCTCTCATATGTCAAAAGCTAGTGACAAAACTAAAATATGATAACGTCTTTGTTGAAATAGGATTGTCCTTTTTTGGAACCAAAACATCTAAACCCACAATGCATTACATACTTGAAAATAATAACCAGAAACTCTGATCTCTTGTTGGTTAGAAATAAAATATGAAAATCATAGAAACAAACCAGTGGATAATACAAAGAAGCTAGTGGACATTTTTAAATACAAACAATTCACACATGAAACCTTGTCTTAATGATGTTATGGATATTAACATTTTATTTTAACATTATGGAATTCCAACATCCAAACTAAAACTATCAACAGCAATTGTGGGGCATCTTTTTGGAATATAGGAAACTATGTCAATTTGAGTTTTGGTTTCCTGGGAAGAAACCTGACCTACATCTTCAGCTTCTTTCTGAAAAATTACTCTTTTTACCTCCACAGAAACTTCACTCTTCCTTTGATATACAGTTCTTGCTGAGGCCTCTCAGATGGAGGTGGCTCATTTTCCCTTACCCCATGTCTTAGTCTGCTCACGCTGCCATTTAAAAATGTCAAAGACTGTGTGGCCTAAATAATAGAAACGTGTTTTAAGTTCTGGAGACTGGAAGCCCAAGATCAAGGTACCAGCAGGTCTGTGTCTGGTGAGGCTTCGCTCCTGGGTTGCAGGGTGGGTGTGGGGCAAGCACTTTCCCTTGTCTCCACTTGTTCTTAGGAGGGCACTTGTCATATCAGGGCCCCTCCTCCCTTGTGACCTCATTTAATCTTAGTTAGGTACCTGTAAGTTCTGTCTCCAAATGTAGTCACATGGGGGGAGGGGGCTTCAGCTCAGGAATTTGGGGGAGGGGTACAATTCATTCTGGAGGGGGCAGCGGTTTCCTTACTCTCTTATATTACTTTCAACCCACCCCTTCTCCACTTTGATGTAAACTTCCTCTTCTTTGGGGATCTTTGTTGCTCAGAGACTCCTAGAAAACCTCAGTGCTGGAAGAAAATCTCCGTATGGGCCACTCTCATCTTTTCCCCTGGGGTGCCGAGTCCAGCTTCAGAAAATGGAACAAATGCGACTATCCGGTTCTGTCCCACGGCCTCCGCTACGCTCTGTGTCGCTCAGCCTCCCTTCTGTTTCCCTAAACATTCATGTGTTTTTCTCTCTCCACAAAATAACTCTATCAATCAGCCTTCTACTTTCAGAATCCGGCTGGCTCACTTAATCTTTTCATTGATAAAAATTGATTATTTGCACTGACTAATTATTTTACATGATAGCAATCAGGTAGAAAACTCTCTTTTCTATCATCAAGTTTAAAGCTTTACCTATGAGTCTTCCATTTTCTCTCTGTTATTTCTCTCAATAATGCCCTATGCATTAAAGTTTTTAAGAACACTTATTAAAGATATTATAAACAAAATTAAAGGATAAGCCATAGACGGGAAGTCGCTTTCATTTGCAATGCATTTAAACAGAAAAAGGTTAGTATCCACATAAGGAGCTTTGGAAAATTAGTAAGGATGTAAAACAACCCATTGGAAAGTGGACCAAAGATACTGCTGTGGTTTGGCTGAGTGACCCAAAAGGTCCCTGTGTTTAAGGGCTTGGTCTCTAGGGTGGTGGTATTGGGAGGTGGTGGGACCCTCAGATGGTGGGATCTAACAAGATGATTTTAGGCCACTGGGTGGGTGCCCTCCAAGGGGATGGTGGGAACCTCGTCTTTCCCTGCTGCTCTCTTCTCCTTCTTGGCTCATGACATAAAGTGGTTGCTCTGCCATGCCCTCTGGCCATGACGTGCCACTATTGCCAAAGGCCCCAAACAATGGTACCACCTGATCTGGAATTAGAACCTTTAGAACTGTGAGCCATAATAAACCATTTATCTTTGTTAATTAATTGTTTCAAGCATTTTGTTATAGTAACATGAAGCTGAACAGTACAGCTATGAGTAGGTATTTTATGTAAGAAGCATTACCAGGAAAACATCATATACCTTCTTTTTTTTTCTTTATAGTTCATTATAGATATACGTAATATTGGGGTTCATTGTGACATAATTCTACAATGTGGAATATGATTTACTCCAATTCAGTCCCAGTACTTCCCCCTTTCCCTTTCCTCCTCCCTCACCCTGTTCCCTTTCCTCTACTGCTCTATCTTCTACTTATTGAATTTTTTAGAATAATCTGTGCATTATAGATATACATAAATCCACTATGAGATAGTCATATATGTACATGGGAATGTTTGATCAGATTCATTTCACTGTCCTTCCCTTTTCCCATCTCTCCCCCTCCCCCTCGAGGCTATTCCTGTACTCCACTGATCTCTCTTCTATTTTCATGTGATTGCCCACTTTTTATTTACATTTTTTCCCATTATTTTGGTCTAGCTTCCATACATGAGAGAAAACATTCAACCCTTGGATTTCTGGTCTGTTTTATTTCACTTAGCATGATGTTCTTCAGTTCCATTCATTTACTAGCAAATGCCATAATATTAATATTCTTTATGGCTCAGTAAAACTCCATATGGATACATACCATATTTGTTTATCATTCATCTGTTGAAGGGCACCTGGACTGGTTCCATAGCTTGGCTATTGTGAATTGCACTGCTATAAACACTGATGTGGCTGCACTCCTATAGTATCCTGATCTTAGATCTTCTGCATATATACTGAGGAGCTGGAGGGCTGGGTCATATAATGATTCAACTCCTAGTATTTTGAGGCATCTCCGTACTGCTTCCCAGAGTGGTTGCACTAATTTGCAGTCCCACCAACAACTTCTTAACATACGTTTTTTCCCCCACATTCTTGCCAGCACTTATTATTATTTGTATTCTGGATTGCCATTCTGATGGAGTGAGATGAAATCTCAATGCAGTTTTGATTTGCATATTCCTGATTGCTAGAGATGTCAAACACTTTTTTAAAATTTATTGTCCATTTGTATTTCTGCTTTTGAGAAGTGTCTTTTTGGTTATTTTGTCTATTAATTAAGTTATTTTTATGTTAAATTTTTTGAGTTCTTTATCTATTCTGAATATTAATCCTCTATCAGAGGAGCAGATGGCAAAGATCTTCTCCCATTCTGTAGGCTCCCTCTGCATGTTCTCAATGTGTCCTTTGCTATGCAGAAAATTTTAAATGTACTGCTGCCCCACCTATTGATTCATGGTTTTATTTATGGTGCTTTAGGAGCCTTGTTGAGGACATTGATGTCTGTGCCAACATGCTGGAGTGTTAAGTCTACCTTTTCTTCTAGCAGTTGCAGTTTCTGGTCTAATTCCTAGTTCTTTGATTCACTAAGAGTTGACTTTTGTGCAGGGTGAGAGATAGGGATCAAGTTTCATTCTTCTACATGTAGATATGTATACTGTTTTATATACTTCAAAATGTTCAGAGGGTGATTCCATTTTAAATGGTCTTAACACACACACACACACACACACATACACACACAATGAAAGCAAAAACCAAAAAAAAGGGGGGACACAAGGAAATTCTGGGGAGCTATGGATATTTTTATCACCATTGTTTGTGGTGATAGCAACATGGCCATCTGCATATGTCTAAATTCATAAAACTTACACTTTATAATTATATATTAAATTACATAATTATAATTTAATGGCACTTTTTAAATGGTTTGTTAAAAAATTCACATTAATTAGTAAAAAAAATTGAGCTGTGTGAATGTGAATATGAGCTTCCAACACTACTCGTTGTAGTAGGTATTGGCACAATCACTGAAAAATAATGTAACAATTTCTAAAGAAAGTTGAGGATATATATTCTACAACGTAACATTTATTTATCTAGGTGCAACCAAAGGAGTTGTCGTTCACGGGCAGAGATGAGCGTTGCAATATTGACAATAAAAGTGAAATATCGTAAGTAATCAAACTATCATTATAAGACTGCATAAATAAAAATTCTAATATTCATATTATAGAAACAAATGGCCTTGATTTACAGGTGACCACATTTATCAATTTGGTCTATTTGATGGCTTCTCTTTGAAACTTTTATTTAATATCCAGCAATGGCACGTGCTTTTCCTAAATTTCTGGTCATATATACTGAAGAATGGGAGGGCTGGGTCATATAACAATGAGAATAATGGTCAGTCTCTCAGTCTCCCTTGCTGGTTGCTTGTTGTCATCTCCATAACCTCTCTGGGACTTCTCTTTCTAATCACATTCATTCCTTAAGTGAATCCATCCATTCCTGTGGCTGCACGTGTTGTCCTTGTACCGGTGACTTTAAGGTCATGCCTCCAGCCCAGACCTCCCTCCTGGATGTCATACCCACCTTCATCCAGCAGTCTTCCTCACTTCTCTTACTGACAAGAGCATCCTTACCATTGCTCAGTGCTCCAGATTTTATCTCCACCCCCGCTGCCACCTGTCTGGATTGAAATCACCATCATCCTCGTCTCTTGCTTTTGTGATTGAAGTAAGTTCAACAAGAAGCTTCCCTGATTCTGCCCTTGCTTCTGTTTTTTCTCAACAGCACTGTTCTGAGCGATTGTTAAAAGAGTATGAACCCTGTTATTCCTGTGGTGGGACACTCTCCCCCGGGCCCTATATGGTCTGGTCTTTGCTGTCCCTCCCCAGCTCTTTCCACGCTGCCCTCTCTCCCTCCACTCTGCTCCCGGAACACCCAGGGACGCTCCGCTCCGTCATTGAACTAGCCGCTGTGTTTCCTCCTGTAGCCAAGTGATCAGCTCCCACACTCCCTTCAGATCTTCCCTCTGGAACACCCCCTTGGCTGAGGCTTCCTGAGCACACTCCCAACTTCTCATCTGAACTTCTGACTTCATCTTATTTCTCCTGCTTTATTTTTCTTGTCATCACTTATCAATTATGAAATAGCTTCTCTGGTCCGCTCAGGCTGCCATCACAAAACACCACGGACTGGGTGGGTAAAACAGCAGGAATGGATTTCCTCACCATTCTGGAGGCTGGAAGTCCCACCTGGGGTGCTGGCAGATGGGGTTCCCGGTGAGGGCTGTCTTTCTGGTTTGCAGATGACTAACACTTCACCAGACCCCTCATAAGGTCCCTCAATCTCAGAGTTATCTGGTGTCTCCTCCTCCTCCTTCTACTCCTCTTCCTCCTCCTCCTCCTCCTCCTCCTCCTCCTCCTCCTCCTTCCTCAGACACCAGTCTTGTGGTAGTACGTTCCCACCCTATAATCTTACCTGGTCTTCATTATGTCTCCAAAGTCCTATCTCTAAATGTGTCATATTGGGAGAGAGGGTTTCAACATATGAATTTGGTGGGGATCACGGTTCAGTTCATTACAGCCGCCTAAACAGAATATCTCACCTTCTGATGCTTGTCTTTCTCCCCTACTAGAATTTACTTTTCGTGAGGACAGAGATTTTAGGTTGTCTTGTTCTACATTTCCAGTAGTGTCTGGGGTATTTGATAAATATGAATGAATCATCTCAAAAGCTTGATGTAAATTATAACAAATAAGTTATCATTTTACAGATAAAACATCATTTCAAATATTTCAAAATACAAAATTATTCTGCAAGATTTTATGAACAAGGATGTGTGTGGTAATCTATTTTTTAAAGGTTGGAAGCATTCCCACTTCAATCATTTTTCTGAAGAAAGGAAGGGAAATGAGATTAGAGAGAATTCAAAGCAGCTCCAACTGTAGTTTTAAGATTTTACTTTTTAAAACAAAAATTTGAAACAAATATGCAACATGTGGAATTGAGGAATGTGTATTATTATTTGAATTTTCTATGTTTTAAAGAGAGGTAAATTGAGTTTCTATGAAGACCATATCTGCTCCATTCCTGCATATATTTCAAACATTTAAAAAAGGTGCTAGCCCATATAGAGGATAAATATTTGGTGATTGGAAGCAGTTTCAGAATGCCAGGTTTCTTTTTTTTTTTTTTGGTCCTGAATACAATACTTGGTAAACACACAGATAAATAAATATGCTAGCAAGTAAGCAAAGAAGCACTAAAAACATTTTTAAGCACAGAAAGGTAACTATAGAGGGTGGCGAAGTATTGTATATTTCATAAAGGACAGAAAAAAGAATCCTGAACATTTTCACCATAAAAAAATGGTGACATTTGAGGAGATCGACGTGTTTGCCCGGATTTAAACATCACACAATGTATTTGGGTATCAAATGTCACATGGTTCTTACTCCATAAACATATGCAATTTTGTCAGTTAAAGAAAAAGTTAGGCCAGGCTCCTAAGTGAACCCTTTGTCCTTCCTCGGCTGCTCTCAGTCAGTGACTTGGGAGTGGTGTGCCCATCCCTGGCTGCCCAGTCCTACCCATCAAGTCTTTCTCTGCCCTAATTTACTTTCCTACGGAAAGGTACATACAGAAGCTGCTGGAGAAGGAGCTCAAGGGATTAATAGGCTTGCGAAGAAGGTTGGTCTTTTGCCTTTTCTCTGTACCTGCTTAAAACCTTCAGGACTCCTCTTTGGAGTACACTTTTTTTTTTTTTTTTTTGTACTGGGGATTGAATTTAGAGGTTCTCTACCACAGAGACACATCCCCAGACCTTTTTATTTTTTACTTTAAGCCAGGGTCTTGCTGGGGATCATGACACCCACCTGTAATCCCAGTGGCTCCAGAGGCTGAGGCAGGAGGATGCAAATTCAAAGCCAGCCTCAGCAATTTAGACCCTGGGCAACTTATTGAGGCCCTGTCTCAAAAAATAAAAAGGTCTGGGGATGTGACTAGGTAGTTAAGCAACTCTGGGTTTAATCCCCAGTACCAAAACAAAACAGGGTCTCCCTAAGTTTCTAACCTCACTAATTTGCTGAGGTTGGCCTCAAACTTTCAATCCTCCTGCCTCAACCTCCCAATTTGCTAGGACTACAGGTGTTCACCAGATGAATCTTCTCTTATCAGTTCCCATGGGTTTTCTGCCTAAAACTGCAGACTTGCTGATCCTCTAGAAAGTAGCAACAGAAACCCATTCTTCCTGGTGATGTGGCACACCCTGAGACCCCTTGATAAGGTTGTTTCCTGACCCATCATCAGAGGCTCCGAACCTGGCCATATACAGGTTCATTCTCTCCTAACATTCTTTAAACCTTTTACCTAAAAGTTCTCTGTGTTCCCTATTTGTCTAATAATATTAAAGTCACAATTCATGTATATCTGTCATAGATGATAGATTCTAACAGAAAATGAGTGCCTAGGTTCCGTTAATTTTTTTAATGTGTGCTTAATTATGTGTATTTTATGTACATTGTGGCCAATCTACCTAAGTCACTTCTGCCTTAATTGGATACAAATAATCAAAAGTCAAGTTATTAACCAGAATGTAAAGACATCCAGAGAAAGTCGCTCTCTCTCTCTCAGACTCTCCTTGTTAATTAGGGAAATAACAGGCAGCAGGCTCACACCTGCCTGGAATCTCTTATCTCTCTCTCTACCTGACCATGGGGATAAGGGAGGACTCTGGGGATTGAAATGAGAAAAGAAGATGGAATTGTAAATTAAGATCCTTCATCTGATAAATACCAAGCCAGAAATTAGAAACCTCAACTGCATACCACACTAAGAAATAGATTGCAGATAAAGAGTTAAAAAATTAAACCACAGAAAAATTGAATGTATCATTAAATATTTATCAAAATCTCTGGATGGTGGACTTTCTGAGTTTAAAAGCAACCACAGGCACACAAAGAAAATGGTAGACTACTGGCTGTATAAACATTTAAAAATTTTTGTGTAATTTTTGCTTCAAAAAGATAAAAGTAAAAACAAAATATGTATTATAGACTGGAGAAATGACTTGCAACAAATATAGTATTTTTTTTATTATAAAACAATGCATTCTCACTAATACCAAAGTATTAGGTGCCTTAAGCCAATAAAGGATGGAACAACATAAATAACTAATTTATATGAACTACTTTTAGTACCAAAGTAAATAAAAATATTTATCCACTTTTAATAATAACAATGGAAATTAATGAAAATGTTTAAAGTAACATTAAGTGATCTAGTCCAAATGAAGTTAAACGGGTAATATTATATACTACTAATGGAAATGTAATGGTACAGCTACTTCAGAAAATAGTCATGAGTTAAAAATCTTAAAAGCTTTCCTAATTGTTGGCCTACTAATGTCATTTTCACTAACCCAGGTAACTCTCCTATCTATACCTTTATACAGAAAGTTGTGTACTAGGATATTAATCATCACGGTAAAAAATTGAAGAAGTCTCCTAGGTGTTTAGATTATTTTAAATATACTTCATTCATCCTGTCCCTTTCCAAAAAGAAAAAAAAAAAAAAAATAGCCAGGGTTGGGTGTGTAGCTCAGTGGTAGAGCACTTGCTGAGCATGTGCAAGCCCTGGGTTCAAAAACCAGTACTGCAAAGAAAACAACCCCAACCATTACCAGCATCACAATATAATCAGCCAAACAGAAAAAAAAAAATGCAGCAAGAATATTAAAAAATATTTAATGTATAAAATACGAAATGTAGTGAGGAGTGGGTGAGTCACTTTGTTAATAGGTAAACAGATTCTCAGGCCCATGAATAGCTTTGGGATGCATCCCCAGGGCCTGACCTGGGCCTCCTCCTTACAGTTGTGCTCAGGAGCTCTGCAGCCTCCAGACTCTGCCCTGCTACAGCTGCTGGCCCCGTTGGACCCTCAACACTGAACTCCTCTGGAGTTGGCCCAGAACCCTTGATTCTAGCTGCAGCACCCATCCTGACTCTTCCTAAGTGCCTGAACCTCTGCTGGGTGGCAGCTTCTTCCTTCTTCCTTCCAAGGGCCCTTGACATTCGGAAGCCCAGATGCATAAAAATACGCAGACCTGTCTGAGCTAGGGCAGAGATGCACGATGACTGGCATTCATTTTCCTTTGGTGACACTTTCCAGTTTGTCTTGATTCCCACCCTTTACTGGGTTCTAGGGGCTGCCATGTTTGACGTTTGCTACCTCTCAACCACGGGCTTGTACTAATAAATGTGCATGCTATCCCACATAATCTTTTCATATCACTATGACAGAAACAGAATTTTCTCCATTTTATGATGAAAGCTGATGCTCAGGAAGACTTAAGGAACTTTCTCAAATACAGGTCTGCTTTGACTTCAAAGGGACGTCTGCATTTCCTATTTTACACTCCATGAAAAGAGGATTTCACATCAGAATAATCATCACAGATAGAAAACACATCTCAACAGTAAGCAAATGGGTGAAGACTTTAAGTCTTTATAGAATTTCCAAGTCTCCGTGACCCTTTGTTTACCCTGTGGGCGAGGAGGGGGTCCATGCCCTAAGTGAGCCAAGAGGGCTGGACACACACCGCCAACACTGCCCGGTGGAGACCGGCAGCAGTCCATGGACACCTTGTGCCTCTCAGGGACACACAGGGCTTCACACTGAGGAGCAGAGGGAACCAGCAGGTTGGTGGGAGCTCTGGAGTTAAGCAGAGCTTGGGCAGCATGCCCTCTGGTTCCCTGGGGTGAATGTGATTGGTTCATTTGAATAATTCTGAGAGCTGTCAGGAAAATGAAAGCCATTAAGTTGAGTGCAAGGTGGGGTGCCCGCGGGACCAGTGGATATGGCAACTGGCAGGGTGGGGAGCTTAAAGGACTCTGGCACTCTGGCACGAGCAGCAGGAGTTTGTGGCTTAGCCTTTGGGGCCTTGGGAGAGTCAAAGACGTGAGGGCCTCACTTGAAACCTTAGATTGTATAATTTGTTTTACCTGCAGAATAAGGAACAAGAAAGAGATCTAGTCTTATTTCTCTTTGTATCCACAGCGCCCAAGCCTTGCATCCTGGTGACAGTGACTTCCAGTGGGAACTATGGCTTCATGTAATGTGTCATCTTATAGTTTCACCAGAAAACATTATAATGAAACTGCTCCCATCTCAGGTGGAGGTACAGTGAAAATTACTGTGGTTTAAATATGAATAGCCTGTATGCACAGTGTATTAAAGAAGGGGTCTCAGTCATTAACGTCTTAGGGTGAAATTAAACACACTTATATTCTGTACTGGTATACGCAAACTATCTAGAATATTTCTATGTATCTAAAGGACACAGCATGATCCAGATTTTTTCAATGGAATTTAATTTTTTAGCTAAATTTCACTCTATCCAATTGTATCTGTCCTCTCAACTCTACTCTAATTAAAAGGCTACCTGAGAAAATTTCCAAGATTTCTGTGACATCATCCAGTCTCACGCAGTGTCTTGCCTTTGGGTACCATTTGGCATTCTTCAACATGTTCTATCCTTTTTTACTTAAAAATTAGCACTTGAGACCAGAGAGACCTCCACTCTTGCTTCTCAGGATGAAATGGATGGATCACCTATTGCATAAGAGTCCCCGGTGGTAGGACATTTTTAGTAAGCCCGCAGTCATTCTTACGCATGCCCACCCCACATTTGATAAAAGCAGTGATCTAGAAACACTTTGATTTCAATGGCTCAAGGAGGCTACACCTTAGCTCTCCATCTATTCTACCTGGGTGTGAGCGAAGGGGAAGGGACTATATGGAAGGTGCACATACAGGCTTCTCTCTTATTCTTATTCCTTCTTGGGAAGCTACCTAACTTCTTTGCAACTCTTTTTTTTTTTTTTTTTGTCTGAAAAATGGAGTTACCCTGTAATGCTAAAATATTTTTTAACAATAATGTGAGTGAAGAACCTGGCACATAGCTGGCGATGCTACACACTAGCGAAATCTAATAAATAACAGGAAATAGCAGGGCTCTTGAGAACCCTCACTTACCCAATGGACGTAATTATGTTAAAAATGGTCTTGGAGCATGGAGCTCTTGCACCAGTAACTTCTGCTCAAAATGCGTTTCCTCTCATTTCTGTTTGGCAGACTCCTTCTGGTTGGTCAGCTTTTGACTCCAAGAGGTCTTCCTTGATCTTTCTGTCAAATGTTGTCCCCATACAGGCAGGAAAGGTGTCATTGAAGGCTTCTCATTAGGGGTCTAGACTGTTCAACAGGGGAGATAAACTAACCCCCTGCACTGGAACAAAGGCTGTTCTATCCACTGCCTTTCTTCAAGGCGGTCACAGGTTTCTGAAGTGATCCTATTTATCTCTCTGTTTGCCCATTTATGGCTTATGTTTCCCACTGGATGGTGGCTCCTGTGGGGACAGGAAACTTGTCCATCTTGCTCAGCATTATATTTTCAAGATGCAGAGCAGTGCCTGGTGCCTGGTACCATTCACAAATATTACTTCAGACAGAGCAACATTTATTTCCCAAGCCACTCCTATTGTCTGGGTGCTAGCTGGTCTGGCCCTAAAGCACTCTATAGCTGCAAAGGACCGAACAAGCCAGAGAGACTACTGTGCCCTTTCCAGTGCTGAGCACTCAGTAGATGTACAATGAACATTTGTGAAATAAGTGAATGCTGAGTAAACCGCAAATAACTCAGATTCATTTAATTTATACTTAGCCTCCTAAATAGGCTTCCATGGCTTTAATATCCATAGTATTTGAATGTACCAGCACATTATGTGCCACATTATTTCAGAAATTGCATACTTGATTCAACCACTGTTGCTAATAAAAATGACCTTTTATAAAACGATTTGCATAGCATGCTCACAGGACTCATTTACTTTGTGAAGCAATTAATCCAGCATACTACCAAAAAATTCTACATTTTATGTATATTAATAAAAGTAATTTAGATGTTTCAGATACACTGTAAAGCTTTTGTAGATTGCACAAAATATGGCTTTTCATCTATACATGGTCAAATGGTTTCTTAATAACACAATTATCTTTGGCTGATTGATTCCGGGAATTCTGCTAGCTTTTTTCTCAACTGTACTGTGATATTTTGCATCTCTTATTACTTTAACTTTTAGGAAACAAAGAGCTTCTCACTTTTTCTAAGTGACATTTTGTCTTTTGGCGGTGCCGGCTATGAACTGCACAGGACTAACCTTGGATTCCTGGAACTGATAGAAAATTAGTTGGGACTAATAAACCCCCTGGTGGCCTCCCACCGCATCTGCATATTTACAGAGAAACAAGTCTGATAATCAGTTTTCCTAAGAGAAGATTCTGTAAAGTACGCTCACATGAAATCAGAAGCTCACTAGTGAAATTGTGGGCATCGGTTACCATCCAGCACGAAGCCTGCCTTTGAAAAGCGTCAGTTTGGTTGTCTGGGAAGGGAAGACCCTGAGCTTGCTGCCTCTCCTGTGCCTGGCTGCCCGGTGTGGCTGAGTGGAGGGGGCATCGCGCCTGGTTGTCAGTCCTTGGAGATATGGTTTTGGATCTTTTCTCTGTTAAATGACTTCTGGGAGGTTAAAGGCAATTCTGTTAGATATGGTACAAAACCCCTGTGTACTATTACAAGCCATGTATTTACACTAAAGAACATTTATTTACACTAATTTACAAGCCATTTATTTACACTAATGTACATTTATTTACACAAGTGAAAATCTGCAGGCACATATAACAGAATTTCTGTAAGAATACAGAAATAACCTTCCATACTTTGGTGATTGGAATTCAAAATAACCTGATCATATAAAATTTGTGGTCATATTATCAAAGAGTATTTTTGCAGTATTTTTCAACTGATGTGAGCTACAACAAAAGCACATGAATAAAGATAATGAAAATGTCACTGTACATGACTGACCACCCACAAAATTGGAAAAAAAACAAAAACAAAAACATATGCCAGTCTTTTTCTAACCCTCCTTTCCCCCAAAATTAAAATCAGGAACACCCTTATTTAAGGAGGAGTTGTGTTGGAGATGGGTGCCAGACACCTATCAGTATACAGCTGAGATTTCTTTACCTTGGTACTTTGGGAGATAGTAGGGATTGACTCATGGGGCCCTTTACTACTGAAATACATCCACAACCCTTAAAAAAAAAAACAAAACTTTTTTTATTTTGAGACCGAGTCTTGCTCAGTTTCTGAGGCTAGTCTTGAACTTACAATCCTCCTGCCTCAGCCTCCAAAATTGCTGGGGCTTATAAGCACGTAGCACTGCACCTGGTTCTTACCTGTACCTTGATGCAGGTTTCACTGTTTGTCTCTGAGGGCTTCCTCCGTTCTCATGCACTTAACCTAGAAGAAAAACTCATCAGAAGATGCAAGTTCAGTTTGTCCTCTGAGCGCTCTTCTGCTTCATCTATCTTCAGGTCCATGTCTGCACTAACCCAGGCATCCCCACCTTTATCCCTCTTGCTGATTCATTGGCGAGAATGCTGATGAATGCGCTCACAGTAAAGAAAACCAAGCCACGGTGTATGCTAGCATTTCCCATATCATTTCCTTTGGACATGTTAAAGAAAAATCGTACCATATGGTTTTAAATAGGCAACTGACACTTTATTCAAGTCCTTAACAACAGTTATTAAGATTATCTCAAGAGAAGAGAAATTGAACTCAACTCTGCTGAAACAAAAGCCAGGAGAGTGTATAAATGCTGGGGTGAGGTGGTAGAAAGCACCGGAGGACATAGGTAAGGGAGGAGGTTGGTGTGTTGCTTCCTGTCACTATAACAAAATACCTGAGATAATTAACTTATAAAGGGAAGAGAGATTTATTTCAGCTCAAGGTTTTAAAGGTTCCAGTCCATGATTAGCAGACCCATTGCTTTTTGGCCTCTGGTGGGCCTACCAGATGACAATGAGATGGAGGGAAAGTCTCACCTCATTGCCAAAGAGCAAAAGAGAGAAAGGGCCAGAGTCCCATGAGATCCTTCAAGGTCACAATCCCCTAGGAACTAAGCGACCACTAGTCTCCACCTCCTGAAGGTTCCACCACACTCCAGTAGACTACCTTAGAAAGCAAGCCTTTAACACATGGATCCTTGGGGATCCAAACAACAACCCCTGGTCAGTGTCCTTAGCCCATCTGTGTTTTCTAACTGCCCCTTCTCAGAGTCAGACTCCCAGCCTCCCCTACACACTGGGAGGTTGGGGGAACTTCTTTTGCTGGTTGCCTTTCCAGATCCTTAAGAAAGACATTCCTTTGTTGTAGAAGATGTACATGTCAAAGGGACAGAGAAGGAATTTACAATTCCAACTTAATTCTACAGTGCTCTAAGAAGCTAACAAAAGGGAGGTTAGGACTCATTCTCAGGAAGAAACTTTCTAAACTTGGGAGAAACTAAGGGGAACTTTTGGGTTATTTCGGTCAGATAGTTATTAGACAACCTATAAATTTCATTTACCCTTGTATCTGAGTAAAATATTTCAATTTTCATTATTATACTAGTAGAGAGGCAGTTATGAGAAGAGTCACAAAAATAAGCTGTACACAAATAAAGGAGAAAGTGTATCATGGTCCTGAAGGGAAACCAGATCTGACCCTTGGCCTGCAGGGGAGAACCTGTCTCACCCAGAGCCTATTCCAATGTGTACCCCAACACTAAGCTGGCGGATTTATATTTTGTTTCAATCACCACTCTATAGCAGTTGGATTAAATAGCTCACCTTTTGGGCCAGAGGCCCACGAGAATGTTGGTGTTTGGGGGAAAAAATCTTATTTATTTATCTATTATTTATGCTTAGGATTCTTTATTTGGTGCTTAGAATTCTTTAGAAAGAAGTGAGGGAAGGAGTAGATAATGAAAGAAATGGTAACTCCCTAACTGATAGGCAGACAGTCCTCAAGAGGCAGGTGGAGAGAGAACCAGGAGATGGAAGCCTGGGGGGTTGCCTTGGAGACCAGGCCTTCCCAGGCACAGGCACCAAACAGCCTTGCCCCACGTCCTGGACCCCTGCTGGGGGGACTGAGAGCAGAGGGGCTGCAGTCAGCAGTAGCAAGTCTGGACCCCTGTACTAGCTGCAGTCAGACCCTACAGGTCTTTGTCTCAGTTTATGAAAGACATTACCACCTTTATTTCCATTTTACAGATATATAAAAAAATATATATATGTCTAAAGAGTTTCAATTCACAGCCAATGTCAGCCACCTTTAGAATCCTGCATAGCTCCACTTCTCCTGACCAAAACACACCTTGGTTGTTATTATAGGAAGAATTTTAAAGTAACTGAATGTAGTCTGCCAGGTAAGGTGGCCAAGTGTACAGCATTGAATTAGAAGTATTCAGAAAGGCTTTCCCTACATAGTCGGTGCATGGAAAAATCTACAATAAACCCAGGCAACTTGTTTCCAATTAGGTATTATTAAGGCTCAGGTTTGGTGACTCTGAAATTCTCTCAAAATGCCTTCAAGGGAATGTTGCATACAGGTCATCAGGCAGTGGGGAAAAGAAAAAAACAGAGGTCTGAAAACAGATATGCGAAAATTTAAATAATCAGAAATACTGAGTTAGAGCAAAGAAAATAAGGGTTACCTCAGTGGAAAGAGGCAGTGTCTAAAGCCAAAGAGGTCATGCTTTCTAATCCCCAAGGATTTATTAACATTAAATATTACTGAAAAACAAACTCACTTCACCTCAGTAAGCTCACGAAACCCATGGGATGGTCCGCAGTGCCCAGGTGGTTGTTGTGCCCTGGGATTTCCTGATGATTTTGAAGCTCTGGGTCTAACTTTGCTTGGAAACCTTTTAGATATAGGATTTTGTTAGCATATTTATAAGACCATAGGTACATGCTATGCTTCCCGGTTAGTCTTCACCAAAATCCTTGCTGAGGCTCAATTCCCAGTGGAATGGCGTTGAGAGGAATTGGGCCTTTGAGAGGCCATTGGGTCCCAGGGCGCACTGCCCTCAAGAATGGACGGAGGTGGTTCCCTGGGACTGGATTAGCTCTCTGGAGGTAGTCCCTGGGGTAAAGGATGAGTTCTCCCAGGCTGAGTGGTTAGGAGAAAGCCCGACACCCCTCTCACTCCCTCCACATGGGCTGCATCCCCTTTCTGCTTCTCTGGCTCTGAGTGAGGCAGCACAGAGCCTTCACCAGAAGCCATGCCAACATGTTCTTGGAGTTCCAGAACCATGAGCCCAACAAACCTCTGCCCTTTATTAATTACCCAGCCTTGGGTATGTTGTTAGCAACAGAAAACAGACTAAGACATATACTTGAGAACATAAATCATTTCTAATCATGATTTTCTTTTAGCTTTGTATTTCATACAAAGAGGATGTGAAAAAAAATGTATTATATAATGTTTTTAGAAAGAAGAAATGGGAATGCCTAGGAACAGCTCCATTAACTGTAGATTTTACAATCACGTTGACGAGGGTAAGATGGCCTCACGGGTTTAAATTCAAGGTCTCCAATCCTCCTGAAAGATTTATTGCATCAGGGAATTTTTCTGCTTGTTGCTGCATTTTAATAAAATTAATCTTTATAGTCTGTATTTGGGCTCATATATGTGATCTCCTATTGTGAATGCTGACCCAAGATGAAGATTTTAGTGGACAATAAATTACCTTTATTTGGTTTGATTCTCGTAGAAGGGGCCATTACCTTGGAGGGAAACAGTAATGGAAGAGTTGCTCTGCTGAAAAACTTAAAATCCCAAGTAACAAAAGGTAAGAGTGTGTCTAAACCAAAAAGCCTCTCCCTCTTCTCCCTTTCATTCTAAAGCACCGAGTGCTTCCTTCTAAGCCAATCCCTCTCGCTCTTCATACCCTGGCTGCTGTGGAAGACACCCCCAGGTGTGTCTCTCATCCGGAGGAATGGGAGAAATTTTATCTTCTCCTCCAGTTTGTACCTTCTCGTGTAGCAAACAGAACTCAATTTTTACTGAAGTGTAGATAGACGAGGCAGTACTTGAAACGAGGAGACCCTTTTATCTAAACTGAAAAATCATGTAGCAACCTTGCTTCTTTTGACATAAAAATTTTAATACATTTAGTTTAAAAAATACATAGCATTCAGAAAATAGACTACAATAGTGATGTCTTCCCTCTATGGACAGGATTGTCCTTTTATAAAGCAACACACTCTCTCTCACACACACACACACACACACACACCAAAAAAAAAAAAATACTGTAGTATTTCTGTTCTGCACAATAATTTCTGTCCTAAAATCTCTGTGCTTCAGTGGCTGTCTGGTTTGGGAGCAATGACATTATACACAGAACTATACATAGAAGTCGCACAAATGAGGCTCAGGTAACTTAAAGCCATACTGTAAGGAAGGCATAAATCAAATGTGCATTTTTAAATTTCTTGACTGAATGTTTTCCTGGGGTGTCTTTTTTTTTCCAAATCCTGATGGCTGTATTGAAAGAACTTGACGTGTTGATTCCCATGTCCGTATTTGCCAGATGTTACCAGCTCCTAATATCTACCCACCAATTCCATCACTGCTTCTCCTCTTCTCTAAAATCAGAGGTGTACTCCATGTAAAAAGCACTCTCAGATAAAGAAAAAAGAGAGCACTGGCTGAGAGATGGCCACATACACCATCCAGGGGAATACAAGAAGGTCTTCAGACTTAAAGTCATCCTTATCCCCAGCTGAGTGACTGCAGCACAGAGCTCCAATGCACATGTAGAACCCACTGCCCTGAGAACTTTGCATATTTTCTGTCTCATCTTCCTTCCTTAATGGATCCTGCAGCCTGGCACAGAAGTATCTTCCTCCCCTACAGTAGAGCAGTAGGCATGTAGCAGTGCAAAAGTGGAAGCTGACTCTTCACCTTCTCTCCACTCGGCTCCATCCCTTGTCTTAGTTTGCTAGGGCTTCTGGGACAAAATGCAGACTAGGTCTCTTAAATGACAGCATTTGTTTTATCACAGTTCTAGAGACTAGAATTTGATGATCAAGGTGCAGCAGGTTGGATCCAAGGCTCTCTCCTTGGATTGCAGGTGGCATCTTTGACCATGTCCTCCCATCGTTGTCACATGACCTGTTTTCTGTGTTCTAATCTCTTCCTTTGTAAGGTTCCTGATTGGATTAGACTAGGACCCACATGTATACCCCGATGTTACCTTATGAGCCTTTTTAAAGGGCCATTTTCAAATGCAGTCACATTCTGAGGTACTGGGGGTTGGGACCTCAACAAACGAATATGGGGGTGGGGACACAATGATGCCTATGATACCCTGAATTACTTTCCTGGGGTTTCTATAACAAATCACCACCATCTAGGTAGTTTAACACAACATAGATGTACTCTCTCCCAGTTCTGGAGGTTACAGGTGTGAATCAAGGTGTGGGCAGGGCCAGTCTCTCTCTGAAGGCTCCAGGTTAAATCCTTCCACACTTCTTCTTAGCTTCTGGTGGCTCCTGTGACGCTCAGCTTTCTTCTGTTTGTCACTGCATGGCCTTCTGGCCTTTCTCATCTGGTCTTCTCTTCAGGATTTAGTCATTGGATTTAGAGTCTATGCTAATTCAGCACGATCTCATCTTAACTAATTACATCTACAAAGGTTCCAGGGGAACACGGATTTTTGGAGGGCCATTATTCAACCCAGGACACCCTGATGTAAGTTCAACTTTCATCATTCCTCAATTAGGAAATCTTTCGCAAATGTTTTTTTTTTTTTTTCCCTTTTCCCAATTCAAGGAGATTCATGTGAAGAGAAGAAACATGAATGACTTTGACCAGAGGAACCCAGGGATTCATTTTTCCATACTTAGTCCTCCATACTTTGAGTATCCAACTTAATTTTAGAGAGAGTGAATATATCTTGGGACACTGAATCGCCTTTGATTTCCTTCCCCATTGTTCTGCATTGACGTCTGCCAGTGGTGGCTTCTTATCCCTGTCTCTGTGTCTGCCTCTATTAGGTGGAGAGGTGCTGCTTTATTTCCATAAAGGTTTTGGAATTAGAGATAATTGAGCTCCAAAAGACCTCGTTTTTGAGCTGCAATTTTCCACATCTCCAAAATTAATACATTATATTGAGTTCTCAAAGTTGCTGCAAAATAATAATTACTTAGCACAGCAAATCCATTTAAGTCGTGAGACACTGTTGGTGCGGTGGCTTCTGGGGCCCGTGGTTCTCTCTGCCCACCCACACTGCTTCTGCTCTCTGAGACACTCTTGAAGACATGAGCCACAGGGGTCGGAGTAAGTATCCCAGTGCACTCACTGCTCTCTCATAGTGTGTGTTCTGTGCTGCCTCCCAGAGTTCCCTGGTGGGATTCAGCTCTTCTGTTTCCCCCCTAGTACCTGACTCCATAAGCCTCTGCCGGCCTGCTTCCCTGTCCTATCTCGCTCCCCATTCCTCTTGTGCTATTTCTAGGGCTTACCTTCCAAATAAACTAAGTGCATTTCAATTCTTTTCTCAAAATTTGCTAGGGAGAAGCCAAACTAAGGCAAATAATATATGTTTCAGCATTACCAAGAATAAAATGTGGAGCTTTTGAAATGTTGTAAGATGGTCTGTGCTCAGGTTTGAGGGAAAGCTTTTATCTCTGAGACTCCTTCATGGGTTGCTGCAAACTGCCTGCCATCTCTCTTCTCATTCAGTGAATTTTTTTTTTTTTAATGTCCTTTTTCCATGCAGAGATTCATGGAGATTTGCCTCGTCTGGCATCATGCAGTTTTGGAGGCAACCATTCAGATAACTCAAATGTTTAAAGCAGGCCAGAAAGTATCATGTATCACTTGAAGGAACCTCCATCTAGCCATTCGTTTTTCTAGAGCCTTCACTCTGAATTATTTGCCCTGTTCAGTTTCTAAGTCATATCTCATCTTCCACTTGCACTTATAATCCTGTGTCAGACTATTTCCTGTCTGGATGTGTTGTCTTTCCACTCATTCAATAGTTTAATAAATATGTATTTAGTGGCTACAATCCAAGAGTTATGCACCAGATATACAGAGGCAGACAAGACCAAGTTTCCATCCTCACCCTGAGATTCTTTTGCTTTGTTTGTTCTCTCCAAGAATCGTATTTCTTATAAGCAACAGAAACAAATAGGCTATTTTAAGCAGATAAGAGGATTTTTATTCAAAGTCATTTGGCAACTCAAAGAATTTTTGGGAGGCCCAAAGGATGAGGTTTAAAAACTGCTCAGCCAGAAACATAACTAAAAATCACACATCAGAAATGATTTCTCAGACAAAATTGCTGCTCTTGCTTCTGCTAGAACTTCTGTACCCTTGATGTTGAATGTAGCCGTAGCCGTAGCCTTTGCCGCCTCCAGATGGATTCCATGCTCTCTGTGGCAAGTGGCTTCTGAAAGGTTCCTTCAGGGATCCCCGCCTCCTGGTATTTATGTGATTACAAAATCCCTCCCCTTAGTGTCAACCAAAGCTACCAACTTGCTTCCAATGAATAAAATGTGGTAGGAGTGATGGTACGTCACTTCTGTGATAAGGTCACTGAAGATGTAACTGCAGCTTGCACTCTGCCTGTCTCTGGCTCCTCTTGTTCCTTTGGACCAAAACTGTCAGGTTGTGAGCTGCCCCATGGAGAAGCCCAGGACCAAGAGCAAGAGCAGCCTCCAAGAACTAGGCCGTGAGAAACTGAGGCCTGAGGTCTGACAGCCCACGGGGACTGAGTCCTATGACACCTAAACAAGGTGGTTGGAGGTGGGTCCTTCCCACTGGAGCTTTGAGGTGGCTGGGCCCTGGCAGACAGACTGAATGCAGCCTGGAGGAGGACCTGCAGCTGTGCCTGGAGCCTTGACCTACAGAGACTCCGATACCAAAATGTTTTAAGCCACTAAATCACAGTGTGATTCGTTATGCAGCAGCAGATGACAAGGCACCCCTCATAATTATTTGTCTTTCTGGCTGTAGATCACAAATATGATAAGAAGGCATCTCACTGATTTGTTTGCATCATGCCCTTGGCCTTGTAATCCCGATGGAAAAGCAACCAGCATTTTCATCTTTCATAGTCGGAGGTGACTTCTTCCTCACAACAAAACACAGAGGGTTTGCCCCAGTATAGAAAAGGCATTCATATTCAGTTAGAGACAACGGGTGTGGTCCACGGTGACGACTGCATGCCAGATGACCTGCCCCATCAGGGCCCAGTGAGAAGCCAATATCTGGACTCTCTTTCCCCAACACACGTGCACACGTGAGGTAGCAGCTTTTTGCTGTCCTCCTAGAAGCGACTCAGTTAGTTGGGAACTGGGAAGGAGCTGCTGAAGGTTTGGTTTTTTTGTTTTGTTTTGTTTTGTTTTTTAATCAATTCTGCTTATTGGTTTCATAGCATGATTTCATGTTGAACCATATGAATTATTGAAAGAATCTAATTCTTATGTACTATTTCATGTAGCTCCACAATTACGAGTTAGTATACAAGAGCAGGAAGCTCTGCCATACCAATCCACTTGGCTCTTTCCCATGGAACACTTTTGAGCAGGGATCTCCAACTCAGGCATAAAAGATGTTAGAAATCCGACAGAAAGTCTACAAAGCCAAGGCACATGATCCTTCCCAGTCACAAAAGCACAAGACTGGGACAGAAGCATAAGGAACCCTCTCCTCCCCGCCCCCAGAGCTGTGGGTGCGGCCCTAGGAGGCTGTCAGGAAGCAAGCCCCATTTCATGACTGCACAGATCTCCTGAGAAAAGATGTCACCTTGAAGACACAGTCCCTTGGTGTGTGAACTACTGTAAGACTGAAGGACACGCGCTGGCATAGATGGCAGCCTCAGCCTCTCCGTAGACAGCCCAGACTGGAAGGAAAGCACATCAGCCGGCAACCGCGGGATCCCTGTGAGCAGAGGGAGCAGTAAGCGTGTCTGCAGGGCCTGTGCTGTGCAGGTCACTGTCATGAGCACTGGAGAGATGACAAGGGTGACTAAATCACATAGGGCTTTCAGAAGTGCTCAGGGCCTGGTGGGGCAAAACAGAGGAACAAGGATATGGCCAGAGGATGTGAAGACAATATGACACTGTGAGAATGTAGAGAGGACATTTGGTGTACACTTGTCATCATGTGTATGAGGCAGAATATTGGGGGCCTATTCATTTTTCCTTTCCTAAGTCTCTTACTAATTCAGTGTAATCAAAGGATTAAGAGCTCTACTGTCCAGAAGTGGCATTCCCTGATTTCATTTGGAGGGGAGTATGAAGTGTAAGCCACCCACGCTATGATGGTCCTCTGGAAATGGTGCCGGAAGACCATTTCACGCTTTAGATGTGTGGACAAAGGGGTTGTGTGAAATTCCCTCATAACAGGAATTTTGCCTGCTGTAATTTATTTTCATTCCGTGATCATACTCCCCTTTTGACTGATCACGTTGTTTCTCTCTGCCCTTGAATAATCTTAATAAATTAATAATGTCTGTGTCAATGTATTTTCCATTAGTACACATTAAATGTGTGAAATGCTGCCTTTTCTCCCTAACCAAAGTCTATACAATTCTTGCTAGAAATTTTTAATATCAGCGATAGCAAAAACAATTCAGAGGAATGAATGGAACCATAAATTGCACAGTGCATTGGGGAAAAATCAGGACTGATAGAAAGAAAATTTATTATTCACAATATGTAATTTAAGAGTGGTCCACGTATGATTTTCCTCATTATCTTGGCAGGAAAGATTGCAATAAGTTTCGTTAGTGTTATTAGTAGGATGCATTTTTTTTTCAAAACCATAGGCATATTATGTTTGTGCAGAAATAAAGTTAGGCAATTTTAGTGAGGAAGTTGAGCAATTATAGAATTCAGTTATGTTAAGATTTCATGCAAATAAGTAATCATTAAGAGCAATGTTTTCTAAGTGGTAGACTGTCATCTTTTTCTTGAGGACTATAATAATAGTGAAGACAAAATTACTCTGAGAACTTCTCTCTTTCAAATACTATCAGATCATATTTTCAAGGAGATGGATTACAGATGGGCTGTGGGTTTCCAGTGACATCATCCTTACCTGACACGCATTGTGCTTCTGTATCCCAGATCTGATGCAAGTCTGTTGGACTTAATTCTATAGGTCAAACATAGACATCTAAAACCTGTAACTATCGGGGCAACTCTTCATTTATATCTACTCCTGAAAAGAGATTTTCCTCCATACCAAATTGACCACCTCAAGTAATGCTTGGGTGTATTTTCTTTTGGTTGTCTTAACCAATGTACTTGTTGATTCTGCTAAATACTTAAGGGACACAATTCACACTACATTGTGAAATACCAGGGATCTTGATCTAGGTCATAGCAAGGTAGCAGATAATAAGATCCCTGGTGGGAGGAATTCTATTTTATTTATCTAGCACAGCGTTTGTTCTCAGAAACATTTGTAGTTAATTGCTTTCTTGAGTGGACTCTGCACTCCTCACTTGGAAGAATATTATAATTGAAGACATTTCCCTTGTACCTGTTTGGACTAATCTAGAGAATTGTCAAAACAAAGTCATGGACAAAGTGAACTATGTAATGGCATGGACATTTTTGAAGATTTATATTTTGCATCCAAAATGCCCACCACAATGTCTGCTGACAGTAGACGACATTTCTTTGGTTCTTTAATTCATGAAAAAAAAAAAAAAAGGAGAAAAGTTTGGCACATCCATTTAAGGGAGGAAAGACATTTTTTTTTAAGAATAAGAATGTAAAGGAGAGTAAAATCTTAGTTTGAATCATTGAACTTCAGGCCTACTCCGTATGGATGGAATGAATTTTATAATTAAAAGTAAAAAATAACATTTAAAAGTTTTATTTATGGCAACTCTCATTCTTTAACTATCCACATTCCTTTTTGACTTATAATTACCATTAGTGGGGAAAGCTCAGAACACCCACAGAAAGGGGAGGGAAACACACACACACCCTTGGGCACTCCCCAGAATCCTGGGGGGTGGTTGCTGACATTAATTTTTTTGAGGTTTGACACTTCCATATATTTCTTAGCTCTGGCCAACATTTCTTTGAAAAGAAAAGGAAAAACTAAGCTCATTTGAATCTCCAGTCTTCAATTTTTGTAGAGGTCAGAGTATCATATATAATAGAAGTCAACATGTGACCAAAAGTCTCATGTGAAGGAGCAAAACAATTTTCTGGTACTATAAATGATATCAGCATCAAAATCAATGGTCACACTAAGAAAATAACATCATATAATGAATGTGCCAACCATCCCACACTCTGGTTTAAATTTTCTCATTAATGATTAATAATAATTGGCAATAGATCATATTCATATAAATCAGAATCAATCCTCATAAAATACGTGTATATGAACTGCCTTCTGCCCTGCACTGGCCTCTGTTAAGACATTTATTTATTTACTTAGGTACTGGGGATTGAACCCAGGAGCACTCTATCACTGAGCTACACACCCAGCCCTTTTTGTTCTTTATTTTGAGAGAGGGTCTCACTAAGTTGCTGAGGCTAATCTTAAACTTGTGATCCTCCTGCCTCAGCCTCCCGAGTTCCTGGGATTACCGAGATGCACCATTAAGCCTAGTTTCTACCCTATTTCAAAATACTTTTTCTCCATCATCTTCCCTAAAAAACGCTAGTCTTCATTCTCCATAGTGTCTCTCTTCAGTCAGCTGTGCTTGCATTTGAGTTGTGTTCCCATTATGGTGCTTACTCTACTTCTTGGTATTATATTTTAACTTGATCTATTCTCTTTCCCCAACTAACTTTCCCTTAAATTGTATATGGATTAATGTGCCTTACCAACCTCCTGAGATACCTAACACAAAAAGTGTTCAATAAATAAGTGTAATTGGCCACCTTCCACCTTTTTGAAAGATCCAGTACAATAAAATTATCTGTATACAGGATGGGAGAAAGTATACTGAATTTGTAGTCAAAATTAGACCTCAGTTAACCTCAGGGACTATGAAAACTGAAGTGACCTAATTCCACTATCAAATTGGATTTTTCAATTGAAAGAGAATGGTTTTTGTAAGAGGCTAGGAGGGATAAACATGTTTTCTTGAGCAATCATAGTAAAGAGACTATTGCAATGAATGCAAAATTCACCATTTCTACAAATTTTTTGAGTATTAAAAGTGTGACCTTGTGAATTAATCAGGCAACTAAGAGTTCTTATAATAATTCTATGTCTGACTGATTATGCTCATTTTTGCTTAGTGACCTTGGTCTATAATTTCCTCAATTTGGCTTATCTATTTATGGTTCCAATTCTACACATTTTAGGGACTATTTTATATATGGGCTTAAATGACTAAACACATTTTCTTTAACAAAGGTTTACTCTCACTGATTTCTCTTTTAATACACTGTTTTTCTTTTCTGTCTTTGTGGTACTGGGGATTGAGCCCGAGGTCTCACCCATGATAGGTAAGTGTTCTACCACTGAGCCACATTTCCAACCCCCATTTGTCATTGAAAGTCAGCTCTTTTATGGCCATAGCTAGGATAAAATATTTCAATTGTAAAAATTTCACTTTGTTAAAATAATATTAAAGATATTCACTTTCAGATTTCAGTTGATTAACTTTAAATAAAACTTTACCCATTCCTCAGATATACTTTTAGTAATGAAGTTCCAGAAAAGCAAAAAATAAAAAATGAATTAAAAAAACACAGTGTCACGTATAAGCCTTTAATTAAAATGAAGAAATCTTATTTGCTCAGGTACTCAGAACATGATAGTAATTTATAATGTAGCTATTTATTTGCGATATTTGATAATTAGCACATCTCCTTTCTTCAGTCTTCTCTTTTCCTCATAAAATGATAGATTAAGCTTATTTTAAAACTACATTGTTTTGTTCAAATGCACATTACTGTTCAGAGATATAAGGGCTGCTTTTAATTAAAGTAAATTTCAAGAGATCTTTATTAATTAAAAGATTATTAGAATTAGTATGTAGCCTGTTGAAATTAAGGATATAGAAGAGTAAGGGGAAAAAAGATAATTTTACTGCACTTCTAGCTTTTGAAATAAAACTGTTTCAAACTTTTTAAAAAGTTTAATTAATTTTCAGAGACCTAAGCTTCATAATGTATTCTTTTTCTAAAAGCACATATAGCACACTTAAACCAATCCTTAAAGTTTTCCTTCTATGCACCATTTATATTTTTAAATGATTTGAATATGCTATTTCACATTGGAATGGTTTATAATGCTAAAGACCTTTTCTTGTGGTGGTACATAAAACATAATTTCTTCATGAAATTCCTGATTTTTTTCAACTACACACACACACACACACACACACACACACACACACGAGAAGACAAGTTACAGACAGACAGAGATGCACAGGTATTCTTCCCAGGTCCTAGCAGGCAACAGAAAATAAAACCCAAACTCCCAAATAGCCACATAGATTTTAATTTCACTTTGCATTTTTTTACCATGATAGTGCAAATGCTGATTTCACTATACTTGCTTTAAAAGTTCTGCAGCCCAAGCCATCTGTGGTTATTTTTTCATTCAGCACCTTATACGTACAAGCAGCAGCTTTAGGTTTATCAAGGGTGAAAAATTCTGAAGATAGGATTCCTGCCAAATGTTGTCCCATAAAGGAATATCTAAAAATATAAGGCTATAAGTGACTAGTCCAAAATATTTTTGATTCAAGAATCATCTACAGTGGGAGATCAGATGATGGAGTTCAACATGGGCTGGTGGGGAGGGAGAAAGCTGTTTTGGGAACGTGGGATTTGAACATGGAAATGGAAACTTTAGAAGCAGACTTAGAGGTGCAGGAAGCACTGAATGCTCTCTAGCTTTCCAGCTGGGGAAGCAGCTGTCAATGGCAGATGCAGGGGATTTAAATAAAGACTCTGGGGACAGTGTGAGGTTAATGAAGAGGAGTAACTGGAAAATAAGGCCAGAAAACAGGTTTGAAACATATTTTAAGGGACTTCAATAATAACTTATGAAGTTCGCAGTGTAGTTGACAGTGTTCAACAAACTACCTTTTTGTCAATGTTACAGAGGGGCAGAATGATTTGGGGAATGTATTTGGCTGATTCTAAACTCTGTGTCAAAATCTCAGATACCTAGAAATCCTAGGTAATCTTGAAGGAGGATAGTATGAAGTCATAGAAATAAAGACAGTGTGCTTTCTGTTGCACAAGAACAGACAAATAATCAAACTCATTAGAAAAAGTGCCCAGAAAGTTTACCCCCTGAAATACAGCAAAGGCCCTCTTCAGTTGAATTCATGATATTATATCAAAAGAATCTCTGCAGGAAATTCTTAAAAATGTAAACTCTGATTCTGATCTTATATGCACAATTGGAGATGGATGATAGATCACTCATATGAAAGATTTAATAAGTACATAAATAAATATGCAGTCCAGTGTTTTATGAATAGACTTAGTGCTTTAAAAATTCCCTGGGAAAAGATATCTGAATGATTCAGATGCATATAAATAGATGTTCAACTTCAATATCCATCATAAAATTGCAAATTAAAATCACAATAACATATAATTCAACTCCTATCAGGTCAGTTAAAAAACAATGGCCAATATCAAGATTTGACAAAGATGTGGCACAAATACAGCTCTCTGATATTGCTAGGTAGGAGTGTAAATTGTTTCAATTAGTTGTGAAATTGTTTGCCAATATCTAACTAAAACTAAACATGCATATGCTCTTTAACACTGCAACTCCACTTTTTGGTTAGTACCAAATAATAAGTGTTTCTGTCTTTTATCAGATATAGATGCAAATTTTATAATAGAAGCTTTATTTATAGTGGCTCCAAAATGGAAACAATCTAAAAGTCCATCAATAGGACAAATAAATTGTAATATATTCATATAATAGAATTCTTTACAGCAATGGGGTGAAAAGACAAATAATAATATGAATAATTCACAAATAATAATGTGAATTATTCTCATAGGCACCATGTGGAATGAAAGAAACTAGATGCAAAAAAAAATATATAAGGGTAACATTTCATTTATATGAAGTTCAGAACACAGGTTAAGATACCTTGGTCACTGACTGGAGTGACCCAACTTAGTGCCTTCCAGGTAACTGTAAATATATTCTGATTTATATGGTACTTATAGTGGCATATACCTATAAAAAAATCACCAAACTCAACATTTAGGATTCATGCAATTTATTCTTCCATTTAGTCAAAAAAATAAATAGCTTAATTTTAGAATTTTAATTTTGTTGATGTTGTAATTCCTTTTTTGTTTGTTTTGTATCTGTTACTTTCTCCTTTCTTATTTGATGTACTCTTATTTCTCATTTTGGCTCTGTGATATTTATGCTTTGGCTACCCAAATATAAGTAACACTCCCCTGGATATAACTTATTTCCTTCTGTGAGACAATAATGATAACTGCTAACATTAACTGTGAGAGACAGGGTTGTTTTACATGCAATTCACTCAGTGATTTCATGAATTAGTGACTAAATTCATCATTTCATTCATTGAACTTTTAAAGATTAAGTTACACAGTTCTTGCCTATTATATTAAAGACTTCAAGTTCTAAACATAACACTGTAGGAAAAATTGGGAACAAGAGGATTCCAGTTTTCTAGACCACATTTTCATATCAGCAGTAGAAATGTCACTAATTTTACAGATGGGCCAACCCTGCTCAGTAAGGGCAGAATGAATGTACAGAATGCACATTGTTTAGGATGATCATTGGGATTCTGAATGGGAGTAGATGCTTTGCACTGCTGTGAAATCATTCAAAATTGCATCAGCTATTGGTCACTTTCACTTAAATATCATCCTTGGTGGAGAGTAAGTGGTGCCTAAAATTCACACATACACTTAAAATAGTAAATTCAATGTTTTAACATTTGTATCAATCATTTTGGGGTGATACTTTTAGAAAATAATTTATTTTCCATGTAAAAGTGTTTATCAAAAGATCTAGCTTCCTTTATTTTGTTTTATCATCTTTTATTTTAAATTTAATGAAACAAAGTTCAGCTTTTAAATACAAAAACAAAACCTATGAAGAAATTATCACATTTTATTTTCTTTTTGGTTTGTACTTGTAATTGAACTCAGGAGCACTCTAGCACTGGCTACATCCCCAACCCTTTTAATTTTTTTTTTTTTTTTTTTTAAATTTTGAAACAGGTTCTCGCTAAGTTGCTCAGGGTCTTGCTCAGTTGCTAAGACTGTCCTCAAACTGTGATCCTCCTACCTTAGCATCCTGAATCACAGGAATTACAGGTGTGAACCACTGTGCCAGGTTGAACTATAACAACATTTTAATAAAATATGTTCTAATTCTTTTTCTATCTGCATATACATAGACCTCTTTTAAAGTTATATCTTATTTAAGGTATTTCTTTTCTGAGTGGTAGAATTTGTGTTCTTTCCCTCGTTTTTTTGTTCTAGCTGTCTTACATAATATTTTTTAAAGATATTAATTTTTTTTTTAGAAATAGTCACTATTTTTAAAATGCTCATATACTTTTACTCAATAATTCTTTTCGATATATGTCTTATAGAGTTCATCACAGAATATAATTTAAAAGGGAGGCTCATCAGATTTACCTGCTTCCAGTGAGACTATCTTTGTGCAAATCTTCCATCATTATCTTTACAGTCCTGTGTTACTATGATATGAAAGTGGACAACATTGCATTCTTGTAAGAAGAGACTACCCATTTCAAGGAAGGGGTCTGCGTGAGACGTGACTGATTATGTGTGTGCACTGTTAGAATACTCAGCCGGCCCTTCCTTTCCTCTTGCCTCTGCTAAACAGAAGCACACTATGTTCCGTGTCTTCCTCCTTATGCCCACTCTAACCCATATGGTGTTCTTTGCATCCTTCATGTGTTCCTATCTCACCACCTCACTGGCACATTTAAAGCCTCCTACTATATGCTTTGAAATTCACAGTCAACTCATTAGCATCATCTCTGTTTTTTTCAATCTCTTTGACAGAAGTTCGTGTCATTGAAGCTGATTTTTTTTTTTTTTTTGGCTGGGGATATAATTAGTCTTACAGCTCTTTCAAATAATAGCAATTTTATCTCACTCACATCTTCTGTGATGGCTCCTGAATTGGGATTTCTCATTGTTATTTCTAGATTATTCTATAAACAAGTTCCCTTGAAGCCTATGGAATCAGGTTTCTCCACATATTTCTCAATCTTGGTGCCACAATCCACTGTCTTCCTTGACAATCCCCCTGGCCCCTTGAAGACATGAGCATGCTGTTGATGGTTTGTTTCCACCATTCTTCTGGTTCTTATTCTCAGTAACTCCATAGCCATTGAGGTCATCAATCCAATATAATGGATCCGCAGTGTCCAGATCTGAAGCGATCCTCTCACTTTGTCCACATTGTCATCCTGCCTATTGTAGCCTATTGCTCATATGGCCACAATATACACTTAGCAATACAACATGATTTCATTTCCAGCTATATTTATTTCCAATCATGATTTGCTATTTTTCCTTTCCTTTCTCTAGTAACTAGATTCTAATAATGCTTTCATCAGTCCAATGTTGTGTTTTTCCTTTTATCTCTCCCGTATTTTAATGTCCCTTCTTACCAAGTTTATATATTATATGGTACATAAGGAGATGGTCATCATTATACAAAATTCATGTATGAAGATGTGATTTTGGTGTCAACATACCTTATATACAAACAGAGATTTGATAAATTGTGGTATAAGGTGTATTAAGAATTGTAATACAAAAAAAATTATGAATGTAATGCACTCCTCTATTGTGATGTATATAAGAAATAATTTTAAAAAAGAACTTAGTGAAAAATCAGACAGAACATTAATAATGAAAAACAGACTCAAATTAACACCAATTGGAACTAACAGACATCCACAGAACACTCTACCTAATAACAAAATGTACACATGGAACGTTCTCCAGAATGAGCCATATGGTTGACCACCAAAAAAAAAAAAAAAAAAAAAAAAAACAAAAGAAAAGAAAACCTTAAAATTTTTTTAAAAATTGAAATCCCATAAAAGATCTTTCCTAATGATAATGGAGTAAAGGACAATAATGGAAGGGAAATTGAAAAATGAACAAATATGTGAAAATTAAATAACACATCTTAAACAAGCAATAAGGCATAGAAGAAATACAATTAGAAATTGGAAATATCCTGAGACAAATAAAATGAAAACCCAACGTGCCAAAAATTATGAAGAGCATCAAAAGCAATATTAAGAGGGAAATTTACAACTTTAAGTGCTTACATTGAAAAAGATAAAAGTTCTCAAATACACAAAATACCTTTAAACCTTAATAGAAAAAGGAAAGTTGGCCATAGGAAACAAAGAAAAATTCCAACAAAGGTACATAAAATAGGGAATAGAAAAACAATAGAGAAAAATCAATGAATCTAAGAATTTTTTAAAATAATCAGTAAAATTGACTGACTTTAGCTAGAGTAACTAGGAAAAACAGAGATAAGATTCAAATGATTAAAATAAAAAAATAAAGTGGAGACATTGCCAATAAGTTTGCAGAAATAAAAAAAATCTATATGAGAGTACTATGAATAATTATATGTCAACATATTAGGTAACAGAGGAAATGGACAAAAACCTCAAAACATACAGACTATGATAGAAACTAACTCAGAAACTATACAGAACTATAATAAGTAAAGAATTTGAATCAGTACTCATAAGTTTTCAACCCAGTAAAGCCTGAGACCAGCTAACTTCACTGGTCAATTCTAGTAGTCATTTAACTAACACCCATCTTTCCCAAACCCTCTGAGAATTAGAGGAGGAGGCAACACTCCCTAACTCATTCTATGAAGCCAGAAAAATCACACAAAAACATGATAAGAACATTGCAGATTAATATCCTTGATGAAATTTGATGCAAAAATTAACAAAATACTAGCAAACTAAATTCAAAAAGCTTATTTAAAAAATTATACATTGTGACAAACTGTCATTTATTCCTGGAATCCAAGGATGGTTCAATATATGAAAATTGATGTAGCACATCACATCAACAATGAAAAACAAAGACCAAATGATCATCTCAATTGACACAGAAAATCCTTTTGGCAAAGTTCAACATCTTTTCATGATAACAACACTAGAGAAAGAATAGAAGGAACCTATCTCAACCTAATAAAATCCATATAGGAAAACCACACAGCTAACATCATATTCAATGGTGAAAAACTGAAAGTTTCCTTGCCTTTAAGATCAGAAACAAGAAAATGATACCCTATTTTATCACTCTGTCAATTTTAGCCATAGCATTTAGGAAAGCAAAAAGAAATAAAAGGTATGTATATTGGATGGGGAAAAGTAAAATTATGTCTTTTAGCAGATGACATGATAATTTATGTAGAAAAACCTAAAGATTCATCAAGAGAAATCTTTTAGAACTAACAAATAAACAAATTCAGTGAGGTCGTGAGATACAAAACCAATACACAAAACAATTGTTCTACACAGCAACAATGGACAATATGAAGGGAAAATAACTTTGTTTACATTAGCATCAAAAATACTAAATGCTTAGAAATAAACTTAACTGATGGGACAAAAGAGATCTGTACGTTGAAAACTAGAAAATGTTAAAAAAATAAAGAAGGCACAAATATTCATGTTCATAGATTTAAAGAGTTCATTTCATCAAGCATCTGTACTACCCATCATGTTATCAAAACCCCAACATTTAATTGTGTAAATATAAAAACTAATCCTAAAATTCATATGGAATCTCAAGGAACCCTGGATAGCCAAAAAAGTGTCTTGAAAAATAGCTGAGGTCTCATGCTTCCTGATTTCAAAATTTGCTACAAATCTATAATCAACAAAGTCATGTGGTGTTACTATAAAGATAGATGTATAGACAGTGGACTAGAATCAAGAGCCCCAAAATATGCCTTATGTTTATAGGCAAGTCATTTTCCACAAGGGTGCCAAGACCATTCTAAGGGGAAATGACAGTTTTTCCAACAAACAGTACTGGAAAAAATTGTATTCATAAGTAAGAGGATACTTTCTTATACCAAAATCAGACAAGAACTCAGAATTGAATTCATTAACAAAAGAATGAAATGCCTAAGTATGAATGCTGAAACTATAAAACTCTTAAAAGTAAAAAACAAAAAAAAACAAAAATCAAAACAAAACAAACAAACAAAAAATGTTGTATTTGCCAGTGATTTCTGTGCATGACAAGAAAAGCAGAGGCAACAAAAGGAAAATAGATATCATCAAAATGTTAAGCCTTTGTACAGCAAAGGACACATTGAACCAGGTGAAGTAGCAGTCCAAAGAAAAACAGAAAATATTTGCAAATCATATTTCTAAGGAGATTAATACTCAGAATATATAAACAGCTCCTATACCTCAAAACAACAAAATTAAACTAACTTTAAAAATGGGTAAAGTTGGGCTGGAGTTGTGGCTCAGTGGTAGAGTGCTTGCCCGCACATGTGAGGCCCTGGTTTCAAGCCTCAGCACCACGTGTGAATAAATAAAATAAAAATATCCATTGACAACTAAAAAATATTTTTTTTTAAAAAAATGAGCAAAATAGTTGAATAGACATCTCTCAAAAGAATATATGTAAATATTCACTAAATACTTGAAAAGATGCTCAATATCACTATTCATCTGGGAAATGCAAATCAAAACAATGAAATACTACTTCACACCCACTTGAATTTAATTTTTAATAAAAAATTAAAAAGAGAAAACATAAAATGGCAAGTATGGATAAGGCTGCAGAGAAATTGGAGGACTGGACATTGTGGTGAAAAACATAAAGTAGTGTAGCTACTGTGAAAAAAGTGGCAGTTCTTCAAAGCTTAAATATAGAATTACTATGTGATTCAGCAATTCCTCCACTGAGTATATATGCAGAAGAAGTAAAAGTAGGGACTTAAGCAGATGTATACACAGTAATATTCATAGTAGTAGCATTCACAATAGCCAAAACTTGGAAACAACTCAACTGTTCATCAATGGATGAATGAAAAACTAAACTATAGTATATACATACCATGGAATATTATTCAGCCTTAAAAAAGAATGAAATGCTGGCACTTGCTGAAACACAGATGGACCTTGAAGACATTATACTGAGTGAAATAAATCAGATGCAAAAGGAAAATGATTGTATGATTACATTTATGTGAGATATGAATTAGTCAACTTCATAGAGACAGAAAGTAAAGTAATGGTTGACAGGTGTTGGGGAAAAGGGGGATGGGGAGTTTTTGTGTAATGGGAACAGATTCAGTTTTGGAAGATGATGAAGTTCTGAGGAAAGAGACTGGTGAGGTTGCATGACAATGTGAATATATTAATGCCCCTAAATGCTGCACATGGAAAGGGTTTAAATGATGAATTGTATGCTATGCATATTTTACCACAATTGCAAAAAAAGGTCTGTTATCAGCTTTCTTGCACATATCCTCCTCAGCCTGGCAAAACCCCAAGCCTAACTACGTCTCTGTCAGCATGCTCCATGCACCTTTGTAATTGAACTTGGCGGAAGAAAAGTGACAAACTTTGCTGACTGGTCTCTCTTTAAATTTAAGCCATTTCAGTCAGAATGATCTCTAACAATGTGTCTGCTCTTCTGTCAAAAATCCACAAATGAAAACCAAGTTCCTACACAACCTGGCCCATTCATTTATTCATTTCTCCTCTGCATCATTTCCTTTTCTTTGCTTTTTGTTTATCTAATAGTAGAGATTGAACCCAGAGGCACCTAACCACTGAGCCACATCCCCAACCTTTTATGTATACATACAGATTTTTATTTAGAGATGGGCCTCACTAAGTTGCTTAGGATCTTGCTAAGTTGCTGAGGCTGGCTTTGAACTCATGATCCTCCCATCTCAGTCTCCCAAGCTGCTGGGATAAGGAAATGTGCCATCCTTTGCTTTATTTCTATTATTTTTCCCCTTAGTCCCTCTATGCCTAGCTGCACTGGTCTTGGGGTTTTGTGGAAATCCCAGGTTATTTCCTCACTGGGATGATTGAATTTGCCATTATAAACTCAGAATTCTGCTCCCTCATATACCTACTAGGTTGTTTCTCCCACTGTCTTTAATTGTTTAATGAAAGTTCACCTTTGAGAGGTTTTCCCTGTCCACTCTGCCTGACGACTAGCGCGCTACTTTCTTTACCTTTATGATGTTTCATTTTCCCCTGAGCCCTTACCGCTCCACACTGTTTCAGGACAGGATTGGCTCACCATCAGTGTTCCTCATTGGAGCATTTCCATGTGCACACTGACTTTTGTTTGCAGTTGTATTTTCAGCACCCAGGACAGCGCCCCTCCCTGGCTCTCCATCAATTCCTAGAGAAGGAGGGAATTGTTCTGTGGCTCCTCAGGAGGAGCTTGGACTACAGCCTGCAAGAGTAAGTCTAGAGGTGATGTTCTCCTGACATTTTATTCTTCGTAGGTGAACTACTTTCTCTTTTGAAGAAGAGATTTTTCTTGTTCTGTAATAAACTCTGCCTTAGCCTTTGCTCTTTACTTGAGCAAAACTTACCTTTTATAGGTTTGTAATTTAACAGCCTAAAATACAACAATCTGTTGTAATGCACATTGGCAATTTTGACCCGAGTATCACTGAATATGTTGGGTACAGAGATATAGTAAATAATCTCAAAGACCTTTGTCTTGAACTAATAAATTTGCATGTAGCTAACACTAACCCTAGAAAATGCATCTACTGGTTTTCCTAGGCTGAGATGTCTTCTCTAAGCATGTCATACTTTTTTTTTTTTTTAAAAATTGTGTTTATGATAATCCTGTTCACTGCTGATTTGTGGGATGTTTTAGGTGAATGATGAAAAACAAAGATATTTTATAAAGAAAACATCTATCATTTAAGGGAGCTGCTCTAATGGGGAAGGGAAGTATTATTTTACAACATTAATTATTCCTTCACGAGAGGTCCTTTGTACAGGACCCATTCACATGTAGATGTGTATTTAGAACTATATACATAATGACTTATAAATTATAGTGCCTCGAAGAGTCTTGCCATGTTTCTCTATAGGATGTCTATTTATGGTTTTCTTTGAACAAATGCCTTTGAATCAAACCAGTTGGTTCTTTTTCTGCTTAGCCATATGCCTGTCCCCAGTGGAAATAATACATGCCACGGAAACCCACTGATACTCATCCACCAAAAATATGTTAGTCGAATTTTCTCTTTGGAACCAGATAAAGTTGGAATTCACTGCAGCTGACTTAGAATGTATTGTTAGGTGTTTTTGTGCTGTCTGACTTTCTGATATGCCAAACACTTTTAATGATTAAGACCATTTTACATAATAAGGGGCTTTGTGGTGAAAATGATTGACTAGATAGCAATCTGCAAACAGCAATTTATAACCAAAAGGGACTCTTTAAGATCCTTAAAATAATTGGTAGCTCATTATTTGGATCAAATTGCTGAGTTTAGCTTTTCATTTGAGTTTTAGTAAAACCACATTTACCAACTATTAGTGTAGGCCTGGTAAATGAGCACTCTCCTGCATATCACTCCTTCAAAACGACAGAATGACAGCGGAGCTATATATGGATGAAGAAGGTGCAAAGGCTTAATAATGCAATTAATTAAAACAGCACTCCATAATCAGGAGGCCTGCTCCCACTTTCAGAGGGTAATCTCTGCACTAAAGTTGCCTTACAAGGGACTCAAGAACAGAGTAGCTAAAGTGGTGCTGTTTGGAACTTGGTGCTGAATGAGCACAAGGAGTGACCCCATTTATGGCCACATAGCTCTTTACAGTTGCATGGCCACAATCACCCTATAGTTCATTCAGCTCTTAATAACCAGCATCCATTAGTTAAATGTGGGCCGGGACGCATGACAGAATGGGTCAGCACCGCTGCTCAGAACACAGAGCAGTGCTGCTGGTGGGTTCTCTGTCAGCTCACACGAAGGGCGATATCTGTAGTTGTTCTACAAAAGGCGCCCAGACTCCAACACGGGAGGGAATTCCTAACATCTATTAGGTCCTGTTCTAGATGCTTCGGCTGAAGCAATCCTAATCTCCACAATAACCCCACTGGGCTTTATTATTCCTAATTTAGATATGAGGGCTCTGATCTTCAGAGTTAATAAATCAAACTATTGAGATTTTTACCTGAGATTATTTGACTCCAATATATGATATCTATCTACTAAACTAGCCTTCCTTCTTAAAATATTTAGGGTTTCAAAGGAAACACATCCATCCTGTCTATGTTCCTAGGTGATGTGATGCTTCTGTGATCGCTCCAGTAGCTCCTAACTAAGGGCTGGAATGACACATGAGCGAGCAGGTTGGCCTGATGGGCTCGGTAGGCAGGTCCCTCTGAGCAGGTGTGCAGGCTGTGAGCAGGGCAGAGACAAGCTCCTTGCTGTTATTATGCAACGTGTTATTTCAGGGCAAATTTATGCCTCTCCTAGGGAGCCTTCTAGAGTAATAATCTCTGACAAATGGCGATTCTGTTACACCAGGGCTCCCCAAATAGCTCCACCTGAATTATTTTGCATGTAAATTACAGTGCTCATCTTAAAGAAGAACCCGATAGATTGAGCTTCATTCTTACTCATTAAGAGTGAAAAGAAAAATGTCACAATTTGTTAAGAACATCTTTCAATCTTTCTAGATTCCCTACCCCCACAGTGTTAATTTTCCTGCAGCAGATTTTAGAAAATTGGGCTCCCCTACATATATATATATATATATATATATATATATATATATATATATATATATATATACATATTTCTTATAAAATTTTATGTGACCAGGTCCTACTAATAATTAGAGACAAATGTGAGTGGACAAGCATATCATATCAAAATAGTGCATTTTTTTCATTTCTTGCATTTTTAAACATTAGTCACAACTTTGTTTCAATTTGTGGGAAACATGTAGTCATGGAATTTTATGTATAATTATTTATAACATGCTATCTTTACCTTCTCCATGGTCCTCATTCACTGTCTCTGTTCTCCTGTAACCAGAATCTCCCCACTTGCTTCAAATTTTCAGTACTCCTATTCAAGATTCTCTTCTCTAACTTAACTGAAATAGTCTCTGTGAAATGATCATTTTGATAACTGTTAAAAGTTTTGTTAGTTAAATAAAAGTTTTAAATCTCCACATTCCCCAACAGTTAAAATAATACTAATAGCTTGTAAGTGGTTGCCTATTGGTCTTCATATTAACGATGTAACCATTAAATACAAAAGAAAGCCCTCTACAGAGGGAGTATCTAAGTCCTCCCTGCCATGCACCAGGGACCTGAGTGTTGTCCAAGGTGTGTCACCACACTACACTTCGTTCTCAGAGAACTTGTCATCCTGGTGAAATCAGTTTCAATTTTCTAGATCTGTCTTTTTGGTTGTGTAGGGAATAGGGTAATTTCCAATATCTATCAGAATGCTATTTATTTATGAAGGAAAGTAAAATAATTCTTTTCAGTATTTACTATTATGGAAGGTTCAGAAGAAGAATTAGTTGCCTACATGGTTATCTGCTCTTTCAGAAATGCAAAGGAAGCAGCTAATAACTTTTCTTAAACCACAATATATTTATATATTCCTTATAAATAAGCCTTTGTCATTGGGGTTTTTCAAGTTTCTACCCAAAAGAATGGGTATGAAGTCAGTGGGTGAGGAAGGAGGTTAGTAGGTGGATACAGATAGGTGGCTATTTTGAGTCTCCTACAGTGTTGGAGGAATGAACACTGCCCTCTGGAGACCACAAAGAGAAAATGCAGACCTAGTGATTCTGTCATCTAACCAATTCTACAACTTTAAAAATAAACTGTATCTGTTACTCTTGCAATAAATAACATCCAAGGCAGCGCAGCTACCAGAAAGGGTTGAAATCTTAATTTCACCTTATGACACATACTTTCATGAGGCAATGAATTTTTTCCTTATAATTTCCTCATTACGTCTTTCTCAGTTACCAAAGAGCACAGAAAAAAGTGATGATAAAGAGAAAAATGGAGAATGAGATGAACAAAAAGCAAATTAATCTTTTTTTGTCTATGAAACCTCTATTTTAAATATATATTACTTTGTACATTAGATAATGCGTAACGCTTTCTTGAATAAGATATGTGCCAAGCTCATGAAGTGAAAAAATGTGGTTTAAAAAGAGATGAAAAATCAAAGAACAGCTGTGAATATGGAATTAGAAATATTTTCTCTTTAAAGACAACTTTTCTCCGATGAAGGTTAAAATACCATAATGAAAAAAAAAAAAAAAAAAAAGCCTTTTCCGTGACTTACTGAAGAATGTGTAGGCCTGCCTGTGTGTCGATAGTGAGGTGAAGGCAGGTTGGTAATTAGGTAGGTATGTAGGTAAGATAGACAGATGACAGCTTCCAGGCTTGGAATGTATGGCTTAGATTAATCATGAAAATGCAGAAGCTTCAACTTTAACTCTTCAAAAGACCCCCAGAAATATCCTTTAGGAGCTCCAATATTTGAAAACCTTCTTACTTTAAAAAAATTATTAATTTTTATTACCCTTCTAGGGTCATTTAAATTTTTAAGTCCAGCTGGGCTTAGTGGTACATGCCTGTAGTCCCAGAAGCTTGGGAGGCTGAGACAGAAGAATCAAGAATTCAAAGCCAGCCTCAGCAACTCAGGGAGGCCCTAAGCAACTCAGTGAGACCCTGTTTCTAAATAAACAAAAAAGGGCTGATGACGTTGTTCAGAGGCTAAGTGCCCTTGGATTCAATCCCAATGAAAAATAAATAAATAAGTTCAAGAAAATCCTTTTTCTACTTCAAATTATTTTAGGAATTTATTGTTCGTCTTACTCCTTTGACATCTCTTCACAATTCTATAATGTTAAAGCACCATCTATGTCGCCAATATTTTTGTTACTTATACAAATTAGATTCTTACACCATTATTCTAAAATAGGGTTATTGACTTTGTCTTACAGATAAGGTAATGGGAATAATTTAGGTTATTTGACTTCTTTCTTAACAGGAACATGATATAGCTTGGATTAGAATACAAAGTGCATGATTTCGAAATTCCTTCTTTTGACTGTGTAAAATTTAATCTAGGGAAAAAAAATCTTCGTGGTCTCAAAACATAAAATATTTAAAAGAGGCAGGAGTTAATGCAAAAATCGGATGGGAAGCCATGCTGATAAACAACCTACAAACAATAACGGGGTATCCTGGAAAATGAACAAAGAAACAAAGAAGAACAGAAGAAAAGAAGGCAGGTTGAGAGAAGGAAAAGAAATCAAGTATTTCTCCCAACCCCACATACTGAAGTCATACTTTTCATTTGGCAGGGAAAGAACATAAAAATATTATTTCAAATATGAGGATTGTAAAGGCATTTCTGGTGTAGCAAGCTCAGGTGTAGAGAAAAGAACGTTATGTGAGCAAAAGAACCTACGTTGATAATGAGCCACGGGGGCATTGCTGTAGTTGGTTAGAAGCAATGGTCAACTATACCAGGACATTTAATGAAGAAAAAATAGAATGCTCTATTAAAAGGGGACGTTTTTTAAACCATTTTCCATCTGTGTTCCTGGAAATGTGAGTTTAATCAATGAATAATTCATCCAAGGCAGATAAAGGAAAAATGCAGTATGCATTCACTTGGCCAAGATATGCAGGACAGTCAACTGGGTAATGGCTTTAGTTGTCCTGGCATCAAGGTTTAATTGAACCAAAGAGCAATTCCGAAATTTCAAAAGAAAATTATTTCTTTTATGAAATCTGTAAAATTGAACCAAAGCTTTTGAAGACATAAAACTAAATTGAGGGTAAAATGGGCTTATGAATTCAAACCGTAAAGGTTATCAATTTTATCCCTACCTAGTTTAGTTAAGTAGAAAGTCATCATTTTCTTTCCACCCTGCTTCATTTTCTTCGCTTTTTATTCCTATGTCACAAATTCAATATGCAGATACTATTGCAGAATGTAGAACAGGAACAGTTGCAATACGCTTGTTCCAATTGGAAGCCAAGATGCTCTGGAAACATAGTTTTTAAAATAGTTACCCTTGGCTTTCATTGTTTACAAAATTATCAACATGACCATGGCTTAGAACAACAGCCATCTACGTAGATCACAGTTTTGTGGAAGTTCATTCTGTGGATCAGCTAGAAGTCCTGCACTGGGTCTCGGCTGTGCTCACTCATGCCTCTGACCAGCTCCCTGGTCAGGTAGTGCTGGTTGTCGGAGAGGGCATAAGCAGGATGGTTCATTTTTGTTCTACATAGCCTCTGAGCCTCCAGGAGGCCAGCTCAGTCATGTGCACCTGGTCTCAGGGTTCCAAGGATGAGAAGAAGGATACTAGAGCCTCTTAAGGCCAGGCTCAAGATTTGCATAGTGTCACTTTTATACATGGCTACTTTTAGTCAAGAGAGGTCACCAGGACCCCTGAATTGAAGAAATATAGAAAAAGATATTGTATCCCCAAAGAATGAAAAGAATGGTGGACCTTTTGGGGTCTATTTTTGAGAAACTCTGTACAATGAAGACATAATGAAAGGTTAAGATGTATTCACAGTTTGCAGCATAAATCCAGTCTCCAAACATTACCGAGGTCTACGTTCCTACCATGCTGCTGTTTCCATCTCTCCATTTACACTCATCAGGAAGCCACGGCCTCAGAATGTTCTAGAAGTTCCCACAAAACGCCCAGTCATGTAACTTATGTCACTTAGTATCTTCATTTCTGGGTTTCCTTCCATATAGGTGAGTGGAAATTGTTTTTTCACTTTTATTCTTTTCTCTTTTCTACTTCCTCCTCTGCCCTCTCTGTCTCCCTCATTTCTTCCCTCCTTCCCTTTCTCCTTTCATTCCTATTTCTCATTATCCTTAAATGAAGTACGTCCTTGAACACTAGTATAGGTCTCCATTCTTTTGCTTTTTCTTTGCTTTGTCTCTATAGCTGCAGGTACACCAACCCTCCTCCTTTATCTCCTGGCTCACTGACCAGACGTCTACTGAATTGCTCTTGCTTCTGTCCCCCACCCCCATTTTCTTGCTCTATGGCTGCAATAAAAAGTTCCTGAAATGCTTTTAATATTCACATCACATCAACTGTAGTTTTTTTTTTCTTTTTTCTTTTTTTGGCACCAGAGATTGATCCCAGGGACAGTTAATCACTGCACCACACCCCAAGCCCTTTTTTATTTTTATTTTTTTATTTTGGGGCAGGGTCTTACTAAGTTGCTTTGGGCCTCACTAAGTTGCTAAGGCTGACTTTGAACTTGCAATCCTCCTGCTTCAGCCTCCCAAAACACTGGGATTACAGGCATGCACCACTGTGCCTGGCAACTATAATTTTTATTAATCTTTATTTTTTGTTTCTATAATTTTTAGGATGGAGATCAAACTTATAAAACATAAGGATATTTATGCTCTAATCCCTTTTGGAGGTTGTCTGTGTGTGTGTGTGTGTGTGTGTGTGTGTGTTCAGATGTTTGTTTTGCTTAAATTTTTAGACTTGTCTTTGCCAAACCCATGTAAGCCATTAGTTTCTAAAACTATTTGTCATTTATCCAGTATCCTTTGCTGTTCCATTATTTAGAGATAATTTTCCTGTTTCCTAGAATGCTTTTCTGTTACATTTTTTGAACATATTTAGTTTCTACACATCCTAATTCAAGATTCCCACGTGTATCAAGCACTACAAGAAACACAATTTGATCCCTGCGTTAAATACCCCCATCAGGGTCTCTATGCCCATGTGCTTATCTAATAATATAACACACCAAATTGTATTTGAGATGTAGCCTAGTTTTTTTGTTTCTCACATGCCCATGTTGACTGAGACATAGTTCACATTTGTTTTATGCCTTTAGTACTTAATCTTGGTACCTTGGTATGTACAGTACAACATTGACCAACAACTGGGTGGAGAAAATTGTACACAATAATTGAAAAAGAAGTTTATGTGTTTATGTTATCTAATACTCAGTGCTGTATGACAACAATATTTTAGTAATAGGAAACATATGCATTTATTTTTGCCCTGAGTCTACGGACCCATAAAATCGAGAGGCTCTGCTGATATGGACGGATGTGGCCAAGTCTCCACCTAGACTTGCTGTTCACCTGCACTTGTAGTCTGTGGTGATTGGCTGGGGGCTGATGTAAGACCACTTCAACTGAGAACTCTCCTCTCCTCAGTGTGGTCCAGACTCATTCTCCTGGGAGATGCAGACAGCCACCAGAGGTCCTAGGCTTAGTACTGACAAAAGCCTCACCAGGCTTCATTCTGTTGACCAATACAAGCCGTAAGACCAGAACTAATTCAAAGAGTGGGGAAATAGTTTCTGCCTGGTAAGGTGACAAGGTCACAAGCAGATAAAAAGCAGCAAGATGACAAGCAGCAAAGTGATCCTACAAAGATTATGGATGTTGTGAGACCATCAACAGAGGCAATCAATGAGAAAAACACCAAAGGGTGTTATGCCAATATCCACATCATTCAGCAGTTTGCCACTCTTTCTCGGATATATAAGAGAATAGAATTCTAAAGTTTATGTCAGATTTATTCAAACTAGTTAGAAATAAAAGTTTCTGATTTAAAAAAAAAGTTTAGAGGCAAAAATTATTTAAATACTGAGCGCCACAGCTCAAAGAATAAAGAAATTATAAAATAAAGATGCTAATGAAACAAAGAGAAGTAAAGAAGGAGGGGGAGGAACAAATAATGACTCAACAGAACCAAACAGCTAAACTGCAGCAATCAAAGCAAACAGCAAGGAAACAAAAGGCACTGATTAAATTCAACCTCTCTTACTCCCGAAATAATATGTATGCTACATCACATTTGACAAACAGTATGGAGAAGAAACATTGGAGCACAGCAAGCATTATCAATTCCGTTTTCATCACTATTGAATGGAAGAAAGATGTCGCCTTGATCAATTAGGAAAAAATAACCCTATTAAAGCACTTATGTGAACAACTGCAGCAAGCCACTTGAAATTATTGTGTCCTTGCTCTGGCCTTGGAGCATTAGAAGAAAACCATATATTATCACCCACACTCAGCTGACTCCTCTTAATCAAGGGACCTGTTCTTGGTGTAAGTACAATTTCCACAGTCAAGGCTAATGACTGATGTCTGAAATGTGACAGTGATAGCTAAGGAAGGCAGTGGTGACCAAGGTGGCCCTAGCATTTCCTACAGCTGCACCGGAGATGGCTTTTACCCTGTGACCTTCCTCTTACTAGTTGCTTACAGAATCTAGATGGTCTAACCACTCAGGACTCTGCTCTTTTCTTTAAGATCATTTTCTTTGGACAATTTGTCACCATTAAGTCTTTCTACCCCTCTGAGGTACACATCTTATAAGAGTGTCTTGCTAGTTTTGTAACCCAGGACTGAGATCTGAGAGCCAGCCTTGAAATGTAATAATCATCAATGATGATAATGTTCTTTATCTCCTAGTTTCTGTGGAAGGTAGTAGACTAACTTACCTTCAGTGGACACTTATTTCTAAGTGGAAAACTTTGTCCTGTGATGAAGAGTCAAAGTTTATTTTTCCTTTGGGTGCAGCTAATTAGCCAACACAGCTGCCTCTGACCTCTTCCACCACAGGCACTTCAACTCTTTTAAAAGCCAAGGCTGAATTCTGGCCCTTCTCGCCTATGGTAGTAGCCTTGAAAAAAATCTTTGTTCCAAGTCTTGTTCCTTCCATTTGGCTGTTGAAGTTTTGCTTTGATGATGGCATCTTGCATTAGCAAAAACGGAGATGTTTGAAAATCACTTCTGAAATGTGAAAATTTCTTTGCAAAAGTTCTAAGAAGTCTGGATGTCTCTGTGTAATATTTAAGGAACAAATATTTCATCTTTTTGGAAATCCCTATTTATTAAGATCTAATTTAAGTTAGGACATGGCTTAGAAATAGTGCCATGGATAGAAGAGGTGGATGGTAAAAATGTCTTTTGTTTTTAACAGGTAACTTGAACTTGAAGCTGCCTTTTGAGGTTCCCTTCTTCAAGGAGGGCTTCTCTTTAACCTTCACCATATACTTTGTTGCCCATCTTGACTCTATGAGGCTTATAATTGGAAAATATGATCTCTCACTAAATTAAATAAATACAAGCCTGATTAATTTTAATTTCAATTAATGTACAATAGTGTTTTCCCCTTAGGTTCTAGGACTTCTGTCAGAGCTGAGGGTACCAAGTGAGCCATAGATGAGCGAGGCATCTAGTGAGGAAGGCTGATGTTTACACAGCTACACATCTTCCCCCACTCAAGAGTAATGAAACGGAATTGATAATGCTTGCTGTGCTCCTACTAAAGTCTTTTTGATACTGTTTATCAAATGTGATTTGGTATACATATTATTTTTGAATAATACCAAATATATAATACAATTCTACGATAGAGGAATATGTATAAAATCAAAGAGATTCATAGGCAGGAGCAATTAATATCCAAGAAGTACAAAGGGAAAGGCTGGACAGAGGCTGCCCAGTGGCCATTCGGGGAGCAGCAGTGGAGTTCCCCAAAGCAAACTACACTCTCAATTTTCAAAGTGCAAATAATTTTCTTTACTGTTGTTAAAATAGTTAAAATTGTTAACTAATAATAAATGGTTAACTAATAAATTTGAATGTCTTTTTATATGTTTAGTGACGATTTTTATACCTTGTAAAATATCCATTAGAATATTTCCACATTATTTATTAGGCAGTTTTTCTTTTAATATTTAGTTGTAAGAGTTATTATTACATTTTAGATACATATTCTTTGTAGAAAATACATAATTTGAATATCTTCCCCCTCCTGAGACTGGCCATTTCATTTTTTAATGTTGCCTTTTGCAGTCCAAAGTATATAATCTTAATGAAACTCAAGTTTTATTGAGTTTTTAATGTTTCCTGTTTTTTTGGTCCTAAGAAAAAACATTACTTAATCTAATGTTGAAAAAGACTCTCTTATGTTGCTATGGTCTTAATAAGTCCCCCAAAATTCATGTTAAAACTTAATTACCAATGTGATAATATTAATATTTTTTTTGTTGTTCTTCTTCCTAAATTCAGGGAAAGGCATTTTGTATTTTCGTTTCAAGTATGATGTTCACTATTTTGCGTAGAACAATTTTTTCCCTTTGAGGATATTCTCTTCTTTTACTAAAATATTGGGAATTTTATCTTGAATGACTGTCAAATTTTGTCAAATATATATTTTTTAAAATATTTATTTTTAAGTTGTAGTTGGACACACTACCTTTCATTTTATTTATTTATCTTTATGTAGTGCTAAGGATTGAACCCAGGGCCTCGCACATGCTAGGTGAACGCTCTACTGCTGAGCCACAACCCCAGCCCTCAAATATACTTTGTGCATAATTTGAGGTGATCATATGGTTTATTTTTAAAAATTTGGTGATAAGGTAAATTATATTTATTGATTTTCAAATGGTTAACTAATTTCTTACCTGGGATAAGTCTTGTATGAACATAACATTTTTTTTCTCACATCTTTACATGGACTTTCCTTTTCCTGTATTTTATTAAAGAGTTTATGAAATGTTTTATTTTTCCTGAGACATTTGAATTTGCTAATTAAACTAAATATGGAGTTGTTCTTATGGCAAGTTCTGAACAAACTTTAATAAATTTTAGTCAGATCTTTTTTTAATCCATGTCAATTTAAGCAGATTAGGATTTACCAGGAAGGAACTTTGTTTCATTTCAACTAATTACTAATCTTTTGGCATAAACTTGTTTTTAATATTGCTATTATTCCTTTAATAAGTGAAAGATTACACTGATATTTTCTTTCTTTCTTTACTATAGATGCTACCTTTTATTTATTTTTTCTTTTTATTTTTTATATATATTTTAATTAAAATTTTAAATTTATATGTGACAGCAGAATGCATTACAATTCTTATTACTCTTATAGAGCATAATTTTTCATATCTCTGGTTATATGCAAAGTATATTCACACCAATTCGTGTCTTCATACATGTACTTTGGATAGTAATGTCCATCACGTTCCACCATCATTTCTAACCCCATGCCCCCTCCTTTTCCCTCCCATCCCTCTGCCCTATCTAGAGTTCGTCTATTAAAAAGACATTTTTTTTTAAGCAAACAAGTAGTAATGAAAACAATTGCACATCACTGATTTTCAGGGTGAAAAAAACTAATCAATTAATACATTAAAATAGCAATTACAACAATGCGATAGAAAAGGAAAATAAAAGAGACGATGACAAGGACCTAGAAACCATATAAAATGGCCAAGGAGAAACCAAAGAGAGATCAAGAATTGGGAGACAATATTAAATGTGCAATGTATGTGCCACTGAAGCTCCAAAAATAAAAGAAACTTTGTGCAAAAATCTGTTTAAATAGATAATAATAGAAAACATTTAATTGACATTTATAGATGTAAGAAGCTGAGCAATACCAAATGGAATAAGATGAAAGAAGATCATGCTGAAATATATCTAAATAAAACTTTTTAAAAAATAACAAAAAAGTAAAGAAAAATACATTACACACAAGGAACGATGGTATGAATCACTTACATTCTCATCAGAAACCAGAGACAACAAAAATTGCAATCATAGTCCAGAAGTATTGAAACACAAGATACTTAATCTGCGTCCTTATAAAGAACCATGTGTCCTCTTTTGAGCAAATGTTTTAGTGTCAGTATTTTCAATCAATTTGAACTCCTTTGACCAAAGTGTTCAAACTTTATAGGGGAGTCTGTATGAGTTTCCCTCCCTTCTGGATGGACATTTCTTATGCCCCCTCTTTCTAGGATTCTCAGAACGTGTGCTAGGGGTGGGAGGGGGAGAGAGACAGTGGAATGCATCAGTCTGTTCTTCAGTCCTTTCTAAGCTCGGAAGAGATGACTCAGAGCTAACTGGGTTTGGCCTGGTTCTTTATATAAACGTGGATGAGGTAGTCCCTCATGTAAATGTAGAATAGATAATTATCTCAGAGGCTGGATGGAAATACTAACAAATAAAAAATCAAGGGAATATGTCACCCCCAAAAACTCACAACACAACTGACTCCAGGGACACCACAGTGGAGGAAGTTACAGACAAAGAATTTAGAAAGTTGATAAATAAAATGTTCAATGAACTAAAGACAACCCAAGAGACACAATAAGAGAGAATATACAGGAAGTAAAAGAACATTTCAGTAAGAGAGATAAACAAAAGAGAATCCAACTAAAATATGAAAATAAAGACTAAATAAATTGAAAAATTAGTTGAAAGCATCACCAATTGATCAGACCAGATTATGCACAGATTCTCAAGCCTCAAAGACATAGTATATAGTCTTGAAAATAAATTTAACAATAGGGAAATATATTAAGAGTCCATGGCCAGAATATTCAAGAAATCTGGGATAACTTTAAGAGACCAAATCTAAGAATCATTGGCATAGAAGACAACACTGAAAATACAACTAAAGGCATGCACAATGTTTGCAATGAAATAATTTTAGAAAAATTTTCAAAACTTACAAATGAGGTGAAAATCCAAATATGAGAGGCATGTAAAAGCCCAGATAGACAAGATTAAAAAAAATTCCTCTATAAAATGCATTGTAATAAAATTGCCTAATGTACAAACCAAGGATAGAATACTAAAATTTGCAAGAAAAAAAAACACAGCAGGTCACATTTAGAGATAAGTCAATTAACAGTTGTACTGATTTCTCAGCCCAAACCCTAAAAACAAGGAGTTTGGAATAATATATACCACATCCTGAAAAAAAGAGGGTAGGGAGGGGCTCCAAACAAGATTGCCCATCCAGTAAAAATAACCTTCAGCACTGAAAATAATATAAAAGCTTTTCATGATAAGCAGAGACTAAAAGAATCCATAACCATTAAGCCGACTCTAAAAATCAACATTTTCAGTGAAATATTTCATGAAGAAATGAAAACTTAATATTAGAGCCACTGTATATATGACTTTGACTAGAAGCATAGTCAGTTAAAGAAGCATCATGATTTAATTAAACAGCAGAAATAAAATTGCAGGAAATTAAAATTATCTCCATAACAACTATGTACACCAATTTTCTAAAGTCTCTAATCTAAAGAAATGCATTGGCAGAATGGATAAAGCAGCCAGACCCAACCATAATTTGTTTACAAGAGATTCACCTTACAGGCAAAGGCATCTACAAGTTATAGGGGAAAGGATGGAAAAAATATACAATGAAAATGGAAACAGAAAACAAGCAATAGTGGCTACTCTCATATCTGACAGGGTAGACGTCAAGTCAAAATTAATCAGAAGAAAAAAGGGTCTCTTTATACTGGTTAAGGGACTCACCCAAAAATAAGATATAATTATTGTAAATATTTATTCCTCTAACATTAGTACCCTTACATACATAAAAAACCTATGCAATATGAATAATCAAATAGACTTCAATATAATAATACTCAGTGACTTACTCACCCCTCTCAACAATAAATATATCACCAGACATAAAATAAGTAAAGACTCTTCAGAATGAAAATAAAAATACTAAATCAAATGAACCTAATAGGTATCTACAGAATGTTCCATCTATCAACAACTGAATTCACATTCTTCTCAGTTGCACCTGAAATCTTGTCTCAAATAGATTATATTTTGGGACACAAATTAAGTCTTTGCAAATATAAGAAAAAATGATAATTTCTTGCATTCTACCAGAGCATAATGGAATAAAATTAGAAATCAATAATAAGATAAAAACAAATTATTTTAACACCTGAACAGTAAATTATACACTTTTGAATGAGGAATAGGTCACAGAAGATCAGGGGAGAAATGAAAAAAAAATTCTTAAAAACAATTGATAATAGATATACAACATATCAAACTTTTAGGGACAGTATGAAGGCAATTCTAAGAGGAAAATTAATAGCATTGAGGGCCTACATTAAAAAAATAGAAAGATCCCAAATAAATAACCCAATATCCTACCTCAAGGCCCTAGAAAAGGAAGAACAAATGGATTTCAAAATCAATACAAGACAGAAAATAATTAAGATCAGAACTGAAGTTAATGAAATGGACAATAAAAAATAATATGAAGGATCAGTGCAAGAAAGAAACTCAAAAAGATTAACAAGATTTATTGACCCTCAGCCAAATTTACCAAAAGAAAGAGAGGGAAGACTCAAATCACCAAAATTAGCAATGATAAAGGAAACATCACCACAGAAATTTCTGAAATCCAGAGGACTATTAAAAACTACTTTGAAAATTTATACTCCAACAAACAGGAAACCTAGAAGATATTGACAATGTTTTAGAAACATATGATCTTCCAAAATTGAACCATAAGGATAAAAATAACCTAAACAGACTGAGATTGAAGCAGCAATTCAAAACCTACCAATAAAGAAAATCCCTAGACCAGACAGATTCTCAGCCATATTCTACCAAACTTTTAAATAAAAATTAATGTCAATATTCCTCAAATTATTCCATGAAATCAAAAGGAAGGGAACACTCACAAATACATTCTACAAAGCCAATATCACTCTGATACCAAAACAGACAAGACACATCAAAGAAAGAAAACTACAGATTAACATCCCTAATGCATATAGATGCAAAAATCCTTAATATTATCAAGCCATATTCAAAAACAGATAGTATGCCATGATCAAATAGCTTTCACCCCAGGGGCACAAGGTTGGTTCAACATATGAAAGTCAATTAATGTAATTTATTTCATAATAGAAATAAGGACAAAAATCATAGGATCATCTCAATAGATGCAGAAAAGGCCTTTAATAAAATCCAGCACCAATTTATTTTAAAAAACACTGGAGAAACTAGAGATAGAAGGAACTTACTTCAACATTGTAAATATACATATGACAAACTCAAAGCTAACATAATACTGAATGGGGAAAAACTGCGAGCATTTCATCAACAATCAGGAACAAGATAAGGATATCCACTCTCACCACTTTTATTCAACATAGTTCTTGACACTCTAGCCAGAGCTATCAGACAAGAGAAGGAAATTAAAGAAACACAAAGAGAAAAAGAAGAAGTCAAGTTCTCTCTGTTTATTGATGACATGATTCTATCTAGAAGACCCCAAAAATTCCACCAGAAGATATCTAGAGCTGATAAACCAATTCGGCAGAGTAGAGAGATACAAGATCAATGTACATAAAAATCAATAGCTTCCCTATACTCCAATAATGAACATGCTGAAAAAGAAATCAGGAAAACTCTCTTGTTCATGATAACCTCAAAAAATAAAATTCTTGGATCTAAATCTAATCATGGTACTGAAAGATGTTAGAAGGTGGAAAGACTTCCCAGGTTCTTAAATAGGCAGAGTTAATATTGTCCAACTGGCCATTTTACCAAAAGCAACATAGAGATTTAATGCAATCCCCATCCAAATACCAATGCCATTTTTCACAGAACTAGAAAGGAAAAAAAAAAACAGTCCTTAAATTGATTTTAAAGAATAGTAGACCCAGAATAGCCAAAGTAATCCTGAGCAAGAAGAGTGATGCAGGAGGCATTATACTACCTATCTCAATTATAATACAGAGTTATAGTAACAAAAACATGATGTTAGCATCAAAATGGACTTGAAAACCAATGGAATAGAATAGATGACACAGAGATAAATCCACATACAGTCATCTGACACTTGATAAAGGTGCCAAAAACATATGTTAGAGGAAAGTTAGCCCTTTAAACAAATGGTGCCGGGAAAACTGGACATCCATGTATAGAAGAATGAAACTAACCCTGTCTTTTACCCTACACAAAAGTGAACTCAAAGCAGACCAAAGACTTAGGGATGAGACCAGAAACTGCAACTGTGAGAAGAAAACATGGGGTCAACACTCCATCGTACTGGAGCAGGCACCAACTTCCTTAACAAGATCCTTAAAGCTCAAGAAATAAAACCAAGTGAGATAGTATCCAATTAAAAAGCTTCTATACAGCAAGGGACACAATTATGAACACAAAGAGAGAGCCTGCCAAATGGGAGAAAATCTTTGCCAGGTATTTCTTTGAAGGGGATTAATATCCAGATTTTGTTAAACATCTTAATATTGAAAAACAAATTACACAATCAATAAATGGGCAAAAGAACTGGGCAGACACTTCTCAAAAGAAGAAACACAAATGTCTAACAAATATATGAAAAAAAAATGTTTGACATCCCCAGAAATCAGAGAAATGCAAATCAAAACTACATTGAGATTTTATCTCGATCCAGTTAGAATGTCAATGATACAAGTAATAATAAATGCTGGTAAGAATGTAGGGGAAAGGTATGTTACTACATTGTTGATAGGACCACAAATTAGTACAACCACTTTGGAAAGCAATATGGAAATTCCCCCAGAAGACTAGGAATGAAACCACCACTTAATCCAGCTATACTACTCCTTAGTATTTATCAAAAACTAAAATCAGCATATTACAGTGATATAGGGCCATCAATCTTCATAGCAGCATGAATCACAGTAGACAAATTATAGAACCAGCTCAGGTGCCCATCAACAGATGAATGGATAAAGAAAATGTGGTATATATACAGAATGGAGTTTTATTCAGTGCAGTTACCAAAATAGAAGGAATAGGTTCCAGTGCTTTGCATAGGAGGGTAACTATCATTTACAACACTTTCTTAAATATTTTATAAAGAAGTAGAAGATACAACCAGAGAAATAAAAAGTTGTGCTTCAAAAGAAGAAGAAGAAGAAGAAGAAGAAGAAGAAGAAGAAGAAGAAGAAGAAGAAGAAGAAGAAGAAGAAAATAATGGCATTTGCCAACAAACGATGAAGTGGAGAACATCCTGCTAAGTGAAATAAGTCAAGGGTCAAATGTTTTCTCTAATATGTGAAAGCTGGAACAAAATAAGCAAAAGAGAGAGACAGAGAAAGAACACCCTGAAAATGGGAGGGAGATCAATGGAGTGTAGAAGCGGGGTAAACGGGGAGTGGAGAGGAACAGGAAAGAGGAGGAACAAGGGAATGAGGCTGAGCAAATTGTGCAGTGTGCATACGTGAATTTATCATGGTGAATTCCTCCTTTTTGTATACCTATAAAGTACCTATTTATGAAAAAAAAATAAATAGATGCAGGAAGGCCAGTGGAGTAGAAGAATGGGAATGGAGTGGGGAGTGGAGGAGGAGGTATTGTGGAACAAAAGGGAACAAATTGTATTCCATGCATGTGGGCTGCTGTCAGAATGAACCCACTATTATATATACCTATGATTCACTTTTTAAGAAAACATTTAAAATATAATTGAAGAGATAAACCATCTTCATGGAGAAGACTCAATATTGAATGGATGTAAGATTCGGGGTTTTTCCAAATTCTTCCAAGATTTAGTGCATTTCTAATAAGATAGCAGCAGAGCTCTTTTAAAACTTAAAATGATGATTCTAATTTCTAGTACAGTGAAATTATTATAGTTTATAAATCATATATTTTATGAAGAGCTGAAAGAGTGAAAAAGCTTCAAACATAACGAAATGATAAGGAGGGAAGTGGTAGTTATCCTGATTTGATGATTATACACTGTATACATATATTGGTGCCACACTGTATCTCATAAACATGTATAATTATTACATGTTAGTTATAAAGAAAAGAAAATATTTGAAAAATAAATGTGTAAATGTTAGAATTAGCCAAAATGTTTCTAAAGCACAAATGATGGGCAAGAATGCCCACACTAGCAAATTTCAATATTTATTTTAAAACTTAATTCAACAAGTCTAGTATTTGTATAGAAATAAATTGATTGAATAGTGAATGTATTAAGATGATATTCTGAGAATGTCAACTTGGTATATTACTGATGAGAAATTTGGTATATGACTGATGCATTAAGTAGGTGAATTTTGGAGACATATATATATTTTTTCTTTTCTTCATACATGAAAAATGAAATATGATTCTTATCTACTTCATACATAAAAATCAGCACCAGTTTTAGCTACCAATATAAAATAAATCTTAGGAGTTTTATGACAGAGGACACTTTCGAATGATTTCAAAAGTGGATGTCATAAACTAATAGGTTGAGTTTTATTAAAGTTAAGAATGACTATTCATTAACACTTTATGAAGAGAGTGACAAGCAATTACAGACTGAAAGAAGATGATTGTGGAACCTATTCTCTAATGAGAGTTACTGTCCAAAATATAATAGGGAATCCTATAAATAAATAAGCAAAAGGTGATAGTTCAAACAATGGGCAGAAATTCTGAACAGAAATTTTTTGGCAGAGGGAATGCGGATGTTCAATAAATCTTTATTTAGATGTTCAAAATCACCAGCAGTCAGTGTAATGTGAATTTAAAACACTTCACTGCTTCTTGTGTTTAGAGTGAGCAAAATTTTAAGTGACAACATCTTAGGAGATGCTATCAAGAGATCAGTGCCCTCTTCTTGTGTGGATGCAAACCGTAACAAGAAACTGAAGTGATGTGTTAGAGCACAGTTTAAAATGATCCCCCAAATTCTCCTCCTAAGTGAGATTCTTGCACATGTTCCACATATCATCTTTTAGGGTAGTGAAAAAAACTGAAAAAAATAAAATGCCCACAGAAGAAGGGAGTATAAACAGATTGTCATGTGCTCAAGTGATAGAATATTATGCAACAGTAACAACAAGTCAAATACGACCACATGTACAAAGGTAGGTAAATGGCCCAAAAACTATTTTTAAAATTTTACAAAAGAATGATCCACAGAAAGGCTAATGTTTCTATAAAGTTCAGAACACTTCAAAATGAATAATATGCTTTTAGGACTAAACGAATATATCTGCAGCAATAGAAATATAAACCTGCAGTTCAGGGGGAAAGGCAAGGTAACAGAATCACAAAGCCCTCCTAGGAAGCTCATAAATTATTACTAATGTGCTATTTGTTAAGCTGGAAGTGTGTAGATGAGTGTTCATTCTATCATTAGTCTTCATAACTTAGATAAACTTCATATCTCAAATATAAGAAAAATATTAGGGCCAGACTCTGCCTCTTGTGTATTAACTCAGCTATTAATAATTTTTCCATTCATCTTATATTTGTTCCTTATTTCATGTAACAGGCACTACAAAAACTAATATTGAATAAAAGTGCTTCTGAGAGAGAGGGAAAGAAAACAAAATTTGCTATCTCTTTGCTTGCTTTACCATTATTGATGAGGCTAATTGTAACATTGTTTGAAAATAATATGTAAAATTCCTGTCTTGGTTTATATTTCTTTTAGTACTGGAATAAAATTATTTCATTGTATCTCATCCCTAGAAATTAATTGCTCACATATCTTTCCACATCAGGTGGGCAGCAGTACACGGCATTCATAATTTAACACAGGGGATCTTGCATCTTTGGATGCCTCTCTCCCTTGTGAGTATCTGCAAGCTGGAATATTTCAAAATGATATCCCCAAAGAACAAATAAAATTCAGAGTACTCTGAAATGTTGTCTTTGTTTTCCATTCTGGATCTTAATTTCTCAATGCCACATCAATGTCACTTTTTAGATGACAGGAAGATTAATAGTAAACATCACATATACTTTTTGTTAGACCATTGGTCATAGAGGCTCATCATGACTTGGCTTGTTTGATAATCAAGACAAAATTTGACACTAGCAAGATTTATCTGAAGATGTACTTTCTAAGAGAAGTAACTTGACCCAAGTGATGACAGGGAATATGCATATTTTTGACTTAAAGGTTTGATCCCTGAGATTTATGACAAGCTCAAAGCAATTCACATCAACATCATCCAACAGCTTTCAAGGAGAAAATTCAGAATCTCCAGAGGACCAATTTTCTGTTTTTAATATTTATCTGAATTGACAACTTAGGAGTAACTTTCTCTGAAATCTGTTAAAAATTTCGAACCAGATTCTTCATTATTATCACTACAGACTCTCTATGATATTGACAACTAAAATTAAACATGGTATATGCTTCAACATTATGTCAACATTGGTGAAAATATCAGCTAGCTAGTTCTTAGGTAGTCTCTATCACATCTTTCATGGTTGGCAAAAACATAATATTCTTATGTATTCAATTGAACACAAAATAGAAAATACAAAAGATTAAAATATCATCCAAGGCAATTAACTTAGAAGTTTCCTTAGTGTAAATAGCACTACACCAATGCTCATTTGATTCTGAATTTAGAATCTGACAATATTTTTGTAGTGATTTAAAAGAGAAACACCTTTGAAAAATATGTGCTCTACCTTCTTCAGTCACTTAGCAATGATGAATCAACAATGTTATTCTTCTGTTTTGTTTATTTTTATTAATAATATTTAAAAACAATGAAAAATGCATATTTTTATTTTAGAAAAATCCTGAGAGATTTATAAAAACAAACAAACCTACACTGGAACTAAGTAAATTTAGCAAGGTTGCAATATGCTAGCCCAACATCCAAATACCAACTGTAATTCTATGTAGAACTAACCAAAAATTTGAAAATATAGTAAAAATATCATTATAAATGATAGCAAGAATATTAAATATTCTAAAATAATTTTCATAGAATATGTATAATGCACATACATTTAAAACTGAACAAAATGCTGAAATAAATAAAAAGACTTAAATAAATTAATATACCATGTTCATAGATGATGGTTCACTATTGATAGACATCAGTTCTATTTAAATCACTCTATTCATATTCACTTCACCTCAGTAAAAATCCTGGTATTTTTGTAGATATCAACAAACTAATTACACAAAAAATATTGACATGCAAACAGTCAAAAAATAAACACAGTCTCAAATAACACACACACACCAGAAATGCCAAAATAATATTGATAAATAAAAAGTGTGAGAAATTGAGTAACTTGATTCCAAGAATTAATAGAAAGTAATAGTGATCAAGACCTAAGTACTAGTCTATGTGGAGACAAATAGAGCAATGTAGTAGAACTGAGAGTTGAGAGGCACATATATCTAGTCAATTGATTTTCACAGTAGCAAAAAAGTTAATTCAGTAGGAGAAAGTAAACTGTTTTCAATTTGTTTTGGAAAAAGACGAGGGATTTTTATTCCTCTCTCACACTATATACAAAAATTTAATTTAAGACATCACAGATATAACTATAAAAGCTAAAATTATGAAACTGCTATAAATACATCTGAGAATGTTTCTATGTCTGGAAATAGGCAATAGCTTTTAAGACAAGACATAAAATCATAATTAAAGAAGAAAAATGATAAATTAGACTTTATCAAAGTTTAACATATTTACTATTCAAAAAACTAAGAAAATGAATAGGCAAACTGCATACTGAGTGGCAATTTTTGCAATACCGATATTTCAGAAAGGGTTTGTATCAAACACACACACACACACACAAACACAAACACACATACACAATTTCTACAACTCATTAGCAAGAAGACAAATATGATAAAAATAGACAAAATAATCTAGCAGCTAATTTAGAAAAGACAATAACTATCAATATACATAGAAAAAGGAGCTTAGCATTAGTAGTGCCCATAAAAACAACAATTTAAATAAAACACAATATCACTAGATTCCACATTGGAATGGTCAAAATTCTTTTTAAAAACCTGAAATATCAAATTGAGGGTTGTATAGCAGCAAGAAGTCCCAGATTTTGCTTATATAAATTTAAACGCAATTAACTGGAGAAGTAAATTTTAGGGCTTCATTTTAAAAGTAGGTTGACTAGATAGCAACATCCAACAACAATAACAAAAAGAATGAAGAAACCTTTCTAAATGTTTTTACCACAAATAAGTGAAAAATTTTGGAGGATAAACATGCTGACCCTGATTTGAACACTATACGATATATGTGTGTGACAAAACACCACAGGATACTACTTCAAAATTTACAATTCTGTGTATCAATTTTAGGACTCAATGAGTATAAAACAATATTTTCACTTCAAAAAGAAGCTTATGCTAGGTAAAGTGAGAAGGAGGTGGATATTGAGAGAATCAGGAAGAAGGAGAGAAAATGGCACCTACAGATTACAGTACCACAGCCTGGCTGCGGCCCAGCAGGTCTACAGAGCTGACAGCCCCAGCCAACTCACGGACAGGCGCAGACCACTCAGGATTATAGGCAACAAAGCTAAGAAACTTGTGGACAGCCGACTGATGTCAGTTAAACCCAGGCTCAGACCTCGGCTACCTATGGGCAGCCTATCTATGCAACTTGGTATGGACAGCCTCTCACTGGTTATACTACCCCAACAGCCCCTCAGACACAGCCAGGCTGTCCAGGGGCATGGCACTGTGTCAGGACACCACCCAGGCCTTCTATGCAGCTCAGTCTGCATGTGGCACTCCGCCTGATTACCCAGTTTATAGTCAGGAGTCAGCAGCCACAACATCTATAAGAACTCAGGATTGTGACAAGCCCACTGAGACCAGTCAACCTTAGTCTAGCACAGGGGATTACGATCACCCTAGCCTAGAATAGGGACAGAGTGACTGTAGTTCCTGGGAGCTACCCCATGCACCTAGACACCACCCCTCCATCTTATCCTCCTACCAGCTGTTCCTCTACACAGCCGACTAGTTATGATCCATGCAGGTCTCAGCAGAGCATCTATGAGCAACCAAGCAGCTATGGACAGCACAGTAGCTATAGGCAACAGCCTCCCATTAGTTACCCCACCCCAGATTGAATCCTATAGCCAGGCTCCAGGTGAACACAACCAACAGAGCAACAGCTACACAGAGCAAGAGTTCATTGCAGCAGGACCACCCAGTAGCATCAATGTTTATGGGTGGAGTCTGGAAAATTTTCCCGGCCAGAAGAGAAGGGGAGCATGAGTGGCCCCAATAACCAGGGCAGGGGAAGAGGAGAATTTACTTGTAGAGGCACAAGCAGAGATGAGTGGAGAGGAGGATGTAGTGGAATGGATGCTGCAATGTGGTGGCTTCAGTAAGCCCAGTGGACCTATGGATGAAGGACCAGAACTTGACCTTGACCCTCATGAAGACTGACATCATCAGTGCAGTTTATGTGCAAGGATTAAATGACATATGACTCTTGCTGGTCTGGCAGAATTACTTAAGCAGTGTGGGGTTGTTAAGAGGAACAAAAGAAGTGGGTGACCCGTGATCCATATCCCCCCGGGCAAGGAAACAGAAAAGCCCAGAGGTGATGTCACAGTGTCCTTTGAAGACCCACTAACTGCCACGACTGCTGTGGAGTGGTTTGATGGGAAAGATTTTCAAGGGAACAAACTGAGAGTCTCTCTTGCTCAAAAGAAGTCTCCACAGAACAGTATATTCCCTGAGGACAGAGGATGCCACCACCACTCCATGGAGTTACAGGAAGTCCAGGTGCCTTGGACCTTCTCCCTGGACCTCTGATGCAGATGGGAGGCAGAGAGGTGGATGTGGTCATGGAGGACCAAGAGAAATGAATGAAGGAGAGCAGCAGCAGAAATGTAGAGACCGGAACTCCTGAACACAGAGACCCTGAAGAGCTGCATGGATTACCAGATTGATATTTATCTATTTATTTATTTATTTATACTGGGGATTTAAACCAGGGGTTCTTTTTACCACTGAGCCATATCCCTAGCCCTTTTTATTTGTATTTAGAGACAGGTCTCACTAAATTGCTAAGGGCCTCACTAAGCTGCTGAGACTGACTTTGAACTTGTGATCATCCTGCCTCAGCCTCCCAAGTCTCTGTGATTACAAGTGTACACCAGTTTTATTTTTTAAACCAGAAAATTCTTTAAATTTATAATGCCTTGTTTATAATGTTGGCCACAACATTATGAGTTTTCCTTGTCTCTACTTGAATTTTTCACCATTCCTAAATAAAACAACTTAAATGGTAGTATGTTCACTTTCTTTACACCTCCCCCCCTTTTTTGAAAGATGCTTGTTTAACTAGATTTAACAGTGGGAACCCCTGTGAGCATGCTCAGTATCATTATGGAGATCAAATAGGGCCTCTAACAGTAACAATGTTCATAGCTGTTATTTTTTAAAATAAAACTACAAATGTTTATTTAAAAATGCACAGTTGGGGCTGGGGTTGTGGCTCAAGGTTACAGCATTTGACTAGCATGTGTGAGGCACTGAGTTTGATCCTCAGCACCACATAAAATTATTAAAACACACACACACACACACACACACACACACACACACACACTTATGTTTTTAAAATGGAGTTAAAAGATCATTTACCATATGAACCAGAAATTTCTTTCTGAGATATTTCCCAGGAGAAAGAGAAACCATATATTATGATTATAAGTCCACAAATACCTCTACAAGAATGTTCAACGCTGCTTTGTTTTTCACAGTCAAAAAGTTGAAACCGGGCTGGGGCTTTATAGCTCAGTGGCAGAGCGCTTGCCTTGAACATGTGAAGCACTGGGTTCGATCCTCAGTACTACATAAAAATAAACAAATAAAATAAAGACATGCTGTTCATACAGTTACAAAAAAGTTGTTTTTTTTTTTTTAAGTTGAAACCACTCATCAACAGGTGAATAAATAGTGGCCTATTCACCTAACAGCATAACAGTACCTACTATTAATAATAGTGATACAAGCCACAACATGGATAACTCTCAATAATATTATGTTGAGAGAAAAAAGCCAGTCACAAAAGCACAAGTCTCATGATTCCATTGATAGGCAGTTCCAAAGCACTAAGCTTCGAGGTTAGAAATCTTATTAATAGTAACTTCTGCTGTGGTGGTCCTGTAAAGAACACTGATGCAAGGTGGTCTACATATTGACTGGCGTGATGGTTGTAATGATATAGATAGATAGATAGATAGATAGATAGATTTTTTAATCAAAATTCATAGGTATATATACTTAAAATCTCCATTTCCTTGTATCTTAATTAAACCTCAATAATCATTTTAAATTGGAAGAGAAACTATAATAAATCATAAGAGATTTAAAAGAACTTGATTTTAATACATTAACTATAAAAAGACATTTTTAAGACAAGTAGAGACCATTTAATAAGGACTAGATATTAGATGAAACTGAAAAATTAATGTTAATTTTTAAGGTATGATATGGGCATTATGGTTACTCAAAAATAATGCCCTTATTTGACAAAGATGCATACTGAACTATTTATGGGTGAAATGATATTCAAGGGAAAAAATGAAAACAGATAAAATTGTGGTAATGTGGTAGAGTGTGATAATTGTTGTGAGAGCCCAGACAGGGAGTTTATGTGGCTAATGTCCCAAGGAGCTCGAACAAGTTGGGGACAGAGACAGGAAAAGGATGAAAAGCCAATTACACATCTTCAAGACCCCAGCTGCAGGCAACTGGGACTCAGTTCAGGTGGAACCTCTGAGAACATGAATAATGTGTTCTAGAAAGAAAGGAGGCCACATAATGTATCCACTGGCTTCTACTCCCATCTGTTGAGGGGTGCCTGAGTCATCGATGTCACCCCCCCGGGACCCCTTGCATCTTGCACTTAGACTATTCTTATGTATTCAGTAGCTGCTGGGCCTCCTGAGAAAACCCTAAGACAGAAAACCTGAGACTATTTGGATGTTTGGGGAGGAACGATATCAGCATGAGTCAGCAGGAACCACCATAGATGTGGGGAAACAAAAATGAGCAGAGGGGTTGAGATGCGGGGCATTGTGCAGGGAGCGTGCCTGGGTTGTCAGCTTGTTCCTCAAGGACAGAAGTGAACTCCAGTGTTGGGTTAAAGGAAGGTGTGGTAAAAGTCACTCTGTAACAGAGGCCAACACCACACTTTTGTTCCCCATACTTGAAACACTAACTTGAGCAGTCTCTCATCATTGATACACTGCATGACTGCTGAAGAGTTTTATTATCGTCTAACCATTATGCTCCTGACTGTCAAGCAACGAGTGTCTTCTATCTGTAGCAATTACACAGGAAAATACGTTTTCCTTGATCATTACAACCCTCAAAGGTAGATATTATCGCAATCTACATATAATCTATGGGTATAGAGAGAAAAAAATTGCTCATGTTGAAGTCAATTGGTAGAGAGTGGCTGATCACTTCTGAATAGGAAACCAAATTTCTTCCAGCTTCTTGTCTTCTTGTCTTTTGATTCAGGGACAGATGTTCTGGATAATTCCAGTGTAGCAGAGACGGAATGACAAAGAGAAAATGTCATAGAAGAGATTCTCCAAAGAAAGCTTATCAAATGCTTCTTAAGCTTTGCTTTGGGTTTAATTTCCCTCTTCTAATAGCTGTGGTATGTACTACTGTGAACATAATCAGGCATGGGTCTTCTCTGTTTTTCTAATTTTTCTTAGCGGGATAAAAATACCAGTGATGGAGCACCTGTAATAAACACCTGCCTGAGCGCAGGGGCCTGGTAAACCAGGTCACTCCAGTGTGCATGCTAATAAGCCTCCTGAAATGCCATCCAGGGCTTCAGGAGGAGCAAGAAAAGCATTTAATGTTTCCCTTTCCACTCCTTCCCAGCATGTGATTATTGCTAAACCTTTCCTGCTTGGTATTTTTTCCTCCTATAGGCTAAAAATATGCAAATAATCTTTTTAATTGTTCATGAGAACTCATTAAATTTCCCTCTTATGATGAGATTTCTTTCTTTTAATCAGTAGTTGTTTGGAGCCTAATAGAAAAAGAAAGTACCAGTATAAGCCCACTGCATATGGTTCTTTGCTTGTTTTCATAATTTAACAGAAGGGAAATTTTAAACTGAAGTGATTGCAAAATTTAATTCAAAAAACCATATTTCTTTGTCATCTAATTAGGATTTTAGAAAGTTTTCTTATATCAAAGATAACTATCTGACCTGTCCTTTGTAATATTCATTGAGAATTCTGTAAAGTATCAGACATGAATGTATAAAATTGTATTGTTAGTGTTTCTCTCTCTGGTAACTTCTCTTTGAAATACAAAAGGTAAATTCTTATTTTAAGAAGCTGAAAAAAGAGCAAAGAGTAAAACTGATGGAATCTATGGTATTTAGATTGAAGACTTGTTTGTCAGAGAACTCTTCAGTCAGTGGTTGGATGGCTGGAGTCACAGAGGACTGGATTTCATCTAGTAGAGGTCTTTTCAAGATGGGTAAATTGATTCATGACAAAGGATTACATTTGTTGATTTCTTTCCTTACATTGATACCTAAAATGCTAGATTGTTTGATCAACTATATGCAGTAGGAACTAAGGGAGAGATTATTATTGATTTAACAGACACCTTAGAACGTTAATCCAGTGAAATTCGCCAAGGTGCAGATCCCTTCCAGAGAATACTGGTGTCTTCTAGACCAGAATAGTTTCCGATCTCAATCTAACTCTCTGACTTTGCTTTGAAACTGTACCCAGATTAGAACTGCCACCTGGATAAATCAATCTTTTGAGATCAGGTAAGCTTTAGTCCCCCAGCAAAGGCAGAGGCTCTTGGTGGCTCCAAATGGTTTTCAGAAGTGGTCTTGGACAAAGGAAATAGATGATGTTTCTAGGAGAAGCAAGTAATGGTTGGTCTATTTAGGGAGGAGGTGGGTGGAAAGACCTTCCTTCAAGATCAAGGCTGAAATTGTTTTTACTTTCTTCTGCTTTAAAAAGAGGTATACCTTAATGTACCCATGCTGGTCCTAGTCAGATTCCGATTGTGCTACACTGGTCCTCAGTATTAGACACTGAGGGTCCAAAATGAACAACTCATGTTAGCTTTCCAATTCACAAGGACTGGGGGCATGCCTGTACTGTAAGCCAGGCCACGAGAGCCCCCCACCAAACCTGGCAATGTCTTTAGCAGCTGTGATGATGTGCAAGGCGGAGCGTGGGCACCATGGGGTGGAGAGCCAGGACTCCACAGTGCTTCCCTGTGAGTACCCGCCAGCATCACAGTGGCTTCTCTGCCTTCAACCAGCCACCTGCCTCCCAGCATCAGGGCATTTTTACTCTCTTATCTCTTAGGAAAGAGCTTTCCTCAGCTATTTGCCTCCCCTGCCTCTGGCTTTTGTTAGGTCTCAGCTTCAAAGTCACCCCTTGGTGAGGCCCTCCTGAATACCTTTCTGACTTTAATCTCCCTGTCCCTCCAACCTCATACTGTGTGTTTGTATTTTTTTTTTTATTGCTGTGCATTATATATTTATTTGGATATTTTGTGCTTCCGGTTATAATGCATGCATTTGAGGGTAAAGGATTTCTCTACATTCATCAGATTCATAGGTATTTTTTGAATGAATGAATGAATGAATGGATGATCATTTGAATGTTAAGATAGAAGGAAGTTGGGGGGAGAATAAAGTGGGGATAATTTGGCTAGATGTTGGAAGGATCAGTATAGTTTTTAGAACAGCATAGAATTACAAGAAAAGATTGTCTGCTGACTTGGATTAGACTCAGTCCACTGGATACCTGGTCTCAGAGGCAAAGTTTTCTCAGTGATCCTATCTTTCCCACAATGAAAGGATTCTCAGTTCAGGGCTTAAGAAAAATTTCTGCCTTCCCCTGGGGGTAAAAGATATTTCCTTTTCTTTCCTGAAGCTGTGATGGATCTTTGTTTGTTTGGGGGAAGAATGGGTTTGCCTCCTTTCTCCAGTGACTTAAGTCTTCTGTTCTAAAGGGGAGATGAGTCCAGTGGGTATATCCACTGTTCTCCCCAAGGCCTGCACCCGTGGGAGGCATTCCTGCCCCTTTGCTGCCCCAATCTTTCTTTTGAGCACCTGGTGAAGGTCATGAAGACAGGTTTGCAAGTGGGGACACACTCCCCTTGTAACCGTGGCTCCCAGATTCTCACATCAGCCTGCACCTGGCCTCTAGCCATCATTCAAAAATAGATGAAAAACAGTTTGCAATGTTAGCTATGTTCTTCTTATCGTTATTCTATGGCAGTCCCATCTTCCTGTTGTGTCCGACCCAGTGATCCAGAGATACCTCTCCTATCTCTTTGGAGGTTGTTTTGGTCAGCTTCTTCATGGCTGTGACCAAAATACCCAGATAAGAACATCTTAGATAAGGAAAATTTTATTCTGGCTCTTGGTATCAGATGTCTCAGTTCATTGATGGCCGATTTCATTGCTCTGTGTCCAAAGTGACACAGCATATTACAGGGCAGAGGCCCAGCAGAGACAAGCTGCTTGGCTCACGCAGAAAGGAAGCAGAGAGAGAGAGAAGGAGCCACAGGAAGATGCAGCCTTCCAGGGCATGACCCAGTGACCCACTCCTCCTGCCATACCTCACCTGCCACCCAGCTGGTTCATTCAAACTAGGATGGACTGACCAGTTTACCACATAGACCCTAATAATACCACCTCTATATATTCCTTATTAACACATGAGATTTGGGGGACACCTCACATCCGGACCATAACCAAAGTCCTTGTCTTTATTTACATTTAAGGCTATTCACTTGTCCAGAGACCCCTGACTTGAAAAGGTTTAAAGAGAAGTTAGGATTTAATGGGTTACTTGGCTTCAGCTTATTGCTAAGATGGATACAACTACAGCTTTCTACATCCTAAGTCAAATCTGTCCTTCCAACTCTTTTTTTTTTTTAATTTAGCTGCAATCCATTTGGTTTTTGTCAGTTTTATTTAGGTAAATTGTTTCTTGTTCCCTATAAGTTTTATGGTTGTTAGGTACTTCAAAAGCTTACAAATATTAAATTTGAATGACATGTGGTTAAGTATGAAACCCTTTTAAATTAAACATTTGTTCCTTTGGGAATGTGATTCAGCATTGAAATGTGGTTTTGGGAATGCAGATATTACCCTGATACTTTTCTGTCACAGGTGACATGGTTTTTCTTTCTGAGTGCCTCTTTAATTCTTTAAAAGATTATTTTTCTTTTTTTCTTTCTTTCTTTCTTTTTTTTTTTTTTTTTTTTTTTGTATACCAAGGATTGAACTCGACCCCTGAGCCACATCCCCAGCCCTATTTTGTATTTTATTTACAGACAGGATCTCTCTGAGTTGCTCAGCACCTCGCTAACTTGAGATCCTCCTACCTTAGCCTCCTACGTCACTGGGATTACAGGCGTGCACTCCTGCGCCCAGCTTGAAAGATCTTTTTAATTGTCACCATAATATATATTGATAGTCATTGTTAGGTACTATTCTCCTTTAAGCATGCTCTTCTTTTTTCATTCAAGTTCTAGGTTTTCTAAAGCTTTGGAAAAGCATACACACACACACACACACACACACACACACATACATATACATGTATATTTGATGCGTTTATTTCTGAGCTGTTCTTTAGCAGTCCAATCAAGCATACCTTTTACTTCCTCAACTTTCATAGATTTAATTTCCTTATTCATTTTTTCACAGTTTTGTTTATTTAAATTTAACTCTGCATTATATTTTCAAATCTAATATTCTTGCCTCCCATACCTTTAGCATTTTTCCTTCAAAGGTAGCATCAATTTTTGTAATGATGTAACCTTTTTTTCTTTATTTTCTAAGCTCAAGAGCTCATATTCTATGCCCTTCCTATTTTCATACATCTTTTTTGAGCTAATTCAATTTTGTTTTCACTAAGAAAATCTCTTAATAGTTTCTTCTAAACCCTCTGGCTTTTTTCCCCTGACATTTGTTTATCTTCGTTTTTTATTATGCTTCCTGTATTCTATTTTAAAAAATCATATTTATTTATCTATCTGTATAATGTATTTTCTGATAATTACTAATTTTTTGATGGAACATTTCTATTTGAAGTATATTTTACAGACTCACAATGCTGGACAGTTAAGAGGAGATATAATAAGTAGGTAGTACCCTAAATTAGGGCTTTCTGCCTTGGGACCCCATAATGTGATCTCTGCCCAGGAGGTGATCTACTCTCAGTTTTCTGGTTTCTCTTTGTTCACAGAATCAAGTGGCTGACATATCATTCACAATAAAACTTCTATAATGTTATGGGCTCCGTTGTTTCATCACCCAGCTGTTTGAACCTAACATACGCATCAGATATGAGTGTGTGAATTCATAGAAGGTGTTAGGTCCCAAGCTTTGCATCATCCCTGCTAACAAAACAGAGTAGAAATGGCCCAAAATGTAGATTTGTTGCAGCAGCTCAGGAGGCTGAGGCAGGAAGATAGCAATTTCAAAGCCATCCTCAGCTAATGAGAGGCAATAAGCAACTCATTGAGGCCCTGTGTCTAAATAAAATACAAAATAGGGCTGGAGAAGCGGCTAAGTGGCTGAATGCCCCTAAGTTCAATTCCAAGTACCCCCCCCAACACACACACACACACACACACACACACACACACAAAATCAGTTTTATAATTCACCAGGTTTTTGGAATGATTTATTACACAAAAACATGGAATTGGAAGAATCTTATGTGACCACCGTAAAGGAGCTACATTCAAATTATGTACATATTCCTTAACTTTGGTTCTTAGCTTTGGTCCCCATGCACCTGGATTTGGTGGCTGAACTTCACACATCAACTGGGGGAAATAATATTATTTTCTTGTTGCTAGTGAGGAGGATTTTTGCCTGTGTACTTGTGTACGATCTTAATACACCATTTTGAATATTTTAGTAGTGGCTGGACCATATAATTACAGTTTTAAGACAGCTACTACAGCCAATAGGTAAACTAGAAAGCCAGCTATAATATTAAGAAAAGTATAACTCAAATGAAAAAAGAATTAAAGTGGGTCAGGAGTGTGGAGAGGGAAGCAGCTCACATGATGATCAGAAAGTAGAGAGAGGTCGTCTCCACTTGCCAGATACAAATATATATTCCCCATAGCCACGCCCCCGATGAACCACTTCCTTCAGCCACACCCCACCTATCTCCAGTTACCACTCAATTAATCCCATCAGGGATTAATTCACTGATCAGGTTAAGGCTATAACCCAATAATTTCTTCTCCAAACCTCTTGCATTTTCTCACAAGTGACCTTTGAGAGACACAACATCTAAAACCATAACAGACTACAAATTCACTGATTATTTTTTCCTATATGTAGAGATAAGCATATCCTATATTGGACCTTGATCATTTTTTTTTCAAACATTTTAGGAAACAGAGAAGATAACTTCTCAATTGCTGGAAAATATGTATTCAAGAATGTTTTTTTGTTCCTTGGTTTTAAACTATGAAGCACTTTATCTAAGATAGCTTTATAAAGATTCAAGTTTTGGAAAAAAGAAATATGGGACAAGTTAGAATTAGCCCTAAAGTGGCTAGCATTAATTTCCTAGGGTACCAATATACTTAAAGACTCAACCCCACAGCCTGGGCAGTACATCAAAACATTGTCCATGGGTGACATGATTTAAGCCTTACAAGGGCCACTGCTACTTCAGTGGCTTAAGAGTTCATTAAAGCTAGGGACAATGACCCAATAATCAATGAAACTGCATTTAACATGGACTACATGAAAGAACAGAGGAAGAAGTCTCCTTTGTACTCACTCAATTAATAAAACAAATGGATTCTCCAAGATTGGCACCCACAGAGACAGTCTGTGGGGTCACAAATATGCTTGTCCTATCATCAAGACTGTAAATCACATAATCTTCTGTTAATGGTCTTCTGTTCCTTCACATTAACATGCCCACAGTTCCAGTTTCATTGTAGAGTCCTACTTTGTTTTTTTCTTTCTCAAAATATTTTAATTGCAGAAATTCAATTGCGGCATGCAGACCAGGTCTCAGTGCTTAAGACATTTCTGTTTGATATTGGACCTTTCAGTGTTAATGGCTCCTTCGTGTGGGTCCTGCAGATAAATGACCTTTTTCTTTTTTTTTCAACACTTTAGTTTTTTAGCATAGAAGTATGATTTAGTTCTAAGTCCTAAGAACTATTTTGTGTTTAAATAACAAATCATGATTTATGATCTCTGTGATTCTTAATTAGCAGCATTAATGCATCAGCGGGGTTCACAGCAGCAAATGGAAAAAGATTCTGAACTTGCAGAAATACATCAACCTGAACTACTTCAGGGTAACATTCAAACACTTGTTGGAAAATAGGGTTTAGATGAATTCTTTGGTGCATTTCATCCAGGTAATAATCAGGATTTGAAAAAGAGTAGGCTCAACTATGTACTCCAAATTTAATACATTTGTCACTTGGTTAATCAGAAGTTTCTTTTATTTGGCATTTTATTAACTTTTAAATTGAATGACAGTTTAAGTCTTTAATACGGTCTTGAAGTTCTGACAGATTCTTTAGCGTCTCCTGAATCTATCCAGGGTTGATTATAAGCCATTTAACTTTGTCTTGAACTATGTTATTGTAGCTCAATACAAGATGGAAGAATAAAGAAGTTGCAGGCTTGAATTCCATGTTATTTGGAGATGACAAACTCTGATGCACAGTTTTTCATTTGTTTTTCATTATTTTATTTGTTTTGAGTGGCTTTTTTTTATTCAGTCAGTCATTTTAATTAACACCACAATGCAAAAGTTAATATGCCCAAAGCATCACTTGTTCTACTTAGTATTTAGTAGAGGGGCTGCATAAATAATGGAATAGCTAGTAGGAAAAACAGAAAATAACACCAAAAAATACTTTTATTGATGAATAGGGAAATTAGCTGATTTCTGTGATTATTCCGGCTAGGACTGTGACCATCTGTCTATGTGTTTATGTATGTAGGTATGTGTGGATTTCTTTTTTTATTTCTACCTTTAATGATGAATGCAATCTATACACACTTGGAACTTGACATATTTTTATTCTAAACTTAAAGCTCACATTGGGCACTAGACCTTTTTTATTTGAAGAGGAATTTGGAAGGTCATGTGTCATGGCCTCAGGTTTGAGAATTCCTGCTTTACCTGGTGCTTTACCTGGTGCCTGCGCCTCAGTTCAGATCTGCAGAGCTTCAGGATGCCAATACTGTCATCAGGGTACAAAGTTATCAGCCAGGTGATGAAAAAACACTCGAACTTTGGGTTTCAGTGTCCTCCAGTTATCAGGGAGCAGGTAGTCATTGCTTCTGAGTTCCAGGTCACACCCGCTGCCCTCTGTAGGACAATGATGAGAATAACTTAAAATACTTTGGAGATTTAAAAAACCCTACCAACTCTGCTGTGTCTGAACCTCTGGAAAATCCTCTGAGTGATTCTGAGACACTGCTGTACCTTCTCATTGAAATGATTGTCAAAATCCTTGCAGCATTTGGACACGACTTGGGTCTTTGACTGCCTCAGCAGTGCAGTTGTAGAGTTTCTGTGATGAGCCACCAAGAGCTGCTGTCTTTACCTTGTGATCTGAACCTGGGTGCCTGCCACAGTCCCAGCCATCCCATGATTCTCAACCTAGTTATGGTGCTTTCTGATCCCAGTCTTCCTGTGTCTCACTTTACCCTAGTGATAACCTTTCTACCAAGTTTCTTTGAATAGCACTCACTGAGACTGTCATAAGCAAGCCCTTCAAAGGGCTTTACCCAGTGTGGTCAGGATAGGGTACAATAACATGTCTCCTGAGTCAAAAGTCACTTTGCAAATATATCAATGCTAGTGATCATAAAGCACCATTTGGTCCCTCAGTGACTTAATAATCTCATAATTATGAATAGTCAGGAATGCTGCCACAATATTATCACCTTCAATATTGCTAGGTGTTTTGGTCTCATCAAACATCACCAAATTAACTCTTCAAGGGAGCCTTTGTTTTTTTTTATTAATATATTATTATAGATATAAAATAATATACTCCTTATAAAAATATATTTACCAAGTATATTGAAGTAGAATATAGTGCAAAATATGTCCATGAAAAAATAAGGAAGTATATTATTGAATATAAAAAATAATTATTACATATATTTTCTGATGAATAACGTGCTAGTTGTGAATTTATTAGGAAAAACAGCTAATATTCAAGGATACATTTTGTATGAAGACTTCTATAAGACCTAAAGTCTTCTTCCTCTCTGTCCATCAATCTCTAGCCACATCTATGGAGAGCCTAACTAGGATAAATTGAAATATCCCACAAAATGAAGCCATGAAAGTACAAAATTGTTCAGAGTTAAGTTGCATAGTTATAAGAAACAATTTGGGAAAAGTTATTCGGTGATTTTCCAGAGAGATGATGTTTACATCACATTTTTTTTTTTGGTGTGTGAATCTGACACCCATTTTAATTCTATATTACATACCCATATATATGAATACATGTTAGTATGACATCTACCACATAGGAAATGTTAATTAAATAATAATTATGATAATGATATTATATGTAATAGCATATTTTATATTTTAACATATACATATTAGTGATAATATCAATCACATTATGTGATAGATACTCATTGCAGTACTTGGATAAAAATTACATAGTAGAGAAATAACATGTCTAGAATTTGGAAGGACTCATGACTATTGCAATATTTTTTATTATAAGATCTATTCAGGGATCTATTATTATTATAAGATCTATTATTATTATTATCTATTATTTATTATAAGATCTATTCAGGTTTCTATGAATACCTTTCTAAGACCTACGGTCTTCTTCTCTATCTCAGCATCAATCTCTAGCCACAGCTGTGGTCAGCTCAACTCAGATAAACTATAACCGCATTTATCTTTCCTTACCTTAATTCCATGTGCACAGGCCGTGGAGTAGCACTACACCCCTAGAATCTATTTTTCTTGAGGTAAGCTCAGAGGAAGGGCAGCTGGAAGCATGAATTTCGTCCATTAAAATACCTCAGGAAATTAATGCACAAGTATAGACTTATTTAACCATTTTTTTACTAAATGGTTTGATCTGGAATATAATCTTAATCCTTTTTGTTAATGATTATATAGCTTATGCTTAACACTCTAAGCTATTTGCTAAGACATAGAAGTCTTTCAAATAATAAGTTCTCTTATTTTGAGAACCTCGAATAATAAAGCAAAAAAAATTTAATTACAAGCACACCTATGTTATCCCACTTTACGCTACTGATCCCCTCATTTTCAGGTTCCATTTTCATCTGTTTCTTTTTATTTCCTCTTGACACAACAGGGCCATTAGCAGGTGACCTCTGCTGATCTCTTCCACCATTCCCCTCTTCAGCCTGAGACCCAACTGTATGCTCTGATGCACACCCTATTGAGATGTAGATCAAGCTCTAAAGATACTTGGCAGCAGCTCACTTAAAATAAACCCAATTAAATCAGACAAAAAGGCTAATCAAAAAAAAAAATACTGAAAAAATATCTGTTATAAAAAAATCAATTCAAAGAGAGTTCACAATTTTCTCTAACAAGGAAAGTTCATTTGGATTGGCTGTGATGACATAGTGAATTAAACTAAATAAAGAAATATTAGAATTAATCCTATCCCTGAAAATCAAGAATATATGATGACTGTGTTTCCTGGCTTTAAAAATTCGAGTTGAAGCCAAGTGGACTGATTAAGAATGATTTTTTTTTTTTAAAAAACTACTCAAAGGGTTTAAAGGCATACATGTGTACGAATACTCAATTACGTGCTTATAATAATACACATATGAAATGCTAGCCCCCTATTGGGTGATTCAAAGATAAAACTTTGGCTATTGCTTTTAGAAAGTTCACAATCTAAACAAGGGAGACAGGCATCAGAAGAGATGAGAGCCAGATGGCGTGAAAGTCGTTTGGGAGTTAGTGAGGGTAGTGAGGCGCTTGCCTCAGGCACAGATTTGAGAGGATGTCAAAAATATCCTAGAACTCAAGACATATCTGATTTTGATGTAATATGATTAAAAATAAAATTTTGTGCAAAAAATTCACGATGAAGAAAAATATCCAAATTTTAAATAAAGCAGGATTGCTGGTTTTTCCTTTTGTCTGAAGTGTTGGCACAATACATTTCTGAGATAGTCAAGGCTACTAAGAGTAATGTGCAATCCAGAAGGTTTTCCTAGAGAAACAGGAGAGTAAGAAGCCTGTTTTAGAGGGGATATGGGCAAGCCTCATAAAGCGCAGCAGCATTCAGTCAGATGTCTGCAAAAACACAATGGATTTGTTTTCAGTGATTTTTTTCCCAGCAAGAAATTCTTCAAATAGAAAGACAAAATGAAAATGAGATAGACAGTCGCCATATCTTCTAAGAGTTCTGAGCAAAGATGACTATACAGAAATAGTAAAATAACAGCAATTCATTCCAAAAAAGTACTTACAAGTTTTCACTTTGAACTTCTAACTTTTCAACTCACACTCATGTTCATTGTAAAAGTAAGGGAGAGAGGAATAGGAAGAAGTTGATGGATGGGTACTAAGTTACAATTAGGAGTACAAAGATCTGCAGTGCTATTACACAGAAGAGTGACTACGGGTAACAAACTGTAGATTTCAAACTACAGGTTTGAAAACCTAGAAGAAAGGATTTTGAATGTTTCACCAGGAACAAATGGTAGATGTTTGAGAAGACAGATATTTTTAACTTGATTTAAACATTATACAATATGCGTGTATGTAAACACCACATGGTTCTCCGTTAATGTGTTCAATTTTTATATGTCAATTAAAGTTTTTAATTTAAATAAAAAATCTGAACATATTCAGTTATATCTTCCCAATGGAATATCCAGATGGTCTCAATGACATAGTTTTGTAATAACTTTGTAAATCTTATAATCTCTGTGACTTGCTTCCTTGTATATTTGACCCTGTTTAATTAGAGTAATTATGTTTTCCTCCATTTGTAATCCCTTTGTTTTAACATACCCCAAAGTTCTTATTTGTATATAAGAATGTGCAAACATACAAGGATTGGGTTTGACAGGCTCAGAAGTTAGATCCTTATGCAGTTTTAGGACTAGTAGTCTCAGAATCAATTGTCTTCAGATTGACGTGAACTTTGGTCATTCACTATGATCTTGGGAAACAGAAAAGAAGATTTAGCAGGACTCATAGATTTTGCCATTTTGTTAGGGACATAAAATTGTGTAATTTATAGCACATTCTTCTGAATTGCTCTGTCATGTAATTGTTGTTAATTGAGCCGTTGAAATACTTATATTGTTTATCAATAAAATAAATTTTTATTCTCCAGTCCCTAAGAATTTTGACAAACTGCTAAATTCTTTCACAGCTAGAGGTCAGTTTTTAACTCTTGACTTCTTTATGACCAAATAATAGCCAGATGCTCTGCCTGTGCAGGCTCCTGTCTGAGACAGTACTGAGTGGCACTAGGAGATCAATGTAACCGCATACAGAATCTAGAAAATAGTTTATTTCATCAAAGAAGTAAAGTTACAAGTGGAAGGCTCAGGAAGAGGAATAGCCCATTTACCACTGAGCTCTAAAGAGGGCAGAGGATACAAAGCCCTAAGGAAGGGTCAGCCTACTTATTCCCAGTACATGATGGGGAGAATGTGGTTCTTTCCATCACTGTTCAATTTAATCTAACATGTGATATTTAGATCTTACTAATATTTACTCTATAGATTGATTTTCAAGTCTTCCAACATCAGCTGGAGTACGTGTGGCCTTTCCAAGAAAAATTTCAAGTTCCACAAACTCATGGATAGAAACGGCAATGCCCTCACGTGCTTCCCATATTTTGCAAAGCATTAAAATGTATTTGTTACTAGTTAAGTGGATCTACGAAGTATGTTATCCAGCTTTAACTAAAACTAATCCTCAGAAAATGAAATGGGTTGTACAAATCCATGAAAAGACAAGAAGAATTGAAAATAACACTAATAATGTGATTCCTCGGAGTTGATATTTTTACAAACTTTCTCAGGGACAATATTAGATAACAATAATGGCAAATGAATGAGATTAAACAAAATTAGCAAAAAATTCAAAATGTAAGAAATGTTCTTCACACACACATTCTCTCTCTCTCTCTCTCTCTCTCTCTCTCTCTCTCTCTCTCTCTCTCTCCAGATAATGGCACACATGGCCCTGAAAATATTTTCTATTTTATAAATTGTACAGTGTTGTGTACATTTTCCAACAGTGATCATTGTTAATCATATGATTAAATAAACTGAATTTCAAACAGAATTTTTGAATTGTTATATCTCAAAGTATTTAAAGATTTCCAAAGAAAAATGTTCAATCATATTGCTTTCACTAAGATAGGATGAAAAAACTTAATGAAATAAAAAATCTAATGCCATTAAAAACTTTAAATTTGTAATATTAATTCTATATTTTATTAATACATATTTTATGTGTATTTGATATACATATTACACTAGCAAAATAATATTGCTATTTATTTGATAAAGAAATATTTATATACTAGGGTGAATAACAACTCTAATAATTTACAGTGGTATATTATAAAAAAAAACTTAGAAAACCAAGTGTTCTATGTGCTCCATTCAAGCCACTTAGAAGAATTACTGGAAAAAATAAAGGACAAAACCCTGTTTTACTGCATTTAAACTGCTCCTTAACAGGTCTGTGGCTCACCTGGTTCTAGGATAGGAAGATTGAATCCAGAATAATTGGAAGATCCCATCCCACAGGAAAGGGAAATGGTATTGAGATAAGGACTACTCCACTACGATCAAAATAACAAAATCAATAGTTACCAGTGGTTACAAGGCCCAGTAAAAATGTCCAATGCTATTATCAGTATACTTTTTTGTATTTTTTTAATTATTTTTTCATATTTTGGCTATTGTTTTTAAAAGGAACTATTTTTAACAAGATAATGGAGTTGGTTCTAAGTAGACACATTTCACACACACACAAAAAAAGCTGAGACATTTATCTTTGCTCTTTGGTGCAGCTGTAAAAGATAAACTGCCTAGGATTTGCTAACACAACTATCAATTTTTCCATTTATAAAGTATGCACTGAATTGCCAACATGTGGACTCCTTCGTTCGATATCTGTGCCACAAGCTTAATATCATCTTCCTGGTAAGCTTTAAAACCATAGACAATAACTGACTTTTGTTTGTTTTAGCAAAATTAATCTGTAACTCAAAAAGCTGGTTTGCGTGATTTTTAATTTGAACACTGTATTATAGCAATAGTCCTCCATCATGAGCAATCCCCACCCTGCCGCCACCATCTGATAGAACATTTGGCAATGTTTGGGGACATTCTGTTGTCACACTTGGGAAGCAGGGATGCCATTGGCATCTAATGGGTAGAGATCAGCGAGGCTGCGGAACAAACATTCTACAAGCGTAGGGCAGCTCCCCACCACACAGAATTATTCAATCTCTACATCAAAGACATCACCCTGTTCATCCATATTTTTTTCAGGAAATCCAGGAAAATAATATTTTAAATAGCCTCTTTTAATCACTTTCTTATATTACTACTTCATTTTCTGGCTGTCCTAAATATCTCTGATCATATAAACATACTATGTACAAGGCATTTGTAGTTCTAATTGTATGAACATTTGATTTTTATTATATTTGTTCTAACTAGATAATTCCTGCTCCTCTCTTTATTTAGCATTAACTATAGCAGTGGAACAATTGTTGCTACTTCTTTTTTCAACCTACTCTATTTATTAATAGGAGTAAATATTAAACACTGCAGGGATCCACTTAAGAGGAACTGCTTTCTTACTTAAAAATTACCTTTCTTCACATGAATAAATAAATTTCCAAGTGAGTGGCTGAGCTATTTAGTCCTCTTCACTGCAGTTTCCTTTCATGCAGTGTTTTCCTCCATTGAAAAGAACAATGTTCTACTTTAATTGATGAGTTTTACATTTTTCCTGCATAGTGTTAAATCCCCACTCACCTGCTTTTGTGAGAATCTAGCTACTTCAATGGTCTCCTTGCTTTTCTTCGTTCCTTCAAGAAGAATTCATTCTCTAATTCATATCAGAAGTTGATATAAGTTGGTAAGTGAGGAAAAAAATGTTATTTGCATTGTTCAGAAAATTCATCTTCCATATAAACTTCTGACGTGAACAGAAAGCATAGAGACAAAGACTCTCCTAGATGCAGAAAAAATCAGTTTAACAGGATAATAAACTGATATTAAGAAGAGACATTTGTAATAAGAATATTACAGAAACTGGATTTGGAACAAATAAAATGTCTCTGCCTATCAAAAAGGGAACTAGTAGTCTATAAACAGATGATAGTATAAAACCATAACTTCTGAAAGAATCTTGGTACTAGCAGATAAATTCATTAACATTACATTTTTAAAAATTGATTTATTTTTTCCCACATTTTTATTGGTGCATTATATTTGTACATAACGATGGGGTTCGTTGTTACATATTCATACATGCACACAATAAAACCATATAATTTGGCCAATATCACGCCCCAGTCTTTTCCCCTTCTGCCACCCTGTAGGACCTTTCTTCTACTGTCTCCTTTGATTTTCATGAGATGCCCTCCACCTTTCTTTTCCTTTTAGGTCTCCAGCTTCTGCATATGAGAGAACTAGTAGTCTATAAACATTTCACTTAACATAATGGTCTCTAGTCCCATGTATTTTCCTTAAAATGACATAATTTCATTTTTCTTTATGGCTGAATAAAACTCCATTAGGTAGATATGCCACATTTTCTTTATTCATTTACTCATTGATTAACACCTAGGCTGATTCCATAATTTGGCTATTATGAATTGTGCTGCTAAAACATGGGTGTGCTTGTTTCACTGTAGCATGAGGGTTTTATTTCTTCAGGATAAATACCAAGGAATGGTATATCTGGGTCATATGGTAGCTCCATGCCTGGTCTCTTGAGAAGCCTCCATAGTGATTTCCTTGTGATTGTATTAATTAACAATTTCACCAACTGTGTAATAGTTTTCCTCTTTCTCTGCATCCTATTCAGCATTTGCAATTTTTTGTACTCTTGATGACTAGCCATTCCAAATAGTATGAGATGAAATCTCAGTGTAGTTTTGATTCACATTTCCCTAATGAAAATAACTAACATTTGAAGATATCTTTATATATATATATATATATATATATATATATATATATATATATATATATATATATCTCGATGGAATATACTGATCTTTGAGCAAAAAATTATAAAGAACTATATGAATAATTTAGGACAATATAGTAGTATAATTGCACAGAAGGCATTTTTGAAGAAACCTCTCCCCACAATACACACAAACACAAACACTATGACTTATGAGAAAATAAAACCGAGAAGAAAAACAATGGAGGTAAAAAGACATGAAGAATTTTTTAAAAATGGAAATGAAAAATTTATACATGAAAGAAGGATTCTTGTAAAGACTCACAATATTAATAGAATTTAATCTTTTAGAATAATCACAAAATTAAAACAATCAAAAACTCCACATGCTAAAGTAACAATGTCAACATTATTTTATTTCTAGAGTACTTTATTTAAGTAAGTAATGACACAATCATTTGTTTAATATATGTTAAATGACAAAATTCTATGACAGATGGGAAATTTGCCTCTATAGCACAGAGTGAATCTTAATGTAATCCATGGACTGGAGTTAATAACAATGTCTCACGAGCATTCAGAAATATAAAAATGATGCAAAATGTTAATGATTGGAGAACTTGTGTAGGGATAGGAGGTAGGAGTGGGGTCAGCCTTGAGATCTGTGCCCAAACTGCTTCAATAAATCTATAAATCTAAAGCTCTACTTAAAAATTAAGCCCACAAATTAGCCATAGAGAAAATATCATGGAGAAAAGGGAGGCACTGTTGTTTTTAATAAACAGTGAAACATACTTACAATGGAAAGTGAGTGTGAATGGGCTTGTGCCCGTTATGATTTCTTCCTGAAGAACAAGAGTTGGATGACGGTTTGATGTTAAAGTGGATTCAACATGAGGGAAACACTGACCCAGGGTCAAGGAGACTGGGAAAGTTTCCCAGGAGAATTGTCAGGTTAGCTGTGAACAAACTGCTATTTTCTGTTAGCTTTAAAACAAAATCCCTGGTGTATATTAATTACACAGAACAGCGGGTGCCATGTATATTCATACCTGCATAAAGATATAATTTGATCAATTTCACTCCCCAATACCTCCTTGATACTTCTCTCCTCCCTCCCTCATCCCCTTCCTCTACCCTAGTGGTCTCCCTTCTACTGTCATGCCATCTCCTTTTTCCTTATTTTTCCCTCTAGTGCCCACAGAGGAGAGAAAGCATGGTACTCTTCTGACTTATTGTGCTCAACATTCTGATCTCCACTTCTATCCATCTTCTTGCCAATGACAAAATTCCGTTCCTTTTTTTAGGGCTGGATTTAGCAAGTGGAAAGGCCTTAAAATCAAAATGTGTAGGGATAAGAGGTAGGACCAGAAAGAAAGCCGAGTGAAAGGAGCATAGTCAGGAGACAAGAGGGTACAAATGAGGTGGAGGAAGAGGGCAGAGATCAAATCATGGAGCACACAAGGAGAAGTAACTGGAGCATGGTAAGGAGGGGAGAAATAATTAATTAATTATTAATTCCTGTTTTCAAAAACCGGTGCTGGGAATCATGGGAGAGGTATAGAGGAGACTTGAAGATTGACCAGGCGGCTATTGGCTTGGTCCAAGAAAGGGGCTGGTGGTGAGCACAGATAAGGATTTAAGGGCGCACGCTATGTTTTAGGGTCATGCAGCTGGTTGGCTTCTGCTATCTTTACTGAGATTACAGCAGAGCCTTTTTGGCTGTACATCTTTCTACATTAATAAGGGTTTGAGGATTATCAGCAATACTGTTACAGCCATGTTAAATCTGAGAAGATGATTAAACATCTAAATGATCAGTTCAAGTTAATGGGTGGGTTTAAGAATTGGAACTCAGTGGAGGAAGTTGGGCTGGAAACAATATTATGGAAGCCATCAGCATAAAGTGATCCTTAAAACTGTGTCAAGCATGAGATTATGTAAGGCAGGGAAGACCACTGAGAAGAGCAGATCGTCTAGGACAATGCTCCAAAGCGCTGTGACTTTCATAGCGGGTAAAACAGCAGAGGGCAGAGAAGGGGCCGTCAGTATTGTAAAGAAAACTCTAAAGGAGAATCTGGTGTTAAAGAAAGGAGGGTGATTCAAAAAGAAAGGAGTGGTAAACTAAGTCCACTGAGGTGGTGAAAGATAAGAACTAGAATGACCTTGGGGTTTGGCACCACATGGTTCATTAGTGACATCATTTGATCAGCCTGAAAAATGAAAAAAGAGTTTATAAACAAGGGAAGGAAGAAAGTATGGAAAACTTTTTTGAGAAGTTTTCTTGCAAAATATCAAAGACAAGAGTGTACACAAAACTGGCTGAATTTTCGTGTAGACTGGATTAGCAGTTTAAGACTGTGGCCATGAATGTGAAATGACAACTGACACTATTCTATTAAGGTTCATCAGGGAAGAGCGCGGGGATTTGGGCGAACCAGGGTTGGCATTTTGCTAGGGAAACATGACTACATAAGAGTTGTCATCCTTTTGTATAAATACTGAAGAGGAAAAGGTTTTAGAAGACAAATAAATTTGGAAACAAAGTAATTCACAGGACTCATACTGGTTTTAAGAATAAAAATGGTTTGCATTGGAGAGGGATGCCATGGGAATGGAATTCTCAAGGTATCCCAGGGTCCACCCAGGGCAAGACAATGAGGAGGCTTTAGTAGTTTCTGCGGCTGATGCAAGAAATTGTCCTAAATGTGTAAAACACCTAAATTTATCTTTTCACTATATTTTGGTCATTTACAGGTTTATTTTATTTTTAATGGACAAATAATAATTGTACCTGTTTGTCGAATACAATGTAATGTTTCAATACAGGCATGCATTGTAGAGTGGTCAAATCAAGGTAATCAGCATATCTACCACCTCAAAATAGTTATTATCAAACTCTTTTAGCTAGTCACTTTACTGTGCTATAGAATCCAATTAATTATGAATCAATTCTTTAAATGTGTTTATGTACCAAATGGAAGGCTGCTAAGCCTTAAAAACAGAAACATAAATAAGAACTAGGAACTTCTGTCATTTATGACAATATAAATGAATTTAGAGGACTTTGTGTTAAGTGAAAAAAGCCAGGCACAGAGAGGTTGATACTGTTTGATCTCACTTAAATGTGGCATCTACAAAAGTCAAGTTTTAGAAGCAGAGGGTAGAAGGGCAGTTACCAGAGACTGGGGAGGGGTAGGTGAACAGGGGGAAGGAGAAATGGTGGCTGATGGCTATGAAGTTACCATTAGATCAACCTAGAAGAGGATCCTTAGTCGTCACTTCCAGATTCTGGCGGCTGTCACATGCCTTCACTTGTGCCTGCACTGCCCTGCCTCTCCTGTCACAACGCCTCCTTTTCTTTTTCACACCTCTCTCTGCGTCATTCCTACAAGCACAGTTGTCACTGGGTTTAGGGTCCACTTTAATAGTTCAATTATCTCCCTACCTCAAGATCCTTAATTTCCTCTGCAAAGATCCTACTTCTGAATAAAGTCACAACCACACATGTTGGAATTAGGGCTAGGACACCTTTGGGGGGCAACAGATAACTTCTGTGTGAAGTTACCTGTTGACAGAGTGTAGGTTGGTGATGGACAACACCCTGAAGGGTTGAGAGTGCAACAGAAGAGAGTTAAGTGTGGAAGACTGGGTGAGAGCGGCAGGTCCACACGTTAGCAGGGATTAACATACCAGAAGTCTGGGTGACTGGGATGTTTGTTGTGTGATTCCAGAGGCCATGAGACTCAGTGAGGAAGTACTTAATGTTCTTTCATGGAAAGCATGACCATAATACTTACTATGAATATGCATTTATTTATTGTGCACCTGGAAATTTTCTCATGTGTTCCTCACAGGTTTTGATGCATCCAGATATTATGGATGAGGGAATGGAAAGTCTAGGTCAGAATGAAAACTCTGTGCTGTCTGAAATTCAAAAGGCTGTAACTAAACTGTTATATGATATATTGACATTATTCTTCATGTCACTTGATTAAACATATTCCAAATGTGTGATCTTATAATTAAATAGAGATCAGTTCCCTTAACATATTATTGTTGTGGACAACTAAGCCTAATTGTGGGATACCAAAGAATTAAAAGAAAGATCAAAAATAATTTGTATCAGCTAAATGGTGCCTCAACATGTCTTAAAAAATGAAAAAAAAAAAGAGTAAAGTATGACTATATTTCTTAAACTAATAATTCTGAACCTGGGATATATCCTTTAATCTTTTTAAACATGGAAAGTTAAGTTCTACCTGAAAAGTAAATCAACAGTCCATTAATATTTTTTGGCATCTAATTCTTCAGCTAAGTTAGAAAATAAAGCCATATTGAAAGTTAGCGACAGAGGTGAAGTCTAATCCATTAGTCTGATTTATTCTCTTAATTAAACTTGCATTTGAAAGAGTGAGCTGTGAGTTTTATTTTACTTTTAATATTGCATTTGCATTATTTCATACCCACATTTAGGCTCCACTCATAGCATAAATGTTAATGGTTAAGTTAATATAATTCATATTCTGGGTCAAAAGCTGTGATAATAAAACTGTCTCACATTTTAGATTTTATAAAGGAAGTTAGAGACCCTCACATCTAACTTCATGACTACTTTTCCAGTCTCTTACATGGAACTTCTAAAATATTTCCTCAGATTCCAGTTGACCTTCCATTTCTTGGAATTAGTTACCAAGCCCATTCTATGTTCTTACAACATTTTGAAATTTTGGAAAATATTCTGGGCCATGAGATGATTATGATCCATTGCTGGTATCCTGCAGCTACTTTCTCTTCAGAACTCAATTCAAGAAGCTTAAAAATGGAATGATTCTTATTGTGTGATCTTTGATGATTTAATAATTTGAACAGATAATTGTTTCATTATTTTGGAATTATAATTACAGATGCTTTAACTTAGGGATATTCCCTGCAAGTTTCAGATCTAGCTTTTAAGTTGTATTTATATTCTAATCCAGCAAGGGCTTTCATTCTTTCTTTCATCCTTGATTATATTATATGGTCTAGACACTGTGCCAGATATCCTAAAATATGAGTGGTTGATACTTATATAGCATCCTAAAAAATGTCATCCTGGGATTAAAACTGATATTTAACGTCATGAAAATGTTAAAGCCATTTCAGGTGTAAAAAAAATTAGAGTTTAAGGGAGAAAGAATAAGCATTTGGTCAATTTAGGAAATGTGGAAAGAATTTAATAGAGAATACATATTCAGCTCTGAATTTCAGAATCTGAAATCTGCCATCTCTGTTCATCCATGGTGTTAGAGACCTTTACTTGGCATAAAAGTTCAACTGAGAAAGAAGCTTGTTATATATTTCACTTAGACTCAAAAAATAAAATGAACTGAAAAAATAAAAGATGGATTGAATGAACAAATGAAGGAAAGAATGGATAAGTTAATGAATTGGCTAAAGCGAATGACCCTGCCCAGTACATCAGTAATACAACAATCCCTGTACCCAGTGTACGGTTCTTTTTAACTGATAATGTACCTCATTCAGTACAATGCTCTGTGTAATCCAGAGGACATGGCATGAGGTAGTTTATTGTTCTTGCAGGGGTGAGAATTCATTTGCCACCATATTTGTAAAGTGCTGAACAGCAGAAGAGAGACTAGCCAAGTTCTAAATGAGCTGCAGCATGAACAGAATGTACAAGGTTAAATTTATTTTGTATCTAACTTTATCAGGTGGAGCTTTCTATTTCACACTGGTACAAAAACAGGCCACAATATACTGAAAAATACACTCTGACATCTGCACAGGAAAGATTGAAAGAGGCAAAATACGGTAGTCGTCCAGGCTTTTAAGTATCTCATTCTTGTGCCTGCCAGAGACTCTGTGTCTTCTTAAGAAAGGTCTCTTGACACTTTCATGATGGTAGAAGATAAAATGTTGGTTTCCAAAAGCATGCACATATGTTTTACTGGAAGACAATGTAACTGTAACCTGAGGTTACGTTCCTTATTTAAAAAAAAAAAAAAAAAAAAAAAAAAACCTTTCTTGGCTTCTATCTGGGAAAATGTTTAAGCTGACAGAGGAATTGGACTTGTGTCTCTATTCTGTTACAAAAAAAAATATCAAGTTCCATTAATATTCTTTCTACATTAAAAAAACACTTTGAATACCAGCGTAAAGGTGTATGTCAGTGTACCTGAAATATTCAGATCCTTGGTAACAAGATATGCCAATGTATATTATTTTCCTGGCAAAGTTTCATTCTATTTTTACTACAAGTTATTTCCTTATTTTAAACATATTCCTAATTTAGCTATTTGTTGGACTTTTTCCTTGACACTTTTGTTTTCATTATTCATACTTGTTTTATGTTTTTGTCTAAATATATTGCTTCAATACTACAATAAATTAATATCTAAATACAACAATATTGCAGGTATATTAATTTCCATATACTGTAAATGTTGTTCTGGAGTCTTCCTCCCGCCCTCCCCTCCCTCCCGCCCCGCGGTCCCATACTATGAAGAAATAGCTGTTTTTCAATGAGGACTCTCTAAAACAAGGAAGTCATTTTCAGCTTTGGCTGTCAAATGAGATTTTTTGTTTGTTGATTTAAATTGGCAGCAGGAAATAAGCTTGAAAAAGCTGGCTTTGTCTAGAGAGTGGGGATTTTCTAAATTCTTTAACATATCAGAACTAAACCCGCAGTCCCAGATAATACAGGTACATCCAAAAGTATGGAAGACTGTTTCCCTCGACTTGTGCTTGAGGCTTGCTGCATTAGAGCAGGAAGGACAGTGACTGAGAAGGCAGCAAAGCCCAAGCCTGCTCATCTTGATTGGAGAGGCACCGTGATAAGAGACAAGGGGCACTAAACAGGTTCTGAACAAGGCAATGAACTGCAACTCCCTGAATATGAAAAAATACAGGAGGCTTCAGTGACCTATGATGCTAACAGGTGTAATATCATATGCTCATTAACAAGGATGACAGGAGCTCTGTTTACTGGATAAAAATAAGCGCAATTAAAAACTATGTTTAATTTTTAAATATGTAAGGGATCTTCATAATTAAATTGTGAATGAATACTAGGCACAGGAGTACTGGGTAGTCATCAGGTAGCACCTCATTCTCTTTACCTATAAATATTTGACTTGCACCCAGCACATCACAGTTGTCCTCAGGCTCTGGCATGGGCGCCTGTTTTTTTACTTGATTTTCCAAATCAGTGCCCAGGTCTCAATCCTAATGTTTTTGAACAGTGTCTGCTTTGCCCATTTTAGATCAGAGGTCTGTAGTTGGTCCAATAAGCAGTGGCTTCAGGATACAGGATGCCATGATCCTTGCCTATTTTAGAGAGAGTCATCAATAAGATAAGACTTTTATAATGGGGATGTAAGAGAGGAGATGGTTGATATTCATAGAATAAACTGATTTGCAGAAAAATAACCTGTGATTAAATAAGTTTGGGAAATCCTGAGTTATCCAAGCTTAAGTCCGTTTCTTTATTAGAGAACATCTTAGACACTATGACATGTGAATAATCATTGCAAATATCAAAATTGGTGATGTGATAATATTCTTAATCAATTTGTCTGAATATCTATTTTTATTCATTTTTAAAAGTGTCTCATTATATATTTTTGGTATTAAGTTTTAAATTTTATCAATTCCTTTTGCAGAGGAACAATGTTTTAAAGCGCATCTTCCATTTTTACTGAAATATATATATTTAAATGTAAATATGTAAATTTGTCTGTTAATTTATTCAAAAATCTATTCAAGCCCCATTGTATAACAAGCCTTGTGATGATGCCAAGAAGAGGAAGTCTAGCGTTTACTCCGCAAACACACGTTAATAGTGGTTATTTTTGAGTGGCATAATCATGCATAATGGGTTTTTTTGTGTGTTTTTAAAATTTATCAGCATTGTTTCCTTCAGTGAAATATTTTATTTATTTGAGAAAATACTAAAATAAATTTCTGAATTAAACCACCCCAGATAAATGAGCCCCACTCCCCTGCACACACACACACACAAAAAAAAAAAAAAAAAAGAATTTTATTTCCATTTTTTGATACTGGCCCATCAGAGGTCACTAAGTAGGGACAATAATAAGTGGAAGGATACAAATACCACCAATTGTGAGATTTACACCTGTCTCAGTCAGTTCAGGCTGCTGTAACAGAGTACCATAAACCAGGTGGCTTAGGAATAATAGAAGTTATTTCTCACTGTCCTGGAGTCTGGAAGTCTGAGATTAAGGCACCAGCAGATTTGGTGTTTGAAGCGGGTGGGCATTTGGATTCAGAGATGCTGTTTTCTTACTATACCTTCCAAGGTAGAGTGATAGTGAGAGTATTCTCTGAAGTTTTTTTGGTGTTTTTGTTTGTTTGTTTGTTTGTTTTTTAAATAAGGATACTAATTCCATTTGCAAGGGCTCCACTCTTGAGACCTAATCCCCTCCTGAGGGTGCTTTGCCTTATTTTCTTCAATGGGGAGGTAACAGTGCACTCCTCGTAAGGTGTTGAGAGGAGTGAATCTGATGATACTTGTGCAAAAATGAATGAAGACCACTCAAGTTTATCCAGAGGCTGTGATAGCAAGGAAGTCACACCCCACTGCTTGTGGTTGGCAGAGACTCAAAAGCAGGCACATTAGTATGAACACTTTGTAGCAGAAGAAAAGCAAGATCCCACGATTAGATGGTGTTTGCATGGGAAAGGTGAGAGCAGGCTCATGGAACCGAGGGAATCCTATATGATTAAGGAAACAAATTCAGTTTTCTCCCATTGGTCCTAGCTCAGAAGCAGAGGTGAAAATCTGAATAGCTGTAAGTTATTGATCAAGTCCAAATGGGGTTAATCCTCAGAGAATGGGTTTGGTGCCCTGGACTGGTTGCTGCAGACTGTGGACCATGGTTCTGTTTTAATCTATGGTCTGGTAATCGTGTATTTGTACATTCAGTCCTTCACGTGCGAGCCTTACATGGTAAATTACTTTGCACTATGGCTAACTGTAGTAAAATCAATAAGTAATGTTGATTATTTTGTTATTGTGATTCATATTATGTCCTGAAATACTTTTCAATTTACGTTCTGATATTAGGTAATCCTGTTTATTTACGCTGACCATTAGCTTCTCCCAACAATACATACATTTAAATATTGTGGTGTCTCACCAAAATATTTTGTTATAAGTTAAAGTAATATTTTATAAATTTATTTATTTGTTCTAATCAGTTGTACCTGACAGTAGAATGCTCTTAGATTCATCGTCTACATATGGAGCATAATTTTTGTCTTCTCTGGTTGTCCCCAAAGTAGGGTCACACCATTCGTGCCTAGGGTAATGATGTGTATCTCATTCCACTATCATCTTTCCTACCCTGATGCCCCTTCCTCTCCTTGAAAAATAATATTCTGATTAGAAAAAGAAAGTGAGTGAAGCTACTTTTCTCCTAGACATCAATGTTCCCTTAGGTCGGGTTTTTCATCTTCCTAGAAGTGAAAGATGATGGCTTTACTTGGAAGTGAAGGAGCTAAATTTAATAAAGCTGTTTCTGATAAAACTCAGGACATCTTGATGGCAAAGGGACAAGGTGTACATGCTAGAGGACAATCGAGTGACACTGGGGAGCACAGGCAGCCTGCCATTGCCTGGCCTAGATTCCATTCCTGGCGCAGAGTGGACCTGCGAGAGCCCTGAGCCTTTGGAACAATCAACTATTACAAACACTGTGTTTTACACTCTCTGATACAATAAAATCTACAGAGAGTAAAAGAGTGATATGACAAATACTCATGTGCTACCAGATTTAACAAATGTTAATGCTTTCCTGTATTGGGGCTTTTAAAAAATTCAAAATACAAATTAAGTTGTAGTTTTTAAAGTGTCTTTTTTAACTCTTCTTAGACATGTTCAGCTTTGTTATATCCAAGGTGGAATCACTGATCAAAAAGGAACCAATCAGTCTATGAGTTGTACTTTGCTACATCCTTATACATTCATAATGAATATGTGATATCATTTTATTTTTTTACACTAATAGTAAATAGCAATGGATATCTTATATTCTGAAATGTTGTTTTTCTCTAGCTTTGTGAAGATATAACTGAGAAATAAAATTGCATATATTTATAGCATGCAGTGTAATGCTTTGATATATGTATATATTGTGAAATGATTATCACATCGAGGTAATTAAGATGTGTCACCTCACAGAGTTATCTTTATATGTGTGTATGATGAGAACACTTGAACTGCACCCTCTTAGCAAATTTCAAGTATGCAGTTGACTATAGCAATCGTGCTGCACCTCAGATATCCAGAACTTACTCATCTTGCTGAAATTTTGTTCACTTTGGCCAACACTATTCTATTTTTCCTCACTGGAAACAGCCATTGTACTCTCCTTCTGTAACTTCAATGTTTTTTAGGTTCTAGATCTACATGGGATCTTGCAGAACTTATCTTTCTGACTCTGGCTTATTCTGTGTACTATAATATACTGCATGTTTATCCATACTGTCACAAAGGGCAGGTTTTCCTTTTTTTTTTTTTTTTCCTATAACTTGGCTGTTGTGAATAGTGCTACAATGAACACCTGAGTGTCTCTTCAATAGACTGATTTCATTTTCTCTAGATTCATTCCCAGGTGGAGGATTATTGGATCAGTGGTTATTTTATTTCGAGGAACTTCCACACTGTTTTCCATAACAATTGTACTAATCACATTCCCAATACTGTACAAGAGTTCCCTTGTCTCCAGGTCCTTTCCAACTACTGTCATTGCAGTAGTACCTCATGGTGGTTTAGATTTACACTTCTTTGATGATTAGTTATGTTGAATTTTTTTTATATACCTGTTGGCCATTCATATTCTTTTAAAAGTGTTTCTCACTAGGCTTTAAATTAAATTTTAATATTTTAGAAAGTTGGTATATGGATAACTAATGCATCTTAGTTTCTCTATATTCAAGTGATGTTTAAATGTTATAAAATATAACTATCAACTTAATAAATTATCAGTGTTTCAAAATTTTCACTTTTATAAACAATCCTCCAATGAAAAACTTCATATACTTCTTTGGACATATGTGGTAGAATATTTATAGAATGGAATCTTAGAAATGCTAGATGTCATGATGCATTCTATCACTATCAGATATTGCCAAAGTACTTTACAAAGTGGAGCGCTTGTTTATCCTAGACCCTTGCCAGCACTTAGATTAGCTTCTTATATTTTTCTGATCCAATGCATGTGTAATAACATATTATTTATTTCATATTTTATCAGTTATATTTTAAAAATTACTTTAAAAGGCTATAGAAACAAAAATTTCACATATTTATGGGGTGCCATCTGATATTTCAGTACATGCATATATTATGTAATGTCAATCAGGTTACACATAAATATCTCCCCAAGCATTTATCATTTCTGACTCCTGCCTAACCGTAACCTAGTATCCATTGATCAACCTTTCCACATTTCTCTCTTCTTCCTATCCTCCCCAGCCTCTGGTAACCACAATTCCACTCTCAATGTCAGTTTCAGAATCTACATATGAGTGCAATCATACAGTACTTGTCTTTCTGTGCCTGTCTTCTTTAGCTTAGCATAAGGATCTCCAGTTCCAGCCCCACTGTTGCAAATGACAGTATTTTATCATTTCTTATGGCTTAATAGTTTTTCCATTGTGTCTATACCACACTTTTTTTTAAATCTCTTTATCCACTGGGGGCACTCAAGTTGTTTACATTTCTTGGAAATAGTGCTGCAGTACACGTGGGAGTGCAGATGTCTCTTTGACAGACTGATTTCATTTTCTTAGGATATATACCCAATAATGGGGTTGCTGAATCATACAGTTGTTCTATTTTTAATTTTTGAGGAAACACCATACTGTATTCCCTAATGACTGTACCAATTAACATTCCCATGAACAGTGTGCAAGGGTTCACTTCTCCATATCCTCACCAGGACATGTCTTTTTCTCTTTTCAACAGCAGACATTCTTACTGGAGTGAAGGTATATCTCATTGTGGTTTTGATATTTATTCCTTGATGATTAGTGATGTTGACCACTTTTTCTTGTTGGGTATTTGTGTGTCTTCCTTTGGGAAATCTCTGCTTAGGTCTATTGCACACCAGTTTATCCTCTAGTGAGTTTTTAAAAGTTCCTCATATATTCTAGATGTTCACCTTTTGTCAGGTGTACAGTTTGCAAACATTTTCTTCCTTGCTGTAAGTTTCCTCTTCATTCTGTTCATTGCTTCCTTTGCTGTACAGAAGAGTTTTAATTTGATGCCATCCCATGTTTTTTGCTTTTTTTTTCTATTTTTGCTTTTGTTTCCTGTGCTTTCGGACTCTTGTTGAAAAAATCCTTGCCCATTCCTATGCCATGAAACATTTTCCTTTTTTTTTTTTGTCTCCAGTAGTTTAGTTTCAGTTCTTACAATTAAGTCTTAAATACACTTTGATTTCTGTAATTAGGGAGAGATGAGCACCTACTTTAATTCTTTTAAATGTGGAAATCCAATTTTCCTAGCATCATTTTTTGAAAAGACTTTTTTCCAATTCATGTTCTTCACACTTTTATCAAAAACCACTTTGCTGTAGGTGTGTGTTTGCTTCTAGGTTCTTCATTCTTGTTCCATTGGTCTATGATTTATGTACAAGTCAATACCATGATTTTTTGGGGGGGGTGAGGAGATACAGGGGGTGAACTCAGGGGCACTCAACCACTGAGTCACATCTCCAGCCCTATTTTGTATTTTATTTAGAGACAGAGTCTCACTGAGTTGCTTAGCACCTCGCTTTTGCAGAGGCTGGCTTTGAACACACAATCCTCCTGCCTCAGCTTCCTGAGCCCCTGGGATTACAGGTGTAGGCCACTGTACCCGGCAACCATGATATTTTGATGGCTACAAATTTGTTGTATATTTTGAATTCAAGTCATGTAATGTCTCCTGCTTGTACTTTTTGCTTGAGGTGGCTTTAGTTATTTGCCCTTTTTGTGGTTTCATATAAATTTTAGGATTCTTTTTTCTAGTTCTATGAAAAATAACATGGGGGTTTTGATAGAAATTCCATTAAATCTGTAAGTTGCTTTAGAAATTTAAATATTTAAATATTATAACAATGATTCCTCCAAATTATGAACATGGAATTTCTTTCAACTTTTAGGTCCTCTTCATAGTTTTTCATTGTACACAACTTTTACCTCTTTAGTAAAATTTATTCCCAGGTATTATGTGTAGCCATTGTAAATGAGATTATTTTATTGATTTTTATTTCAGGGAAGTGGCTATTGGAGTGCAGTAATGCTACTATTTGGGGTATGTTCATTTTGTATCCTGCAATCTTGATGAATTTGTTAGTTCTAATAGTTTTTTGGTGAAATGTTTGAAGTTTTCCATGTATGAAGTTACGCCATCTGCAAGCAGTCAGGGTTTAACTTCTTTTTTCAATTTGGATGCTTTCCATTTCTTTTTCTTGCTTGATTTATCTGGCTAGGACTTATATTGAATAAAATGGCAAAAGTGGGCATTGTGGTGTTATTTTAGCTCTTAGAGAGAAAGCTTTCAGATTTTCCCCAGTTAGTATAATTGTTACAGGGAAAGATCCACCCATGGAGCCAAGGCAACCACAGGGGTGGGCAACCAGTTCTTTGCAATCCAGCAGGAAGGATTTCAAACAAGTTGCAGGTAGTAGCCGGCAGCAGTTTATTAGAAAGATGAGAGAATACAGACATTCCAGACAGACTGAACAGGTTACCTCAGGATGGTTCACATGGACCTTATAGAGCTGAGGATTTCTAAAGACTGAACTTAGAAGCGCCCCCTTCTCCAAAATTGGGAGATTCAAAGGCTGGTCCCAGGAAGTCTCTCTCCCTTTGACATGAGAAGGAAGGACTTGGGAGGAGTTAAAACCTGTGAAATTCCTGGAAGTGAAATTCAAGTCTGAAATCCATGAATTTACCTCATTTGTCCTAATGTATCCCTTTATCCTTTTAAAAGCTCTCTTCCAGCTGGACACCATGGCATATGCCTGTAATCCCAGTGACTGGGAACAGAGAGACAAGGAAGGGGATTGCAAATTCAAAGTCAGCCTCAGCAACTTAGTGAGGCTGTCAACAACCTAGTGGGACCCCGACTCAAAATAACAAATGAAAGGGCCAGGAAGGTGTCTCAGTGTTAAGCAGCCTGAGGTTCAATCCCTGGTGCCAAAATAACAACATCAATAATTAAAATAATAATAATAATAATAGCTCTCTTCTTCCCAGAGGTTTTGAAGATAGAAAAAGAAACAGTGATTTTTTTTTCCATCTTCCCTACAAACTGGCTTTGAATAGCTTCCTTCCTCCTAGGGCTCCTATTAGAGCTGTTTCTTTGGTTTTGCTTCCATGAAGCTTTCTGTTGTCTCCAGTCCTATGACCTATGGACTCTCTCTGATGCATATGTCCACTTTCCTCCCTGTATGTTATGTCCCTTTACTGTTCTCCCCCATCCACTGTTCGTGGCTGGTAACCCATCTAACACTGTTAGCTTTGGGCTTATTATAATGTCTTTTATTATGTGTAGGTATGTTTTGTAAGTTTCTTCTATACCTAACTTGTTCAGAATTTACTATCATAAAAGGATATTGAACCTCATCAAAGCCTTCCCTGCATCTGAGGTGGTCATATGGTTTTTGTCATTTATTATGTTGATATGTTATACCATACTTATTGGTTGGCATATGTAGCTACATTTTTGCTTGCCTGGGATGAAGCCCACTTATCAGGATAAAAAAAATATTTTAAAGGGGCTGTTAGATTTGGCTCACTAGTATTTTGTTAAGGAATTTTTGTACCAACATTCATCAAGAATGTTGGCACAGAGTCCTCCTTTTTGTTGTGTCTTCATTTTGTTTTTGTATCAGGGTAATGTTGGCTTCAAATAATGAGCTCAGAAGAATTCACTCCTCTTCAATTTTTTTAGAATGATTTAAGAAGAGGAAAGACATTGGTTTCTCCCCGTCCTCCTTCTCCTTGTCTTTCTTATTATTCTTTTATCTAAAGAGGGTAAATGGATGTGAGGGAATGAAACAATTCTAATTGTGAGATTTTTCATGTGTGAACATATAACAATGAATCATAATTTTAGGTAAAACTATGATTGACCAATAAAAATTTTAAAAGAAACAAATAGAAGGAGGAGGAGGTGGAAGAAGAAGAAGAGAAGGAGGAGGAAGAATAAGGAGAAAAGGAGGAGGAGGAAGGGAGAAATTGATATTAGTTCTCTTTTAAATATTTTGCAGGATTCAATGTGAAGTCATCTGGTTCTACGCTTTTCTTTGAGAGGAGACATTGTTGATTCAATCTTGTCACTTCTTATTGAACTGTTCCAATTCTTCAAGATTCAATTTTGGCAAGGTACATGTGCCCAGAAATTTGTCCATTCTTTCTGAATTGTCAAGTTTGTTGGCAGATAGTTTTACCTAGTACTTTCTAATGATGCTTTCTATTTCTGTGGTGTCTGTTATAATGTCTCTTTTTTGTCACTGATTTTATTTAGTTGACTTTCCTTCTTATTTTTCTAAATCAGTTAAGGGTTTGTCAATTTTGTTTATCTTCCTGAAGAACCAGATCTTCATTTTGTTGACCTTTTAAAGAATAATAATAAGAATAATAACAATAATGTTTCTGTTCCACTTATTTCTGCTTTGATACTTACTAGTTGTTCCCTTCTACTAATTAGGGGTTTGGGTTGTTCTAATTTTTTTAATATTTACATTTTTAGTTGTAGTTGAACACAATACCTTTATTTTATTTACTTATTTTTTATGTGGTGCTGAGGATCTAACCCAGGGCCTCACATGTGCTAGGTGAGAGCTGTACTGCTGAACCATAACCTCAGCCCTATTGTTCTTATTTTTCTAGTGCCTTAAGTTGCAGTGATAGGTTGTTTGCTTGAGTTTTTGGGGGGCTTTTATGGTATAAATATTGATTGTGTCAACTTTTCCCTTAATATTGCTTTTGCTATATATTAAGGGTTTGGTGTGTTGTATTTCTTTTTCATCTGTTTCTAGAAATGTTTTAATTTCCTTTTTTATTTCTTCTTTGATTAATTGGTTGCTCCAGAGTAAGTTGTCTAATTTCTATGTATTTGTAGAATTTCCAGTTGTTTTTTTTTTTTTTTTTGGTTGTTGATTTCTAGTTTAATTGCACTGTGGTCAGGAAAGTATATAATTTTATTTACAAAAAATTATTAGAACTTGTTTTGCATCCTGTCATATGATATACCCCAGGAAATTTTCCATGTGTTGTTGAGAAGAATGTGTATTCCTCAGTTGTTGGATGGAATGTCCTGTCGGCCCATTTGGTCTAGGGTGCAATTTAAATCAACTATTACTTTGTTGATCTTTTGTCTGGATAATATGTCTATGGCTGAAAGTGGGGCATTAAAGCATGCTACAATTATTGTATTGGAGTTTCTCTTTCTATATAAATCAATTAATATTTTCCTCATATACATGGGTGCTTCAGTATTGACTACAGACCTATTTAAAAATGTTATTTTTTCTTGCCATATTGACCCTTTATCATTCATTATATAATGACATTCCTTGTTTCTTTCTTATTACTTTTGTTTTGAAGTCTATTTTATCTGATGTAAGTATTGCTACTCCTGCTTTGTTTTGGATTCTGTTTGCATGGAATATCTTATTCTACCACTTCACTAGAAGCCTATATGTGTCCTTAAAGGTGAAATGAGTTTTTAGTAAAACAACGTATTGTTGGATCTTTTCTTTTTCTCTAAGTTACAATTTTTTTTAAAAAAAAATTTCTCTTTGTTTTTATGATGGATTTTTGTACATATTTTAATCTTCAAGTTCACCCTTTCCTCTGCCATAGCTATTCTGCCTCTAACATCAACCACTAAACTGCTTTTTACTGGTTATTTTGTTCAGTCCTGAAACTTCTATTTGGTTCTTATTTACATCTCCCAGTTCTCTGCTTTTATTTTCTGACCGTTCTTTTATGTTTCAAGATTGTTCATAGTTGATTTTTACATAGTTGCTTATTTAACAATGGCTTCGTTAAAATTCTTTGAAAACTCCAATATTCACATGATTTCAACTGTCAATTGTGATTTATCATGTATTGGGGATTTTCCTGGGTTTTCATGTGATGAGTAATTTGAGGCTGTATCCTATACATTTTGTTTATTATATTGTAAAACTGATTATTATTTAAATCTTCCTTTTGAGCAGGTAGTCACGTTTAGAAGTCCTGGCTCAGGACTGGCTACAGCTCAATTGTCAGCCTAATTTGCAAAGCTCTGCAGTGCTCTCACCACCTGCTTCACTTGTATACTACCTGAAAGATGGCACTCCATGCCACAGTCTCTTTTGTGCAGTCTTGGGTGTGGGTTCCACCAGGAAAGGGTGCCTCTGCTACAGTGGGAGGTGATGGGCATCATTCCATCTACCAGAGTCACCCACCTTATAGGTCAAGCAAATGGAGGCCAGGGGTCCACCCACTGGCTCTATGGGGAAAGCTCTGTGCTAGTCAGCATCAAGGGAATGAGAAGGTAAAAGTCAGTTTTGATGTTTTGCTTCCTGTTGAGATAAGAGACTGGCCTAACCATTTTCATGCTGTTTGTCTCAATAACAGAAGGGATAGTCTGCTGATCTACTCTTTACTTGGTGTTTTGTCCAGAGTGGCTTTAATTTTTGTAAATCATTGTTACTGAGGGTGTTTGTTTTGTTTGTTCGTTGCTTTTTGGTCTGTACTAGTTGGTTAGTTTCTGAGCTATGCTTCTCTAGCATTTGGTCTGGTATGTGTAAGAAGCAAATAGAAAAGTAGAGTCTAGCCAACTTCCTGGGTTTTCAGCTCCTGAGATCACTAGCCAATCTCCCTTGTTTGCTCCTTTCTGAATCGTCTATAGTTGATATCTACATCTACCTTACCCCTGGGGATTTTGGGGGGGAAGGAGTGTCAGGATAAGGTAAAATGTAATGTCTTTCCGCATCTTACGCATCCATCATTTACTTTTTATGTACTATTTCAATGATAAAGTTATGTGTTTTGCAACTAGAATAAAAGTACACTTTTCTCTACCTAGAATCTCTGTATTCATCTTCCCTAGTTTCTTTCTGCAAATTACAGAGGGGAATGTGAGAATTTGCCCATTCAAATAAAGAGTTGGTAGCAGTTTAAAAATCAAAGAGCTATAGGAAGCTTTGTTGCTTTAACTTGTTGCTATCATTCTGAGCTTCCTTGTTAAATGTCTTAAATTGGATTCCAGAGATTTCTTGATCCTATTCTCCAAAATCAAATAACCATTGAAATGACAAACTGCATACTTGTGGTGAAGGACCTCCTGCTGAAACGTTATTTAGCATGCTGTTCTTCATACTCAAGGAGCCCAGAATCAATTTATTTAGGTCATACTCACCATCTGAGCTGTGATTCACTTTCCAGGTAAATTGAAAGGTAATGATCATGTTTTGTCACTGGTTGATGAACAATCCTATTGTTACATATAAAAGAAGAAACTGAATAAATGATATGTCTGAACACTTTGTCATATAATATTGCATATTTCTCCCCAAACCATATCTGCATTCTCTGTAGTCACAGAATCAATTCTACATAATGCTGCTGTTTCACTTTTCTGGAAACCAAGAGTCACAAATTCTTTGCACTCCAGGAAATTACAATTTTAAGTGTGTGATAAGTTTTATTTTAGTTGCTGGACCAAATGCAATTTAAATATGTTTGATACTGAATGGATGGGTGATAATAACATCTTGGGAGATTATCTATAAAATGATAATAAGAAAAACTGGAACATTAAAAATGAGTGCTCTTGTTTCCAGTTATAATAAAGAGAAATTAAGGAATTCCAAATGATATGTATATAGAATCTTGAATTTTGATTGCCTCATAAAAGGCGAATGACTAATTTTAGGTGTGTCAGAATTTTTCTATGATTTTCCACTCCAGGGAACTCCAAAAAATGTGCATTCACTTTTTTCTTTCAATAGCTTTGTTTCTGAACACACACTTTTTACATGGCTTTGTAAGGCAGCATGTATGGATCTAGTGACTGGAAAGCAGACAGCATGAATGTGATTTATGATCTCTGGAATCCAGGGTACTATGTTTTATGACATAATAGCAAGCCAATTTAAAATTCAAAAAACACTAAGTGCTGATACAAATCCTGTATAAAGGCTATTTACTATACATACAAATAGAGATTAAAAATACATTCAGACAGCACAGGAACTCTGCACCACATGTTGCAAGCCTATCTATATGGTCTTCCTGCAAACACATCTTGCAACTATTAGACTTTGGAGGCCTGAGCATCCCTGATTCAGGTAGAGCCACTACATGTAAACATAGATTTTGTAGACTCTATCATAGTATAGGAGAGTGCCTGAAGGGGTAGATGGTGCTTAATTTCTGCCCATGTTTTATACCCTAAAACCAGGAGCCTTGATGAGCTGAATCTGCCCATAGAAGATGCCTATTTCTAATACCCTCTTAGCCCTTTAGAGACTAAGGCTGAGTCTGGATTTAGGGTACAGCTTTAACGAGCACTCTTTTCCAGGTTTAGTATACACCAGTATCTTCACTGTTATGACACTCCTTCAACCGTGGGTACATTCCCATTTGTAAGTCCACGTACCTTGATAACTTTATTTTTCTTTGCAATTTTAAGATTTCTGAAGAACTTTCTGAAATCCTTTACCTTTTTGGTCAAACTCTCTCAAACAAATGGAAAAGAGAAATCACAGCCCTAGCCTCTGGATGACAAAGTGCATGTTTGTTTTGTAAACCTGAGTTTTATGACCATCACACACATTTTAGTTATAATTAGATTATACTTTTAATTAAAAGTAGAATAAAACTCAATTTATTCAATGTACAAGTAATAGAACTCTGCACCAGGAATTAGGAATTACGACCCAGGTTCTGACTTTGGTGTGTGTGACATTGGTCAGATTGCTTACTTAGAGAAACATTGAGCTATTGCTGCTGGGTTTTAATCTGTATAATGGGAATTTTTACCAAAGAATAAGAGATTTATAGACAGATTATGAGTTTGGACTAACCTTATTTTTGTTGTTGAGCCAAGCAATTCTGAGAACCAACATGCTTTCTGGTTTCTGACCTGAACAGTTCTGAGACAAAGAACTCTTTTCTGATGTGTTTGATATATACTGGCACTAGGCAAAACAACCTAACAATTTCCCAAAGGAAATATATACTTTAGGAATATAGGACTACAAACCAGTTTAAGTAACTTGCTTATCAAAACAAACAGCTTACTCCACAATACATACTTCTCTGTGCCTAAAATACAAAGCCATCATATCATAACCTCTGTAGAATCCCAATCTGTCCTCTGCCTTGCAAGCCCTTACATTCACCTGTGTTGGGCCTCTACCTCTGTAAACATACTCTTCTGCTGCCCACCTCTGAGATTGTCAAGACTTTGTCCAGTAGTGTAGTGAGCCCATTCCTGAAGCAACCCTAATGAGTCAGCTATCCTAGTTCAACAGGGTTTCTGATGTTTGGGGGGAGGGCAGTTAATGGTGGAAGTTGAGAGAACAGACCTGGAGAACTAAAGATTGCTTATCAATCTTTTGCACACTCAATAAAAGACCCTTTGAATATAATTGCTTAATTTAGTTTGTTGATATTTTTTCCTCCTTTAGGCCTTGGCAAAAGAAATAAAAACTATAAATATTCACATATTCATACTAGAAATCTATTAGGAAAGACATTGAATCCTCCTACTCTCTGCATACTTTTAAGAAAATAAAAGAGCTCATTAAAAAAAAAACTCATCTATTATATTGATATCATAATATTTTCTAGAAAGATTACCTAAAAAGGAATTTTGAAATGTTTCAGTAATTTAAAACAAGGGTTTTAGAGTTCAGTTTCCCTGTGAAAACCATTTTTACAAAACTTCATGGAATTGTGAGCTGCTTAGTGGGTAGGCGTTGCTTTGTTTGCTTAACTGTGTTTTTTCTTCTAAGGTAGGAGGCAAATTATGTTCACCATCACTGTTGTACAGAGTAAGGTATAATTGCTAAATTCCACCTGGTAGAGCTGATGAAAGTTATTTGTTATTAAGAAAAACAGACTTGAAAGTAATATCACAAGAAATAGAACAGTGATTAAAATCTTTAGCTTTTGACTGTGGGAGGACTGAAATAAATTTTAAAAGGGGTATAGATACTTTAGGAATATAAGACTACAAACCAGTTAAAGTAACTTGCTTATTAAACAAGTGTAATCATTCTCTTCTGCACTCAAGGCAGTGGCGCTACTATACTGCTGCTGAAACACCAAATGCTAACAATTTGATCTGAGCTGTTTGGGCTGACCAGAGGTCTCTGATTGACTGTGAAGAGTGGAAACTGGCACTGATTTCAGGACTGAGAAAAAAGTGAAATGTGACCTCCCAAATGGTCAGGAGCGGAACCGTGGCTTCTATGGGGAGAATGAAACAGAAGAGCCTCTGTAACTTCCTGTTTGGCTTCTGATGACTTTTACTGTCTGTCAGTAGGAAGAAGAGACTCAGTAAAGAAATGAACTAGAGAAATTTTCAAAGGAGGGAGGTGAAGGTGCCCGATGGTTTAGGGGATCTGACACAGAGGCTCCGGATTTTAGATCTGAAGGGTTATTGATTGAGTTACATTATTTCTAGAGGTGAACATGAGGAGTTCCCTGTTGTCCTACAATTTGAATGCATGGCTATTATAAGAGATACGAATGCTCCGTCCTCAGGAAAGTAGGGAAGTCAGAAGAAGTGATTCCACATGGCCATCATCGGGGCTGTTGGCATTAAGACCTGTGAGTTTCAGGCACAAAATCTAGACCAGGGTGGCTTTTCCTACCATCATTCCCTTTTGGCACCAAAGGACATAGTTTGGCATGCTGCTGTGACTGCCTGAGGTGGAGCATGATTTACCATGGTCATTTGGAGAGTGAAATCTGTGCCTCTAGTTTCAGTAAGGATTGACTAACATTGAGTTTTCAAAGAGGGAAGACAAGAAAATAGTGTAGTTTTTCATTCAAATGAAAACCAAAAGAAGTCTAGAGGGGGCTATTTCTTCAAATTGATTTGATAGTTCATAATTTTTTTTTATTTTTCTTGCTTCTTATGGTCAATTACTCTTGATTATTTGTACTCTGATATAAAATTATGTTACCCCAATTACTCTGATGGAAGTCACAAAGGACTGGCTTCTGGGGCCAAGCAAAACCAAGGGTAAAGTCATGAAAGCTTGTGTTTGTTTGCTCTGATGTACTCGTTATTTCTCTGTGTAAGAAAAGATGACATTTAATTTATCAACATGATGGGCATGAGACATATAATCCCTGCATTTGCAAAATAGATAAACAAACTTGTTTTTCACCACTTTTATTAGCAAACTGTTTATTTGCTAATGGATGCCAGATTAGAGACTTCATTCAGCCAAATACATAGAGTGTTTACATCTCACTGCCATTACTGGTACAGACTATCAAATGGCCCAGATAGATAACATATGACACTAGGGGAATAGGTCTATGTTGCTGAGCAACAAGCTGCTGACTTGAAAATCCAGTGGCTCAAAAGTCTTTAATTTTGGAAGCTCAGTTAGTTTTGAAAAGAAGAAGAGAATCCTTGGGAGAAAAAGTCCTGCATCTGATCCTCTCTCTGCTAGTAACTGACCATGTGACCTTGCTGGGCTTCTCCTTTCCTTATCTAAGTAATTAGATCATTTTAAGGCCCTCTCCGTCTTGTTTATAAAACTCATATCTTTGCGGACATATGTGTTTACTTATCATCAATATCCTTAGGTGGGCTCATAAAATTCCTTCTCCCAACAAGATGACCTTCCTCTGCAGATTCTGGGGTTTGGCAGAGTATTTATATACTGAGCAAAGTATATAAATGTGACAAAATATAGGACATGTATATAAATATATACAACTGATTCTCATTATTGGAGATTCTGTATTTGAAAATGTGCCAATTTGCTTATATTTATTGGTAAGCCCCAAATTAATACTTACGGTGCTTTTCCTGGGCATGCACAAAAGCAGCAAAAACTTGAGTCTCCTGACCCCAGATGCTCCCAGCCGGGTGGAAGAAGGCAGTGCTCTCCTTTCTCATTTCAGAGCTCACGCTGTTGGCAAGCGTCCTATTCATGTGCTATTTAGTGCTAGGTTTTCCTGGTCTTCTCCCTTTGGTTTATGTTTTGACTATTTAAAACAACCTCAGATCACAGAATTGAAGCGATACTTCCTGTCATTCGCCTCAAGAAGACCATGACATGCCTTCAGGAGCCAATCCGTGTGTCAGATAAGCTTCTCTCAGGCATGGATTATAGTGCTGGTACTCATGAGTTCAGTGTTGACTAACAACCGGACACATTTTATGAAGAAACCCACATAAAAAAAAAAAGTTAGTGTTGGTTAGTTGATGAAGATATTGGGACCAGAAACTCCCAGGAACCTAATCCGATATTCTCCTTGGGAATTATGGTTTGGTATTCAGTATTTTTTTTCATAGTTACTTTGTAGAACTATCATCAACAGTGAGAATTAATTACACACATAAAAGATCGAGTTGTGTGTGTATATGTATGTATACACATACACACTCGTGTGCATGTGTGTGTTTCTCTAAAGGAGATGCCCAAGTTATTGAGAATTTCCCCCCAGGTCCTCAGGGAAGTCTGAAAGGAAGTCAGGAAATTTCATGTATAATATTTATGGTATAATATCTGAATAGGACTAGATACCTACTTGATGCTTATTCTGAATTCATTTATTTACTTGGAGCATATGGGATATGTAATGTATGCAGTCGTTAGACGACATGATGTGCAATCACAGATGACGCTCTTCATTAGGCATGAATGTATGCTAAATGGCATTAGAAAGCAGAGTGTGAGGCATGGTGATTGATACTGAATAATGTATAGCAAATAGTCTAGCAACAATTTTCTTGATTTTATATATGAAAAAATTTCCATGAGAGCATCCATGCCAGAAGAAGAGGCACACCTGTTTATACCTTTGACATGTATTTATATGACCAAGTTGGGACTGGGTGTGAAATTTAACTTCCTAATAAGATTTCTGTTTGATTCTTAAAGCTTATGAGGTATGTGCAATATTTAAATGATCTCAATTTAATTTTTAAAGTTATTATTTAAACATCATGCATCTTTACTAAGCAAAGAAAAGTTTGGAATAAGGATTTGAGATCTGTATTCCAGACATTCTTCTGTACATCCACTAACCTAGAAGGTAGCACACACTCTCTACCCTAGAGGATAATTTCAGGAGAAAATCCGCTTGGAGAGGGTAGAAATCAGTTATTGGGATAGAAAGACATTACCAACAATTTCATCTCCCTAAATGGATGGGAAGTTTATATGATTCCACTCTTTGACCTCTGCTCATATTCATTCATACTTGATAGTCTTAGCTAGGGTTCATAAAATTTCACCTTTTTCAACATTTTTGTTTATTGGTATAATTTTATACTCTTTTTAATTATCTTGTTGAATTTAAGGTATTTCCTCAAATTTGTACCCACAAATTTGTACATTAGTCTGAGTCAGATATCTAAAACAGTCCATAAATATTTAACAGTAAATGTCTGGTTATTTAAGACAGTGGGCAGTGTCCTTTATAATGATGTAGGATTTTATAAGCTTTGGATTTATTGCCAGCTGTCAGATTATGTCTCACTGGGTACAAGCACTCTTGAGTTCCTGTCTGGTTTTACCAAGCTTCTTAAAAAAAGGCTTGTTTTCATATGTCTTCAGCATTGTATGAGTGAGTATCCATTTTATCATGATACCTTTGGCATTACATTTTTAAAAGTCAAGTAGGTCATCCTAATTTAATAATTCTGAAATAGCTTAATCCCTCATTAGTAAAGTAGTTTCACATTTTGTATGTAAATGATCTTGATTTTAAATGTAGATCAAATTTTTTCAGTAACATTGAGCTAAAAACATTCTTGAGTTTGGGATCCTGGATCACAGATTGAGCCTTTAAATTTGAGACACCAGAACTTAGATTAAAATGAAAACTTTCAATAATCATGTCTCTCCTCTCCAATTTCTATAATTAACACTCATTTCCAGGTCTTAGGTGGGAGCACATTAACCCTGGAGCCCGGGTAAGATGTGATGGGTGGTAAATAGCACCACACAAAAGCTCCACAGTGAGCGTCACAGTCATCTCTGCTGGTATCACCTGGAAAACAGCAGTTTGGGAGAGAGTTACCAATTTCTAAGAAATTCTGGTGTCATTAAAATGTAAGCTCCTGGTAAATGGTAGTACTTGACTTTTTTCAGAAGATGTTTTTGTTATGATGTCAGGAGACAATGAGGTGATTATGAGGAGACTCATGTCCCGGTTTCTTTCTGTGTAGGTCTGACAATTTATTTCACATCCTCACACTTTGGGTTCCTCCTGCTATGGTTGAAAAGACTGGGCTTCCTCAAATATTCATTTTATATTTAACCCCTAAGGCAACCTCATTAAGAGGTGTGGCCTTCAAGAGTAATTAAGTCGCAGGAGTTCTTCCCTGGAGAATGAGATGAGCACCCTTATAAAATGGGGTTGAAGAGAGTACTCTCTTGCCTGTCCATCTCTTCTACCGTGTGAGGACCCAGCATGTCTCTCCTCCAGAGGATACATTAACAAGGCTCCACCTTGGAAATGGACAGTGGGCCCTGACTAGACACTGAGCCTGCTAGCACCTTGATCTCGGACTCCAGCCTCCAGAACTGTGATACATAAATTTCTTTTCTTTATAAAGGACCTAGTCTTGGGTATTTTGTTACAGCAGCATAACTGGACTAAGGCACTCCTCTATTTTAAAAATGTGATAGTGCTTCACAAAGTTGTTAAAATATTATGCACATAGTTAAGAGTTTCTGAACACAATCACTGCTTAATATTAGCTTTCTCCTGCTATTCATAAGCCCTTCTCAGAAGCCCTCTAACTTCCACTTTCTGACTTGTGGCAAATAAGATTAAGAATTTCAAGTCAACAGATGACTGGATAAAGAAAATGTGGTCTACACACACAATGGAGTTTTACTCAGCCATAAAGAAGAGTGAAATTATGTCTTTTCCAGTAGGATGGACCTGGAGAATATTATGCTAAGTAAAAGAAACTAGACTTGGAAAGTCAAGGGTCAAATGTTTTCTTTTTCATGCGAAAGGTAGAGAGAAAAATAAAGAATGAGAGAGAAAGAGAGAGATAGAGAACATTGCGTAGAAATAGTAGAGAGAAGAGTAGAATAGAGAAAGGGTATTGAGGGGTAGGGAGGAGAGGAGGGAAGGGGAAATAATGGGGAATGAAATAGAGCAAATTAAGTTCTGTGATATATGAATACATCACAATGTACTGTAGTATTATGTAAAACTGTACTGCAGTAATTAAAAAATAATAAAAACAATTTTCAATAAACCAGGATTGATTAGTATAGTTCTTCATGTAGTACTAAGAGGCAGAAAATGCATTATTTTCTAGGATAAACTTGGATCTTTATTATTAAAGTGGAAATTAAATTTGATGACCAACCATACCCTTGCTAAATGATAACAAACAAAATATATCTAAGCATAGGTTAATGATGGGTAGAACTTGCTGTCTGGCTTTGAGTTTCTTCATGTTAACGAAGATTGGTTCCCAAAAGATGTTTCACAGCAGAATTATCAACTCAAAGATACAGTCACCAGTTCAATAACAACCAAAATGTTCTTTTTATTTATGCATATTTTCCCAACTTATGCATACTTTTTCAAATATGACTTACAGACATCCAGCTAATACTACACAGAAGACATGACAAAATACTGTAATTCAGTTTCTTTCAAAAAACAACTAAAAACTGTCATTATTATTAAACTTGTTTTGTTTATTGTTGGTTAAATTACATGACATTTTATCAGCAAATAATGACATCTATAATCTAAGGAGTCAGATTTTGTCTAAAAATGTGAAAATGTCTAAAAATGCAGAAATCCTGCCATTTGACTAAATGCAAACAGCAATTTTCACAATTTTCTCTCAAATGTATAGTTTTACCAATCTCTGCTCACTGCTAGCTCCATTGCATTAGAATACAGAATATCTGCATCTCTTCAGTAGATATGGTTCATATTTCCATTTATAATTTTTCTGTCCTTGAAACACAATGACATGGGGCAAATTTCATTCCTAGATTGAAAAAACATAACATAACTGAGATGATAATGTTCAATGTATGCATGCCACTCTTGAAATGCCTTATATTTTGATGATCAGATGTACAATAGAATCAAGCAAATGATACCTACGTAATGTTTTTAGATATTGGGTCTTCTATTAGTTGTACTCTTAATTAAACATGTAACAGAATGAGGAAATGTATAAAACATTTGTAAGATCATTTTTTGCATCGAATCAACTTAAATTTAGAAGCTATAATTTTCATACATTTTATGGTCCAAAATGAAATAAAATAAGCTCTGACATGATATAAAAACCAAAATATTTTATGAAGATGACAGAGGTTTTAATGTTTATTTCCAGAAAGAAAGTTTAAATGAATGTGAAGAGCATTCTATGTTAATACATGTTGTCATGACCCTTAATCAAAGGCACACATAGGTATTTTTCACTGTGTTACTATATGGAATTAAAAAAATTCTCCAGTAGGGTAGTTTGTTGTAAATATGATTAAAATTGATAAATCCCCACCTTAGGGGAAAAGGCAGTGACAATAAATACTTTTTAAATGCTGGATGACCTTAGGAGACAAGTGAATATAAGATATTCAGTTATTTTTATATTGTACAGCATATGCCATATTGTTATAAAGTCCATGAATTTATAGCCAAAGATTCCAAAACTGAAGAAAGGATAAACTGTCATTCATGTGACCCTGAGAATTGCATCCCTTCTTGAGTCAATTACGGGGTTTTCAACTTAGCTGGAGTTTTTCAAGGATGGTTAGTATAATTATTGGCTATTAAAAACAATGTAATTGAATTAACTATAAAAGAAATGAAACACACTTAAAGAACCACTTTAAAATATCAGTCTTCTGATTTGTAGGTCAGTTAGCAGAAGTGGACAAAAAAAAACAAACTGAAATTAGACCCACTGCCATTATATATCCATACTTTTAGAAGGTGTACTTATAAAAATTTTGTACTCTGCACCAATTGGAAAGTGACTCTGAGTTTCAGCTAGCACTGCAGGAATCTGTCAATACCTATCAAGGAAATGCCTGCCCAGAATAGCTGCTTTCACTGAGTTTATTTGAAAATACTTTATAAGCACGGGTGAGCTTTTTATGGTACTTTCATTAAGTGGCCCTGGAATATTAATACTTAGGTTTGTGTTCCATTTATAAAAGACTACAATGCAAAACTGATAGAACTGAAGAGAGAAACAGACTAATCTGCAATAATAATTGAAAATTTCAATATCCATCTCTCAGAAGTTGATAGAACAAATAGACATAAAATCCATCAGAATATAAAACTAAAACATTGTCAACCAAATTGATCGTTGTGATATTTACACAATATAACAATACAAGATATTAATAGTGGAATCACAATCTTTTTCAACTGCATATGAAATACACTTTACCAATGTACCTTATGAAGCCAGCAGTACTCTAATACCAAAACCCCTAAAGACATTATAAGAAAAGGAAACAGCAGGCCATATCCCTCATTAAAACTGACACAGAAATCCAACAAATTTTAGCAAATCTGCACACATATAAAAACGTATATAGAACCAATAGGTTCAATATTCAAAATCAAGAATGTAACTCATCAACAATTGAGAAGAAAAACAAATGGTTGTTTAACTACAATATTTTAAAAAATTCATACTCATTCATAAAAAATGTTTCCTAACTATAAATGCTAAGATCATCTTTAATATAATAAATAACATTTGCATAAATTGCAAATTATATCATATTTACTGATAGTAGACTGGATACTTTTCCCAAACTTTTGGGATCAAGGAAAGAAAGTACAATCAAACTATTGCTATTCAGTATTATACCATGTGCAACTGGGCAAGAGAAATAAATAAAAATCATACTGAATGTTTGTAGCAGCACAATTCACAATAGCTAGTCTATGGAACCAACCTAAGTGTCCCTCAATAGATGAATGGATAATAAAATGTTGTGTATATACCCAATGGAATATTGCTCAGCTTTAAAGATGAGTGAAATTATGGCATTTGCCAGTAAATGGTTGGAGCTGGAGAATATCATGCTAAGCGAAATAAGCCAATCCCACAAAACCAAAGCCAAATGTTTTCTCTAATATGTGAATGCTAATTCACAATAAGGTGAGGGGCATTAGGGATGAATACTTTACCTTAGATTAGATAGAGGGAAGTGATGGGAGGGGAGGAGATGGATGTGGGTATAGGAAAGATGAATGAAACAGACATCATTACTGTATGTATATATGTAACTACATGACCAATATAATTCTGCAACTCAGAAAAATGAGAAATTATATCCCATCTATGTATGATATATCTAAGTACATAAATGCATTCTACTGTCCTGTATAACTAATTAAAACAAATTTAAAATTAAAAAAAATCATACAGAATGGAATGGAAGAATACTGTAGATGACCTGATTATGCGTAAAATCCTAGGGCATCTGCAAAAACACTACTATAACCATGAAAGAGTGTAGTGAGGTGGCAGAATATAAGATCAGTAAACAAGTTGTATTTCTATATATTAGTAAACAACAATTAAAAATTGAAATTTATTAGTATTCTTTAAATTTTCACCAAAATAAAAGTGACTTATAAATGTAGGTGTGCAATAGTAGGTTATATAAAAGAAAACTACAAAACTTTACTTATTAATGAAAGATCAATTGTGGAGATATATATCATGTCCATGGATTGAGAGGTATGACATTATTAAGATGTCAGTTCTTCTCAAATTGTTCTTTAATACATTCCTAATCAAAATTTCAGCATTTTTATAGGTAGAAATCAACATTTGGATACTAAAATTTGTATTTAAAGACCAAAGAACCTGTAAAGATTAAGCAGTTCTGAAAAATAGAAAGCAAAGTAGGAGAAGTCACCTTATTAATACCTTAATAAGGTAACCATTAAACTACAGTATTAAAGACAGTATAATATTTGCAGAAGGATGGGCATATAAATAGATAAATCAAAATAAACTTTCCAGAAATAGGTCTGTGAACATATAAGGCCAATTGTTTTTTGACAAAGATGTAAAGGCAATTCAATGAAAAAAATATATAATCTTTTAACACATAATGGGGCAACACTTTAAAATTCACATGCAACTTAATGAATCTAAAACATACATTACATTATATATAAAAAATTCATCCAAAGTGGATCAAAAATCTATTTGTGAAAAGGACATAGTGAACCCTAAAACGCCCTGGTTTCTAGAGGAAAATATAGAAGAAAATCATGTTGACCCTGTGATAAGCAAAGGTTTCTTAAATTCAACACCAAAGGAAAAATCTTGTAAGATACTTTTGTTAAACAAAAATCTTCAGAATTAATAAGGAAGTGAAGAACATAATCTTCAAGTCCCTGAAATTAGCCTCTCATTGTGTCAGAACTCCTGTTGGTGGCCATGACTCCTGTTTTGTCACAAGGGACTGCATTTTCTCAAGGACTCCCCTATCTAGCTCTTCTCTCTAAACTCCAGGACTTCTTCATCAGTCACCTCTGACCCACAGCCTCCTCCACCAGAGGGCTGACACCCCCTCACCTTTGTATCCCCATTCATACCTCAGCTCCTCCACCACAACTTCTTTCACCCATCCCACCTTGACCCTAGAGTGCCACCTTATGGGCTGAATTATGCCCCTCAAAAAAATTCACAAGAAATAGTATCCACCCCCGACACACACACACACACACACACACACACACACACACCCCTCCGCATTTGATCATATTTGGAAACAGAGATTTTACAGACCTACAGATAGAGTCTTTCTTACCTCAATTTAAAAAAGGGTCATGATTAGGATCTTCATAAAAAAGAAGAAATTTGGACGTGGACATGTACAGAAAGAAGATGATGTGACGACACAGGGAGAAGACGTGATCTACGATCCAACTAGAAAGGCCTGGAACACATCCTTCCTTCGCAGCCTCAGGAAGAACGACATGCTGACAACATCCCTTCTCAGACACCTGGCCTCCAGAAATTTGGGAAGAAGAATTTCTGTGGTTCAAGACATTCAGTCTGCAGTACGTGGTCATGGTCTCGTGGTAGTCTCAGTGAACTAGACGGTGCCACAAGGCCTGGGGAGCTCGGGTTGCACCTCTCTCTTCTCAGTCTTTGCATTTTACAGGCTGTAATGCAATTGTTTGTTCAAATTGTCTTTGCTCTGCTAGGGTATACCTCCCATAAAGACGGGATCGTACTTTTCCTTTTCATAGTTGTATCCTCAGGCTCTAACTCAGTACCCATTACATAATAAGTCCTCAAAATAATAGCAGTGTGTTCATTGCAAAAGGATATAATTACACAGTATTTAGTGATTTTTAACAGACAAAATCTGAACAGTGCCAAATAAGTAGAAAAACAAAGACAGCCATAAAGCATATATAAGCAACATACTAGCATAAGAATAGTTTGAGTGCCTTATGTATACCAGGGAATTTATAAACATTGGCATTTTCTGCTTTAGCAACAGGAGCAGCCAGGCACGCCTGTGGTTCCAGCAGCTAGGGAGGCTGAGGCAGGAGGACTGCATGTTCAAAGCCAGCCTCAGCCACTTAGTGAGGCCCCAAGAAACTTAGGGAGCACCTGTCTCAAAAAATAAAAACACAAAAAGGGTTGGGAGTATGTCTCAGTGGTTAAACACCCTCGGGTTCAATTCCTGGTACCAAAAAAAAAAAAAAAAAAAAAAAAAGCAATAAAAGCTCAATAATTACCCTAGAGCATACAGATATACACCACAGAATTTGGCTTGCAACTATATAAGGCAGGGGTTGGCAAACTTCTTTTTAGAGGACCAAATAGTAATTATTTTAGTCTTTGTAAGTCCCACAGCTTCTGTTACAACTATTTGTAATGTCCTCATAATGGAAAAGCAGCCACAGACCATGTACAAAGGAATGAGGGAATGTGTTGTAATAAAGCTTTATTAAACAAGTATTGGAGTTGATTTGGTAGTGGTTTGTCAAGATGTGATCCGAAGTGTTGTTTCTTAAATATGCAATGGTACACATCTTGACAAAACAATTCAAATTTGAAATGCGAGCTTTGTTTCCCTTTGTAAATCCAGCACAAGAATTCCAATTAAGAATTGTTTGTCTATGTATTTTTAACACAGGATGATGTATCTCGCTGTGATGGTTTAATTAGTATACAATTCACGCCTGGTTAAATGTAAATGAAGTGCTTACTTCATGATTATTTAAAACTCTGTTGTATCATGAACAGTTATTAAAAGCCTCATTGACATGATTGCTTATTTTGTTTTAAAATTTATTGTCAAGATGCAAGTTGGCAGGTTTTACCCATTCTTTCTCTAAATATCAAATAATTCTATGGCATGGAAGAAAAATGCCAGCTAGAATATCTTCTTTGAGGCTTTTACTATGAAAATTGGTACAATAATTCTAATACATTGGCTCATGTATTCATTGAGCAACATATAGGACTTGCTGGAAAACTGGTTACCCCTCTGTGATCCCCGTTCCAAAGCCAGATGGTCTCTTTAGCAGGGGTTAGGAGCACTCTTAATATTTCTGTAGCAGTGTTTTACTCCATGCATAGACTTTTATTTTTTAATTCTTATTTAAGTTTTTCTGAAGATGGAATGGCCGACAAAGTGATTGTTCCCTTTCTACTGGTAAAAAAAATTCTGAAATCTTCAGAATGATGTATTTTACTGAACAACTTTAGCAAAAACATATAGGCAACATTCATACAATGATCATCTAAATGCTCATACAAAAGCTGAGGATGTAGCTCCTCAGTGGTAGAGCACCTGCCTAGCATGTGTAAGGCCGTGGGTTTGATCCCCAGTACTACAAAAATAAAAAAATTTAAAATATCTAAATAAATGCTTTCCAATGTGTCTTATGTTTAAAATTCTCATAGGATTTTGAGTTTGCTTTTATTTTTCCAAAGGGTTTCATGGTGTTCATAAATGAAGACTATAATTCAATATGTGTGAGGGGAGGCTAGGGAACTGTATTTTAAGTTAGAAATCAGTAATCTAAAACTGAATTTTAAATTCAGACACCTGATGTCAATACCCCAACTTAGAAAACATCTTCTAATTTCCTTTTGTTGATATTTTGCATTTTTTTAGCCTCTATTTTGTTTATTTCTGTTCTCATCTTTTTTTCTTTCCCTCTACTAATTTGGGATATAGTTCATTCTTGTTTTTAGTTCCAGATGGCACAACATCAGGTTTATTTGAAACCTTTCTTCTTTTTTGATGTGTCATTGCTTTAAACTTCTCTCTTAAAAATGCTTTCGTTGTTTCCATCCGTTTTGATAAGTTGTCTTATCAAAAAATTTGATAAGAAATTTTTCTCATCTTTCTTTTAATTTTTTTTCATTGACCAATTGGTCATTTGAAAGTAGGTTGCTCAGTTTACATTTATTAGTAAGTTTCCAAAGCTGCTCCTGATGTTGATCTATAGATTTTTTTTTACACTATTGTGGTAGAAGATGCTCAATAATTTCTATTTTATTCATTAAGATTTGTTTTATGGCCAAACATGTGATTGATCCTGGAGAATGTTCCATGTGCAATTGAGAAGAATATGTATTCTGCAGCTGCTGTAATGATAGAGTATTACAGATGCATCAATAGAGAGATTGGTGATTTATTTTCTCCAGAGCACTCATTTAATTTTGCTAGCCACATAGATACTATAAGAAATAATGAAAAAATCTACAAAGATACAAGCAGACCAAAAGAAGTTGTAACTAAAATATGGAATCTATTGTATCAATAGGCAAAATGAATAAAATCTATACAATGTTGAGATCTAATATTTATAAAGATTAGACGTGTAATATATTGTTGGTGCATCTCAATTATACAGAACAGTGGGTTTCATAGTGGCATATTCACCCCTACATAAAACACAAGTGGATCAATTTCACTAACCAAGACCCCCCACCCTCTTTCCTTTATTTCCCCATCCCCTTCCTCTAGGCTAAAGGTCAACCTTCTACTTTCATGGTATTCCCTTTTTTCCCTCTGACTTCCATATATGAGGGTAAATGTGATACTTTTCTCTCTGAATTTGGCTTATTTTGCTCAAAATTATGTTCTCCAGTTCCTTTAATTTTCCTGTAAAAGACATGATTGCACTCTTTTATACAGCTGAATAAAACTCCATCAGGTATGTATTCCACATTTGCTTTCTCTGTTTCACCCATTGATGTACATACACCTAGACTGATACCCTAACTTGGCTGTGGTGAATTGTGCTGCTATAAACATGGGTATGTTTGATATCTCAACATTTGATATCTCAACTATGCTGACTTTAATTGTTTTGGATAAACACACAAGAATGGAATATCTGGATCATATGGTAGTTCTATTTTAAGCTTTTTGAGGAACCACCATACTGATTTCCATAGTGGCTATACTAATTTACATCCTCACCAACCATGAATAAGGGTTCCTTCCCCCCTGCATTCTTGCCAGCACTTATTATTTATATTCTTGATGATAGCCATTGTAACTGGAGTAAAATGAGGTCTCAGTGTAGTTTTGATTTGCATTCCCTTGATAGCTTTTGGCCATATTCATGTCTTCTTTTGAGAAGTGTCTGCTCAGGTCATTTGCACATTGATCTTTTTATTAAAAATTTTTATTTGTTTCTTTGTATATTCTCAACTCCTAGGAGAATTCACAATAGCCAAGAGATAGAAAAAACCCCAAATGCCTATCTTGGATGAATGGATAAACAAATCATGTTACATACATAACAATGGGATATGGTATAGCTGTAAAAAGGAATGAAATAATGATACATGCTACAAGGTGGAGGAACTTTGAAAATGTCAGGCTAAACAAATAAGGCAGGCATAAAGAGTTGCATACTGTTAGATTTCATGCATATTAAATATACAGAATAGGAAAACCCACACAAACAGAAAGCAAATTGGTGGTTGCAAGAAATGGAAGAGTAACTACCGAAGGGATACTGGGTTTTTGTTGGGGAGCAATGAAAATGCTTTGGAAATAGAGGTAATAATTGTACAATGATGTGAGGGTACTAACTGCCACTAAATTGTTCACTTCAAAATGATAATTTTATGATGTTGCTCCCCTAAAATCAAATTTTCATGCAAATAATTAGAATTTTGATTACAACAATCATGTATAAAAAGAAACTTAAAACAGGATTGTGGGTAAAAGCAATTCTTTCAGAAATTGAAAACAGAGCTACTGCCTTCTCGTTTTATTCAAGTTCAAGGCTCTCAACATAATATGGAAATATACAGGTGGCATAACCTTTTATACTTTCAAAATGAAAATACTGACACAGAGCAATTGTCTAACTGCTCATGTCAGGAATATTAGAGCAGTTTTGTCTTTTCCATTTCTCATACAAATAGAAATTACTGGTTTCTCCCCTGATCCCAGTTCTCAACTAAGATTCATAGCACTTGCCCAATTCTTTATTAAGAATCAAAATGAAAGGAATTTGAAATGACCAAATGGTCTTAAATTTCACACCAAAATGAAATAACAAATGAACTTTCTTTTCCCTAAATACTGAACAGACCTTTACTAGAGGGGAGAAATAGCATCTGTAATAAGAAAAAGGTACAACTTAGATGGTTCAATCAATAATAAGCAGAAGATGGGATTCTTAGGATTACCCACAGCATTTTCTAGGCTAAACCAGCTCTAGTTACGCTTTTCAGGAAGTAAGTACTCAAAGGAAAGTCTTGAAGAACTAAACAAGACAACACATTTTAACAAAAGTAGAAGTAGAAAATTATTTGGCCATATATATTCAGATGTTCATACAAGTCAAAAATTTAAAGTAGAACCATTCTCTTCCAATCCACAGATTCACTATGAACACTCATTTTGGTAATTTATTTGATGAATAGTCTAATAGAAACTTTGGTCTACTTTTGAATATTCCCTATTGATTTCCTACTTGCCCTGAGATAGGTAAAACAAAAAATATATTTATAAATCTCTTGTTTCATGATAAATTCTTGGTTAAGGACCAACAAGAAAAAAATCAACAAATTTTTTCCCTTCCAATAACAACATTTTCCATGTTTCTTTTCAATTAATTACAAATGAATTGTAGAAAATAATAGACTGGTCAGTTTTATACATTAGAAAATTAATCCTCTTAAATATTTAATATAACAATATACATTACTTTGTTTGAATAGTTCTATATTTTTTAAAAGGTGGATAAATATTAAGAGCTAAATGTATTTAAATTTTATATTGTAGTTTTAAACATATGCTATAGTTCTAAACTCCAAATGAAATTTTTATTTAAAACTCAAAATGGCTTTTAGGGAGATATTTTTATTAAAGCAATTAATCTGGTTGTTTTACTTGTGCTTTGAATGTTTTGCAATTGAGTAGCTACTATAATTATGTCATTACAATAATTATGCAATTACTCTATGTAATTATATCATTTAATTATATAAGTATGCTTACAAGGATTAGTTATATAATTAGAACATGTAATTACATGGTAAAATAGAAAACTATGTTATAAAACACATGAAGATGGATATATTGGCCTATTCCAGATATAATATTAAAAATATTAAGGTGGTTTATCTTGTGTAAATTTTAAAGGAATTTTTAAAAAACTTTTCTATTTTGAAATGATGATAAGTTTTCATAAAATCTATATTACCTTCATTCAGATCCTGCATTCAAGTTGGCCAACTGTTTTAGTTCTGCTCTCTTTTGTAAAACAATGCAATCTGGTATTGTTTATTGCATTTAACTAAGAAATTGCTATGTCTCTTATTCTGTTATCCTCCTATTTTCTATATATATATATATATTGAAAACCATCACTTGACATTGACATTCATGATTCCAATACAAAAACTCAAGGTTTGTGTCTCCTTATTCATGTTTGTTACTATCTTCTCTAACTTAAGAGACCTGACTCTCTCTATTCTCAACACATTCACTTAGTCACACATCTCTAGAATGGACACTCCTTTCTTGGTTTCTGTAATCTTGTGGATTTTTGTGCTCATTTCTTTGCTGTAAATATTCTCTTCTTCCGTATGAATTAAAAAGTAATAATTAAGTGGCGATACTCTGATACTAAAGATTTCAGTTTGTATCCTAATCTTATCTGCTAGTTCATTAAAGTTCATTTACTGGCTAATACTTCATCAAAGAATCTTGCTTGAAAATTTTGTTATGATGACTCTCAAATTATGATTTGTATAATTATCATTTCTTCTACATTTCATAATCAGTATTCTAAGAAAGCCTTTTCTTATTCATTCATTACTTTATATACTTACATCAGTAAAATTTATGAATTACTTAATATTGCTAAATATTCAATGTAATAAAATCCTGCAAAATCATTATTTATTTTGATGCTCAGATTATTTCAGATTTGACTAGTTGGACTCATTCAGGTTGAGTTCTATTATTTCAACAGGTTTCCATCAGATTTGAGCACTTGCTTAATTTCTATCAAAATACAATTCTCCATACTCATCTTGTACTTTTGCCAACCACCCCTAGAATCCGTCACTTTTCTAAGGAACTCTTTCCTTTTCATAGAGAATGGTATTTGGAAATGGTATTCAGAAACTGTTGAGTATGCTCATTATTCTGGGAATGTTGCTATTCTCAAGCTATCTCAACACACAAAGCTAAAAAAACATACACACATCCGGACAAAATCCATGCAAACATACATACATATGCACAGGCACATAAAGTCTATTTATAGTTACACTTATTTCTGTATCTGTCTGTACATATTGATAAACATGAGTGATCAATGTTTCCCTGATACATTTTACATGTCATCTGATTCTTCCAATTCAAATCTAAAACATCAAAATTTGATCTTGCTTTCCCATTTTCATATTTCTAAGCCCCTTCTCCAACTTGAGAAAGCTCTCTTTCTTCAATATATTTACTAATGAACTCAATCCTTGTATTTAACCACTTTCTGACTTCACCCAGACACTGTTATCCTCAGCTGCTGTCACCCCACACTGGATAGCCAACTTCTCAAGGGAATTTTTTCTCACTTTTTATTGGATCTTTATGGTTATACAGAGTCATGGATTCATCCCAACAAACTCAGACGTGCATGGAAATCTATTTCAGTTCATGTTTTTACATGGGCCCCAGCTCCGTCCTGAAGTCTCCCTCTTTGGCGCCCTTTCCCTCTCCACTCTGGCCTCACTGGGCCACTTCTCCATCAGCTGTCTTCCTCCAGGGGGCCTTGAGGCCTGATGGACCACAGCTTCCTTCAGTGTTCTCTCACAGTCTCTGGCCACTTCTGAGCCTTTTCTAAGAAATGTTTCAGTGAGAAAATACATCACAATAATGCATAGATGACGGATGTCAAAAGTTTAGAGTAAAGTCAGATTTATTTATTTATCAAAGAATACAACATTAGGAGATTACAAGATGATGGAGTCGAGGAAGGAGGCACTTCCCACCTGCTCTGCTGTCTGGGGTTGGAGGGACAGGAATATGGCCTCATAATGAGGTGAGTATCTGAGAAAAACCATTGTACATCATTTTTCTTTGAGAGATTTGGAGAAGCCCAGAGATCCTGGTGTAGCGAGTGGAGGAGATGAGGAAACACATCCGAGGTTGGCATTGTCAGTGGAGCTATCACCATGGGGAGAGAGGCAACACAAAGGGAAAGAGAAACACAGCAGGCAAATATGGCACCCAAGATGTGCTCTGCTTTTCTCAACTCCTAAGTGAAGAACTGAGGTAAAGATTCAGCTCGAGGAGTTTATGCCAGATCTTGTTACTACGGAACTGGGGAGTCCTTAAAAAATTTCCACTGTCTCAGCGAGTGCTTACTGTATGACCTAAGTGCACCTACAAATCATGATCCCAAAACAGTTTCAGAGAATAGTGAATCCAGGGGGATTCAAGACAGAGATACAAAGGAGAGTACATCCTGCTCTCTCTTTGAAACTGGTGGTGTGGAGAATGGCCAGAGGAAAAGGATAAGGGGAATTGTCCAGGCAGCCATGATTATACTGGCGACAGAGATGGCAACCCGATTTCTTTTGAGATCTTGGCACCAATGATTGACTGAAAAGGATTGGAGGTGTATGTGTGTGTCACTAGCAATTAGAGAAATGCAAATCAAAATCACTCTAAGATATCATCTCACTCCAGTCAGAATGGCAGCTATGATGAAGACAAACAACAAGTGTTGGAGAGGATGTGGGGGAAAAGGTACACTCATACATTGCTGGTGGGAGTGCAAATTGGTGCAGCCAATATGGAAAGCAGTATGGAGATTCCTTGGAAATCTGGGAATGGAACCACCATTTGACCCAGCTAGCCCTCTCTTCAGTCTATACCCAGAGGACTTAAAAAAAGCATACTACAGGGTCACAGCCACATCAATGTTTATAGCAGCACAATTCATCATATGTAAATTGTGGAGTCAACCTACATGTCTTTCAGTGGATGAATGGATAGAAAAAAATGTGGTATATATACACAATGGAATATTGCTCAGCAAAAAAAGAAAATAAAATCATGGCATTTGCAGGTAAATGGATGGAGTTGGAGAATATAATCCTTAAGTGAAGTTAAATTTAATTTATTTTGACTGACACATAAAAACATAAAAATTGTACACATAATACCCAGTACTTTCTTCTTTAACTTGCTTTTCTCCCTTATTTTCTTCCTTTTTTTCCCTTTCTTAACCCAATATCCACTTAAGGAGCACACAACATATTGAGACAATATGTCCCTTTAGTCTCCTTTGATCTAGAAGAATCCCTCTCCTCCTTTTGAAAATCTTTCTCTATAGTCACATTTTTCATCAGCTCAGGCCAACTGTCTGGTATAGGATGCCTCAGATTGAGCTGGTCTAATGGTTGTCTCCTGATGAGGTGAACACTGAGCATCATCTTGAGGAAGACTTCTGTGTGAGTTACCTGCATGCCCTTTGGTTCCTCAGGGGGAGATACCCAACAACTTCTCCTTTTAATGGTGAAGTCACATTTGATCCCTTGTTAAGGTGGAATGAGAGGTCTTTTCCTTCTTCATTGTACAAACACTCTGCCCTTCTTTTTTCATCAGTATCTATAGCCAATTCTTTAATATTATACCAATTTCCCAACCTTTATGGAGAAATCACCGAAATATGATTCTCAAATTTCAGTGATATTACCAAAGAATTGGAGAACTGAAAAATAATTCAAATTCCAATAATAAACCTATGCTATGCTATGAGATGTATATAATGCATCTCAAAAATGTATTCTGTAGATTAAGAAACTTTTTAATATTTTGGGATCATTATTAGCTGCTAAACTTCCTGTTGTATATAAATATGCTTTATTCCAATGATTTATGCCATGAAAACCCTGTCTTAAGTTTTCCTCTTTATTTCTTTGTAACTAGAAAATTGCAAATATAATAAGAAGTTGTGTTCTTTTTGAGTATTCTGATTTTACTTCTAAATAACTTTGAAGCTTCTTGTTTTGGGAACTTTATAAACTGCAAAGCAGATCACATCTGTTAGTCTTACAAAATCCTTGTGATAGCGATCAAGTGGTTATGTCTTTTCTGCCTGAGTATTCCCATGCATGTGTTGTTGAGAGGTGTGGATGCAAACTGTTATATCTGTATCAAATATGTGTGTTATGGTCTCTTAAACAAGCTTCTTTTTTTGCCCCCAAAAAGAAAAAAATACAACAGATATGCTGTAGAGAAAAGGGCACTGAAGAGTTAGATTTGATTTCTGATTCAGACAGCTGATAATCTAGAAAAGGGTCTTAATATTTTTGAACTTCAGTTTCTTTACTGATAAAAATGAGGAATAATACAGCTTATCTTGCTTAGTTTTTGCAAGGATCTAACTTATTTTATGTGTTGTGACAAGCATAACATAAATGCTCAATAGATAGTAGTGTATCTTATAAGTAAACCAGCCAGAGTGTTTGCAATCAAGAGTTATAAAAGCATGAATTTAGGTAGATGAAAGGTAAAAAATTACTAAACAAATGAAATTGAGAAGGTATAATTAGCAACCACTTTATCAGGATTGAGAAAAGACATGTTACCAACATTAATTCCACAAAATAATTCAATCAGTTAGAAATATCAAAAGCATTTGTTTAGTTCATTTATGCATCACCTTCAAACAGGTGACGCAAATTGAAATGTTCCATATAACCTTAGGAAATAGCTCTTATTCACATTTCATTATGTGTCAGATTTTGGGTGGGAAAAATTGTATTCATCTCAGGCAAAATTCAATAAGAAGGCATAAAAAACTAAACACAAATTGGTAGTTATTTCTCATAGATTTTTGTTAATGCTGCTGCTACTGAAATTGTTTCAAATATTTATGATAGATGATAAAATAATTTGAATTGCTGTAGTTAATGACAGAAACCAAGTCTAGTAAAATGACTAGTGACAATATTGTAACTGTACAAAAATTGTGCGTGTATACATAAATCCATTCCCTGCTTATCCAGAATCATATATATGGTAGGGTAAGGTCTCCAGAATGCAGAAAGAGAAAGCAATGTTTGTCATTTACAAGGTCCTTTGCATTGTCACTAGAGGTCTACTAACAAATACACTTAACCCCCTCAAATGATGGTAATCAAATTTTCCTGCCTACAGGAGATTTTACATTGAATTAAAATAAGGAGAAATCCATAGAATTAGGTGTAAATTACTGTAGCAAAAATTGATAATTCAGCACTGATGGGATGAAAAGAAAGAAAACTACTGAAAATAGAGCTGAGATAGTAAACTGAGTTTAGGAAAGCAAGTTGCAATGTAAAATAAAAGTTATAAATTGAATTGGGTAAGCATAGCTCTTGTTCTCAGATGTCCGTTTGTGGGGTTTTGTTGTTGTTGTTGTTCACATACTATAGACAAAGATCAGCAAACGTGCCATTTCCTAATGTGTCAGCACTACTTCTTGATCAGCTTAGGTATTACTTGGGTTCTTTTCAATGAGTTTCTAAGCAATCATATCGACATTTTTTTTTTTTTTTTTTGAGAGAGAGAGAGAGAGAGAGAGAGAGAGAATTTATTTATTTATTTATTTAATTTATTTATTTATTTTTAGTTTCCAGTGGACACAACATCTTTATTTTAATGTGGTGCTGAAGATCGAACCCAGTGCTCTGCACATGCCAGGCGAGCATGTTACTGCTTGAGCCACATCCCCAGCCCAATATAGACATTATTTTTAATTGAATAATTTTATCCACTTTGACTTTATTTCATTATTATTGATTGCTAAAGGGAAATGACTGTATGATCACTATACCACTGACTATACTACAGAATTAATTACTAAAATAGCAACACTTTCATTAAAAAAGATTAATTTGTATGAATTTAATGGGGTAACTTCAAAATATCTATATTGTTCACTGAAGCAGAACACCTTTTTAATTTCTCAATTTAATAAAGTCCTATGATTATTTGCAACATTCTTGCACTTGGACATTCATTTAGAAAGTATGCAAATGAGCTCACACAAACTTTTTTCAAACTGCTTATTTTCCCTCCATTTTGTTCAGATTCAAAATTTGAGGCTTTATTTTTTTTTAAACAATGTATAACAGAGGAAAATCAAAAGTCAATATTTGCAAGGAAGATGTCAGGAATCCTCCTGCCGAGGTACACAATACCGTACAGAATTCGTTCTGTGCAGAATTAGCTAAGCTGAAACTCTTTTTCATAGCATTTCCATTTCTTTAGAACTCATGGGCCAGGGGCACCTGTGTGGTAACTGGAAATAAGAGGCAGCAGGTGCACACTGCAGAGGTGGATGTAGGTGGCTGCCGCAGCAGTCCACAAGGTCACCACTGATGACCTGGTTCCCCTTGTGCTTGGGGTAGCAGCCTGATGACAGTCCCTCCAGCTCACCTATTTTTTCTTGCAGATTCTGAGAGTCCTGGTCCAGATGCTCAGTGTTGCCCTGTGGTGAGCAGTGCTAGTTTATATGTCACCTGCAGCACAACCTTGATAGTGGTGGCAGTCCGATGTGGGTTCCCCGTAGATGTCACGATTCCCGTTTTCCTTGTGGATGCCCATTTGCCCCTGCTCGGCACAGTTTATATCATCTTTACTTCCTATTATGGGCTCTGCTGACTTCAGGCCAAACACTAGAAACATCTGCCGCAACATTTAACTAGCTTCTGTCCTTGTGTAAGGTCTTATTGTTATAACCAATGCCTTCTTCCGTTTCACTGGCCATCATTAATTGATACAGAACTGAAGAGTGATTCAAAGGTTAGAGTCATTTCAGCAGACTCTAAGGTTAGCAAAGACATTGTTGGTATTGTTCTCTATTGTTTTTTCAGTGACTACACAGCTGGTGGGCATGCATGGGTTCCAGATAAATGTGTAAGGGTGGGATGACCATTACCTCTATGGGCACCATGGGGGAAAATAAAGAGAAAAGGTTTTGAAATACCAGGAAGGAAAGAAGAATACACCTGTTATGAGCCACATTATTACAGTGTCCTTGCCATGATAATGCTAACACTTATCAACATCTAAGTCTGTATTGAAATTGAGTATTTGGCAGTTAACCATGTATAGTTAAAGAGAGCAAAAATGGACTAGGGTGAATTAAGATGTTCAGTAAACCTAAAACACACACCAGGTTTCAAAAATTTCTTCAATAAAAGTAAAAGATTAAATTAATAATTTACAGATTGATTGCTTGCTAAGAGAATAAGACTTCTAATATATTGGATGAAATAAAATATATTATTAAAGTTTATTTCTCAAGTTCCGTTTTACTTCATCATGTAGCAACCGTAAAATTTAAAATTAAATATTTGGCTAGCACATTTCTATTCAACAGTACTTGTTTAAGCAGTTCTTTTGTAGAGGTTTCTAAAATCATTGCAAATCATAATGGCCTCATTTTGTCAACAGGTAAAATTCGATGTTTTATAGATATGATCTCATTTAATATGCACAATCGTTCTTGGGTATTGTTACTTATTCACTAATAAGGAATTAGTTCTAGGAGAGGCTAGGCACCCTAGAAGGTACATACATTGTGAAATAAAAGTACTTAGCCCCCCTGGGAGTGATATCTTTAAACAACTTTTGAGTTGTATTTTCCAGGAAAAGCAGCATTTCTTTCAGTAAAACACTAAAAAATAGATTTTCACAAGTATTAAGGAATTTTCAGTGCCCAGGATTCTTTAAGTAAGATTATCACATTCAAATTTGCTTTTAGTTATAATTTATTTCAGTGTCTCTAGAAATTGTCTTAAAATATCAAATTCTTACTGTCTCCTAGAATCACAAAAGATTTATAGAAAAATTTGCCTTTGATTGCATCCTAAAGGACATCCCTATATACTCATTTAGAATTATATATTCATTTTTTAATCTACATTTCATGATTTCAAAATATGCACACATCATTCTGACAACCCCATGTATGGCTTTAGAATTCTGTTTTGAATATAAACTGATCATATGAACAAGAAGCCAATGAAAGTTTTATGATTTCACTTTATTCTGTTTGCCAAATGTGTATCTAACGGTGATTAATAATTTCTGGGTAAAACTTCAACTTCCTCTGTACCTTCAGGGTTCTTATTTTCCTCAGATCTTATTTGATTTTACAAAGAAAAGACTAATGTTTGAAATGCACTTTTTTTGAGAAAAATTCGTGAATGTTTGAATTGGATTTTGAAGCTCGTTCTCGAAATCTAAATATGTCATTCTCTCTGAAGTAGATGTTGCCACAGAGGAACTAGTCTTCCCGTGAGATATACAAATTTATGAACTTAAATAATAGATTCTTCTAGAAATAGCATTTTATGTAAATGTTGCTTGCTAAAACTATAGAATTAAAGATGAGTAAGATAAAATTCCTCTCAGATGTTCGGATCAGTTGAGATGAGTCAGACTTTTTTATAGAGGAAGAAATAGGATTTAGCAAATAAATTCAGGTATATATGTGAATGTACATGTATATATGGAAATATCGATTTGGGAATCACAGGCATTTACAAGATAATTAAATTTGTGCAAGTAGACCTATCCACCAGTGAGCATAGCGTATGTATTATGAAAAAGGAGTGGAGGGGTTAGCTGGGTGAAGCAGATGGTGATCATCACTTCTGATCTCTTCTGAGAGTCACCAAAATATCTTGTAAATTTTAAACCTCTTTCAGATCTGGAAAATCAAATGAACTGCAAAAAATGTAAGATAATGTACACTTTTAAGACTGCTTTAATCCAATATGTATAAATTGTCGTATATCCACTACTCTATTATTAGATGCAAATGAAGGTCCTTATTTATGTGGTTTTGCAAATAAGGTCAGGTTTCGTTTAATATTTTAGGAAATATTTATTACCAGTTACTTTACATTTCAGTATCTGATAGTCTAAAACTAAAATTGTGTTCTATGAGTGAAGCTGTTTTGAACCTCATTTGCCCAAATTAATCTGAATTTAAACAAGTTTGTAAAAGTTAAATAATAAGAAAATAAAAAGGTATAGATTATCTTAGATTTTTTTGCAGTAGGTTTAATTTTTACAGATCTGAAACTAGTTTCAATTTTACAAGATTTTTTGGTGACTCTTAAAGGAGATCAGAAGTGATCATCACCATCTGCTTCACCCAACTAACTCATTCATTCCATTTTCATGACACATATGCTGTGCTCATCAGTGGATAGGACTACTCGCATGAATTTAATTACCATATGAATGCCTATGTTCCCAAATCTGTAGCTCCATACATGCATGTATGTATATGTATATATATATCCCTAAAGAGAGTATTACTTGTCTGCCCAACAGGTACCACAAATTAATCTGACTAAAGCTGAATTACAATTTTAATCTCTTCACCCCCCAAATTTAAGTTATCCTTTCTCGTGTTGCTTCTCTTCACTTAGCTGTGTTACATACAAGTAAACAAACAAAAACAGGTTGAATAGACTTCCTTTGGCAAACTCTCTTGAATTGGCTGCCAGTCCTCTTTGTTTAAACATAATATATACTGTTATATAATTTGGATAGCATATTAATTTTTAACCTTACATTGAAAAATACAATGCTGGAGGGCTAAACTACCCTGTCTTACAGTTGTGTGACCACCCTTGCCCAGGTGATAAGCCAGAGAAAGGTCTAGACATGTAGACTTCCCTAATTTAAAGGATGGTTGTAACACTGCCTGGATTTCCAAACTGCAAAATCCAAACTGTAAAATCCAAATGACCTGTGTTAAAGCAATAGATAAACCAAGCTAAAAGAAGCTGTTGAAGTTGTTGAGAAAATGTTGAGTGCCCAGTCAGACTTCATCTGCCTGTCAGTCATGCTATATGGTCCATCTGCTATTGGAAGCCCAGTCTACCTGATGGCCAAGTTCTCTTGGGCAACCCAAGTCCTAAAGTAGGTAAAAACAGCATCATCAATTACTTGCTGACCTATTTTCTCCCTGATCTTTTATGCTAAATTATGTGGTGTATTTAGTTGTATGCAATTGTTTGGTTACTATATATCTTCTTTATGTGCCAAGGAAAAGTAAAAGCAACTCTGAGTTCACATTGTCTCGAGACATGTCCTTTTCTCCCTCTACCTTGTCAGATATAAAGACCTTGTGGCTAAGGTTAAAGCACTCATCAAATCCTTTGCACAGATTGTATTGTTTTTCATCCAAAAGTAACACTCAAGTCAGAAATTGAATCATTCTGAACTTCTCTTATCCTCTCATGCTGTACATAAAACAATTATTATGTTCACTTTAATTGTATTTTAATTCCTCTGGAATTCTGTTGTTCGCCATCCACTTGGTCACTCCCTTGGGAAAGGTCACTAGTCTCCTACAAGACATCACAGTTCATCAAAGGCCTCTGCCTCCAGTCTTGGGCCTCTGATTCATTCTCAATCCTACAACCAGAACACATATTCTGAGAAAGTTCTTACCATCAAATTACTCTTTATGAACTCTTTAATTTCAACCTATTATTTTCGGGAGGAAAGCACATTTTTCAGCATTACTCAAAATTCCTCAAATGATTTGACCACAGTGGTCCTCGGCAGTCTTATCCCTTACTGTAGGCACCATTCCTATTGAATCTGCCCCTGGCATTCTTAACTAGTGATGTCCCCTCCTCCTTTACCCTCTAGCCTGCTTCACAACCCTCCAGCAGGCACCCAGCTAGATCTCACTTAACCTTTGTGACCTGTTTCAAATGGTCCCTCCTTAAAGAAGCAACCCCAGAACCCCCTCACACGTGTTCTTCCACACTCCCACACTCACGCTGGGTAAGTTACATGGACACATGCCGTGGAGCCCCCGTGTGTTCCCATGAATAGCACTTGCTGCACTATGTACGCCACTATCATCTGCTTGCTTCTTTTTTTTTTTTTTAAATTAATTTTTATTGTAGGTTGTTCAAAACATTACATAGTTCTTGATATATCATATTTCACACTTTGATTCAAGTGGGATATGAGCTCCCATTTTTACCCCATATACAGATTGCAGAATCACATCAGTTGCACAACCATTGATTTACATATTGCCATTCTGGTGTCTGTTGTATTCTGCTGCCTTTCCTCTCCTCTACTATCCCCCCTCCCCCCTCCCCTCCCCTCTTCTCTCTCTACCCCCTCTACTGTAGTTCATTTCTCCCCCTTATATTTTTCCTCCTTTCCCCTCACTTCCTCTTGTATTTAATTTTGTATACCCCTGAGGGTCTCCTTCCATTTACATGCAATTTCCCTTCTCTCTCCCTTTCCCTCCCACCTCTCATCCCTGTTTAATGTTAATCTTCTTCTCATGCTCTTCGTCCCTACTCTGTTCTTAGTTACTCTCCTTATATCAAAGAAGACATTTGGCATTTGTTTTTAAGGGATTGGCTAGCTTCACTTAGCATAATCTGCTCTAATGCCATCCATTTCCCTCCAAATTCTATGATTTTGTCATTTCTTAATGCAGAGTAATACTCCATTGTGTATAAATGCCACATTTTTTTTATCCATTCGTCTATTGAAGGGCATCTAGGTTGGTTCCACAGTCTTGCTATTGTGAATTGTGCTGCTATGAACATGGATGTAGCAGTGTCCCTATAGTGTGCTCTTTTTAGGTCTTTAGGGAATAGACCGAGTAGGGGAATAGCTGGATCAAATGGTGGTTCCATTCCGAGCTTTCCAAGAAATCTCCATACTGCTTTCCAAATTGGCAGCACCAATTTGCAGTCCCACCAGCAATGAACAAGAGTACCCTTTTCCCCACATCCTCGCCAGCACTTGTTGCTGTTTGACTTCCTAATGGCTGCCAATCTTACTGGAGTGAGATGGTATCTTAGGGTGGTTTTGATTTGCATTTCTCTGACTGCTAGAGATGGTGAGCATTTTTTCATATACTTGTTGATTGATTGTATGTCCTCCTCTGAGAAATTTCTGTTCAGGTCCTTGGCCCATTTGTTGATTGGGTTATTCGTTATCTCATTGTCTAATTTTTTTAGTTCTTTGTATATTCTGGATATTAGGGCTCTGTCTGAAGTGTGAGGAGTAAAGATTTGTTCCCAGGACGTAGGCTCCCTATTTACCTCTCTTATTGTTTCTTTTGCTGAGAAAAAACTTTTTAGTTTGAGTAAGTCCCATTTGTTGATTCTAGTTATTAACTGTTGTGCTATGGGTGTCCTATTGAGGAATTTGGAGCCCGACCCCACAGTATGTAGATCATAGCCAACTTTTTCTTCTATCAAACACCATGTCTCTGATTTGATATCAAGTTCCTTGATCCACTTTGAGTTAACTTTTGTGCATGGCGAGAGAAAGGGATTCAGTATTTTGTTGCAAATGGATTTCCAGTTTTCCCAACACCATTTGTTGAAGATGCTATCCTTCTTCCATTGCATGTTTTTAGCCCCTTTATCGAATATAAGATAGTTGTAGTTTTGTGGATTGGTTTCTGTGTCCTCTATTCTGTACCATTGGTCCACCCGCCTGTTTTGGTACCAGTACCATGCTGTTTTTGTTACTATTGCTCTGTAGTATAGTTTGAAGTCTGCTATAGCTATACCGCCTGATTCACACTTCCTGCTTAGCATTGTTTTTGCTATTCTGGGTCTTTTATTTTTCCATATGAATTTCATGGTTGCTTTCTCTATTTCTACAAGAAATGCCGTTGGGATTTTGATTGGCATTGCATTAAACCTATAGAGAACTTTTGGTAATATCGCCATTTTGATGATGTTACTTCTACCTATCCATGAACAGGGTATATTTTTGCATCTTCTAAGATCTTCTTCTATTTCTTTCTTTAGGGTTCTGTAGTTTTCATTGTATAAGTCTTTCACCTCTTTTGTTAGGTTGATTCCCAAGTATTTTATTTTTTTTGAGGATATTGTGAATGGGGTGGTTGTCCTCATTTCCATTTCAGAGGATTTGTCGCTGATATACAGGAATGCCTTTGATTTATGCGTGTTGATTTTATAGCCTGCCACTTTGCTGAATTCATTTATTAATCTGCTTGCTTCTTTACACACATGGTAGGTGCCTTGAAAAACGCTGGTGGTAACTGGTTCCTCAGAACAACTCTCAATAATCATCAGAGTACCTTAGTATATGGATATTATTATTCGATATTTAAAATGTTAAAAATTTATTAATTTTTTATTAACATATAATATTTGTGCATATTTTTATTCCTTCACACATTGGGTGATGATCAGTTCAGGAAAATGATCATATCTGGCACCATAAACTTACATTATTTCTTTATCTGAGTACATGCAAATTCCTCTCATGTATTTTGAGATATACAATGTATTATTGTTAACTATATTCATGCCATAGAACATCAGAATTTATTCCTACTATGAGAGAAAAAAGTATGTGTGTATATATATATATACACACACACATACTTTACACTATATATACTATACTTTATACTATATATACTATACTTTATACTATATATACTATACTTTATACTATATATATTATATACACACACACACACACACACACACACACACACATACACCAAGGATTGAATCCAGGGGAACTTAATCACTGAGCCACATCCCCAGCCTTTTTTTGTATTTTATTTAGAGACAGGACCTTTCTGAGTTGCTGAGGCTGGCTTTGAACTTGTGATCCTCCTGCGTCAGCCTCCCGAGCTGCTGGGATTGCAGATGTGTAGATGTGCACCACTGCACCCAGTTTGAGAACGTTTTACTGCTTGCCCAACCTGCCCCCTTTTCCACTCCCAGCACCATTTCCACTATTCTCCACAATCTCTGGTAACCACTATTCTACTCTGAATTTCTATGAGATCAAAAGACAAAGAATAAAACTACCAGAAGATAAAGCAATCTGCCTACTAGGTATAAACTCAATATTTATTTTTAATACATGGAAACACAATCTCATCTCACTTATTTCATAGAACAGAAAATTAATCTGCTTTAAATGATTTTTAAAAAATGATATACTCTCAGGCTTAAATTAGGTCATCCTCCTGTCTTCTGATCTTTCACATTTGAGCCAGCAAATATTTTCCATTTCTCAATGTCCACCTCAAATGCTATATTTTGTAAAGTTTACTATAACCTTTGAGTCAATCATTTTTTACACCAGAATTACAAGCAACTTATACCTCAAGCTAGTACTTTAGCCCCTTATTATATAGTCAGATTTTTATCATAAAACATATGATTGTGTACTGCCAGCACATATATGACCTTGGGCTATTATTTATTCATTATCTGTGCTCTCAGTGCTTAACTCAGGATGGTTCTTATAATATTTGGTTATAAATGACATTCTGGATTGAATTACATTGGAGTACTAGTTAGTATCATTCTGATAAGCAAAAAGCAAAATTCTGTCTTATAAACCTCCTTAGTTTGTATTACTCAGGTGTATAATCATGATTCAATTCAATAATTTCTTTCCCACATGCTTGTCAGATGGCTTGTAGGTCACTGGTTAGTTCCCAAGGGTTTGCAAAGCTTTACTTTGACAATTTCCCCGGCTGCTCTCATTTTTCTCATGGAGGAGTGGACTTTTGCAGGGTTTTATTTTGCCAACCTGGAAGTGGTCTCTGTATTTCTTTTCAAACAAACCTTGAAACTTTCTGCATTTCAAGGAATTTGTACATTTTGTATGATTTGGCATAATGATATTCTTAATATGCCCTTAGTGTCCTTCAGGTGTCTTGAATTTTTATCAATGTCACCTTCCTTGATTCCAATACTGCTCATTTATGCTCTCTCTCTCTTTCTCTGATCAGTCCAAGTAGAAGTCTATCAATTGTAATGGTATTTTCAATGAACCACCTTTTTTTCATTGATTCTTTTCAGTGACTTTTTTGGTATTTTCTATTTTATTGATTTCTATTCTACTGCTTATCTTCTTTATTCTGCTTACTCTATATTTCTTTGTTCTATGGCTTTCTCTATTATCTTAAAGGTACAAGTGAGGTTATTTACTTGAGACCCTTCTTCTCTTGGGTATAAGCATTTTGTGCCTTGAATGCCTCTCTGAGTAGTGACATTCCACAAATTTTGATATGTAGTATTTTCATTTTCTTCCAATTTAAAAGCTTCAAATTGCTCTTTCGATTCCCTTTGTGAACAATGGTTTATCTGAAGCATACTAGGTAGCTGCCAAATATTCAATTTTTTTCTGGGTAGCTTTGTATCATTGACTTCTAATGTTATTTCATTTGCATAGAGAACAGACTTTGTATTATTTGAATCAATTTAAACTTATTGAGACTTGTTTTATGCCCAGCATATGGCCAATCTTCCCACACATTTCAAGTGCACTTGGAAAGGATGCGCATTCTGCTGTCACTGGGCAAAGTGTTCCAGAGCTGTCACGTAAGATATGCTGACCTCTCATGTGGTTCAAAGTCTCTGTATACTAACCAACTTCCTAATAATCTCATGAATTATTGAAAGAGGGGTTTTGAACTCTTATTTGCTTCTTGCATTTTGTAGCTCTATTATTAAGCATATAATTATTTCTCATTGTTATATTCACTTAATAAATTTACCCTTTATTATCATGCAATTATCATATTTATTCCATTTAAAATTCTTGTCTAAAATTGGCTTTGTTTTAATGTAGTTATTCCAGATTTCTTTTGATTAGTGTTAGCCTAGTATATCTTACACCATCACTTTACCTTTAATCTACTAACATCTTTATGTTTAAAACAGGTTTTATGAAGACAGCACATAATTGGTTCTGATATTTTAATCCATTCTGAAAATTTTCAATTTTCAAATTGAAATGTTGAAATACTGATATTTTCCATGCTTATTAATACAGTTGCATTTAAATGCACTATCTTGCTATTTGTTTTATATTTCCCCCAATATTCTTTGGTGCTTTGTTCCTTCTTTTGGAATCAGTTCTGGAAAAAAAAACTGATCAAATTTCAACTATGTATCTAATGGGAATATGTTTCAATAATGGGGGTAAATCAAAGACTTTTTTAAATAATTGAAAATTAAGAGAATTTTTCACAAAATTACATTATGAGAAATATGAAATAAAGATTTTCTAGACTGAAGGGAAATGACACATGATTTAAACATGTATGCAAGAAAGAATTAAAAGCATTAAAATGTTGAATATTTAAGTAAATATTTCCTTGAATTCCTTAAGTCTACTATTATTAATTTCAAAAGTATAACACTATTTTGGAGTTTATAACATATGTAGAAGGAAGGTATGTGATGTAACATAAGAATTAACAGAGGGGAATAAATGAAATTACTTTGTTGCAAAGTTGCATACATTTTAGGAGAAGAGTAAAATATGATTTCTTAAGTATACTTAAGTATTCTCTAACACAGAAGCTACAATCAAAATAAGCCAGGACAAATACAGATACTTCACAAAGAATAATAAAGAAATAGTCAATAAAAAGTATTGGGCATCATTAATTATGAGGAAAATGAATGTTAAAATTACTATGAGATTTGATGCTACACTCTCTAGAAAGCCTGAAATTAAAAACACTGACATGAGTTCCTTTTTTTTTTTTTTTGAGGAACATAAAGTAATAGGAAATGTCTATACCAGCCTATGTGGGACACAAGACAAAACATTAAAACTGTGGTATTTAAAGAGAGTCAACTTCACGCAGCAAAGGACAGTTATCACCAGAGAAGAGAAACAAGATGAGCCCTATGATTGTGGAAATGTAGTTACTGTAGGGAGTTTCCTAGACTTGGGGAGTATCAAATTAGGAGGAAGATGGAGGTCAGCCACAGGTGAGAAGATAATATGGAAAAGCCCAGGTGGCTCCATCAAGAGCATGAATGAATGGGAAGATGTCTTCAAATGGCCCAAGGTCTATGTAACTGGAAGACTGCAAGGGAAGCAGGCTTGAAATGAGACATGTTCAAGGAAAGAGCAGGAGGTTAAGGACAGTTATTTTATTACTGGAGAAATCTGAACACTTTCAAAGTAGAAATTTGATTATTAATATGGTTGATTTAAATATGCTATCTTGCTATTTGTTTTATATCTGTCCAAAGTTACAATTTCTCATTTTTAAAAATATTGTGGATTAACCAGTTCAGTGTACCACTTATGTAAATTAGTGTGCCTACAGAGCTTGTAAATATAATATTCCCTCAAGTATTTAATTTATACACTTAGTTCTTGTGAAGAGGGATTTGTTCATCAAAAGTAAACACTAACTCAAATAGTAATGCAAACTGAAGGGTATGATCAAATTAATGAAGTTTTAATGGTTTTTAATGTTTGCTCGTGTTCAGGTAATCATTTCTGCATTTGTTAATGTTAGAATTACTGGTGTCACATTACTACCTACTGGAGGGCCCATACTTACTATTGATTCGTTTTTGTGTTACCAAGAACATCACCTTTGCAGATGAATACAATGAATGCAAATCAAAATCAGTAGTAATAAGTACCATTACAAAGAGAATTCTGAAACAGCAAAATCCCATACAAATGCTAAATTTTGGATTTTATTCAATAATTCAAAAGTCCATATTTGGGTAAATCAAGTGCCTTGGTACTTGTTTTAAGGAGAACTGAAATTTGTGCTATCATAATAATGAATACCAAGTTTTGTGCTTTTAACTGCTGTGGAGGCAACCTTCCTACCCCATACCCAAGAATTTTACCCATCCGTTCTTGCATTGATTGAGATGTCTGTTTTGTTACTTTATAAAATGAATGCATTTTAAAATTTTGTGATATTTAGAAAATGGAAATTCTTTTCCCAAATGCCCCCTCCTGAGATTATTCAGGTAAAAGAAAGTCTTGCCTCAGTGCTAATGTGTTTAAACACCTGCTAGTTCTGCATTCATATTGCTGCAACATAAGAGGCGAAGGCCATTCTCACAAGGACAGGCAAAGTGTATTTACTAATTAAATAACACACACAGATGCTGAATTGGTTCAGAACCCAGTTCGAGCCAGCACGCCCGTTGCTTTTGGCCTTTTGTACAAATGCATCCCATGAACGTTCTGGGCGAAATCTTTCCTCTGCCTTCAGTTCTGCTACTCCATTCTTTTCCAAACTCCAATACATCTGAATTCACATCTCATCTTTGGTTTTCCTCTTGGTCCCCTCACGTTTTCTGCTAGTCATATTGTTGCATTCTCAATTGTATTTATCACCAAATCCAGGAGCTAATTCCTACTAAAACTCATTTTCATTAAATGAAGAAATGATTCCTGTTAGGAGGCAAAGAATAACTTGACTATTCTTATTTAAACAATCACATACTGCATTTGTTCCATGAGTTTTGAATGATTCTAGAAAAGCAACATTATACATTTATACAAATAATTAAGTCAGTGTATTTGAAAGAAGATGAACCTACAAATAATTTTTTATATGTCCTGATGTCATCTCCTTAACTTGGGTACAGTCTTTTATCTGATTATTTCTGATTTCAAAATTTTTTTCATAGATCAAAGCGTTTCAAAATAAAATGCAAATGGTAGAAAAATGCACACAGTTGAGAAAATGTGCTTCATGACTGACAAATTGGATACTAAATTCCCAAATAAGTGCCAGTAACTTTGAGTATAACTGAATTTGGGAATATAAGTGGCAATGACATCAGTATAAAATATTTTTATCTTTTCTATTATTTATATGTGTTTAAAATGCATTTTTATCTAATTTCCATGAATAATGGTGTGAGTGCCAATGGGAAAAGCAGTAAAGATAATTAATATCATTGCTTGACTCTTCAGAGAGGAAAACTATGTTTAAATTAATTCCAAACATCATTTGTTATTTGTAGTACAAAGTTCCCTGTAAATGTTGATTATCAATGTATTACTTTTTATTTTATTAATTAAAAGTGTGAAGCCACTGCAGAAAAATGAAAATAAAAAGGGAACTGGACAATAAATTATTCTCAAAATCAGGAAATCATGTGTCAACCTGCTAAAATTCTGCATTGGAGGTCTTTTTCTTGTTTTGTGTTTTTTTTTTTTTTTCTTTTTCTTTTCCTTTTTGGTTTATTATGGATCACTGAGTCAGTTCTCACAGAAACAGAGAGAAATAAACATGTATGTTTATGTAGCACACACTTGGTGAGACATAATTGAGCAAATACCCATACAGAACTGTACTAAAGGCCAAAGAAACTTTGTTCTTTGCTCCAGCACCCAAGAGCCACCCTCTAAGCACAAAAACATCCCAACTGAGAGGAGTGTCTCTATAAGCTGGGATCCCTGAGCTCTGCCAGACAGAACCAGTGTTTTAAGGTTCACAGAGGGATGAGGTGGAAATTTGGCAGGGCTTTCTGTCTGTGGCCCAGCAGCAGTTGGCCACATCCTGCATACCCGTGCCACTGAAGGATGTCTCCTCAGTGACCTCCTAGACTCTATTCTTATGAATTCTGTGCAAAAGAAATTGCAAGTGAATATAAATTCTCCTTGGGTCTGGGTTTCTAGCTATTCAATTTGTAGCCCACAGGTAGCCATTTTAGCCACTTTTTTCTTCCTGGTTTGTATGACATCTTTGTCCTTCTTCTCTTCTCTGCCTGGAGTGGAAAAAAAACAGTCCTATGTTTCTTTGCTCACTGCGGGGGATTGGTCCACTCTGGAATTCAGTTTACTTGGTTAACTTGTGACTTTAGCTCTCTCATGGGCTTAATAAAAAGTCATGATTTCATAGATTTGATTTCTTTCTTTTCTTGTTAGCTTGGAAGTGATATTTTCTTGAAGTTCTCTGCCTCCTAAGCAGAAGCAAGACACCAAGGTATTTTTATATCTTGCTTTTTCTAGAGAAAGACAGTCTGTTGCCATGTGGTACAATCACGGGGGAATAAATTCCTTGTATTCCTGCTCATGTCCACTTGGGTGTTGGTAGCATTGAGCAGGAAATTTCATAAAAGAAAGAAAAAAAGGATGGTTGTGCCCTTGCCCTAATTTTATTTATTTATTAGAGTATATGGTCCTAATTTATGATCTATCACAAGGTTGAATTCCACTAATGAGCACATAATTTCTTAAACTTCGATGGGCAGAGATATTATCTATTTAATTGTTGGTGATGTGATGACATGAAATAATAAGAAAAACCACCAAACCAAAGAATGGCCACATTTCTTCTTCCACCCATTTTATTTTTAGAATTACAGTTGGGATTGTGCTCATGGCTCCTCTTTCCCACACTGCCTATAGACATCTAATGACCATGAAGCTCTTTACCCACTGTCTTCAGGGACAGTTGGCAGTCCCTGAGAAGTTGGTGATGACTGTGTTCACATTGGCCTTCTCAAAAATAGAACTAGCTGCTCAGTTTTCTGCTTGGAAAAAAATTTTTGGTTCCTAAAGCAAATCCAGGACAGTGGGGATGAAAAGCTAAGTCCTATGACTACCTTTCTCTCAACAAAGAATAAAATGCCTGGCTTACTGTAAGCATTTAATAACGAATGACTGCGTGGATAGCTTCTGCTTATGATTGTTAATTGGGATCCACACATCTTAAAATGGATGAAGTTCTCCTCTAACCCCAGACATTAGTAGTAGCTAAGTGCCACTCTTAGATTCATGTTCATCTTTTTATCCCTTTTTAAATTGTTTCCTGAGTGGCAAATTGGAAGAAGCTATATCATAGGGATCATTATCTTGATAGAACTTAAGTATTCTATTTTTATCTAAAAATTCTATAGTTTATTTTTATTTTAGGATCTAATTCAAGTGTTTTTTATTTAGCTATGTGTTTTACATAATCTGTGGCCACATACTATACTTCGATGATTTATAAAATGCATGGTAATAAGGAAGTCATGTAACTCTCTCTTTTGAAATTAATGTGATACCAATACCTCTCCTATTCAATTTTTTTTTTGTCAGAATGGAATGTAATTTTAAATACAAAAATTTTTCCTTGAACAGTGTATATATTTGTTATGATTCTGACTCCCTCTTAATTGTGAGATAATGTGGACTATATGAGGACATAGGTTATTGTCTCTGCTCAGAAGCCTAGCATGTAGTAGGCACTTTTAAATTGTTAATAAAGCAGATTGAGTATTTGTAATAAAATAAGGGACATTATAATAACAAGTAGAATAATACTCAGAATGATAGACTTGTAACCCATTTGGAATTTTTTATCAAATTGAGGGCAGAACCATAAACATGGTGAAAATCTGTACATGCACATAAATAAAAGTGGTGAATTGGTCCTTATTTCTTGAGCCGGTATACTCTAATTCCTAGCAATGTCATCTACATAGTTATTTGAATTTCCTTGTGCATATAAAATAGAAATGATATATGTATCATGTATAACATAAATTTATACATATTAAAAATATAATCTGCATAAATTACTCATAAATGTTTATATATCCACTAAAATAACATTGTGCTATTTTATACTTTTACTATAATTGTCATTGTACTCTTATACTTATCCTATAGTTCCTAGAATAGGCTTACTGTAGAATAGTTGCTTTTTAGATGTTTTGGTTCCCTTTTCTTTTTATTCAGATACTTACAGTAAGTGGGAATGTGCTGTAATACACATTCTCAGAAGAGCAAACTTCAGATAAATACATTTTATTATGTTTAATTAGTAAATTTAAGTAATAAAAATTCACTGAGCTATTAGTATTATTAAACAATCTAAATGGTAATTTAACCTGAACATAAAATAATACAACATTTAATATAATACACTTTTAACAATCCACGGAAAGCAAGAGTGTAAGAGCATTTTCCTGAACTCTTACCCATCCTTCATATTTTAGCTTATATTTAATATTCCTGAGAAAATTCAGAGGACCTCTGGATAACCCCTGCTCATTCTACTATTTTCAAGATACTCATGACCCTCAGAGTAAATGACAGATGCACTTTGAACTTCTCTTTCCTTGTTGAAGAGTAAGCTTTGGGAGGATGGGATTATTTGGGTCCTTATTCATCGCTGGTTTGTCAGCCCTCACCACAGTATCAGAAACACATTAGATAAGCAAAAGTACATATATTCAACAAGTATTTATTGATTTCAAATGTTATTTGAAAATATTTTTAAGTTCACATTTTCATTTAAATAGCACCCATATTATTATTTCATCGTGATGCCAAAAAAAATTTACCATTCTTGATTCTAAGGTCATGCTATCAATGCAAATTTCCTATAATGAACTTGTTTCCCAAGTTCAACAAGATGCACTGTTGTTAAGAATTTGAAGTATTCCAGTCTCTTGAGAAGTATATTTATTGTTGAAAAATGCCACATTTTTAATGCATTTAACATTCTTGTTTGGGAAAGTAGATGATGGAAGAAAAAGAAAGATCCACAAAAGATTTGAGTCTACTACACATATGATGGGTTTAAATTTTAAATTAGTAAGTTAGTGTATTAGAGAGAGATGAATGGGAACCTTGTTTAAAAATGGAAAATAAAGACAGGTCCAGTGGCACATATGAGTAATCCCAATTACTCAGGAGCTGAGGCAAAGGTCCAAAGTTCAAGTCTAGCTTGGGTAACTTAACAAGACCTTGTCTCAAAATAAAAAACAAAAGTGGCAAGGATGTAGATCAGTGGTAGAGCACCCCTGAGTCCAATACCAGTGTCCAAAGACAGGAGAAAATAGTAGCCCACATCTACAGATGAATGTAGAAATACAAAAGTCTTCGACACTTAGGTTTAGCACCTTCTTTATACTTTTTCACAAGTTCGGCATATTTTTGCTGCTGTTCCTCAAATATTTTAATGATGGTATAATTCTAGTTCCAGCAATATTCTTTAAATTATTATAGCTTTGTGTTCCTTGAAAGTAATTGGTTAAGGCTCTGTCAGCAGTAGTAATTGCTTTTTTATAAAGAACCTTTATTTTTGTCTTTTATTATGCAAAAATGTGAAGGATATATGTGTATGTTTATGTATATATATGCATGTGTGTATATATTTTATTTTTAAATATGTTGTTAATCACGATATATTACTTGTGAAATTCATTTTCAATTTACTCATTTTTAAAAATTACTTTATTCATAGCCACTAATATCATAATAATTATAAATAAAGGAGCTCTAGATAAGGTGGCATATTTTCTCTGAAAGCAGATTGTATTTTGCTATAAAAACATGACAACAGTATGGTTCTAATTACCTTCTATAGTTTAGAGAGTGGCAGTCAGCCAATAAACTGCATTTTTTTTCTCCTAAAGGATATAACCAAATAAATAGTAGATGAAGCTTTTGTTGACTCTTGGATATGTAAATTAAGCATGCTATTTAACAAGTTATTTTGTCATCCTGATGAGTGGAAACATTGATTTGCAAGACTAATTATACTCACTATTTTTAGAACAAGCAAAGAGTTTTGCATTATGCAGTTTTGTAGGGCATCAGAATTGGACAGGCAGGTTCCCTGCAGGTCAGCCCTTCTCAGAAGATGCCTGGGATGTTTACATGAAACTCAGCTTGGTGGAGGAGTTGAAGTTTATAATTCAGTGATTCACTGTGGGGCCATTTTGCATTTTGAAGTCAATTGGAGCTGTCTGCTTAGACACATCGTCCCAAATGTCAATGAGGGTCTGCATCTGTAAACAGGCTACTAATTACCAATATATCTTTAGTGGTAAAGTAACTTCAGACCTTTATTAGTTCTCTGAAAAGCACAGCATAAAATATTCTTTTGTTGCCCCAGAAAAATGTCTTGTGAATAATTGAGATCCACTGCACAAATGTGTTTTGTGCTCTACAGCTTTGAAGAGAGACCCAAGAGAGGAGTTAGCACTCAGGTTCTGAAGTTACCCGGAGGAATAAAGAAATGACCATCTTTTGCAAGGAAAGAAGTGCATACCTACCATAACTCACAACTATACTCTAAGTTTCATATTTTCAGCTACAGTGAAATTCAGGTTTTTCATGAAATTGGGGAATATATTTTTCTAGATATAACTACTGAAAAACTGGTCTGTCTTAAGCACATTTGGAGTAGAATACTGTGAATTTTAATGGAGTATCAAGAAAAAGTAGAAATTACACATATCGTGGTAACAGGTATCCCAGTCTCATGGTTTATAGGCATGAGGACACTCTTATGCACTGAATTTACTACATAATAGAAAATAGAGTCAATTTTCTCTGCTTTACTGAGAATTTAGTCAAAGAATTTATTTTTTGAATACATAGAGAGACAAAGCAGGGCTCCTCATAGGATTAATTCTGGGCAAGGGCCACCACAATGCTGTTTAAATGAACTCTTTTTCTGAGAAATCAATTTTCCACTAAAATAGTTACTATATTCCTACTGGGGAAGAAGCCAAAGCATGGAAAGAATTATATATTTGCTTCAGCATTTGCACAGGTCTTTGGAGACTGAATGTCAAGGCACATTCTGGAGTAGACAGCAACATTCTTTCTAGTGGCAATGGTTCTGTTTGCAAGATTCAGATCTGCACCATTTATATCAACTATAATGTTAAATTTTTATTTTCCGTCTCCTTGTTCCTTTAGTATTGTGATATCTAGGGATACTTAGCCACCAAGTTGAAGGTCAGGTTTGGAGAAGTAAAACTTCAGGTTAACAGCATCTGTATTATATTCTTTTCCCCCATCTTCAATACCAGTTAAAGACATATCTTACTTGTACTGTTCAGAGGTTGAATTAAACATGATCTCAGTTATATGTTACAGAAAAAGGTGAAATAACATTTGCTGAAGATCAAGTTCATGAGCCAGGCACTAAGTTAGGAGTTTCATACATGTTATTTTCCTTAATCTACACAGCAATTCTGTGAAATTGAAATTATTACCCTCATTCTATGGAAGGCGAGAGTTGCAGATGTTAGTAACTCAGTCGGTCAGATGTGACTCTCAGCTAACCAGAGGCGGAGCTGGAATGACACCAAATCTGCCTGATTCCAAGTCTGTTTCTATTTCTTAACCTGATCAAAGGAATTCCAAAATTTTAACTGTGCATACACATATAAGTGTTTATGTGCATATATCAAAACATACACATATTCTTTTAAATTAACTTGCACATAAATACCTAATATGTTACACAAGTTCATGGAGACCTGTTCTAGATAAGGTCTGAGCACTCTTAAATCTAGTTTCTTGATTAATAAACTCCACTCCCCATGTCATGACTTTTAAGCTCCTTTTAATACCCCTGTGGCTTGAGAGCAGTTTGGAGAGGTTGTTCTGAAGAAATTATTGTTCTCATCATTTAATTGTTATGTATAATTATAGATACCAGAGGTGGAATGGATTTCAAAATCATGTCGTCCAATCACCTTATTTTGCAAAAGAGGAAACCGAAGTCACTATGACCCTCCAAGTTTAACAGCTCATTTGTTTTTCCTGTTCACTTATTTGAAATCTCCATTCATTACACATAGATGAGAAAAATAAGCTACAGTTCTTCACTTAAAATCATGAGCTCTGTTAAGAAGACATATTTCCCTTGAATTTGTATAGATTATTTTTGTTATTTATTGTACATAATCAAGAGAATCATCTGCAGATCCACATAGACTTCACCAGAATCTCAAAGCATTAGGTGACACTTGACAGGGTAACAACTGTGACATGCAGCCTAAGATTTCTACAGAGCGACTGCACTTCAGGCTTTAAGATTTGCCTTGTAGTATGCCTACTGAGCCCCAAAACAATAGGAAATGGGGCAGGCATCAGAACGAATTCATAAAGTGGTTCATTCTTACAGGAAACTCTTAATTGATTTGGAAACACCACATTAAATTAAAATAAACATTTGCATATTTTATTGAGAAGCTAGATGTTTTGCTGCCAACACTGTAGATAATGGTTAAGAACAACTTTGAATTTTAAGAATTAGAATAAATTGTTTTATTTTCTTAAAATAAAAGCAACAAGAAAATTGTAAATCCTAAAGCAATTCTTGACAACGATCGGAAATGTGCTTGAATTCGTTTCTTCCAATTTTGGTGATGTATAAAGCCTGGAGAACAAATAATGTCATGTGAAAACTATGTAGGCCAGACTTCATTCTAATTCCAATCATTGTGGATATGTAATACCTTTTTGTGTTCCTCAAGCTTAAATGTTCATAATTTGTTATTTTGATTTTTGTAATCTTTCATGGAATTTTGAAATATTGACACAACAAAAAATGTTATGCTAACTTTGACAGTTTCTCATTATTTCTGACACTATTTATCTCCTATTTAATATCAAAAGACGGAGACCTGTTTAATAATTGTCGATTTTTTTTTTCAGTTTTAGATAATTACCATTTTTGAATGGTTATTCTCCTGTAGGGAATTAAATGCCTTTAGGGATGCCTTCATATTTTTTTCTTTTAAAACACGGCTTTGAAATAACATCTCATTATGTGAATGGTCTTGAAAAAATAAAGCTACAGAAGCACAGAAACAGACATTCCTCACCCAGTGCCTTCTAAGAAGCTTTGTGTCTAGCGATGTGATGTAATTGGGAAACCCGTGATAAGCTCCCTGGTACTCCAATATATTTGCCTGATAGCCTGGGAGAAAAAGGCTGCCAAATGATCAGCATCCAAGTGTTTATGCCCTGCTTCCTTCACACGGTGCTGTGAAATGGCTTTCTCTCTCCAAAAGAAAGGAACAATTGTCAAATTTCATTGGGACCCAGATGGGAGGAGATGTGAGTCCACACAGGATGATTATCCCATGTTGGGTTAAGCAGAGGAGTGCCTTTTTATTAGCTCAGTGGAACTGGAAAGGGAACCGAGAGAGTCCACAGATCAGTGACACAGGGATGATATACCTGTCTTTGAATGAACAATACTTGGATATATTTTCCATTTAACTATTTGAATAATCCAATCATTCAGTAGAAATCCGTGTATGAATGTGTGTTATGTCTCTGTGTGTTTTACAACCTGAATTTTGCTCAGATATTACAAACATAGATTGCTTTAAGTAAATGACTAAATACATCAGGGAATTTCCTTTGCTGAAGAAGTTAAACAGATTGGTTGTTTTCCGGTAGGTTTAAATACAGTGTCTTGTGGCCAGTTGCTGGATTAAAAGCACGTCACAGTTTTATCCAGCCTATTTAATCTCTCACTCTGGCACTTAGAGGAAATGTTAGGAAGGACTCCATACTGTCAGCGAGATGGGTCCCGGGATGTAGATGCTGGCTAAAGGTGGGCAAAGATTTTAGTGTAATATCTCACACAATGTCTTGTATTTTCACTGGGCCCCAGAAAGTGTCAGTCAGTAACCAACGGGAAGAGCTCTCACCAGAGGCTGTGGGAGCCGTGATAAACCCCAGTTCCTTTGCCCCTTGTTGGGATGGCTCAGGAGCCGTGCTCTCTCCTCCAGGGTTCCGCAGCCAAGGCTGGTGTGGGAATGCCAACTCTCCTGACTCCTTCCTCTCCTCTGAATGTTTTGCTATCCTCCCAGCATTTCCTGGGCACACCCATCACATAAAGAAGGATGCTCAAAACCCGAAGTTCCTATCCTCCTACCTTAAGGACAACAGGGCCCCCAGGAACCCTCACATTCAACTTTGTTCAGGACTCACTCAAGAATTCTTGTCACCAAGAATTATGTTTTAAAGATGTTCTCAGATTCCTTGGTGGTCAAAGAAAATTAGACAAAACCAACTAGGATGCGAGGCTTTAGAAAATCTATGAGTTGATATTCTGCCAATGTTTTCAAAATATAAACCAAGCCAATTAAATGAGAAAAGCTGTGGAAGCTATTGTCATCTGAGGACCAGGCCAGCTGAGAAATATACCAATTAAAGTGAGGGAAATAGTTATTTATAATTTACTAAAGGAAAAAATGGTATCTCATTTTAAAATTATTTTATCACTATTTATAATTTGATAAATGAAGACAGTGCCTTTAAAATTGCTTAATTAACAAAAGTGTTTGTTAATAAATATGGAGGTTAACATCATTCCCCATATATGTGAGGTGTAGCCAAACTCTTTCTTAACCACCTGTTTAACAGGGTCAGACAGGAAGGTGAGGAGGCAGCTTTGGAGTCAGATCTGGTTTCAATCTCCTCTGACAGCCAGGGAAGGGTCCTGTCACTCACTGGTCTTGGAATCCAAGGCATATAACCTCTTCCAATCAGCATCTTTGTTCATAAAAGTAATAAAATTGAGATACTAGAAAGCACTGGACCTAACAGCATAGGAGAAACACTCAGAAAATAGTAGATACATATTCAATTTTTGTTCTTGTAAGGTAAGTTGATTTCTTTTGAAAAACGCTATCTTTTATTTACTATGTAAATGAGTTTGCATAAAACACCAGACCCTCTATCTTTTCAGATGTAATCAAGGCCCCTGATCAGTTGACTGTGAATTCATCAAAAGAGATTATCTCCAACAAGACCTAATTTGGTGAGCACTTAGGGGACAAGGTGCAGACTCCCCTGCTGTCCTGGCTAAAGCACAGCCCTGCTGTCCACTGCATCATAGAGGTGCCCTGGAGAAGGTCACAGGGCGGCCTTGGGCCTTCCCCTGGTCATTCTGCTCACAGTCAGCAAGAACACAGGGACCTTAGTTCACACCAGCAACCTGAAGGAGCTCCAGAGAAAACCCAGGACTCCAGGTCAGAGCACAGCTCTTTAGTCCAAAGGACCCAACCAGAACCACTGTAGAGGAGGAAAGTTATTTGAGGGCTCACGGTTTCAGAGGTCTTCATCCATAGAAGGCTGGCTCCATTCCTCTGGGCTCGAGGTGAGGCTGAACATCATGGCAGGAGAGGGTGGCAGAGGGAAGAAGCTCACATTGTGGTGGTCAGGAAGCAGAGAGAGACTTCACACTCCAGAGACAAAATATATACCCCATAGTCACACCCCCAATTAACAACTTTCTCCAGCCACACCCCACGTATCTCCAGTTAATCTCCATCAGGGCATTAATCCACAGATTGGGTAAAGACTCTTACAATCCAATCATTTCTCCTCTGAACCTTCTTAATATTGTCTCACACTGAGCTTTTGGGGGACATCTCACATCCAAACCATAACAATAGCTCTTGCCAAAACCTTGACTGCAGCTCTTCAAATCCTGAGCACAAGACCCAGCTGTGCTGTCCCTGGACTTAAAGAAGCTGAGAGTTAAGATCCTGGTGGTTGTGTTAAGCCCCTAAATTTGTGGTAATGCAGCAGTAGAAAATAAATCTACCCTCATACTCTGGTTCACACAAGATTTTATGATCGTTCTCTAAGTCTTTTTTATTTTGCGCTGATACCTATATGGAGAAATGTCAGCTTTGTACTTTGGTACTAATTTTCCAACAAAAGTGCTAGCTATGTAGACTTTATCTCTTTTGACTATAAAAATCAAGCAGAGTAATAGTAATTTGGAACATGAATGTACTTCAGAGTTAAAAATTTTTTAAAAAATGAAGCTATAAAGGTTTGTAGCCAACTTACTAATGTTGAACCACAATTTGGTGGAACCAGATTGCTAATAATAATGGTAAGGATAATATCAATAATTTAATGGCAAATATTTCACACTTATTAGGTAATGCACTTAATATGTAAAAGTTTAATTTAAACTTTACATTTTTTTCATTATTGTCATTGAACGGAGGAGAAAATACCCTTAGAAAAACAGAGTGACTTGCTGAAATTCAGCCACTAAATGGTGGAACCTGGTGTTAAAAAAGGCTGCCTAACCTGGGCTTGGTGGCACCTGCCTGTAATCCCTGTGGCTTGAGAAGCTCAGGCAGGAGGATTTTTAAGTTCAAAGCCAGCCACAGCAACTTAGTGAAGGCCTAAGCAACTAAGCAAGATCTTGTCTCAAAAATAAAAGGGGCTGGGGTTGGGAATGTGGTTAATAATCCCCTAGGTTCAAGTCCTGGTGCAAAAACAAACAAACAAACAAAAAAAACACCCCTGTCTAACTTAACCCCAGAGACTGGATTTTGATTGGTGCCTCCAATCACATTTTATGATTTTTTTTCCTCAACGAAGAGCTTATTTTTTATAATATGGAAGCTAGAAGATTAATACATTTGGAATAACGGAAATCATTCAACAATCATCAAGTTCAATATTCTTAAATGTCCAAGAACATGATGCATTTATATTCAAGCCAAACTTGAATATACATATATATATATATATATATGTATATATATATATATATATATCGGTCAATTACTTTAATGCTTCCAAGATACCAAACTGTCTACAAACATAAGCCTGGAAATCTTGATTTGTAATGAAATTCACTAATCTACTAAATAAAGTTAAGTAGGGTTTCTATAGATTAGTATAGCCTAATAGAACTTCACAGAGAATTTAAACCATCATTATACAAATCACTGATATGAATCTTAGGAGACAAAGGGACTTGCTCAAGATTAGCTAATTTTCCTTTTCAATTAAAACTGCCCTCAAGAAACAACAAAAACCCATTGCACTTTAGATGAAGTCATGAGGTCGGCAGTCTGCTCACTGCCCTGGGAGCACCTGCAGATGATTTTCCTGAAAATGTGTGGTTTCTCTTACTCCTCTGTAGACTCATGAGACATTGTAAGATCAGGTTCAGGTGGGCATTCGTCAGGCATAACCAGGAGAAAATGTGAAACATCAACAAGATCAACAACAGAAAGCAGACATACAAAAACTACCAGGTATTTCCAAGGCTGAAAAATGTATGTTTTCTGATTCATACCCACTGAATTTTCAAATTTATCCAAATTTTAGGGCTCACATGTAGTAAAATCTTTTTTTAATGGTTTTACACAGGAATCTAGAGAGTTCCTTCAACTCTAATATTCTAAGTGTCCTTGGAATTTTCTTATGAATTTCAGTTACTTCCATGATAACTTTTCCCATATCACAGCTTTTGCTATATATGTTCCGGAACACATTTATTAATCTATGTACAACTTCTCTCGAGCCCCTTGACAGTCCATCAAAAACTAACTACCAGGAGCAGGTGGTATTCAAGCCAGTTCTAACATAACCATCCACTGTATCTTTTTGCATGCTGTGTACTTTGATGGGTATGCATAAAGTGCAGTATTATGAATATCTGTTCAATAGGTCACGTATTGACTACAAGTCATAGCAAGCAAGTGCTAAATCCATCCCGATAATTTTTCTGCTCAAATCAATGGGCATGGGCTTTAAAACAGTAATCAATAATAGTGACAAAATTCAATGCTATTGCAGGGAATTTATATTAATACAAACAGCATCCACCTTATACTTGACCCTGTGGCATAGGAGGCAGATAATCAATACCCTTATATCCCTGCTTGGATTAAATTCTCTTCTTTGAATATGCTGATTAAAAGTCAACCATAGTGTTAACATTTTCTGCATAATTAAGATAATTTTATAAGGTAAAGTAAATTTTAACATAGCAAGCACTTTTATTGGAAAATTAGCACCAAATTGAAGAACACTCAAAACACCCAATTGCCAATGACATTCTTGATCACAAGAGTTGCTTATTATAACTCAAGAAGTCAACACAGTAATTCATAGTTGTTCTCTGCTTTGTGTTGTTATTATTAATAAGAAAATGCTGTGTGGTATTTGTGTGTGTGTGTGTGTGTGTGTGTGTGTGTGTGCATGTTTGTTGGTATACTAGCTCAAAATGTGGAATATTCTGAGATGCTTTTGTACATGGATAATGTGTAGCTAGAAAAGCAATTTAAAGGAATGGAATGTATTACTTAATGTCAGTACAGCTTTCAATGTGACTCAAACTTAATGATTTTTTGAGAGGAGAAATAAACGGGTTGAGCTCCATCAGATGTCTACTCAATTTCACACTGTAGATAGTGTTTTAAAAGAAAATTTACTGTGGGAGTTGCAAAAGTAATTACTCTGAAACTACAGGACTATTGTCCTTTAGAATGTGCATTAATAATTTGGCCTTGGCCTTAGCAAAAAGCAGTGAAGATATGATGAGGGGTCCACTAAACAGAAATAAATATCCACACCTAAAAGAAATGAGAAAAACAGACATTTAAGATACACTGGATGGGGAATTAAATGTTGTCATAGATGCTGAAAGAAACCTGTAGAACCTATGACATAAATGAGAAATACAAACCATCCTAGCTTTCCCTGGATTTCCCAGTGGACTGGTACCCTTGGAAAGTCATTTATTATTTTAAATGTATGTTCATTGACATCCCAGCCTTTTCCTCCCTTTCATCCTGGCCCCATTCTCTTTCTTCTTTGCAAACTATAAGTTCCGAACTATCAACTCAGTCTTCATTATTTTCAGAATAGTGTCTTTTCTCTCTCCTTAATATAAGATCCTGAGACGTGCTGGGACCATCAATTTACAATTCAAGTGCAACTCCGGGAGCACCCACCTTCAATCTCCGGGAGTCACTCATTTATTATTAATTGACAATAGCTAAATAAAGAGGTAAAATTAAAATCTTAACCAGAACCAAAATCTATAAATATAATCCACAATCCAATTGTGGCTTCCTGTGGAGAGCCTGCCTAGCATGTGTGAGGCACTGGGTTCCACCCTCAGCGCCAACCACACAAAAATAAAATAAGGTATAAAAAAAAAAAACCTTTAAAAAATAATACCCCCAATGGTCATACTTTAAAATTTTGATGTGTAACTATAAATTGTGAGATAAAACTAAATACTGAAGGTGAGAAATATTAGAAATAAAGTAGAAAAGGACACTTAAATGTACCATAAGATGACGTCATTGAATTGTCTAGAAAGTCTCCCCTCCAGATCCCTGGTTTCCTCATCTGTGGATTCAACCGAGGAGCAAAAATATTTAGAAAAAGTTGTGTTTCTACACTGAACATGTGCAGACTGTTTTTTTTTTTTTTCTTGTCATCATTGCTTAAAAAATGTAATGTAATGTCTACTTTTTAATATTTTAACTATTATTCTTGGCTGCTCTTCCCTAGTGGTCATTTTCCCCCTAATAAAAATTAATTGTAAAACCATAGAAAAGTATGTTTCAACGTTTGGAATTTTTTTTCAGTGACAATTCTATGTTGATGATATCTTATCTAATTCCCATTTCTTCCCCTACAATAACAAAATGTGTATTTTTCTTCATTTATTCTTTTAAAATATTTTAATTATCCAACATATACCATGTAATCTGCTAGGCCTTGGGAAATAGAAAATGATGACCAGGCGGTATATTAGGAGTTGAAAAGCCAATGAAGAGAAAATTCATAAAAGTACATATTTATAATGAAATAAAATAATTAGAGTAGAGATTAGCAAGGGGGTTGAGAGAGAAAAATGGCTTTTGGATTTAATGTGCAGAATGGGACAGGTGTTAACAAAATGAGTTTCAAAACTTTTAGCTGAGCTTAAAAGCTTGAGTGTTATGTCAACAGATTCTGAAAGGTATATCTACACTATTTATCTCAAACGAGTTATCCTACTTTGAAACATGGAATATTTAATTAAAAAAAATTCTGATTTGATTTCTGTCTCAAAGTAGCAAAAAGAGAAGGAACATGAATATTTTAGCAATAATAGAAAAGCTTAGTGTTTTGCATATGTTAATGTAATTTTGCATGTGTTTAGTTAACTCTTGGAAATGGTCAGGCAATTTATTCTAGCTGGATTTAAAATGCTGTTTCTGGAACACTGTTCTATTTGGGAGCTGGGATACTATTTCCCCCTTCCTCTCCTGGATCTCCCAGGACAATACTATCTCTACAATGTTGCTTTTATTTTTCCTTTTCTATTGAGTGTGAGTAGAAATCAGCCAGTTAGCCCGGATGGCTGAGTCATTTCCCTCCCGGCCACAGGCAGACCCACCGGTGATGACTCTGAGAGCTGCAGTAGAGACACTTCCCTGGTCCCCATCTGAGATCTCCCACCTGCCTGATGGACAGCTGGGGTGAAGTGAATGCCCCTCTCCAGGACTTCTTGAACACAATAGTGGTGGCCAGAATGAAGACCTTTCAGAGCAGATCTTCTTGATAGAAGATTATTTTCTGCATGAGGGAAGGGCTATTTGTGATATTTGCAGGGGATGAGGAAGGGCCAGGTTTTTCATGTAAACTTGGGCTATAGCTTCTGGGCTTTCAAATGTCAAATTCTAATAATACATGCCTCCCTCTCCCTGAACTTCTTATCCGTTCCTTTTGAATTTATATGACTTACTGTCCTCTTTTTAGTCACTTGACTATCAGGATCTATTTGCTGTATTATGTTACACATTCAAATACTCCACTCACCGTAACGTGTAGGTTCCTCCACTAAGCTACATCCCAGTTTTGTTTTTGTTTTGTTTGTTTGTTTTTGAGACAGGGTTTTGCTAAGTTGCCCAGGCTGGTCGTACATTTGCAATCATCCTGCCTCAGGTTCCCAGGCTCCTGGAATAACAGGCACATACCCCCACCACAGCTCCAGCCTCTTCCTTAAAATTCTATGAATTCAATACAAGGCTTAAAGAGGGAACACATCTCTACTATCTGGTTCAACTTTCTAATTTTCTACAAAGGAAAATAGAGACAAACCAGGCACACACAAACCAGTTGTCCAGAGTCAACACCAATGAACAGAAATGTCCCAGCTTACCCCCACTAATGTCACTGCGCCCCCCGACAAAGTCCTACATCACGGATCAGGATTCCTCTGTGCACATTCCTTCAGGGATGATGGAAAGACTCAGTTTCCAAGATACAAAGCTCCAAACACTTCCATCTATGTGAAATATGAAGAGATTCACAATAAATAAATAAATAAATAAATAAATAAATAAATAAGGGATGCTGTTATGGTTTGAATGTGGTGTCCCCCAAAAGCTCATGTGTGAGACAATGCAAGAAGATTCAGAGGAGAAATGATTGAGTTGTAGCCTTAGCCCCATTAGTGAATTAATCCCCTGATAGGGGTTATTTGATTGATAACTGAAGTGGTAGGTGCAGCTGGAGGAGGTGGGAATTGGGGCATGGCTTTGGGGTGTATGTTTATATCTGGTGAGTGAAGTCCCTCTCTCTGCTTCCTATGCTGATCAACATGGGAGCTGCTTCCCTCTGCCACATTCTTCTGCCTCACCCGGAGCCCCTGAGGAGAGGAGCAGGTCTTCTGTGGACTGCGACCTCTGAAACCCTTGAAGCCAGAATTAGAAGCAGATAGTCAAGGGTCAGATCCAGAGATTGGAGGGATTGAAATGTTCATTCCTTCAGAGCCCTTCCTCCACCCTTATCAAGAACCCCCTGCTCCCACCTGTTGCTAAGGTAACCTGTTCCAGGAATTGCCCCTCCCTACAGGGAGTTATAATGTTGTTCATTAATGTGTCCTGGGCTGCTCCACCTGGCCCTTCCCCCAGCCATCTGCTTCTCACCTTTTGGCCACCCCATCAAGCATCTCCTGGGCCTAGTCACATGCTCAGGAAGGAGAGAGACAAGGGAAGGAGAGCAGGGGGGAGAAGGAAGCCTAGGACATATAAAAAGGCAAGACACCCTCGCTCCTTGGGATACCAGGATACCAGCTATGGCCCTATTCTCCCTCCTGGGAGAGGTCTATGTCACCCCTTTTTAAATAAATCCTGCTTTATATGCTAGCCTCTGCATGCTTCTCTAATGTTATACTTCTACATGTGAGGAGCAGGACTCGTCACCAGTAACCTGCAGTATCGCCATGAGCCCTCAAATAAACTTTTCCTCCTCTACAGTTGTGCTGAGGTCCTTTAGTCACAGCAGCAAAATAGCTGAATAAAACAGAGGCTGGTGTAACGTAGGGTTTACCCTTGTTTTTGTGGTTTTTGTTTGTTGTTGTGCATTCCATTTGCAGTCTTGATTCAGTTTCTGAGGTTCTGCCTAGAAGTCCCTCAGTTCCTTTTCTTGACATTTGATCAAGGCCACATTCCCAAATTCTTTATCTTCCCAGGGTCAGGTACAAGACACACAGGGATAGCTCCTGAGCCCCACTGATATTATTCCAAGTCCCCATGCCTAAACCTGCTTTCCTGCTTGCCCTTTTATTCCAGCAGAATCCACAAGAAAGGCTTGCCCCTACATCCTGATCAACCAAGAGCTTCCTCTGGGAGACCCCAGGTAGCCTGCTCTTTCTCTCCAGGCAGCAGGGAGTACTAAACTCTAAAACTCTTTCTAGTTTCTGGTTTCTTTTTTTCTGGATCTGCGTCATACCTCCTTCAAGGTAATATAGTTAAAACAACATGTTGGATTGTCAGTAATGCTTTATTTGAGAATGGTAAGAGGAATATCAGTATATATGGGAACAACGTAGACAGAGCGAAAAGTAGACTGACTTACCTGTGCAAGAAATAAAGGATGTCAAAGTTGAACAAAAACTTTTACAAGGGATCCAACATGGCGGCCGGCGAGGAAGCTGCACTTTCAATATCTCCACATTAACGGGATCAGAAACACCAATTAAAACAGCTACATTCTACCTACTGAGGATCTTCTAGCAAAATTCCGTTGAAAGGAGACCTGCCGAGAATTAGTAAGTTTATTAGACGTGACAGTTTGCCCCAAACAAGTGAAACTTGACTGGCAGCGCGGGCTCAGAGTCCAATCCCGCGGCCACCCGCCGCTTCTGCAAGCGGCAGGCGGCCCAGAGCAGCGCGGCAGAAGGGTCCCCGCCCAGCCAGCAGACAGCGCCCGCCATCCCGGCTACCCTGGCGGCCCTGCTTTCGCCCGGCGAACAGCCACCCCACCCGGCTGGTCCTTAGCCACGCCGCTGCAGACACCCGGCTTTACAAGCACCCCCGGCGGCCCTGCTCGGCGAGAAGGGTCCCCGCCCTGCCGGCAGACAGCTCCCGCCATTCCGCTCTTGTTCTGCAAGCAGCTACCCCGCCCGCTTGGTTCTTAGCCACGAGGCTGCAGCCGCCCGGCTTTACAAGCGCCCCCGGCGACCCTGCTCGGCGAGAAGGGTCCCCGCCCTGCCGGCAGACAGCTCCCGCCATTCCGCTCTTGTTCTGCAAACAGCTAGCCCGCCCGCTTGGTTCTTAGCCACGAGGCTGTAGCCGCCCGGCTTTACAAGCGCCCCCGGCGACCCTGCTCGGCGAGAAGGGTCCCCGCCCTGCCGGCAGACAGCTCCCGCCATTCCGCTCTTGTTCTGCAAGCAGCCACCCCGCCCGCTTGGTTCTTAGCCACGAGGCTGCAGCCGCCCGGCTTTACAAGCGCCCCCGGCGACCCTGCTCGGCGAGAAGGGTCCCCGCCCTGCCGGCAGACAGCTCCCGCCATTCCGCTCTTGTTCTGCAAGCAGCCACCCCGCCCGCTTGGTTCTTAGCCACGAGGCTGCAGCCGCCCGGCTTTACAAGCGCCCCCGGTGACCCTGCTCGGCGAGAAGGGTCCCTGCCCGGCCAACAGACAGTTTCCGCCATCCCGGCTACCCTGCCGGTCCCGCTCTTGCCCTGCGAACAGCCACCCCGCCCGCCTGGGTCTTAGACACGCGGCGGCAGCCACCCGGCTTTACAAGCGCCCCCGGCGGCCCTGCTCTGCGAGAAGGGTCCCCGCCCTGCCGGCAGACAGCTCCCGCCATTCCGCTCTTGTTCTGCAAACAGCCAGCCCGCCCGCTTGGTTCTTAGCCACGAGGCTGCAGCCGCCCGGCTTTACAAGCGCCCCCGGCGACCCTCCTCGGCGAGAAGGGTCCCCGCCCTGCCGGCAGACAGCTCCCGCCATTCCGCTCTCGTTCTGCAAACAGCCAGCCCGCCCGCTTGGTTCTTAGCCACGAGGCTGCAGCCGCCCGGCTTTACAAGCGCCCCCGGCAACCCTGCTTGGCGAGAAGGGTCCCTGCCCGGCCAACAGACAGTTTCCGCCATCCCGGCTACCCTGCCGGTCCCGCTCTTGCCCTGCAAACAGCCACCCCGCCCGCCTGGGTCTTAGACACGCGGCGGCAGCCGCCCGGCTTTACAAGCGCCCCCAGCGGCCCTGCTCGTCGAGAAGGGTCCCTGCCCGGCCGGCAGACAGCTCCCACCATCCCGGCACTCCTGGCGGCCCGCCCGCTCTGCGAAGGGTTACCCCACCCGGCTCTTAGCCACGCGGGCGCCATCTGCCTGGCGCTGAGGGAGCCCCCGGCGGCCCAGCGCAGCCAGAAGGGTCCCCGCCTGGCCCGACAGAAGGCACGTGCCCTTCCGGCTCTGCTAACGGCCCTGCCCACCCAGGAAAGGGCTCCCCACCTTGAGAGGATGGGAAGGAAATCTAACCAAGCCTCTATGAATTAGCGAACTGGGATCTAAAACCAGAGATTATATCAGACCAGAGACAAGCCAGTTCCACCTCTCCCTTCGGTCACTCCTGCAAGGAGCCAGGGGCCCGCCATAGCAGAGAGGGGAAGTCACCAAAGATCGGCCAAAGAGATTCCTTCCCAGCGGACTCTAAATTAGCAGGAGCGGCGAGGGAGCCGGACGGAGCTGGCGGGAACCGCGGCAGCGGCACGGGAACCGGCGGGAGCTGAGGCGGCGCTGACGCAGGAGCCGGCGGGAGCCGCGCGGCGCGGGTCTCCCAGCTACAGCCCCCACCAGTGCTGACAACTGAGGTCTCTTGCACCAGATACGGGGGCGTGGCTACCAGAAGAACGAAACGCGATCAGTATGAAAAGACAAGGAAAGAAAGGACCACAAGCAATGCAGGTCAACTCAACTTTAGAAGAGGTAATATCTGCAGCAGATGGAATGTCAGATAAAGAATTCAGGATATACATGCTTCAGATGATCTGGAGTCTCAAGGAAGACATTAGACAGCAAAATCAGACAATGAAAGACCACTTCGACCACTTCGACAATAAATTACACAAACAAATCCAAGAAGCAAAAGATCAATTATACAGGGAGATAGAGGTTATAAAAAACAAACAAACAGAAATCCTGGAAATGCAGGAAACAATAAACCAACTTAAAAACTCAATTGAGAATACTACCAGCAGAGTAGAACACTTAGAAGATAGAACATCAGACAATGAAGACAAAGTATTTCAACTGGAGAAGAACATAGACAGCTCAGCAAAGCTGTTAAGAAACCATGAGCAGAACATTCAAGAAATATGGGATAACATAAAGAGACCCAACTTAAGGGTCATGGGGATACAGGAAGGTATTGAGGTCCAAACCAAAGGAATGACCAATCTATTCAACGAAATAATACGAGAAAACTTCCCAGACTTGAAGAATGAGACAGAATCCCAAATCCTAGAAGCCTACAGGACGCCGAATGTGCAAAATCATAAGAGAGCCACACCTAGACACATTATAATGAAGATGCCCAACATACAGAATAAGGAGAGAATTTTAAAAGCTACAAGAGAAAGGAAGCAGATTACATTTAGGGGTAAACCAATCAGGATAACAGCTGATCTTTCAACACAGACTCTGAAAGCTAGAAGATCCTGGAATAACATATTTCAAACGTTGAAAGAAAAGGGGTTCCAACCAAGAATTGTGTATCCCGCGAAATTAAGCTTCAGGATGGAAGATGAAATTAAAACCTTCCATGATAAACAAAAGTTAAAAGAATTTGCAGCTAGAAAACCAGCTCTTCAAAACATCCTCGGCAAAATATTACAGGAAGAGGAAATGGAAAATATCAATGAAAACCAACAGCGGGAGGTAGTACAGTAAAGGTGGGGGGGAATAATCAAAGAGGAAAACAAACCATGTTTAGTAACATAAATAAACAAATATGGCTGGAAGAACAAACCATATCTCAATAATAACTCTAAATGTTAATGGCTTAAACTCACCAATTAAGAGACACAGGCTAGCAGAATGGATCACTAAACAAGACCCAACAATATGCTGCCTTCAGGAGACACATCTGATAGGAAAAGACATACATAGACTGAAAGTGAAAGGTTGGGAAAAATCATATCACTCATATGGACTTCGCAAACAAGCAGGAGTGTCCATACTCATTTCAAATAAAATAGATTTCAAGCCAAAGTTAATCAAAAGGGATGAAGAGGGACACTACATACTTCTCAAGGGAACCATACACCAACAAGACATAACAATTATAAATATATATGCCCCAAACAATGGTGCAGCTATGTTCATCAAACAAACTCTTCTCAAGTTCAAGAGTCTAATAGACCACCATACAATAATCATGGGAGACTTCAACACACCTCTCTCACCACTGGTCAGATCTTCCAAACAAAAGTTGAATAAGGAAACTATAGAGCTTAATAACACAATTAATAACCTAGACTTAATTGACATATATAGAATATACCACCCAACATCAAGCAGTTACACTTTTTTCTCAGCAGCACATGGATCCTTCTCAAAAATAGATCATATATTATGTCACAGGGCAACTATTAGACAATATAAAGGAGTAGAGATAATACCATGCATATTATCTGATCATAATGGAATGAAATTGAAAATCAACAATAAAAGAAGTAAGGAAAAATCATGCATCACTTGGAGAATGAACAATAGGTTACTGAATGATCAATGGGTTATAGAAGACATCAAGGAGGAAATTAAAAAATTCTTAGAGATAAATGAAAACACAGACACAACATATCGGAATCTATGGGACACATTGAAAGCAGTTCTAAGAGGAAAATTTATTGCTTGGAGTTCATTCCTTAAAAAAAGAAAAAACCAACAAATAAATGATCTAATACTTCAACTCAAAATCCTAGAAAAAGAAGAGCAAAAAAACAGCAAAAGAAGTAGAAGACAAGAAATAATTAAAATCAGAGCTGAAATTAATGAAATCGAAACGAAAGAAACAATTGAAAAAATTGACAAAACTAAAAGTTGGTTCTTTGAAAAAATAAATAAAATCGACAGACCCTTAGCCACGCTAACAAAGAGAAGAAGAGAGAGAACTCAAATTACCAGCATACGGGATGAAAAAGGCAATATCACAACAGACACTTCAGAAATACAGAAGATTATCAGAAATTATTTTGAATCCTTATACTCCAATAAAATAGAAGATAGTGAAGGCATCGATAAATTTCTTAAGTCATATGATTTGCCCAGATTGAGCCAAGAGGATATTGACAACCTAAACAGACCAATATCAATTGAGGAAATAGAAGATACCATCAAAAGACTACCAACTAAGAAAAGCCCAGGACCGGATGGGTATACAGCAGAGTTTTTCAAAACCTTTAAAGAGGAATTAACACCAATACTTTTCAAGCTATTTAAGGAAATAGAAAAAGAGGGAGAACTTCCAAATTCATTCTATGAGGCCAACATCACCCTGATTCCTAAACCAGACAAAGACACTTCAAAGAAAGAAAACTACAGACCAATATCTCTAATGAACCTAGATGCAAAAATCCTCAATAAACTTCTTGCGAACCGGATACAAAAACATATCAAAAAAATTGTGCACCATGATCAGGTAGGATTTATCCCTGGGATGCAAGGTTGGTTCAATATACGGAAATCAATAAATGTTATTCACCACATCAACAGGCTTAAAAATAAGAACCATATGGTCATCTCGATAGATGCGGAAAAAGCATTCGACAAAGTACAGCATCCCTTTATGTTCAAAACTCTAGAAAAACTAGGGATAACAGGAACATACCTCAACATTGTAAAAGCAATCTATGCTAAGCCTCAGGCTAGCATCATTCTGAATGGAGAAAAACTGAAGGCGTTCCCTCTAAAATCTGGAACAAGACAGGGATGCCCTCTCTCACCACTTCTGTTCAACATAGTTCTCGAATCACTGGCCAGAGCAATTAGACAGACGAAAGAAATTAAAGGCATAAAAATAGGAAAAGAAGAACTCAAATTATCACTATTTGCAGATGACATGATTCTATACCTAGCAGACCCAAAAGGGTCTACAAAGAAACTATTAGAGCTAATAAATGAATTCAGCAAAGTGGCAGGCTATAAGATCAACACGCATAAATCAAAGGCATTCCTGTATATCAGCAACAAATCCTCTGAAATGGAAATGAGGACAACCACCCCATTCACAATATCCTCAAAGAAAATAAAATACTTGGGAATCAACCTAACAAAAGAGGTGAAAGACTTATACAATGAAAACTACAGAACCCTAAAGAGAGAAATAGAAGAAGATCTTAGAAGATGGAAAAATATACCCTGTTCATGGATAGGTAGAAGTAACATCATCAAAATGGCGATATTACCAAAAGTTCTCTATAGGTTTAATGCAATGCCAATCAAAATCCCAACGGCATTTCTTGTAGAAATAGAGAAAGCAATCATGAAATTCATATGGAAAAATAAAAGACCCAGAATAGCAAAAACAATTCTAAGCAGGAAATGTGAATCAGGCGGCATAGCTATACCAGACTTCAAACTATACTACAGAGCAATAGTAACAAAAACAGCATGGTACTGGTACCAAAACAGGCAGGTGGACCAATGGTACAGAATAGAGGACACAGAAACCAATCCACAAAACTACAACTATCTTATATTTGATAAAGGGGCTAAAAGCATGAAATGGAAGAAGGATAGCATCTTCAACAAATGGTGTTGGGAAAACTGGAAATCCATATGCAACAAAATGAAACTGAATCCCTTTCTCTCGCCATGCACAAAAGTTAACTCAAAGTGGATCAAGGAACTTGATATCAAATCAGAGACATGGCGTCTGATAGAAGAAAAAGTTGGCTATGATCTACATACTGTGGGGTCGGGCTCCAAATTCCTCAATAGGACACCCATAGCACAACAGTTAATAACTAGAATCAACAAATGGGACTTACTAAAACTAAAAAGTTTTTTCTCAGCAAAAGAAACAATAAGAGAGGTGAATAGGGAGCCTACGTCCTGGGAACAAATCTTTACTCCTCACACTTCAGACAGAGCCCTAATATCCAGAATATACAAAGAACTAAAAAAATTAGACAATGAGATAACGAATAACCCAATCAACAAATGGGCCAAGGACCTGAACAGAAATTTCTCAGAGGAGGACATACAATCAATCAACAAGTATATGAAAAAATGCTCACCATCTCTAGCAGTCAGAGAAATGCAAATCAAAACCACCCTAAGATACCATCTCACTCCAGTAAGATTGGCAGCCATTAGGAAGTCAAACAGCAACAAGTGCTGGCGAGGATGTGGAGAAAAGGGTACTCTTGTACATTGCTGGTGGGACTGCAAATTGGTGCGGCCAATTTGGAAAGCAGTATGGAGATTTCTTGGAAAGCTCGGAATGGAAACACCATTTGATCCAGCTATTCCACTACTCGGTCTATTCCCTAAAGACCTAAAAAGAGCACACTATAGGGACACTGCTACATCCATGTTCATAGCAGCACAATTCACAATAGCAAGACTGTGGAACCAACCTAGATGCCCTTCAATAGACGAATGGATAAAAAAAATGTGGCATTTATACACAATGGAGTATTACTCTGCATTAAGAAATGACAAAATCATAGAATTTGGAGGGAAATGGATGGCATTAGAGCAGATTATGCTAAGTGAAGCTAGCCAATCCCTTAAAAACAAATGCCAAATGTCTTCTTTGATATAAGGAGAGTTACTAAGAACAGAGTAGGGAAGAAGAGCATGAGAAGAAGATTAACATTAAACAGGGATGAGAGGTGGGAGGGAAAGGGAGAGAGAAGGGAAATTGCATGTAAATGGAAGGAGACCCTCAGGGGTATACAAAATTACATACAAGAGGAAGTGAGGGGAAAGGAGGGAAAATATAAGGGGGAGAAATGAAGTACAGTAGAGGGGGTAGAGAGAGAAGAGGGGAGGGGAGGGGGGAGGGGGGATAGCGGAGGATGGGAAAGGCAGCAGAATACAACAGACTCCAGAATGGCAATATGTAAATCAATGTGCAACTGATGTGATTCTGCAATCTGTATATGGGGTAAAAATGGGAGTTCATATCCCACTTGAATCAAAGTGTGAATTATGATATATCAAAAACTATGTAATGTTTTGAACAACCTACAATAAAAATTAATTAAAAAAAAAAAAAAAAAAAAACTTTTACAAGAATATCTAACTGCGTGTGGACTAAGAGTGCCACCTGGTGGGAAAATTAAATAAACGCAAGAATGTTTTCTATTAGGAAAGTTGTAAAGAGGTTATTGTAATTTTCCTTGTGAAAGTCACACAGTCAACTAACACGCAGGTGAACCTGTAGCAACCCAGTTCCTCAGCGTTGTACCATCCTATATATCCAGTATATTCCCACATATACTACAAGGTCCACTAATCATTCATACTATGTCCCTCATTAGTCCTTATGCAAGATCAATTGAAGAAAATTGCTCAATTTTTCTGAGCCTAAGCTAATTTATGTATGTAATATCAGTTTATTCTCAAAGGATAAAACTGCAGCTATTGTGTGAATATTCTATTTTTTACATGAGAAATACAATTCTGTGGTTCGAAACAAGTTAGGCATTCTGTAGCAGTTAACATTCTCTCTGCTTCTAAATTCTTTTGCATACTATTTCATTTATTAGAACTTTGGTTAAGAGCCAAACAATAATCCACAATTTTTTTGTTGAGATTGTTCATATAAAAATGATTTCTATATCATTTTATTTTTGCATGTGCAAAATTTTTATAAGCAAAGATATCCCATTTGACCTCATTGTGGGTATGCAAGAGCATTTTTCAGCCAGTATGAAGGTGTTTTAGGGAAACATGATATTTTGTTGAAATAACAGAAAAGAAAAGGAAGAGTTGTGAACTAATATGTACTTTGGCTCCAACAGGCATTTGGGACTATTGCTAAGCCAATGGGACCCACCTGGTGGCCCTGCCACATCCTGCAGAATGCATCTACCTGCTTTGTGGGAAGGGCAAATACACTGCCCAGCTAGGTTGCCATAACTGGTTCATTGAGTCCTAGAGTGAAGATTTGGCTTGTAGGAGGTGTGACCACATTCCTAGAATTTCTATTATCTTCTTAAATATAGGCTTTTTAAGGGTATGATTCACACACTGGAAAAACCACTCTTCTGGGGTGTAGATTTCTATCATTTTAGCAAACATATATATACAGCCATGTAACTACCATTACAGATGGGAAACAGTACATTCCTGTTATCTGTCATCCCCAAATTTTCTTGTGCCCCTGTCATCAGTCCCCTCCCCACAACCTGCAGGCTCTGGCAACCACCAATATGCTTTTTTTAGAGGGGTGGGGAGTGGGGATTGAACTCAGGGGCACTCAACCACTGAGCCACATCCCCAGCCCTATTTTTGTCTTTTTATTAAAGACATGGTTTCACTGACTTGCTTAGTGCCTGGTGGTTACTGAGGCTGGCTTTGAACTCCCGATCCTTCTGTTCCAACCTACCAAACCACTGGGATTACAAGCATGCACCACTGTGCTTGACCCAATATGCTTTTTGGTCCAACTAGGTCCAACCATTTCCTCTTTCCTAATGTGTCAAAGTAGATTCAAATAATATGTAGCCTTTTGTATCTTCTGTTTGTGATACTGGGTGAGAGCTTCATTCACCTTGCTATTCTTGTCTGTGATCTGTTATTTTCATTATGAAATAGTTCTCTAGTGTGTGGATACCTCAAGAATTATTTATCCAGACAATGCTTGATGAATAGTATGCTTTCATTTGGGGGCTGTTCCTAATGAAGCTACTATACACAATTGTGTACATGCTTTTTGTGGACATACATGTCCATTTGACTTGATTGCACATCTAGAAGTAAGATTAAGTCCTACTTGATTTTAAAATGGAAAAATACACACAACTGTTTGCCAAAATGATTGATCTTCTTTCAAAACCATGAGCAATCTTCGAGAGTTCCTGGTGCTTCACATCTTCCTTAGTACTTGATAGTGTCAGTTTCTATTTTTAGTTATCATCCTAATAAATTTGTGGTATTTGTCCCACTTTGGTTTACTTTGCATTTCCCAAATGACTAAGGATGGTGATAATCTTTTCATGTGTTCTTGCTACCTATCTATCTTTTGTTTAGCCTGGAAGAGTCCTCAGATGCTAACCGGATAGGTTGATTGCATTGTCTTTATCTTTATTGATATCCTATCTACTTGTAATATGCATTACTGAGCAAACGAGGCCATCTTAAACTTGAATCATATATAGGCTTGATTCTTCACCTTTTATTATTTTCATTGTATTTGGATATTCCATTTTTAGGTGAATACACACCCAGAAAAGTCATGTTTGCTTGGTGAGCTAAACTGCTAACAATTTCATTGTCACTCCTTTGTTTAATTTGAACCTATCTGTGTCTTTATATTTAAACTGACACGTCTGTTTAATTCTGCTCCGTAATCCCTATCTTTGCTGCGTCCTTGAGATCACAGACACTTAATGTAATTGTTGATGTGTTGGGTTTTGAAGGACCACAGACTGTTCATTTTTCTACTTTCTCAGTTTGTTCTATCTCCTTTTCTATCCCTTCCTTTCTTCCTTTAAATTCAGGGATGTGAGTTGTTTTCAAAATCCCACTTATATCTACTGGTGGTTATTTGCTATATGTCTTTTTAAATGATTGGTAGTCATTTTAATATCTACATTATTATTCAGTGATATCATCTAATAACAGACCTTATTTTCATTGTCATAATTGAAAGACTTGAATAAAACTCCCTCAAATGAAGACATATAGATGGCAGCAGGAATATGGAAAGAAAAAAAAATGCTGAACATGACTGATCACCAAGGAAATGCAAATTAAAACCACAATGAGGTATCATCTCCTACCTGCTAGAATAGTTGTAATCAAAAAGATTGAAGATAATAAGTGTTGGTGAAGATGTGGAGAAGGGGAATCTTTGTTCCCTTATGCATAGTTGGTGGGAATGTAAATTAGAACAGCCATGACAGAAAACAGTATGGAAGTTCCTCAAAAGATTAACAACAGAACTGTGACATGATCCAGCAGTCCTCCTGGGGAGCATTTTCTCAAAGGAAAGGAAAAAAGTATGTTGAAGAGCTTTGCACATCCCAGGTTTATTCACAATCATCAGGGAGTCAGCCTAGTGGGTGGATGAACAGAGGAAAGGTACTGCAATGGGGTCGTATTTGGCCTTTACAAAGAAGGAACTCCTGTCATTTCCAACAACCTGGATGAAGCTGGAGGACATTAAGTGAAATAAAACAGGCACGGAAATACCAACTGCATGATTTCACTTACATGTGGAATCTAAAAGAATTGAATTTGTAAGAATAGAGAATAGAATTGTGACTAGCTGGGCCCAGGGAGTAAAGGTAAATAGATGATAGCTAAATAGTACAACATTTCAGTGAGGAGGAGCAAGTTCAAGACACCTATTGGACAATGTGGTGATGGTAGTTAGCAACCATTTAATTGTCATCTTGAAAAATGTTAAAAGATTAGATTTCAACTGTTCTCATTATCAAATATAAGTATTTGAGGTAATACATATGTTAATTAGCTCTGTGAGCTATTTCACTATCTACTATATCTCTCACTATCTATATATTTCAAAACATCTTGCTGTTCATATTATATACAATTTTTCAATTTAAAAATGTATAAAAACAAATTACCCCCCAAATATTCCATTATTTGTTGTTTCTTTAAAAAAATTAAAGATACATTTAAAATGTGTACCTTTCGTTTTGTTTTTATGTTTCTTACTCTAGGATGAACAGTTTAAACATTTTTTAAAACTTATTTATTAATTCTTTCATGTCATGGACTATCTTGAATCTCCATGATCTCAAAATTCTAGGTGTCTTAGCTGGGAAAACATCTCTTTGCTACTAACTAATCTGTTTTGACAGTTATTAAATTTGCATGAGCTAAAAATGATACAAAAATAAAAATACTCTGTTAGATAAACTTCTACTCTACTCTGTCCTAAAGGGTAGGCAAAGCAATATTGAATATTTTCTACATGTCAAAAGCTCAGATGAGGCTCATAAGGGGAGCATGGAGAGGGAGTAGAATAGAAAGAGGAGGAAGGCCTAAAGCCCATGGAAAGAACCACCTTGTTACCTTTGCTTTTGCAATAAACATGCTGCTCCTTTGTTTAAAAAAATATATATATATATCAGAGGCCCATAAGTCAAATATACAGTAGGGGTACTGGTTGTGGATGCCCACTTAAGTTTCTCCTACGTTCTCCTTCAGTGTGCCCTGGCCCAACTTCTTGTTGCCAATATCCCTTCATCTTGAGGGATTTGCCTGGTTCCCAGAGTGTGACTTGGGTACACAGCAGGCCAGAGGCACTGAGGAATGAGCCATCTCCCGTACAGCCATCTACCAATCGTGGTTGGCTCTTAGTGTGTCCCAGCAGAATGAAGCACTCTTCACCCCAGTGGCAGCTGGCTTGGTAAGGTGCCCTGTTGTTTCTTATCAGCCTCCCTCACACCTGTACAGGTATTCCCTGTCCCTCCCAGAGATGGTTAAATACTGTTCTCATGATCTATTTCTGGGGGACCTACATAATTTATATACTCTGTGGTACCACCTGAATGGCTTTAAAAATAGTTATGCTTGTATAGTACAAATATGAGTCCTCTCAGATCTTTAAACCATTCTTCAAAAGCAGTTAATAAAATATAAATTAAAAATCCTTACGTGAATATCCTGAGACACCCTAAATAAATTATTTTGTGTAAATAATTGATGCACTATTTACTTTCATTTTCTTGAAAGGAAAAACAACTCAAACTAAGTTTTTTGTTATTATAATATTCAAATATGATTAAAAGTGTCATATTTTATAAGTTTTAAAGGTAAACAACCAAACCCAATTTATATATTCCACTACAATTTGATGTTACTGCAGAAGGACATAAGGGATTAATTACAGTATTGAGCAGTATAATTTAAATAAGGCAAATAGGGTGTAAAAAGCATGAAATAGGAAATTAAGTGGAAAAATAAACATCTCTTTAGTTAACCATAATAAGGCACATATTATATTTTTACACTTAAAATAGATAATTTTGGCTCTTTATTAATTGTGGCTCTCTATTAAGTGTACCTCTCTCTAAGGAGAGAAGAAATGTCTATACCACACTAGGACAACCCTAATAAATTGTTACCCAGATGACATGCTCTAATAATAGTACAGAGAAGAGATGGGCACACCATGGCCCTTGGGGCCAAATCCAGGTTGCAATCTGTTCTGCAAAGATAGTTTTACTACAACACAGCCATACCCTTTTGGTTTCGCGGTGTGTATAGCTGTCTTTACAAAAGCACTGAATATTTACCCTCTATCCTTTATAAAGGAAGGTTGTTGACCTTTATATAAATAAATAAATAAGTATAAGGTATTTCTAAATACGAATATTTTTTTTAAAATCTTGAATAGGTCACATGCCTATACACCCTGGGACATATCTTTTCATGTTCTTGGCACAATTTTTGCGTCACCAAGTGCTCCTTGACTGGGACTGCCTGAAGATTCTCATGACAAGACCCGCGTAATCAATTTTTGGCAAGAATGCCACAGATGTGCGACGGGGGCTTTCCCTGTGTGGTGTCATAGTTTCAAAACCTCTTATCTCACATAACTAAGGCAATATTTTTCATGTCTCTTCACTGTGAAGGAAGGTAGGGAAATGCCTTGAGGCTGTGGAAAGACCCTGTTTTCATCGTCTTTTTGGTCGCTGCTGATAGCATCCCCTGAGGTTGCCAGCAACAGTTACTCTGGGCTTTGCTTGATGATGACTCGATTTCCCTCATTTCTTCTAATGTAAAAAAATAAGGTCTCACTCAGTCTTTCACTTGTATCAGAAGGGACTCATGCAGATTCATTTTATTCTGCTCTACGTGGTCTTAAAATATCTTGTTTAGTTTGTTTCTCACATTGTCTCAGTGTTGGCGCTAGTCTCTCCTGTGAGTTAGGAGGTCCCTATTTTCAATGTGACATACCTTGTCCTTCCTTTCTTCCTCCTCCTGCTCTTTCTCCTCCTCCACCCTCCACCTTTATCTACTTCTCCACCAAATAACCCCAACCGCAAGTTATTCTGGGTTTTCATTGTACTTTCCCCGCTCAAGCCCTCTACTAGCCATTTCTCCATGAATCTCTTGGTCCTTTTACTGAACAATGATACAGTGATGCATTGCTTAACATCAGGGGCATGCTGTAAGAAATGAATTTCTGAATTATTTTCTCTTCATTTTATCCCAATAACAAGCTTGCTTTCATGTTTAATATTTTACACATAAGGTAAAGTGATTTTGCAGAAGTCTGTTGAACCTGGATTAAAGAGAATTACCTGCCATCTGTTCTTAAAACTTCATCACCTTATAAAATGTCAACAAACTTTTATTTTTCTCTAATAATATATTTCTCCAAGACAGATCTTAGCTGAAATGTACTTTGGGAATTTTGAAATGTTTAATGGCAGTTAAAATGGAAGCTTTTGATAGTAGTTATATTGAACTGAGTATTGAATATTTAGAGAAAACCCCATGTTAAATTATTAAATTATATTTGACATTTTTATTCCCGTTAGCATTCTTTTTTAACAAAACAACTGGTTTAACACTGATAGAATGTCAATTTTATTCAAATAGAATTAAATGTCCTTTTAAAGTTTGTAAGTGCCCATTAGCTTGGCCAACACAGTTCTCAAGGGCAACTATTTTGTTGACTTCAGGAACTTTAGTTTATAACTCAGTTCTAGTGGAAAGAGAAAGAGGAGGAGGAGGAGGAGGGTTGGAGAAGGAGGGAGAGGGAAGAAGAAGGAGAAGGAAGGGAGGGGGAGGGGAAAAGAAGGAGGAGGAGAAGGGGAAGAAGGAGGAGGGGTGGGAGAAAGGGAGGGGGAAGGGAAAAGGAGGAGGAGGAGGAGGAGGAGGAGGAGGAGGAGAAGGAGGAGATTATTTCAATTTTTTTCTAAATAGGAAGTTAGGTTAATTTTAATTGACTTAAGGGAAAATGGTGTTCCCATTTAAACACTTCCACCTGCAGAACATTTAAGCTTTCTCATTTGCATGATTAAGGAAGTCTTTTCCCTTGTTATCCAGATTGATTTCAGGCATTTCTTAGGTATTTATAGGGAAAAATTAAAATCTTGAAATCTTAAGATAGAAATGCCTTTTCTGTGGAACAGTGGCTTTATATCCAGAGGCTTTATACTTGAGCAATTTCTAACAAAATATTACTTTAATAATTACTCTTCAAGATTTTAAAGAAAAAATTTCCTGAAGAAAAATTTAGTTCCTTTTTATTCATTATAGCATAACCAGCTAGTGGGTCTACAAAGAACTTTTGTAGAAAGACATATCCAATTTAGAATACATACAAAATGTTTATATACAAATGCAAGTCTAGAAACTATATGCATGTTTGTATGTATGCAGAAGATAACCTGTGTGTGCATATATGTAGATTTGTATTTAAAAGATTATAAAAGCACTGTATCATTTATAGAGATACAAAAACGCAACACATTCCTCCAGATTAATTTTATAGGTGAGTATGATATGATTTAAGGTGAAAGTAATGTAATCTCACAAACAGTACTTTCTGCTGTTTGCAAGTCTGGAGAGGAAAATTAATATAAAACTGTGAAAACTTTGATTCCAAAATAAAAATTTAAGAGAACAATTTCATATATGACATACATATGCTGTATAACTTTGCTCTTTTCCAAATTTGCTTTTAGTAGGTATATTTTAAGAAAAGAGCTGTAATTTGACTTCACCAGGCATTGAAGTTTCCTCTTTTTAAAAGTGGTTATTTTAATATCTTGAATATATAGCAAGTGATCCTATTGCTAAATTCACAGTGTACATTAACCCCACTTTCCCAGCATGGAGTCAACAAAATTCATTTAGCTAACTTTTAGCAAAACTCTGTTTTAAAGCCATATATACCTCTAGTAATTATTAATAACAGCATACAATTTTTGCTCAGCTAGATCAGTGCTTCTGGGGAGTTTAAAGACCCTTTGGAGAAGCTGCTAAAGCTATGATATTTTTGTTAGTTTTTAAATAGAAGGTATGTTAAAGAAGTGCTTACTAAGTTTATTTTCTTAGCATGAATAATCAATTTAACTTCAGTCATTCTTAAATTTCACAGTAATTATTGTTTTATGAGTTCATACCAATCTGAACTATGTTTCAGATTCTTAAAAGTCTTGATGTAAAACTGACAAAATTTGCATCTACATAGAACTTACTCCTTTTGACACTGCACCCCTGACTGACGTCACCCCTCCCCACTTCTCCCTGCTCTCCACAGTGGCTAGTTTACTCTCAACTAGAAATTCTAGGAGATCAAGGCAGGGTGAATATAGTCAACAAGGATGCTGTATAAATCTCAAGAGGGTGAGAAGGGAGGATTTTAGGATTTTGAATGTGCTCAAATGTTAAGATGGTGGCTAAGCTAATTACCCTGATTGATCACTTCCCAATGTCTACATGAATCATGACATCACCTTATCAATTAGCAAAAGTATAATGAGATTTAGGTCTCAAAGAGGCAGAGTTTTCTAAAGTAAATGCTTTAAGCAAAAGGCCAGGTTAGAGGCAGCGGGGGAAAAATCCTGTGTGTAAGTTTGGTCAAGCTGAGAAGGACCTTAAGGCTGCCTTGGTGAGGTTTACGGTGTCATGGAGCAAGCACTACTGTCCCTATCAAGGTGAGATTAGTAAACCACTGCAAAGGATTTGCTCATGAGTCTCTGAGTTGAAGTTCACAGAGCTGTATGATGGTTCAGAGTACCCGAGAGATTGGCAGTTCTGTTGCTGTCCTGGAGATGAGATTCACCGTCACCGTCAGCAAACCGCTGGTAAAGGAAGTTATGGGTGGAGCATTACATTTAGAGAACTGATGTTTGCATGAACTCTGATAATTAAATATTTGGCCTCCTACTACAAAATTCATATATCACTGCCTTGCCTTTTGCTGACATCTGCTGGCACATTTATGAAAATATACTGAAATTTGGCTATTTTTGGAAATTACTGAAAAAGCAGTCAGGGGTCCACTCTCAGACACAGTACAGTAACTGGGCCGCGTCTGCCCTCCAGTCATAAGCAACTGAAGAGAGACAACTGCATGAGAGGCAAGTTTTCTGACAGTGAAGGAAAGGCAGTACAAGGCTGCTCCTGGAGAGAAGGCAGGATGTGCACCCTGTGTCCCCATCTGCCCCTTTCTGTCTGGGACACATGCAGGCGGCAGTGCCTGGAGGTGCAGCCCAACTGGATGGGGTCTTGCTGGACTAAGGAGACACAGTGGACGCTCTGACTTCGGGACAGATGATGGGATTTCTGGGACAGTGTATCAGAGAATCACCAGCTGTGCAGAAAGAAGCTCTGGGAGTCAGTGTGGCTTCCCCGTGGGACTCTGGGCAGGTGGCGAATGCCCACAGGGAGACCCAGTGAGTCTGCAGTGCAGCTGCCAAGAAGTGGGCTGGGATCCCCAGGCCGGGAAGTGTGAATAAATGTTGCCAAGGACCTCAGGCATTTAGCTGAAATTCCACAAAGGAAAAAGCTTTAGAACAAAAGACCGGGTTCTAAGTAAAGGACACATTGCTAGGATCAAGCTAAAACTGATGTTAACCACCATAACAAAGAATAAAACCAAGCCTTACAAGCTCCTGTATCATTCCACTAGTTGAAATGCCAGAACAAAACCCAGCACCCTAAGCGAAAACGAGGTAACTTATCTGCCTGTACCTCCAAGGCCTTAAGAATTCAAACTCACTGATGAGGATTTAGAATGAAAAATATATTTGAACCAGGCTGATGATACCCTCTCAGAGCAATAAAATCTGTAAAAGACTCATCCAACTATCCAAACCCAGTGAGTGGTAGGCAAGATGCTTTAATTCTGCCAGGTGCAGGTACAGTAGTCCTTGGGGAATGAGGATGGAGTTCTAGAGGCCAAAGGTGAAGGGGGTTTATGGAAACGGAGATGCTGCACTGGAGACTGGGACGTGGGTTGAGTTATAATTTGTAAAGTGTGCTGGAGGTGATTATCTGGCAGTCTCAGTTCCTTTCTAAAATGCAAGACTGAGAGGAGTATAACAAGTGAATGGCAATGCTGTCCTTGCCCTTTTCCCCAAGAAGGTTGTCTAAGACGACTGTTGGCCCAATTTTAATTGGCCATGCTAAGTGACAGCTTTTAGGATCGTCTGGAGGGAAACCAGAAACTGGAAGTTAAAGCTAGGCTGACTCCCCGCAATGTCTGGAGGAGCTGTCTGATTTCTTCAGGTGTATAGAACACAGAAAGTGTGAGAGATCGATGCTGGGGCTTCGCCAGACCTTGACAGAGCCAACTAATGCCTTCATTTCAAATCCAAAACTGGAGTTCAGCCAGGTGCTGTTTGCACTGTTTGGATGAACTCAGTATTGTTTACTGTATTCTCACAGGGATGTTTGAATTAGGGACATGTTGGCATAATTAAGTGAGAATGGACTTGGAAATGAAAACCATTAAGGGCAAGTGATTGCATTACATTGATGGCATCATGATAATTGCCTCCTTCTCAAGGGAATACACAGAAGGAGCTAGAACTATAGTCACTTATTAGACAAATAAAGGCTGGTTGATCCATGTAGCTAAAATTCAAGGCACATTAAAAGTCCTGGGAATTTCATGGGTTGAAACCTTTGGCAGCTAAGGACACAGAGTATGGCTTTGGCATCTTTATTTTATAAATGAGAATACTGATATTTATTTGTTTGTTTATTTATTTGGTACTGGGGAGAGGTACCTTACCACCAAGCCACATCCCCAGCAATTTTTATTTTTATTTATTTTTTATTTTGAGTCAGAGTCTCTACGTTGCTGTGGCTGGCTTTGAACTTGCAAAAACTGATATTTAAATAGTTACATTTACAGAGATCTTTACAGGCTGAAGAGAAAATAAAATTCAAGTTTTCTTACTGTCAGTTTAGCTTGTTCAGTTCCATATCAAAATGAGTTTTATTTATACTGTGAAATCTTTAAATCATAGAGAATATAATTTAACAAATACCCATTCACTAGTCATTCAGATAAATAAACCTTAGGATTTTGTGGGGTTTTTTGTTGTTTGTTTTTTTCATTCCTCCCAGGAATGAAATGGTTAATCCTGAAACTGGTATACTGATGTCCCCAATTTATGATGGTTTAACTTATGATCTTTTTGACTTGATAGTGATGTGAAAACATTATGTATTCCGTAGAAACTGTACTTTTAATTTTGAATTCTGATCTTTTCCCCGGCTAGTGATATGCAGCACAATATACTTCGTGACATGGAAGGTAACAGTCACCCACCTGATATTCAGAGTTTCACTGTGAAATGGGCTTTAAGTTAGATGACTTTGCCTAACTTCAGCTCATATAAGTGAGCTTTTAAGGTGGGCTAGGTGAAGCTAAGATGCTTGGTAGATTAGATGTGTCAAGTGCCCTTTCAAATGATGATGTTTTCAACTTATGATGGTTTTGTCCAGATAACCCCATCATAAGTAAAGGAGTCTCTAAATATCTTACTCCCCCGAATTTTTGCCTTTTATTATATATACATGGGTTATCACTTTCGGTTCAAATCATCTGATTTATTGATCTATTCCAGTGCCTTGATCACTTCAGTTTACAATTAAGTATTGATAACCCATAGGAAAAGTCCTTCTTTATACTGGTGATGCAAAATGAATTGGCTATTCCTGGATCTTTATTACTTCTAGGAAGTTTGATAGCAGGTTGTGATATTCCAAATAAACAACAAGCAAAAACAACTTTTGAAGCTGGACTCAGTGGCGCACACCCAAACTCAGTGGCTTGGAAGGCTGAGGCAAGAGGTTCACCAAGTTCAAGACCAGCATCAGTAATTTAGTGAAGCCCCAGGCAACTTAGTGAGACCCTGCCTCAAAATTTAAAAGGGGGGGGAGCGGCTGGAGATATAGCTTAGTGGTAAAGCACCTCTGGATTAAATCTCTAGAATCAAAATAAATAAATAAATAAAAATAAAAACACCTGTTCAGAATTTTATCAAAATTGCTTTCCATTTACAGGTTAAGAGAGCATTCTGTTTTTGATTGTGAGTCTTGGTTTAGAAAAGCATACTCTGATAAGTATGATTTGATGGCACTTTATGTTGAATTCATATTTTAAGGTTTGTAAAGGAGTTTGGTATAAAATGCAATTTTACCTTTCTGTTCTGATCTGGTTTTATTGCAACAATGAAAATAAATATGTAAAATGGTTTAGGTGACCCCTTTGTTTTCTTTTTCTGTGATAAATTCATCAGTCTAAATTTGGGATTATCTATTCCTTGGGGGCATATAAAACTCATCTGTAAAGCCACCAGGACTGGATCTATAGCCTTCCTGTCAGTGCAGAAAAGTTACTGAATTGATTCCTTTAATGTTTTCACTTTCTTCTAATTTTCTATTTCTTCTTGAAAATATTATGGTAAGTAGTCTTTTTAAATTACTGACATGACAAAATCCCTACAGAGTCTTCTATCTAGGGCACATTTTTCTTGATAGCATTAATTTATACTTCTATATCTTTATTGATCACTTTGTCAGAGGTTTGTTTTCATTATTTAAACTGTCTGAGGAATACTTACTTGGTAAGAGGATTTCAATGTTTTAAATACTAAACTTGCACCAACATCAAAGAAGTCGAGTAATTTGGGAAGTCAATTTCTCATATGAGTATTTCATTTGTCAAGGCCTGATATTAGGAGTTTTACATTCAGATAGAGATAAATTACACACATTTCAGGTTTCTCCAATTTAAACTCATCCTTTTTATCTTGAAATTAGAAGGATTTTTCTAACAAACTCCTCTAACTGTAAATAGCTGAAATGGAAGACTGGACTAAAGTAGCCCCCATCAAAGCCTTTCAATCAGCTGGTCAGGGGGTTCAGAGAAAGAGAGCAGGAAGGTGCAGCATTGTCAATGAAGACAGTTCTCATATACTCTGAACTAAGTAAAAAAAAGTACTGTCATGTTTTGCATAAAGATATTTTGGTCAATGACAGACTACATATATGACAGTGTGCTCCTAAGATTGTACTACCTAGTGACATTTAGCGGTCTTGGTTTTGACAGTGTGCTCCTATTACCTAGTGACATTTAGCGGTCTTGGTTTGTGTAAGAACACTCTATGATGCGCTAAGTCAGCTTCCCATTACTGTAACAAATATCTGAGATGTAAAGAAAAAAAAATTTATTTGAGTTCAGAGTTATAGAGGTTTCAGTCCATGACTGGCCTCATTGCTTCAGGTGAGGCAGCACATCATGGTAGAATTGTGTGAGAAAGCCACACTGCTCACTTCATGATCAGGAAGTGACGGAGCATGAGAAGGGGCTAGGGTCCCACAGTCACCTTCAAGGACACACTCTCAATGACCTGAAGACTTCTCACTATGTCCCAACTCATAAAGTCTGCATCCTTCCCTATAGTACCACATTGGGGACCAAGCCTTCACTGGGCTTTTGAGAGACATTTAAAATTCAAACTATAGCAGATGTTCAACAATGATGAAATCACTTAAAGATGCGTATTTGGGAACATACCCTTGTTGTTAAGCAACAAATGACTAAATATGTATAATGTGCTGGAATTTTCATTCTTGTAATGTAACTCTGTATTTTTGAAGTGGTTTTCCTGGAAATAGAATGATTGTATTTTGCCGAACGTGAGGCAAAATAAGATATTTGGTTATGGAAGCAGGGGATGTGATAGTTCTGCGACTTACACTAGTTCCACATCTTTGCTTTATAGGCATATGTGCGTTTTTATCCGCCCTTTTCTGAGGTTAGGCATGGTCTTGAGGCTTGTGTTGGCCAACAAATGTAAGTGGAAATGATGTGTACCGATTCCAGGGAACTTTAAGGGTTCATGTTTAATTTATGTCTTTTCTGCTACCACAGTGATCAACAATGTTAGAGATGGTAGTGATCCTTTAGCCGAGGTCCTAAAATAAAACCATATAGTGAAGATACCTAGATAATATGAAGTGGACCTGTGCTATGAGCAGGAAATAAAGTTCTGTTGTTAGGATTCAAGGTTTGTGGGTTGTTACTGTGATCCTGACTAATTTAAGAGAGAACCTGGCACAAGATGAAGCTTTAGCCAAAACTCAGCACTATTAAGAAGAAAGTTCAGAAAAGGACTGCTGTGGTTTGGACATGAGGTGTCCTCCAAAAGCTCACACTAGATTATGAGAGCTGTAACCTAATCAGTGGATTAATCCATTTGATGGATTAATAACTTGAAAGGACTACTTTACTGAGTGATAACTATAGGCAGGTAGGATATGACTGGAGCAGGTTAGGGGGCAGGTCTTTCAAGGTCATACTTTTGTCCCTGACAGTTCACTCTCCCTCTGCTTGCCCACTGCCACGTACTGAGCAGCGTAACACGCCAAGCCCTTCTGCCATGATGCTCTGCCTCACCTAGGTTCCAGAGCAATGGGTCAGCTGACCACCTCTGAAACCACCATCCAAAACAAACATTTTCACCTCCAATCAGGCATTTTTATCACAGTAACAAAAAGCTGAATAACAGACGACAAATTATAACTTCTTAGTAACTATGCTAAAATATTACAGGTTCTTTACATCCAAAATTTGAGATTATGAAATTTAAGTTACTTGTTAATTAACAATCCTGCAGAGACACTAGAAGATAGAATGATGAAGGGAATAGCGTATAGCCTATCCAAGACAAATTTCCATATTAATGGTGAAGGCAAATTATACAAGATTACTAAAATAAAAATACTTACAATAAGATGTCAACTAAATTTTGACTCAAAGCATTTTAAAAGTCAACTTCATCCATGTGATTCAAAATAAAGAGTCAATATAGACTAGAACTTTGTTTAAAAATTTTACTACTATTTTTCTCAGTGTAATAAGCACTTGATATAAAATTAATATATTAATTCCTGAAATAGCTGTCATGCCTATCTTGCCATATGCATCCAGGATCAGATAGCAGCGATGATGGATGATGTATTTTCTGCTAGACAACCCCAGGACACCTCTACACCAGTTTCCATTTTTTTCATCTCTTAAAAGACAAAAAAACAAAAAACAAAACAAAACAAAAAAAAAAAAACAACAACAACAAAAACCAACTTGGTCCCCTCACAGTTGATACCTACTCTCATTCTTGGTTGTCTGTCTTGTCTGTTCAGAAGGAGGAAAAAAGTGACCCTGAGTTAACCTTACCTGGTGAGTAGCATTTAAAGAGGAGCTAAACCAATATTTTATTTTTTTAAATTTTATTTACTTCTTTTAAGTAGCTGGTTTTAAGTTTTCTCAAATTTGTGGATAGCATTAGTACAGTAGTACAGTACACTAGGAACTAATAAAATAGGCTATCTTTATCCCATTGCGTGAAATAGAAATAATTAGAAATAATTTGTTAGACCTTTAAGTATCCTTAACATGATTTTTGCTTATATTCTATAGTTCCAAATTACATGCTCCTTTTTGATTAGGGAGAGACACAATCAACACAGATTCAGCTACTTCCGCTCCAGAATGAACAATTGCCTCTCGACATCCTAAGTCCTTCAATAAGCATATATTTTCATGCTTAGACCTATGTCCAAATGTCAATACAAATATCATAGTAGTACTAACATATTCAATGGTCAGATAATGAGTGCTTCTTTCTGGTCATTTGGATACTTAATTTAGGCTCTACCTAAATATCTTTTACCAAATGTTGTGCTAGAGAAAAATGTTGTATGTAATAAATATATAGTATAAGAACTAGTCTTGGCCTAATCAAGTACTTTGAAAATGTTCAAACATTGTCTTTTATAGTCTTGCACCAACATTTTAATCTCTCCTATTTATGTGCAGCTATTTTAGTTTACATTCATCTACAAACAAGTAATATTGAAGGGGTCAATTAAGATATCCATGAAAATTTAATGCTAGACAATCTATTTCTTATACATAATTTTAAAAGCAAGACACATACTAAAATAAAAATGCCTCTTGGAAATACATGTAAATTTATGTATATAGATAAAATTACTAAATCTATTATCTTTAAAACCTATTTGAATTTTTGATGGCTTTTCTGGAGATAGGATTTTGTGGGGTCAGGCTTTTCTAGTTAAGCCTACTGGCATATAAACCAGTATTTGAATTTTAATTTCATTTTTTATATTTATTTTTTAGTTATAGGTGGACCCAATATCTATTTTATTTTTATGTGGTTCTGAGGATCAAACTCAGTGCTTCCTCACGCGTGTTAGGTGAGCGCTGTATGTCTGAGCCACAACTCTAGTCCTTAACTTCATTTTTAAGCTAAGAATACTACATTTATTTTTTTCAAAATAAAAATATTCTAATGATGCCTTGGGAAATAATATATCTTGGATGAGTCCATGAATTTGTATTTTTTTAAAGCTACCCTGAAAATACCAATGGATTAAACTCACATACAGGAGTCATGACCTAGAACCAGAGAATTTAATTGAGGGAAAACAAGATCAATTAATAGAACACCCACAGCACCAACTTCATCCAAGAACTCTGTTTCTAATAGAGCAAACCAGAAAACTGCCTCATGATCGAGGACAATGCCACAAAACCTTGGCAAGGCAACAGGTTGAAGTGATGCTGCATTTTAAGATTTTGGTTTTGTTCCCTAGTGATACACCTACCTCAAAACTTGGAACTCGAGATATTATATGACTTGATTAGGGCCATATTCTATTAATAAAAGAATCAAAAGACGCTCCTGATTAGATGTGATTTTTATATGCACTATTAATAGCATATATTATTTGCATTAATATTCTAAATTTCTTTTCTATTTTCAATGTAATATTTTCACTACTAACAGTAAACATATTGATTATGTTTTTGACACTTGTGGCATTGATCTTGATTACAAAATGAATTCCAGAGGTAGTTTCTGACCTTGCAGGGCTAATAGTCTAGCTCAATATAAGAAGTATCTAATATTTAAGAAGATATCACTATTTGGGAAAAATATGAGTCATGGTCTTAGCTTTCTGTCTCAGTGACCAAAATACCTGACAAGAACAACTTAGAGGAGGAAAAGTTTATTTGGGACTTAAATGAACTTTGAAGTCTCAGTCCACGTTGACTCCAATGCTCTGGGCCCAGTATATCATGGAGGAAGGGCCCAGCAGAAGAAAGCCACGCAGCTCATGGTGGGGTCAGGAAGCAGAGAGAGAGAGACAGAGAAAGAGATGGAGATATTTATATATATTTATTGTATTTATTTGCATAAATATATATTTATTAAATGTATATATTTAATAAATATATATTTTGAAAATATATTTATTAAATAATATATATTTATCAAATACATAAATATATTTATTATATATATAAATATCTCCATATATATGTACATATACATATATATATGGAGAGAGAGAGAGAGAGAGATTTGGGGCTGAAGAGAGAAAGGAATGACAGGAAGAACAAAACTTCCAGGACACACCCCCAGTGACCCACTTCCTCCATCCATATCCCACCTGCCTCACCTGGCTCCAGTCACTACCCAGTCAGCCCGTTCAAATTAAGCCAGACAGATTAGGTCACAGTTTATGTAATCTAATCACTTCACTTCTGAATATCCCTGCGTTAACAGGAGCTTTGGGGGACACCTCACATGCAAAGCATAACCATCATCAGTACCAGTGGTGGAGACACACGTGTGAAGACAGAGTCAGGAGTCACAGCTCAGATGATTGTTTCCAAAGGTCAGTTGAGCAAGAATTTTCTCTTCTGTTGCAGGTAAACATGCTTCAGGAGTATTGTCCAACTGATAACTGTGTGCTGGGCACACTGTACATTCCTTAGTGAAGAACTATGTAGGGTTGTATGTGAGCTGAAGAAATAGCAGCCTATAAGCCTTATTAAACCAAAGGCAAATCATTTTATTAGGATGCTTAGGAAGACATGACAAAGAGAGCCTTACAGCGCATACTTTTTTGTTAGCTACATCATACTACCAAGGACTTTTTTTTGTTTGTTTGTTTTTGCCGTGTTAGGAATTGAACCCAGGGCCTCGAGCAAGCTAGACAAATGTTCTACCACTGACTTGCATCCTCAGTCTGTAATAAGGTTTATAAATAACCTGAGTTAATACTTTCTTTTTCCACATTTATGTTGTCATGGCAACAAATGTAGAAGACCCACTGAGTGATCAGTCATTTTAAATTAAGGAGATACTTTGATATAGATGTCTTTATTTTTCCTTTCCTAAAAAGAAACAGTCAGAAGGCCATGAATTTGAATCCTATTAAACATTAATTTCACCCCAATTTTTGTGACTCACTGTCACTTTCAAACTTCAGATCTTCTGCCAAAATAGGTGAGAGGTTTTTTATGTGACGCTGGTGGTAAAACATAAGATTCTTCTATTATATTGTAGCATCTCTCTGTCTTCCTCTCTCTCTTTCTCTCTTAGCCACTCTTTCCCTTGATTTAGATCTATTGAGTAATTTCAGGCCATTTATTTTTCCCCATATATCTTATGATTATGATTCTATGGTGAGAGAATACCTATGTATTAATAATATACAGATGATCATGAATTTAATCTTAAATAATATAAATTACAAACAGCTTTCCCCTAAACACAATGCAAATGGCATCCGATCTGGTCTTGGAGCCTGTTTTCTCTCTGGAGAATGGCCATAAAGACTAGCCCCGTCCTGACAGGCCCCAGGGATTTGATGATGGGTGTTTGCTGTGTGCCTTTCACAGGGTACTGGGGTATCCTCGTGCATGGTTCAGTGCCTGAGTGTTGAGTGTGTGACCAGGTGTGCATCCCACAGCCGACTTGCTTATACCAGCAGCTACCTTCAGGGCTCTTCTCTGACTTGTGTCTAGTTATTCCTACCAAGATAACTCTCTAGAAAGAAGTCAGGTGTATCAGTCAGGTGACACACAGGTGGCAACTCAACAAAACACACAAAATAACAGAAGCAGTGCTTTGCTTACAGATCTCAGAAGAGCATGCCTCACAGGACCAATCGGAGGCGGGAGCCATCCAGGACTCATAGGCTCCATTAGAGGACCTGTGGTAAGGATGTGGAGCATCTCTTCATGTGCTGATTGGTCATTGGTATATCTCGTTTGGATAAATAAATGTCTGCTCAAATGCCTTGCCCTTTTTATTTACTATGGAGTTCTAGAAATTTGTTGTGTATTCTATCCACATATCATTGATGTTCCCTCATCCCATCAGCTGTCTTTTGATTTTTGATCATCAAAATGAACAGAAAATTTTAACTTTGATAATATTTCCATCCATGTTATGTTTGAAATGTTTTTCTTTGATTTTTGTACTTTTGGCATTTAAGAAACCACTGCCTAACCCAAGGTCACAAAGATTTGCTCTTATGTTTTCCTCCAAAAGTGTGATAGTTTTAACTTAACTCACTGATCCATCTCAAGTTATTATTTGGTACATGATATGGCATATCCTTTGCATATAGATATCCAATTTCCTCAACATCATTTATGGAAAAGACTATTCTTTCCCCATTAAATTATTATGGCTTCCTTATAAAAATCAAGCGACCATAAATATAAAGATTTATTTTTGGACTCTAGATTCTATTTTATTGGTCAACGTGTCTGAGCTTGTGCCAGTCCCATCCCTGTAGCTTTGGGATAAGTATTGGATTCACCAACTCTGAGTCCTTCCACTTTGTTCTTTTTCATTATTGGCTGTTCTGAATCCTTTTGTTTTTTATATTAACTTTAGGATTACCTTGTCAACTTTTGCCAAAAAAAAAAAAAAAAGTCAGTTGAGAGTTTGACAAGGGACTGTGCTGTCTCTGCAGATCAATTTGGGGAGTACTGTCCATTTTAACCATCTTAAATCTTCAAATAATAAGCATGGAATTATTTATATTTATTTAGCACTCTCCTTTCAATGATATTTTACAATTTTTGTCTTATTCTTATTTAGTTAAACTCATTCATGAAAATTTTATTGTTTCAATGCTACTATAAATGGAATTTTTTTCTTAGTTTCATTTTCAGATTAATTGCTAAGAAATAAAATTGCCTTTTGCATATTAATCAGTTTTTGCCTTTTGATATTTTTAAATATTCAGTTTTCTTTTAAACAAATATTGCCGTTCGTCTCTGAATCCCAAGCTTTCATTTGAATTACTATATTGCAAAGAACTTAAGTCATTTAAAAAGAAGCAAACACTAGTTCATTTTAATATGATACCTGCAATGATTTTGCATAGTTTTCTTATGCTGATTTTAGATCATATAAATCGTTAATGCTTGTACTTTTCCTAGGAAATGGAAACAACTTAAATATCTGTGTTTTTCTCAGTAAGTTCTAAAGGTCACAAGTCAATAACAGCATTTAGCAAGGTAGATCAAGACTTTTACTATATCTGATCACTTTTGTTGGCATGCATTTTTGTGGACACTTGGAAGTGTGTGTTAACTAATAAAAATTTTAGCTTTACTTGGTCCCTACCATATTCCAGGTCCTGGACTGACTGGTTCCTTTCTCACTGAGGACTCTGCCTTTTATTGCCTAGGAGTTAGAGAGTGAAAGGTAGCATCAAATTGAAGCAAAATGATGCAAAATCACTCCTCTTACCTACAGGGGAAAAATAATAGAAACATAATTCCCTTTCAAAATCAAGGGAAACAGAGAGGGTTTTTTTCTATATAATAAACCTATAAAACACCCTCAGAAATTGTCTTTTTATGTATTTGTCAACAAATGGGCCAAGGACCTGAACAGACACTTCTCAGAGGAGGACATACAATCAATCAACAAGTACATGAAAAAATGCTCACCTTCTCTAGCAGTCAGAGAAATGCAAATCAAAACCACCCTAAAATACCATCTCACTCCAGTAAGATTGGCAGCCATTCTGAAGTCAAACAACAACAAGTGCTGGCGAGGATGTGGGGAAAAGGGTACACTTGTACATTGATGGTGGGACTGCAAATTGGTGCGGCCAATTTGGAAAGCAGTATGGAGATTCCTGGGAAAGCTGGGAATGGAACCACCATTTGACCCAGCTATTGCCCTTCTTGGACTATTCCCTGAAGACCTTAAAAGAGCGTACTACAGGGATCCTGCCACATCGATGTTCATAGCAGCACAATTCACAATAGCTAGACTGTGGAAACATCCCAGATGCCCTTCAATAGATGAATGGATAAAAAAAAAATGTGGCATTTATATACCATGGAGTATTACGCAGCACTAAAAAATGACAAAATCATGGAATTTGCAGGGAAATGGATGGCACTAGAGCAGATTATGCTTAGTGAAGCTAGACAATCCCTAAAAAACAAATACCAAATGTCTTCTTTGATATAATGAGAGCAACTAAGAACAGAGCAGGGAGGAAGAGCAGGAAGAAAAGATTAACATTAAACAGAGACATAAGGTGGGAGGGAAAGGGAGAGAAAAGGGAAATTGCATGGAAATAGAAGGAGACCCTAATTGTTATACAAAATTACATATAAGAGGTTGTGAGGGGAATGGGAAAATAAACAAGGAGAGAAATGAATTACAGTAGATGGGGTAGAGAGAGAAGATGGGAGGGGAGGGGAGGGGGGATAGTAGAGGATAGGAAAGGTAGCAGAATACAACAGTTACTAATAGGGCATTATGTAAAAATGTGGATGTGTAACCGATGTGATTCTGCAATCTGTATTTGGGGTAAAAATGGGAGTTCATAACCCACTTGAATCTAATATATGAAATATGATATGTCAAGAGCTTTGTAATGTTTTGAACAACCAATAAAAAAAAAGAAAAAAAATGTATTTGTCATATTATTTCCTGGCAGCATTTAATTTTTCACTGCAGAGTCATTGTAACTAAAATCCATCACAGTTGAATGATCATAGTAAATCATCTGTTCAAAGAGAAATATAACTTATAACAGCTATTGAGTGCATTTTCTACAATTAAACAATGACCAATCCAAAGAATTTGAGAGAGGCCCAGTAATGCTGATTTTCAAAGTTAGCCATAGATCCCTAAATTAGAGAGTATTGGCTAAAGTTAGCAGTGTTGATTGAAGTTTTTGCACTTTTAATTATGCCAATTATTTCTGAGATAGGTGATCTGAGAAAAGGGAATTAACATAATCAGTGAATTATGCTATACTCCTAGCTCTTGACTGAGCCAAGGATAATTTGGATATGGCTTCACGTCTGTTTCTATTTACCTTTAAATGGTCTGAGGGATGGGAATAGAGGATCAGAGACTTGGCAATACTGAGTGTACTATCTGTGAAAGATTAAATGTGTTCTCAACTATTCCCAAGAGGCTACAATGGCAGAGAGCTCCCAGAAAGAACTGCAAGGCTGCCCAGGGACAATCTGAAAGACAATAGGTGAGTACCATTTGTACCCTGAGGTCTCTGCTGCCAACATGATTTGCTGGGCCTGGGAACACAGGACCAACCTCAGCAAACGCAATATTCACTGTCATGATGCAAATGTGTTTCTTGCCATCTTGAAATCCCTGGTTTTGCACTGGAAATGTGGCTCAATCGTTGAGCATTTGCCTGGCATGTGCAAGGCCCTGGATTAAAACAAAACAAAACAAAAACATTTCTCATAAACTTCTTCATATATATATCTCTTTATATTGGTAAACATTGGGAGAAGGAGCCAAAAAAAGAACTTTTATTCTTAGGCTGGTAGACCCTGAGCTCATGGGACAGGATGATGCAGACAGACGACCTGACCATGGATCAGGATAATTCATGCCTAAAATTCTTACAAAATCTATTCATATGATAAAGGTATATCTCTTCCTTCTAGATCAATGCTACATTGTTTAGTAAACTAGTCATTGTCTAAGAAAGGTGTCTTTATATTACTCTTAGGAAATAAAATTATAGAACCAGAGTAAGATTGAAATGTACCTCACTTTTTTTTTGTCTTGTAGTTTTATTTGAAATATTTTTTCTCAAATAACAGAGTCATAATCTTTACACTTCTTTAAATAGCTTTAGATTGTCCCTTGTCTTGACACTGCCACCTAACAAATTTCTAGCCCCATTTCCAGGCCCACTGAAGTCTGTATGTTCTACATTGTGCTTCTTACACAGGTCTTTGCATGGGAAGGCAGAAGGACAAATCAGAAAGAACATGAGTTTTGAAACACAGAAGAGCGAGTTTAAAAACTGACGTTAAGAATGCTTTTAAAGCTTATGTTTACAATCTCGAAAATTATGGTATTAAGAACACTATCATGTATTGAGGACTCACTATGTTCCAAGTACTGTTTTAAGAACCTAATAAATATAACCTCCATCAAGTTCTCCTACAACCTCTAAGGAACTCTATTATCTATTATAGAGATGGAGAAAGGGAATAAAGAGCAATTCCCTGCCAAGAGGCAGAGCTGGGATTCAATCCCAAGAGGCCTGTGTACAGCATCTGTGCCCTTAAGCTCTTTGCTACATTTTTATCTTTGCACTGTGTGGCTAGGCCTCCTTTACAAAACAGAATTGACAAAAATAAAATAAATTATGCCAAGATGATTTTAAACTGGAAAATGATTATTGAAGACTAGGTGTTATTATTAGCTATTATCATATCACTAACAAATATTTTAATAGGATTTTTATAATACAGTTTAGAGTAAACTTACCCCCAATTATGAAACCTAATTAGATTACTCACTTTAATCAGAGTGAAAATAGCAAAAAATGTTTATAGCTTTTAACGGACCTGTAGTCCAAGAAGGTACTTCTAGAATTTATTGAACAGAGCTCATTTAATTACTTTACGATTAAAAACTTGAAGGATTTTAAATAGCCAATGAACTATATGGAATTTAAGGCATATCCATGTTCACTATAAATGACTGTATGGATATGGTTTAATGGTTCTCTATTGTACCTATGGATAGTTTAAATACCATGGTAGCATAGCTACTATTATCTCTTTATCAAAGAAGCTTCTTGTGAAGTTTTTCTGTAGGTGAGAGAATATTTTACATGGAAGTAAAGATGAGGACTTAATAGCCACTAATTATTATATTTGTGGAAGGAAGGTGGTAATGGGGACTTTAGAGATAAGAAAGCCTGCACGGATTAAAGGAATAAATTTCAATATTCTTGTGAAATATTTATTAAGTTCATATCCATCCTGCATGCTATGGGTCTTGACAAGGAAAAGACATCAGGAAAGAGGGGCTTGGGTTGAATATAATAGGTTAAGTACACTTTTCACAGAAAGAACTGGATATGCTTCTAATTAGAGCCAACAATGAAGGTGCCACGTGAGGCTGCGACCCCAGCGAGGCTGATGGTTCCGAGCTCCTGATGTGGGCACAGGGTTGAGGGTTTGACACCTAGCCCGTGGGGAGAAGCAAGGCACCGTAAGTGCAGGATGAGTATGAAAATTAATGTCTTAGATGGTGGAATAGTGTCAAAGCCCGATAAGTGAGGGTGAAAATAAAGTTTTCAAAGAGTCAAGGGACCATCTGAGCTGAAACAAGAGCCAGACCGAAAATTGAAGAATCCCAGAATGTAAAGCAATATAATTCAGCAAATGAGATTCTAAAACTAAGTCTTTTAGAGTCAATCTAGAGCTTTGGTGGCTTTCCCCCATCCCCTCCCCAAATCTACAGGACTATACTGGAAATATTCAGAGGTTTAACTTAGACCAGAGTAATTGAACGTCCTTCTCAGAGAATCATTGAACTACCACGAGGATCCCACTATCAAATCAGACTGAAGAGAAGTTTACTCAGCCTTACTAAGGATTTCCAGGATGCATCAGCACTGGTGAAGCCTGAACAAAGCATGAAGAAGTCCAAGTCTGTCCGAATGCTCCCCAGGACCTTTCTTGCTTTTTTGTTCAGGATACTCCATAACATAGATTAGCTTATGAAGTCTAAAGTCATCTCTGATGCTACATTAATTGCACAAAAAGGAGTTTCATCAGTCAGGATACAGCTCACCTTTGGACCCCCTGTTGCCTGGCACCAAAGCCCTCATCAACTGTGCCTTTCTTGAATTGTTGTGATAGCCTCTTAATCTAGTCTTTGGAGCCCAAGCCTTTCTTTAACACATCCTTGAAACTGCCATCAAAATCAAAGTCTTTTCTTTCCCTCTATAATAATAGTCTCATTATATCACTCCCCTATTTGACTCAATTGAATGGTTTCACATAGAATGCTAAATTTAAGGCCATGTAATTCTCTGGCCACTTGTAGCAGAATTCTGTATCTCATACTCCTACTCTGGCAATAGCAAACTGCTATTAAAAACATTTTCAAATTTCCCCAAACTTAATCATTCCCCCACATTATCTGCCTGATTTATAAGATTTCAGAGTTCCAGAACTCCATTTGGATTTTGATTGTAATATGTGTGCCTCTGTATGTTGTGCATGATTTTATGGTAGTACTTTTAATTGAAATATAAAATTTAAAACTGTCTCTCATTTTGGACTATTCTGCTTTAACTCAGTTCTAGAGACATAATCTCTTTTGAGTCATCTCTGTTAGTTAAATTAATGCTATTTATTATGCTAAAATATATTGCTATGCATTTTGGAAAAATGAGCTTAATTATATCCCTTTAAGAATTTCATATTAAATTTAGAAGCAAAAAATAAAATGTAATTCCTCTAAGTTGTGAAAGGCAAACTCACATTAGTTCATGTACAGGGTTAGTGCCCAGATACTAGATCAAGAGAACATAGTGAGAGCTAGGTTCTGTGGCTGACATTATTATTTTACTTTTTAAGTTTATTTTTTGTTAGAACATTATAGTTATACACAATACTTGGGTTCATTTTGAGAAATCATACATGCATGGAATCTGATTTACTCCATTTCAGTCCTCATTCCCTATCCCTTTCCCTTCTCAGCCCCGCTCCTATTCTCCTTTCTTTATTCTACTGATATTCCTTTCATTTATTTATTACTTTTGATTTGTGCTTTATACATATACATAAAAGTGGAATTCACTGTGATATATTTATTCTGCATATAGTGTGATTTTGTTAAATTCATTCTGCATTTCCTCCACTTTCCCAACCCTCCTCCATCCCTCTCGATCTCCTTTTGTACTCCACTGATCTTCCCTGTATCTTTATGATATCCAATCACCCTCCACCTTTTCCCTTATTTTGCTCCAGCTTCCACATATGAGAAAAATTTGACCCTTGATTTTCTGAATCTGGGTTATTTCACTTAGTATTATGTTCTCCAGGTCTATCCATTTACCAGTAAACACCATATTTTCATTTTTCTTTATGACTGAGAAAAAGTCCATTGTGTATATACCACATTTTCTTTATTCAACTTGCTTGTTATTTAAAACATCCTGAGTGAGATTATTAACCTATTTTCCCAAGATTGGCTGAATTTTCTTCCCTGAGATAAAATTCCATTGTATATAAGCGTATATAATTTGGCTATTGTGAATTGTGCTACTATAAATGTTAATGTAGCTGTACCATGATAATATGCTCATTTTAATTCTTTTGGGTAAATATCAGGAGTGGGATAGCTGGGTCCTATGGGGTTTCATTCCTAGTTTTTTTGTGGAATCTCCATACTGCTTTCCAGAATGGTTGTACTAATTTGCAGCCCTACCAACAATGTAAGAGTATGCATTTTTGCCTATCCAAGATCATGGGAGGTCTTTCCATCTTCTAAGGTCTTCTTCAGTTTCTTTCCTCAGTGTTCTATAATTTTCATTGTAGATATCTTTCACCTCCTTGATTAGATTAATTGTAAAGTGTTTTTTTAAGTTATTGTGAATGGAAGTTTTCTTGATTTCTTTCTTAGCAGGATCACTGTTGGAGTATAGGGAAATAATTTATAAATACTGATCTTCTATCCTGCTACTTTGCTGGATCTACGTCTCAGCTCTACAAGTCTTCTGGTGGTTTCTAAAAATTTTTTATTTTATTTTATTTTTGGTCTTCTAGATATAGGATCATGTCATCAATGATAGTTTGGCTTCTTCTTTCCCTCTTTGTATTCTTTCAATTTCCTCCTGTTGTCATATTGCTCTGGCTAGGGTGCCAAGAGCTATAGTGAATGGGAGTGGTGAGAGTGGACATCCTTGCCTTGTTCCTGATTTTAGAACAAACTAAATTTGGTTTTTCTCTATTCAGTATGCTGTTGGCTTTAGGTTTTTTATATCTATCCTTTATAATATTGATGTAAATTCCATCTATCCCTAGTTCCTCAGTGTTTTTAACATGAATCAGTGCTAGATTCTATCAAAGGCCCTTTCTGTGTCTATTGAGATAATCATGCTTCTTGTCCTTAATTATATTTGTGTGGTGAACTACACTTATCGATTTGCATCTGTTGAAACAACCTTGCATCCCATTTGATCACAGTGTATTATCTTCTTGATTTTTTTTAATGCAGTTTACTGACATTTTATTAAGGATTCTTGTATCTATGTCCACCAGGGATCAGGGGCTGTTGTTTCTTTCCTTGAAATGTCTTTGTCTGGTTTTGGTATCAGCTTCTTGTGTTCCCTCCCTTTCAATTTCATGGAATAATTTGAGAAAGATTAGCGTTAGTTGTTCTTTACATGTCTGGTAGAACTCAACTGAGAATCCACCTGTTCCTGGGCTTTTCTTTGTTGGAAGGCTTTTAATTGCTATTTCAATTGTATCATGTAATACGGTCTGTTTAGGTTTTCTATATCTTTCTAGTTCAATCTGGGAAGGTCATATGTGCCTAGAATTTTTTTTAATGTCTTCTAGGTTTTTAGCTTATTGCCGTATACATTTTCAAAATAGTTTCTAAATAACTGGATTTCAGACGTGTCTATGGTGATATTCCCTTTTCATCTTTCATTTTATTTATTTGGTTCTTCTCTCTTTCTTTTGGTTAGTTTGGCTAAATGTTATTTATCTTATCAAATAATCAACTTTTTGTTGCATTGATCCAGTGTATTTTTTTAAAATTTTCAGTTTCATTAATTTCAGCATTGATCTTAATTATTTCTTGTTGTCTACCAATTTTGGAATTAGTTTGTTCTTCCTTTTCATAGGTCTTGAGGTTGAGCATAAGATTATTTATTTTGGATATTGTTTTTAAACTCAGGGATGCTTTACCACTGAACCCAGCCCTTTTTTTATTTATTTTGAGACAGGATATCACTAAGTTGCTTATGGCCTTGCTGAATTGCTGAGACATATTTTTTGATAAAGAAGTGTTTAATTTTATAATAACATTCATGGAATGATAGGCATTCATGCATAATGCATGAGGAAAAAAATGAACTATGTTTCTAAATCTGACAGAATGGACCCACAGTTGGAACAATACTCCCATCAAGAGTCATAATTCTTATGAAGGGCTATTGCACTTAGATAATTATTCTTCCCTATATGTCACAGAAACAGGTTACAAAATTCGATAGGATAATCAACTCTATGTTGAGAAAAATTTATTTGATAGAAGAATAATTGAAAAAACTGTATTCCAATCCTTGTTTTTTATATTTTAAAAAATATCCTACAGAGATTGTCAAACATTTAACTTGAATGAATGCAACATAACTTGGAAAACAGAATGGCACAGTGTTCTCTGTGATGAGAAAGTATGGCAGTATTTGGTTGTATTTGTAATGACTAATAAAGATAAAACCTACCACAAATATGTAAAAATATTCAATATCCTTAGCAATGGGAAACACAAATCAAAAGTACACTGAGATTTCACCTAACTATAGTCGACAAACATCAAGAATTCAAATAATAATGAAAACTGGCAAGGATGTGGGAGGAAAGGAACACTATTGATTGAATAGTAAATTAGTTTAACCATCAAGAAGATTAATATGGAGATTATTCAAAAGACTAAGAATGGAAACACCATATGACCCAGTTCTATCACACCTTGGCATTTATCCTAAAGAAATACAGTCAACATACTATAGATACATAGGTACCCATGCTTACAGCAGCACAATTTACAACAACCAAATTATGGAAGCAGCCTAGGTGTGCATCAACAGATGATTGGATAAGGAAAATGTGATGTAATTTACAACAACCAAATTATGGAAGCAGCCTAGGTGTGCATCAACAGATGATTGGATAAGGAAAATGTGATGTAGACACACAATGGAACCAGAACAACAAAATGATATCATTTTCAGGAAAAATTGGATGGAACTGGAGAACATTGTGCTAAGTGAAATAAGCCAATCTGAAAAGTCAAGAGTTGAATGTTTTCTCTCATACATGGAAGTTAGAGTGAAAGAGAGAATTTAAAGTGGGGGTGGTCTTGTGAAAATAGAGGAGAAATAGAGGAGATCAGTAGAGTAGATTAAGGGTGTCTGGGGAGGTAGACAGGAAGTAAAGGGGGAGTGTGAAGGAATGAAACAGAATAAATTGTGACCTGCATATAGATGTATATTTATACATCACAATAAATTCCATTATTATGTAAAACTATAATGCACCAATAAAATAAGAAACATATCATATGGAACATTATTTTTAATTTAGTATATACTAAATTAAAAATTATATATACATATATATATATATATATATATAATCTCTGGTTCTATTTAATGTAATAAAATTTTACATATGAAAAACAAACACATGCAAAATGATTCAAAATTTACAAAATGTTTAACCTGATGATGTTATCCTCACAACAACCCTGTGAGATATTCCTACTTCCAGAGCAGAGGCAAGAGACTTGATTAAATCAAATGATTAGACAGGCAGTTTCACTGGTAGACAGTAAAATGCAAATTTCAGCAAGGTATTTGGCAAATATTTTGTCATCCACAGTTGGAAGGAAACTAAAGACCTTCAAATTTTTTATTTATTGCTGATCAGCAATGTTGAACACATTATTTAAGCTCTTGAAACCTTAGTCTTCTTCATTCATGGAGTTGATCAGTCATATCATAACACCAATGGAGAATTAAATGATCACACAAATTAAGACGCTTGGCATATCATTTGGCACACAGTAAATGCTCAACTAATGTTAATTATTCTTATCTCAAAAGATGGGAATAAAAATGCTAAGTATACAGGGGCTGGGGTTGTGACTCAGCAGTAGAGCCTTATACTAGCACATGCGAGGCCCTGGGTTCGATCCTCAGCACCACATATAAATAAATAAAATAAAGGTATTGTGTCCAACTACAACTAAAAAAAAATAAATATTTTTAAAAATGCTAAGTATACAAACAATATAGATCTATATGATTCCATCCTGTGAAATATGGAAAATACGTTTTTGAAAAATTATAAAAGGATGACACTGCTCTGGACATTAAGAATATTATAATGGTGTTGCAGGAAAAAAATGAGTGAAATCATTTTAGTACAAGCTAAAGTCACTTCTGTATAAAAAATGCAAGTATCAAAGACAGTTATTTTGACCTGTCATTCCTTTTTCTCACTTGCTGCTCCAAAACATAGAACATTATTTTATACACATCCTAATTTTTAGCAAAAGAAAAACATTCTTACATATTATTTTATTTTTGGCAGACATTGAATGTCACCATATGATAACTAAAAATAATTTCAATCCATGAAGTTTTTGTTCAAGAAATTCGAGCATGTGAATGCATGTGAAGTTACAGAATGTCCACAGTGGAACTTCTCTTTTTACAAGAGAAAGCCTTTTTCTTTCTTACTTTCCTAAGGATCTCCCAAAAGTACCTGAGATTTAACAGGTGCTCAGTAATGTTTATCAAATTAATGAAAATAACAATTACGTGAACAAACTTTTATATTTTCTTGTGATGAATTGGGTCTCTTTGCATCATCTTACATCAGCATAGGACAAAGGAGAATTAAAAGTTCAAAAACAGAAAATAATGCTTTTAGCATTCTTACCTTAAGCAATACGTTATTTAAAGTTGGTGTTTACATGTGATATTCAACTTCACATTGAAGTATTATAAATCTTTTCCAAATCTTTTTATTTCATCAATTAGATAGTCAACATCTGTTTGTCTTATGGCAGGATTAGAAAAGACCCTTTGAAAAGAACTAACTTTGTCTCCACATGGCTGGTAGCTTATCAGAGCTGTGCCTCTTCTATCATTTATGCTTTAATCTTTGGAGCAATCTGTGTGTAAATGCAAAGATTATTAAAAAGAAAATTTTCAAGTAAATACTGTTTTCACATTGTAGATAGCTACATAACTATCATTAGCTTCAAGTAAATTGTAGACAATTTGAAGCGTCAGGGATAATGTTTACGAAGCAGTTTAGCACAGCAAAAAAGCAACATGCTCTATATTCATACCACAGCTCCCATCATTTCATGATTCACAGTTACCAAACTCATAAAATAATGCGCGAGGGCTGTAATGCATTCAAGAAAGATAAGTGACATTTTCTTATGTTTACATGGCAATTCAATAAAATAATCTGGGGGAAAGGTAACATGAAATAGGGGATGGAAAAATAGAACCACGTTTGAGCATTGTGACTTGCATTATTTGAATCATTATTATGCATCACGGGTTTTCTACAAGGTCACTGCCTTGCAGCAAAACACAGTTTCTTTGTAAATTTCGTGGACAAAAGCTCTGTCTATATAATTGTCTTGTTCAGCTCCTGAAATGACATCATGTATGTAGCACTGAGTCACATCAGAACATCCTTTGGTATTATAATAGAGCGAAGTGGCACCAATACTTAGAAAAGGGGGGCATTTTGCACCTCCTCAACATGCTCCTCCTCTCCATCTGCTTCTGCCCACAACTTAACTTTAAAATGCTACAAAGGCCACCATCATTTAACTTTCTCGTAAGTCTGTCTAATAATAATACAGAAGCAAATATCTGTGTGTGTGTGTGTGTGTGTGTGTGTGTGTGTGTGTTTTACTGGTTAATGTCTGCACTATTTTAAGAAGTGTTCCATAATCTTCCCTGTTCTCCACTCAGGACCACAAGCAGAACCTATAGGCATAGCTCTCTAGTCAGTGGGTGGTGTGCAGTTCTAGGAGCCAACTTGCTAAGTTGGTATAAATATGCCTCTTCATAACTCTCAGCTGGTAGTAATTACCCTGGTGGAAAATCACACTTCCATATTCAGAAAAAAATTAAGAGCTTCACTGAGTATTTGCTTCAAACCATAAACTATTTCAATAAAGAGGACTACAGATGGCAAAAAGCAAAACAGAACACCTCTATTTTTTCTTCTGACTTAAAAGCCCAGTGAAATTTACTGATGATATAAAAGTTGATGCCCTTAAACACTATGAAATAATTTGTGTTCAGTGTATCCTGAGGCATCACAAATTACTTAAAACAAATGGTTTAATAGCAGTAAAATTTAAAAAGTGGTGGTTTTTAAATATGTGTATGTATATGTATACACACACACACACACGCACACACACACACACACACATATATATATATATATAAATGAATATATAGATATATAAATGCAAGTTTACTATAGACAAAAATCTTACAATAAATATATGGATACATAACATAAAATGGTAGTGAAGTCTCCTTTAATTATTAAAGTAAAGATGAAACATCTCCATTGTATGACATTCATTGGAAATTTTTTCAATGTTGTTAATGGAGGTACAATAAATTATCTCTCAGTTTCTTGCTCAGATGACCTTATGATAAGTATTTCAAATTTGATAATTATTTTCTAAGTACGTCTTCTACTCTCTTTGGAATTGTGCTTATTTATATTCCTTTTTTCTCTCCTACTAAGCCTTCTATTCAGCCTAAGACAAGGATTCTGTCTTATTCATTTTGTACACTTAACTCCTTACTAGAATACCCCAAAAATATTGACTGGTGAATGAATTAACCAAAGAGAAGAAAATTCTGCTGGTTGCACATTAGGCACTCAGATTTTTTTGAAATAAGGCTGAGATTTCGGTTTGATCATTTGATTATTAAGCCACTGTCTTAGGACCATATGATCACAATCCACCAACCAAGCAAACAAAACAGATGTGTTATTTAAAAGGCAATATTAAATGTTAAAAAACATGTACAAATGAAACAGAGTCCACTTTCTTTGTGGAGTCCTTGATCTCTTTCAAAACCTTTGGGATATGTTTAAGTCTTGGTGGGAAATACCAGAAGCAGACATTGGTGAATTCAGCCTAAGTCAAAGATAGCACCTGACCCAGAGATAAAAGAAATAGTTCTTGTCCTCAGAGTGCCCAACTTGGCACGAGCTCTCATCCTCTTTCTCCAAAAGCCTTTCACATTATTTTTTTTTTTAATTTTCTTATCTATGAAGCTTTTTCCCATACTCTGGTCTATCATTTACTTCAACTATCTCTACTTATCCATTGCATAATCATTATTTCAAGCATTTTAAACAAATAGTGATAGAGACAAGTTCCATATTTCAGAACTCTCTCCCAAATTAAGAAAGAACCATTGAATACAGGGCAATTAAAAAGAGAAGAACAGGAGTCAACAGAATGTTATAGTAATTCAGGCAGGAATGGACGGACTCCACTAAAGCCACAGCTATCAGTATTGCTGGGAGTTTCCACATCTACAAGATCTCCAAGAGCTGTTGATCACCATGATGACCAAATCAGGGCTTTCAAGTTGCACGCAAGGTTTCTAGCTTGGGTGACTGAATAAAGGGTAAAGGAAAACTTTATTTGAATTAATTATCAAAGCTTATTTCAGAGAGGAAAATAGCCTATCAGAAAATGTATAGTGTTACACACAAAAACAAATCCTTTTACTTTTAGTTTCCCCTTAAAACTCAGGGAGACACAAATATGAAGATGATAATAAAGTCAGAGGAGACAATTTAAAAGATAGCTAAGTCTCAAATTTTTCATTAATATCTAGTCAGTACTTTAATGACTATTTACCTAATTTTAAAGTCTGGATTCTCTTGACCATCCAGAAACCCAACTACATATTCTAAAATATCATTTTAAAAAGCTAAGCGCAATTACACATCTCTAAATTTAGTGCCAGAAAAATAGATTTGTCTTCAGACATTTTTCACTAAAATAATCATCAATGTAAGTCTTTTGGACCTTTGGTCTATAAGATATAAAACTTTTATAAAAAGTTTGAAACCCAACTGGTTTGAATTCAGGTAAAATAAAATACTTGTGATAATTGTTAAGGAGACCTATAAATTCTCTCAAACTAGAATATCAGTAATAGAGTCAAGTAATACTCAGCAAAGAAATATATATCCTTTATACTAGCTGGGGGAAAAGACTAAAATAGCCCTTACCTCTGAATCAATCATGAGCTTAAAATGATCCTTTTTCTTTAAAACCTTATAGAAGTAATTTGCCAGTTCCCTACATCTGTTGATATGTTCATCAAAGCCACAGCTTTCCTATAATTGTAAAAGAAATCAAAGGCACAGTTCAAGTTAAGTTATTTTAAATTACATTGAAGAAGTTTCTGAACTTACTAAATTTATTTTAACAAACTCATTTGAATAAATATGTGATTAATTATTATTTTACTAATAGTAGGTATTATCACAAGTTTGTATTTTTTTTCTTCTCAACCTGCTTTTACTGCTACTGTCTGTGGAACTAGACAAGGCAAGTTAATTAGCTTTTCTAAGTTCCAGTTGCATGCATCTGTAAATATTTGCTAAGTAGTTTTACATGAATTTGATTTATCCTTTATATAGAACAATTTTTAAAAATTATATGTGTGAGGAGTAAGAGAAATATTGCAAATAAAGCACTTTGCATGTTGTTGACAAACTATATTTTAAAACTAACAGTGTTGAACTTCTGCTGTATACTAGGCATGTATAGTGATTTCATTTACTCTTAACAGAAACCAAGGCACAGAAAAGTCAAATTGTATCTGTGTCCATTCTCTTTCTCTCCTTTGGTGATTTCAGCTTGTCTCATGGTCCTAAGGACCATCCATGTGTGTATGCTGATCACTCTCACCAGTATTTTCAGCTAAGACCCCATTTCTTTTCTTTTGTTTTTAATATACTTTTTATTTGTAGAGGTACACAATGCCTTTATTTTATTTACTTATTTTTTTAAATGTGATGCTGAGGATTGAACCCAGTGCCTCACATGTGCTAGGCAAGAGCTCTAGAGTTGAGCTATAACCCCAGCCCTAAGACCCCATTTCTGCTTGTCCCCCAACACATATATACACAGCTTTCCCTTAATCTTAGGAACACCCCTAAGAATCCCATGTTCTCCACTGTCTTATGGTCTAAAATGTCAAAATCTCAAACAAAATGAAAGTCATCTGATAGACCAGTTAAATGTGTTCTTTTTCAAATCATCTCTTTAGAACCCTAACACTTTAACATTCTGGTACTTCGTTTCAAAAGTGTAAATTAGTACAATCTTCACCTCTCTCCTTTCTATTCCAATAAAAGCAGAATGGGTGGAAGATGGACAATTCCTACCTTTGCTTTCCACATTAACCTTGGCTTGAAGATCTCAACATGTCAGCCATGCAGAATAGTTTCGCCCCCAGTGTCAAAGTCAATATTGTAGAGCCTATCTGGCTGGAAAAGGTACCCAGCTTGCATCTGGTTGTACACTTCTAGATGACTTTAGAAAGTCTTCTTAGGAAGGGAATAGCATGTATAATATGTAAATGTTGATGTAAATACGGTATACTCAGGATGGGCTAAGAAATCCAGGAAGAGTACAGAAATCAATACCCGAGCCCTGGATAGAAAGGTCGAGGAAATCTGAAAGTCAAAAGCAAATCTGTTAGCAAGAGGGGAGGGAGGACCAACTCAAAGCTTCTCAAAGAAAGATATGGCCGAGCGATCATTTCTGGGGCTGGACACACCACAGCAATGAGGTAGACTGAGACTATTAACTGTCAGGCTCTGAGCAGGAGGCAGCTGCCCTTTTACAGAAGGGGGATTACTGCCTGCAGCCAGTGGAGCAGAAGCCAGAGGAGAGCTGATAGCTCCAGTCTGGGGAGCTGAGGGTGGGTGGGCCAGGACAAGATTCCCAGAACTAGACAGGAAGTGGCCATTCAGCACTCAAAAGAGTGAACTGAGATCACTGCTTAAGTCCATTTGTAACAGGAAGATGGACGCTTTATTTCCAAACCTCTAGGTTGCATGTGAATAAGAGAAAGAAAACAATGCTCCCAAAGGTATAAATGATTGCTACATAAAAATGTGACTGTGGTGTTGACAGTGAAGTAGAGACCAGAGTTCTCCAGTTGAACTTTATGACTGTATATCTCCTCGGAGACAATGGCAGGCTTACCTCCCTGGAGAGTCTCACATTTACTACTGAGGAAGATATAAAATGCACACACACACAGAGAAGGAAAGAATTTCACATAATCCATAAATTTGTGCTTTTTATGTCAAAAATATATTTCAGATTTTCATAGTTACCCACACTTAAAAATCACCCTGATTTTTTCCTTGACTTTTTTCCCCTTCCAGAAGGAGGACTAAACCCAAAGCCCTGTGCATATGCTGGGCAAGCACTCTGCCGCTGAGCTAAATCCCCAGGCCCACTGAGTGCTATTTTTAACCCTGCACTATGAGATTCCATATTGGCCCGTGGGCCAAATTTGACCCTAAGAGAAATTTTGTTTGCTCATGGTGTTTTCAATGAGTGGGAAGGGTCATGAATTATCGGGTTTCCTGCAGATTTCACCACTGTCTGTTTTCCCATGCCATACATCTATCCATACACCGAGTTAATCTCTGTCCCCTGCTCTCTGATTTTGTGGCACTTCAATTAACCAGTGGCTTCTGCTTAGAGACCATGGAGGAGAATCTATATTCCTTACTAAGGCAAACTGTACTACCTTGTGTTTAATGGAGGGAGGCCATACTTATTTTGGCTTTAAACATTCACCATAAAGCTAATCATTACTAAAACATCCATCACACCACCACTTAAGAACAGAAATCATGTACCTTTCCCCAGGTCAGGACAGCAGAGCATTGAAGGGGAAGGCCCATTAGTTTGTGTGGATGCCAGGTCACAGAGATGGCCCTACGTGACAAAACAGCTCCAGTTAGCTCTCACAGTCTAACCCAAGAGAACAAAACCCAAATAGTTTCCTCTGCTCTCCAGAGCAGTGCCCTAGGTCTTAACCTTTCAGAGCCGTGGAGTTTACAGGAATGCTTTGGAGTTTACAGGATCAGCAATCCCCCTCCCCAAGCTGCCTAAAATAAATCCCAGGGACACGCACTCTTACGTAAATCATATTTATTTAAAATAACACAGACCATTTTTTCATTGTTAAGTTTATTCCAAAAATTGCTTTTTAAGACTTAATTGCTATACCAGATAGTTATAAATTTAACTATAATTACCCAGGTTATACGAACAATGCACTTTAAGTTTTCGTTCTATGAATCCTCATTGTCTTTTCATGATTCATTAATGTTTTAGGTTCTTAATTAATTCAAGCAGATATCTTTAAAATTTCCAAAGATAGATTTTTAACAAGTTGGCATTGAATTTGGCTATACTACAGAAAAATCAAACTCTCCAATTCATTATATAACTTTAAGATTGCCCAATTCCAATCAAGGCCAAAGAAATTTGGGGGGGGGGGGGGGCGCAAAAGTTATCATACTAAATTAACAGCATCAAACATTTTGTTTTGGGTATTAATTAAGAAATATATTGAACTAATGGACTAAAATTTCTTTTGAGTTTAAATCATTTGCCTATTTCTTCATGTTGAGATTCCAAATTTTTAGTTTAATATTGAGACTTAGACTTGTTAAAATCACTTATAACATTTGTACCTCTTTCCATAATGTATTAAGTCCATTTTAAAATAATTTATGCAAATAAAATTGTCCTTTCCTTGTATCTTCTCTTATAAAATTTGGTCACAGAGTAATTTTTGTCTTTCCTGCAATGCTTATTAAGAATATTTAAACATTGTTTGTATGCTTCATTTTTGTAAGGGAAATTAAAGCCAGACCAAAGGGGGAGACTCATATCCACATGTATCCAGAGTTTATGCTTCTGAGTACATGGAGGGGGCGGGGTGAGGGCTCCCCTGGCTGTGGTACTAAGAGTTTGGCCCTGGTTATCATCTCATGTAGTCCCCCAAAATGACAATAATGTATTATTTTTTTTTTTTTTTTGAGAGAGAGAGAGAGAGAGAGAGAGAGAGAGAGAGAGAATTTTTTAATATTTATTTTCTAGTTATTGGCGGACACAACATCTTTGTATGTGGTGCTGAGGATCAAACCCGGGCCGCACGCATGCGAGGCAAGCGCGCTACCGCTTGAGCCACATCCCCAGCCCCAATGTATTATATTTTTGGATGTCAAAAAGGTGAAAAGCTTTGACTAAGGTAGTAAATACCTAGTAATTTCACATTCTGAGACACATAAAACACTGTAAGAAGAAGTTTAATCATAAGATAAATTAATATCCCTGCCTTTGAGGTTTTATTCATCATTTGTCTATGAATTTTCTCTAAGAAAATAACACTACCAAAAAATGACTTTTTTTTTTTTTTTTTGTACTGGGGTTTGAACCCAGGGTCACTTTATCACTGTAGCCCTATTTATTTATTTTATTTTATTTTTTCACTAACCTGCTAACAGCATCACTTAGTTGTTGAGGCTGGACTCAAACTTGTGTCTGAGCTTCCTGAGTCACAGAGATTTCAGGTGTATAGCCACCATGCCCCAGCTCCTGAATTTCTTTATGTAAGAAATACATAAAGAAAGTTTTCCTTTATTAAGTTAACCAAATCATATTCTTAGAGAACTATGGCAATGTTACTTATTTTTTCCAATTCACTTTTATATGGAATTTTCTATATTTAGTAGTTACAAAATTTTATATCTGTGTACAAGTACCCCTTGTTTTCCACTAGTGAAAATAGGTAAAGAAAATACAGATACATTTGCATGTTAAGTAGGGAACTGTAAAACATTCTTTTAGTTGCAATATATTGTTCTTAACTCATCTGGAATCAAATACACTTTGGTTGATCATAAATGAATAAATATACCAAGTCTATGATTTTGAAGAATAAATAGCATGCAAAATAAGAAAAAAAATAGCAGTGTTTAGTGTCATATATATAAACAGGTATTAGGTAAATGACTACTTTCTTAAAATCATGTTTTCTGAGCTACAGAATACTTGGTCAACTATTTTGTAAACTTAAATTCTGTGTTATTGACGAATCAGAAGATTCTGGTTTTTATGTTTTTAAAATTTAATACTAAAATAAAGACCTCTTGATACTCAGGTAGAGAAATCAAGTTTCCAAATATGTGTGTGTGTGTGTGTGTGTGTGTTGGGGTGGGGGTGTAATATGAATTAAGGTGGATTTACAGTTCTTCATAGCAAATATCCAAGAAAAACTGAAAGCCAGTATTTTTCTGCACCATCCAACTGTCAGACTATAAGCCATCAAGCCTGCTGCTGATACACTGGAAACACTGGAACAGTCCTACTGAAGTTCAGACCAAGACAAGAATGCTCAGCAGCATCGTGACTCTACGTTCTCTGAAAAAAAAATCTGATAGAGGAAATAAAAATAAAGGTAGCAAGGATGGAAAGAAAAAAAAGATGGAAGGAAGGAGAGAGAGTGGGAAGGAGGGGGAGAGAGGAAGGAAAGAAGGAAGGAAGGAAGGAAAGGAAGGGAGGAAGTTGGTTGGTTAGAAAGAAACCTAGAATACTTAAAGTTATTTTGGAAATAACAGCAATGTTAAGCAAGTTGGGTGCTTAGGTAAATATATAAACTTGTCAATGATAGTTTTTGTAAATAAATACTAGAAAAATCCTGTTTATGATAGTAGATTATCTTATCATATTATGGTAGTAGTAGTATTACAAATTATCAAGAGGGAAATTCTCAGGAAATGTACTGGGAGAATACAAAGAAAATCAAACAACTTGAGATAAAATATTGAATAATAAAGTCATAAAATATATTCACAAGATATTTTCTATTCATGTATTTTATATTTCAGAATTTTTTAATGTATCGGTTGCTTACCAGCCATTAAGCAATAGTAAACTACGAATAAAAAAGTACATAAAGCACATGAGCAGGCTATTTGTAGTAATATGTATTTGACAGGTCAGTGCATTAGAAGATGTACATTTTTTTCAAGCAACAATGAAAGCTTATTTTTGTCTATCATATTTTTCAAATGTATAAGTACTGACAATATACAATTTTTACATCATAGAAAAGAGTATCAACTCAAATGTTTGAAAGGACATGGAAAATCTTCGTCGAGTTGCAAATGCAAACATTCTCTGAACCAACAACCCATTCCCAGGAATACATGGAAGAGATAGTCATGCAAAATCAGACATATTTATAAATACTTGTGAAATTATGTTTGCATTTACACAATGAAATACTCCAAAATAAATCTGGAGTATAATAAATTTGGACAGAATAAATCTATATGAACTCATGAGATAAGATTTCTAAAATATATTATAATGCCAAAAATAAAGCAGACTACAGAATATAACATAGAATCAAAATATAAATATTTTATATGTATAAAATTATCTCCCATAATACATGTAAAATGTGTAATATTATTTATTTATAAAGAGTAGGATTCAAAACAAATGGAACTGTACTTTTATTTGGTATTCTACTAATCCAGTTTTGATATTTCTATCTTCAAACACCATTATATGGATAATTCAATACACCTAATAAATATAAAATAGGAAACAGGTAAGTAGAAATGCCATTTGTATAAAACTATGTTTAGCAAATAAATTTTAACAATAGGATAGATAACTTTGGTGCTTCTTTTTAATTGTTTCCTGCTAAAATTTAAATAAATTTAATCGGAGAGGATGTTTTTATTAAAATTCGGAAGAATAAGAAAATGAAATTTTACCTATGAAGCACAGCTGTAATAAATTTGTTAAGAATGTAAAGAGAGCCAGGCGCCATGGTGCACGCCCATAATCCCAGCGGCTCATGAGGCTGAGACAGGAGGATCTTGAGTGCAAAGCCAGCAACTGCGAGGCGCTAAGCAACTCAGTGAGACCCTGTCTCTAAAACACAAAATAGGGCTGGGGATGTGGCTCAGTGGTCAAGCGCCCCTGAGTTCAATCCCCAGTACCACCCCCCTGAAAAAAAAAAAAAAGGAATATAAAGAGAAACCTACCTTCATCACATTTCACTTCAATTACATTATCAATTCCAACACCAAGGATTGCTGCAGCTTTTTTTTTTTAACTGAATAATTGCTCTTGGGCAAAAATAGAAAAAGCATTAATTCTTCTTAAATGATCATTTGTACACTAGTGCATTTGGGGGGCATATACCCATAGCTTCGGATGCGTGGGTTCAGGTAGACATGTATACACGCACACTAACTATCTAGAGTTTATGTTAAGGTCCTCATCATGACATTGTTGAGATAAAGAAGGTCGGTGACACCTCTTCCTGGAAAGCACTGTCACAGAACACAACTCGACACGCAGTAGGAGCTCACATGTTCCAGTTCTGTGTGCACTTGAAGTCATGTCATCTATAAATCGAGTGATGGCATCCTCCATCTAGGTCCTTCATGCTCTCGCATTACCGATTTTTTTAAAGAGTGAGTCTTGAAGAAATGTGTTGATTCTTCCTGTGTCTGTAATTCTTCATTCTACTTGGACTCTAACTTGGACTTACTGTCTTCCAGTGACCTGCTTTCTCCTTGGATTATTCTCCCTTATGTAAATAATATCAGTAGGATTGCAGCTGGAAAGGTAAACTTGGCCTGGGTTATTTTTAGTTTCCAGGAGATAACAGATAATATGAGAACAAATTCAAAAATTAAAAACCCTACACATGTATTTATTTCAATGGAGAATACACAGGTTAAATAGGAATAGATTTTTTAAGTTTTCATGATGAAATTTCAGATTGTGTGCACACTGCATTTTTTAAATTGTATGTCAAATGAAGAAAATCACATTTACAAACAAGCAAATTAAGTTATTAAGTTTTATAGTAAATTGCACTAAACACTGGATACAGTGTTCAGAAGTGCAGTCATACCTTTGGTTTCTATCTCTGGATATTGCTTATAATCAGCTGCAAGTATTCCATAGGGTTTGATATGCTCCCACCTATGGGAGAGAATAGGGATGATTAATTTAACTTCAGCCATCAGAATTGTTCATCAAAACAACTTGAGATCTTTCTGCAACTCAAATAGTATTAAATAACTGATGTTATTTTTAAAATGTCACCTAATTCCATCTAGCATATGTAAACGATTTGTTGATTTTTTTTTCTTACCAGGTGAAAAAAATTCCATCTGCTTTTATTACTCTTCAGCCAGTAATTTCATGCATTTCTTGGAGAAGAACTGTCTCCACAGTAAAAACTGGGATTATTTCAGATGTAAACCTATAGCACATATTGAGAAATTCCACTGTGAATTTTATTTTATAGAAGAGGATAAATAAAAGCATGTGCAAGACAAGATCATGCAATTTTTTTTGTTCTGTAGTAGATTGTGCAGGAAAGGGTTAAATTGCCCTCTGCAGATTAAGAGTATATTAGTTCTACAAGAAAATGTGTCACAGCTGCCGTCACAGCCCTCTCTCCTCAGCACATACGATGCTGCTAGGAAAAGAAAATACCCAGCTGTCAAGATCACATACATACCTTCCCTGATGGGCAAGTTAGCAAGAGACCTAGAGTTATAGACAAGTTTTGAAGAGTATGTAAACAGTACTAAAGTCTTTTCTAGAAATTGATAAATCCTCACTTTCTAAGATCATACTTGGGAACAAACACATCAAAAATGGAGTAAGAACTGGGCACAGTGGCACACGCCTATAATCCTAGCAACTTGGGAGGCTGAGGCAGGAGGATCTTGAATTCAAAGCCAGCCTCAGCAACTGTGAGGCACAAAGCAACTCAGTGAGACCCTGTCTCTAAATAAAAGACAAAATAGGGCTGGGGGTGTGGCTCAGTGGTAGAGTGCCCCTGAGTTCAATCCCTGGCACATCCCCCCAAATGGAGGAAGAGTATTCTATTTAGTCTGTAAGGAAGAAGAAGAGGTGAAGCTAGACAAGACAGGGGAAAAGGACAATTCAGAGAGCACCATGATGAGCACTATACCCCGAGTCACACTGTGAGATCAGAGTCAGTTCCTCAGAAAGAAGCTGGGGTTCAAAAGACCATCCAGCTTTTCTCTGTGCATCGGGGTGCAATAATCGATGGAATATTTGTAATGAGTTCTGAAATCACAATTCTCAAGACACAGAGTAGCAAGTAATAAGAACAAGTCAAAAGATCTAATGTACAACATAAGAACTATAGTTTACTTATCTGTACTGTACCCAGGATTTGAAATGAATAGGTAGTGGTTGTTCTTTTTAGAGAGGAAAAAGGGGTAGCTGTGAGATGAGAGATACGTCAATGAGTTCCACTATAGTAATCAATTCACTGTGCACATGCATTTTATGACACTGTGTTATATACCTTACATATTTAGTGTCACTAAATATCATGAAATTGAATTGTTAAATAATATTTTATTTGTGCTTAAAGCATTCTAAGAGCCCCTTAAAGTATTATTGTGCATGGTGACAGACACCAGCTATATGTCCCTCCAGATGCTCCCAGTTTGCTTTCTTGAGGACATTAATGTCCTTGGGATGTTATTCAGGCCTACCACTACTGGTCACTGTCACTTAACATAGCCATGACCCAACAGCGAATCACCTCTCCTCCACTGGAGTCACGTGAGCTCCCTCCCAAAGGTTACCCTTTCACCCCTGGGCATGACAAGTCAGGGAAACTCTGGGAGTCCCTCAAATGCCCAACCATTAGGTCTAGGGAAGTAAGTATTCCATAGTGACACCCTGGCAGACCTGATTAGGGATAAATTCATTCCCTTTTCACTCTGCAGATGACTATGCTGGAAATAATCTTTAGGGGTGTCCGTGCATCCCAGGGCTTCAGGCACACAGTTGGGCTTACAGCAAGTGGAAAGCAGGTATGTAAGGCCCTTCCTATGCCCTCTACCCTTTGCACTCCTCTCTGAGTCACTTCATTTCCCTTCTATCCTTCTCTGAAGGATGCCAGACCCTCAAAAAAGTAAGTCATAAGCTCTTGCCTCTAGTTCTGCTCAGAGACCCAAACTAAAAAATGATAATAATAATAATAATAATAATTACTATTAAAATTAGGATTTCAGTTCTAAGAGGAACAAAGTGTTAAACAAGCCTTACACACTTCTACTTCAACAAGGCTGGGTTCTTCGAGAATGTGTGGTACCAATTTCAATTTCTACTGTGCTATCTTCTCCATTGGGTTTCAGGTCCAGAGATGACGGACTAAGCTTCACTGTAGAGTGACAGGCTTAGGAATTGAATTCAATTCTCTTTAATTCGATTTTGTATGCTTTCCTACCATCTGAGATGACAATAAAAGCGATTTATTAAAGAATGAAGAAATTTTGAAGGCAGACAGTCAGCTCATATGTTCTTTCTCTTTGCAACTCTCCCCTCTTCTTTCCACTGGTTCCCTGTTTAAACTAGAGAATATATATTTTCTTCACATAGACCGATTGCCTTATAATAGTAGGATTCCAAATAATGGAATGTTATAAATTAATTTTACGTTATAATTGCACAACACATAGAAAACATCATATTGTCTCAAAAGACACCATTTTTAAAGTAAAGCATTGCTCTATGCAGATTTAAATAAAGGATTATCATCAAGCAATAAAAATTAAAGATAACAATAAACTGTGTAGGCCATTTTTATTTGCATTTAGTGTCTATAAAATGCTAATTACTACCATGAATTATGCATCATTAAAATCTCAATGAAAACTAAACAGTTAAAATAAACTTCAGTTTTTCTCCTAGTGGAACAGTCTATCCTCATAAATGTTTAGTTCTTGGTTTTAAAGTTTAAATTTCCACCAGCTATATTCTTTGATTGCTAGTTAAATTATATTACATCTTATACAAACTGTTCTTTTCAATTTTGCATCCAATCATTTCCCTTTCCCCCTTTAACCCTGAAAAATTATCGCCCTAAAATTAACTTTACGTCAAAACAGTGCAGCAATAGATCTACCTAATTTTCTTATGGTCAGAAATTTTCATTGTGGCAAAGGTTAATATTTTAAAAGATCCTATGAGTTTCATAGGAGTTGAATTGAACTTTTTTCTGAAAGTTTACTTTTTCATGTGAACTTCTCTAAGACTGAGCTTCAAAGTTATATTTGGGCAACTTTGTGTGTGTGTGTGTGTGTGCGTGTGTGTGTGTGTGTTAGACTGCTTTGTGCTGTGGGCTGCTTGGGGTAGTGTTGAAATGATTCCAATTTAGCATCTGACTCCTTGTGTGCACACCAGTGAGTCAGGCTCATCCCCTTACAGGAAATTTAGCTCCTAGAAGTTTCCAGAGGAAGAATGAAGAGAACTGGGTAAACCTTGACGTCACAGGGGAACATGTAGGAGCCTCTTTGCATTTCTCCCAGGAAATCAGCCATGCGGTTTGATATAGCAAGCATCATATCCAGCAAAATGTAACTTCTACAACCTACACTCTCTGCTTGTATGTGTCCCTATTCCCCGTGAGTCCAATCATATCTAGCCCACTGGAGAGCTGGTTAAAAAACCAAGGATGTCCTAGAAACAAAGACAAAACTGCAAATGAGCCAAAATGATAACATAGAGCTACATTTGGTAGCAGTTTCTCAGTTAAGACCTAGAAGGCCACTTGCTCCAAAGGCTTGAGTCTAAAAGGGTTGATTCTTGGTGAAAATTGTCATCCACTGGGACACTGAACGAAGATTACTAACAAGATTTGGGGATCTGCCACTTCAGATGCCACTGGCAAGGCCTTTTAATAGCTTCAGTTGCCAGTGACAAATACTCTTATCTCGTAGATCATGACCCAGGCATGCATGGGTCAGCAAACTTATATCATTTAGTAGACATTACTGAGCAACTGAGCATTGTGGATAAAGTACACTAAGATGGGCGTAGTCTCTACCCCGTGTAGATCTTATGACTAGTAGGAAAAAAATGTTAAATAACAACACAATCATGTCTAATTACAATTGTAAAGAGTGCTATCAAGGAAAATAATTTCCCTTTTTAGAAGATCAAAGGCAGTTAGGGGGGTGAGCAGAAGCAATCTCTGGAGAAGTCTTCTTGGAGGAATTGTTTTTTTAAGGTGGGATCTGCTGGCAAGGGTTGCCAGGAAGAGCTGGAGAAGGAGCCTGTGGTTAGATGAGGAGCTGCTGATATAATGTTGTGATGCATAAACAGCCCAGTGCACCCAGGGATGAAGAAAGGCCCTGTGTCCAAAGGACAGGGGCGTGAAAAGTTACATCGATAGACCAGGAGCCTGAATGGAGGAGGGGCCGGCCACTAAAAGACTAAATAATTTTCATTCAATTCTTGTTTTTATACCTTTTGGAACAAATTAATAGGCCCCTTTCAGGATTATTTTGGAGGTTATATTAATCAAGAGTCATTAAGCTTTAGTTATCAAATTGAACAATCTGTATTCAATAGTATCTAAATTAATCTACCCCTTCTTAGCTCCAAAACAGATTGTTCTTTGCACTTTTTTACAATAAATTTTAGAGACATTGCATCATAATTTTATGTGAATCCTCTCTTGTTTCCTTGGTATGTTGTCCACATTTTCAACACATTCTTTTTTTTTTCAACACACTCTTTTTTCACAGTATCTGCATGATTTTTATAAAAAGAAGGTGCTCCACAGATGCATATTTGATTGGATGAGTGGACTATCTGGAAGCGGTGGGCTATGTTAGCAAAGTGTTTCTTTTTGTCACTTATTTTTCACTTTCCTGTCATTTTTCCCCCTCTGTACTTGAAAATGTGCAAAGATGGAAATGGAGAAGTGGGGAATGAAAAGAGGGACCAGGGTGGGGGTAGCTACAGATTCTACCTACATTGGCAATAAAGGAAGGGAAATGAACTTAATTTACATATGTCAAAGGTGTTTCCTAGTTGCCCAATTTTCCAGAATTATTTTTGTTGTTTTTACTTCTAAACAAAATTTAATTTAATTTCACATAAACATATATCTGTATCTAGTGATTTTCATACTGAATTATTTTATTAGTGTAGAAGGATAGTCATTTCAGCATCAATAGCTGAATATGGTAAAATGAAACTGGTTAATTAAATAATACTAAATAAGAATTATACATTCAGGTGCTGTGGAATGTAAAAATCATTTTACTCACTTTCACTCACTTTTCTTTATTAATTAGTAAGCAATTTGCAAATGATAATGCCAAATTATTATCATGCCAATTTTTTCACCAAAAATCAACCCTTTTAGACTCAAGCCTTTGGAGCAAGTGGCCTTCTAGGTCTTTAGGAGAAGAAATATATTTGAGATCTGATCCTTGAACTTACTTTTAAAAGTAATTTGTCATTGCTTTGATACATATGTAGATCACATGGAATTCACTTACTAAAAAGAATAAACAGGTAACTTTTGTTGATGACATCGTACCTGAAACATAAGCACTTGATAAATTAATCATTAAAGGGCTGGGGATGTGGCTCAAGCGGTAGCGTGCTTGCCTGGCATGCGTGCGACCCGGGTTTGATTCTCAGCACCACATACAAACAAAGATGTTGTGTCCGCCGAAAAAAATAAAAAATAAATATTAAAAAATTCTCTCTCTCTCTCTCCCCCCTCTCTCTCTCACTCTCTCTTAAAAAAATTAATCATTAAACTCTCAGAGTGAGCATCATTTTTCATGTCTTTCTCAGTTGATTGAAAAGGGTGAATGATTTTTTTCTCATCTCTTCTTTATCTATGTTAAAAAGGAAACATTTTGTAATTACTAAAATGTGTTCATGATATATATATATATATATATATATATATATATATATATATATATATATATTCACTGCTTCCATTGTAATCAGACAGATGAATCTAAGAAATCCATAATAATTGCCACACTTATTTCCATTTTTATGAAACCTCTGGAGGAAAGGAATACATTGAAGAGAAACACTAATTCTACTAAAATAAGGTTTTTACCAAGTGATGCACTTCTCTTCGTTTCATAACAGTTTAGTGTAAAAGATTAGGAATAAAATAATTTAAAAATATTATGTTAATAACAATCCTACTACCTAAAATCCTTCTATTAACATTTAATTATAATATCTGCTATAACGGGTCCTAATGTTGAGTCCTAAATGTCACACATTTTAATCCTTGCAGTAACTCTTTAAGGATTGCTTAATTTATGAAGATAAAGAGAGATAAAAACATAAAGTGACAGTAATAACTAATAGTTTCTAAGCATTTGCTATGGCCAGGCACTGTTCTTAGCATCTCACATGCATGGCACTGTTGAATGCCCACAACATAGGTTGGGACATAGGTACCACTCTTACTAATGAATGTAATATTACCTGGTGGAACTTGGATTTGTACACAGATTCATTTCAATCCAAAAATCATTAACGTATCTTCTCCAAAAATCGATATTTTAAAATTATACAATCTAAACTCTTCAATAAAAATAGTGAATCAATTATTCAATCAAAATAAACAAAGCAGTCTTAGTATCATTCAATGCTCTGGGAAATTTGCAAGAGAAAGGGAATCACAAAGTATAATTCATAAATCTAGGTGACTACCCACAGCTATGTATCAAAATATGAAGTAACCAAAAACTGATTTATGGCTAATTTTTATGGTTTTGAGTTTTTTAATATTTAATTTTTAGTTGTAGGTGGACACACAATATCTTTATTTCATTTTTATCTGGTGCTGAGGATTGAACCCAGTGCCTCACATGTGCTAGGCGAGCACGTTACCACTGAGCCACAACCCCAGCCCTATAGTTTTGATTTTATGAGTATGTAGTGTTAGTTGTTTGCAATTCTAATAGATTTTTCTTGCATTAAAATAAGCTCCTTCCCTTTCCAGAAATTGTATTTTTTTAAGATTGTTGCAAGTTTAATTTAATTCATTGTTAAGCATTGGAATAATGTTTAAGCATTTTAAATATTTATGCATGAGAGACAAAAATGTTCTATGATAGCTTTTTTCCATAAAGAGAAAAATATTAATATTTAAAAATTCATGCATAATCACAGAGAATAAACTGCAGTAATATTAGATGATTTACACATCAGGCAGTGTATTTAAACTTCCATATTACACATCAACCCAGTAGACATATATTAAATTCATTCTTTCTATATTTTTTCCTAAAGGAAATTGCTGATTTTAAGTTTTATTGCTATAGACAATAAAATAAATTCTAAGTTTACTGAAGTTTTAGGAGTATCCCTTCTTTTAAATAACCAGGGGGAAACAAAATCACAAGAAAAAGTGAATTAAAAAAAGAAAACCCTCTATAAGAAGCAATATTATAGAAACTTAAAAAATAAATTATGTGGAAACCAACATATTGTATATATTGGCACAAGAATTATACTCCATTAACTATGAATCAAATTTATAATATAAAACTTATGCTAAATTTATACTTATTAACAAAATAGTTGCTTAAAGTTTATAGGTAAGAAAGATTGCTAATGGCACATATTTTAATCATTAATAATCACATAAAATAATCAAAACTATTACTTGACAATCTGAAGTTTTAAAAATTAGCAAAATCCCACCCAAAGTTTGTGTATGCACTCTGTCTCTGTCTCTGTCTCTGTCTCTGTCTCTGTCTCTCAGTTAACAAGTCCCCATCTCTTCTCACAAAACTGCAACTTATTTTCAGGCCACATCCACACTCTTTGAAATCCATGTGCTACAAAAAATGTAATATCTTCTTCTTCAAAAAAATTTGAAGACAAGAGTTTTCACTCAATGAAAAAGAACTTGATAATTAAAGATTTGTACCTGCTGTAGTTTATAACACAGACTCTTTCAAAAGCCTTTCTTTGATGGCACAAAAATCTGGGCCAAGTCCATTATTTGTAAAATGGGAGGGGACACAATGCTTTTATTTGTTTGGGGAATTAACTGAGAGAGGTTTTTAACATATTTGGGTTCAAACAACCCTTGCTTTAGTAGTTTTTGAGAGTATGATTTGATGCAAAAAAAAAATAGAAATATGAATGGGCCTCAACTTGCACTTTGGCTAAAACAACTTTTATGCTCAAGGTGGGATATTAAGTAACATTGTAGGGAAGACATGGAAACATGCTTGGGTGTATTAATAATGCAAGTCACGTCAGTCCCTGAAACACAGGAATTACATTTTGCATTTGTATTGAAAACACTAAAATGCAAAACAATCCAAAAGTGTGTTATGATCATTACATGTCAGTCACATTTTCAGGTGGACATTGTCTCAAGAATTTATCATTTATCAAGTTACCCTTGGAGTTTATAACTATTAAGGTTAACAAAATTCTTTATGAAACTAATTTTAAGCATGTAAACAAAAGAGCATGAAGATACACATAATGATGATGATTCACATAACAAAAGCATCTGGAATACATTAGCCTCTATCTTCAACAATTAGGTGCAATTTATAAATTAATTTATAAATTAAATAATTCTAAATTTACTCTAACAGTCACAGAAAAGTTTCGTGGATTGTCACAGTGCATTGACCACTTCCGAACTCCCCTTGGACAAGTCGTTACAACTGCTTTTTCATTAAGACTTTCACTAGGGACTAACAAACAAAAAAGATAAGAATATGATGATTTGGAAAGCACTTCCTCCTTTCCTTTCTTTATTGCTTTCAGTGGGGGCTGATCCTGATTGTGGAAGTTTCATGGAAGCCGAGAACAGGGGAGGGGGACCTCCAGGCAGTCTACAGGGACACTCCTCCTTCAGTGGTCACAGAGTATTTTTCATGTTGTTTATTATTGGTTCATAATAGATATACATAAATTGGGGCTTATTTTGACATAATTATAAATGCATGGAGTACAGTTTGCTCCAATTAAGTCCTAGTATTTACCCTTCCCCTCCCTCTCCTCCCTTCCCTGTTCCCTCTCCTCTAATCTACTGATCTATGTATTTACATTTTGTTTAAAAAAAAAAATCAGTGTCCCATGGATATAGAGATGATGAGAGTCACCGTGGCATATTCGTTTGTGTGCACTGGAAAGTCAGGTCAGATTCATTCCTTTGCTTTTCCCTTTTCCCGTCCCCCTCAATCCCCTTCTTCTCTCCCCTGATCTTTCTTTTATTTTGGAGAGCACCTTTACCCTAACAGACTCCGAGGTCTGCCAAGGAGGACCCTCCTATTACCTTCTTTCAGAACAGAGGTGCTCTTCCCCAGAGCTTGGGACACCTGCTCATCTCTGCCAGGAAGCCACCCAGGCGCCTGCACTGTGTGCACTCTGAGTTAACCCTTCTCCCTCCTCAGCAACCAGGGGACCCCACCTGCAGAGTCCCCCAGCCCCAGCCTCTCAGGCATCCTCCTACATGACAGCCAACAGCACCCTTGGTTCAAAAGGACTCGAATGATCCCAATCCTGAGGAATCTGATTCAAGCCAGGAAGCACACTCTAGTTCTCATGGCGTTTCTCTCCCCTGGGGGCCCTCACTCTTGACAATTGCATTAAATAAAAAGGTCATGCTGAGCACGAAACTGACCCCCTCAAGTCAAGGCCCAAGGGTAAATTATGATTTTATTTTTACTTTAGCCCTGTCTATATATTTGTAAAACACACATAATTGAACTTAAAATAACTCAAGAATTTTCTCTACTTAGCTCATGAAAGCTTTCTTGCCTTAGACTCTAGTAGGTGGACTAAAAAGGAAAAAGAGGGTCTAATACCTTCCTCTTAGGATGGATAATAAGAGCACCAAACCTATCAATTGACTTCACTGAATACTCACTGTATTTTATACAGTGTTCAACATTTTTCAAACGTTGATTTCTCATAGAAAGTCTATGAATTAGATTTTGATATTCTCTTCTGTATCACATTTTCCTATGAATTCAGTGACATTGGAATAAGACTTTCTTGTAGTTTTGTGGTATCAAAAGAGATAATGCCTTTAAAGTGCTTATAGAAATCTTTTAATCATTCTGTTATCTGGCCAAAATGATGGAGAAAGCAAAATTTTTAAAAAGCCAGTTTTGATAATGCCACCACTCTAATAAAATGCTTTCAATGACTTTTTCTTCCTCTTCTACTTTTTATTATTATCTATTATTTATTTATTTATTTATTTATTTATTTATTTATTTATTTATTTTTGAAATCAGGTCTAACTATGTTGCTGAGGCTGACCTCAAGCTTACAATCCTCCTGCCTCAGCCTCCTCCAGAGCAGCTAGGATGACAGGCATGCTCCACTGTGCATGGCTTATTATAAACTCTCTAAGTTGATCCTTTTCTTGCCCTACCTCCTACCACTCATCTACAGAACCTTTCTGCATCTCAAGAGCAGGTTTACTCACTCTCTCTCTCCTGTGTGCTTTGCCTTTTTCTGTTTCCCGGTATCATATTCCATGCAATTTCATCTGCTTCAAGCACATATCTTCTTTCCTTCTTTCTTCTAGTCCAAGTCCCACACATAACATGTCTTTACCCCTTCACTAAGCACTTGTTCTGTGCCAGACACTGTTCTGCAGTAGATTTGTGTTAACTCCTTTCATTTCGCCTGTAGCCTTATAGGATATGCTGTGATCTGTTCTCTCCATTTTTAAAGATGAAGCACCTAAGGCACAGGGGGGTTGTGTTACTTGCAGGGCTTCCACGGCTAACAAGTGACAGGTCTAGGAATGGGTCCTAGAGTCCCGTTTCCTCACCACTCTTGTGACTTTTCTCTTCAAGGGTGCAAGTAACATTCCATGAGTACTTCCTCATCAGTCTCTCCCAATGTGCTGACATGATCTTTATTTTCTTTCTGAATTATTACCCCAAATATCTGTTGACTTTTAGATGGTCTATTTGGCAGTCTCAACATTTATTAGAAGTTCTGCCTTGAGTTTCCAGGGGAAGTATAAAGCATGCATTGGGTAACGCCCTCGAGAAAATACCACTTAGCAAAAAAGAGTAATGAATGGGGAAGGGTGTCACCAGGGTGCCGTGAGCACATTTAGAGGAGACAAATGAAGTGTAGAAGGCCACCAGAGACCCCACCAAAGAGGTTGATAGTGAGCAGAACTGTGAAGGACGGGCAGCGTTCAACTGCTGGGTGAGGAAGAAGCATGTTCAATGAGAAACCAAACAAATACACAAGGTCTTAAGATGACAATTGAGAAAATAAAAGAGAGCCAGAATATGGGACATCCCAAAAAACCCACAGGGAAAAGTTATCCTGGGGCATGGGAAGAGAACGTGTTCGGTGTCCATCCTCAGAGGAAAGAAAACCACACAAGGGTTTGAGCAGAGGATATGATTATGGTTTCCTTTTGGTTATGGGAACAATAGTGCTGGGTGGATGAATATGGCGTCTCATTTCAGGTCAGAGATATACTTTTGTGAAGAATAACTTGTCATTGAGCCTTTAACAGGTTGCAGGCTCTATTTTAAACCCTTGATAAGCATTAAGCCATCTAATCCTCCCAACAGCCCCATGTAGGAACACTAGCTAAAACAGTGCATGGCTGCTTTACCAGATCCCAAAACAAGAGTGACTCAAGCCAATCAGAGAATTTATTTCTCTTACATAGAAGTCTGAACTGACAGGTGGCTAAGGGCTGTCACACTGTTCTGCTCCTTAATGTCATCCCAAAGACTGGGTCCTTCTATCTTGTGACTCTGTCATTACCTCAGTGATATCTAATATATATATAAAAAATGTAATTTTTAATTTTATATTAATCACATTTTTCAAAAGTAAAAACATACAGGTGAAATTAATGATATAATTAATTGAACTAGATACATCACAAATATTATCATCTTAACTATGTACTATGTCTTAGTAGGATGTTAAATTTCATCAGAAATACTTGGTCCATATTTAGATTTCATAAACTTTTGGTTGAAAAACTAGATAGAGAAATTGCTTGAAGCATACTTAAAAGTTTTCTGACAACTAAATTGAATATTGATTTCTAAATTTAATTACAAATAAATAAAATTGAAACTTCGTTTCCTCAGTTACACCAGCCACATTTCAAGAGTTTAATAGCCATGTGTGACCAGTGGCTACTGCACCAAGCAGGACAGTTCAAGAGTATTGCTTTTACCCAAGTTTTATCCACAAAGCTAGCTCGCCAACATTGTATCTGAATTCTAGATTAAGGAATGGAATTAAAGGGAGAAAAGAGAACTTAACCTACTATTTAAGGTGGGAAGCTAGGAAGGAAATCATAATGTCTTGCTGGGTGGATGTATTCCTTGCTAACACTTTGTGTACTGGTAAGCAGAAAGAGAGCAGAAGAAGGTAAGTTTACCATTATTAAACCAAAGATGAGAAAAATGGATATTGGGAAAACCAAAAAATCTACTTTGCTGATGGGAACATAAATCGTCACAACTACTGCCACATGTAGATACTCTTACAGAACTGTTTTTCATGTAAAGATAGGGATGCACAAAAAGGTTATGTTTTTTTACCCACATTTGTATATTTATGAACTAGTAGAACTGAAAACCATAATATTTGAACTATGAAATAAAGAATGTCCTGAATTTCATCATGTTGTTCAACATAAAAGATTATGATAGCAACTGTTATATAACATTTTGTTATTTTTATTTTTCCTGTGTTGATACTCTAGCTCTTAGATTATATGACCTTTGAAGACAGGAATAAAACATCATTCAATTATACTCTTCATGGCACCTAACATTCACTCCTTTACACATCAACAAACACGGTGCTTAGCCACACTATAAAATCCAGAGAACTGTTATCTCTTTCAGCTAGATCATACTTAACAGACACTTTTTCTCACCTAATTTCTGATTATCTGGGTTCAAATAGAAGGTGAATGTGAAGACAGAACAAATAACTAAAGCTTTGAAACATAAAGATAATGCAACACAATAGACACCCAGAAGGCGCTGATATGTGCTTATTCAGTGAGATTTGGCTTCAACTGTTTTCATCGGTCACTGATCTCTTTGGGGAGAATTTCTTTTTATCTTTGAAAATTTATTGTTTTAATAATACCATGAATTAGGGTATTCCAAAAACATAAAGGGCAGAGAAAATAGCTCGAGCTTTATGGGAATACCTGGTGTTTACATTCATAGAATTCTTAGATCTTTCACTTCACATTGATTTTTCTGTAGGCATTTTAAAGCTTTTTGGGTGACCATACTGAAAGGAGAAAAAATAGAAATCATATCATATAATCAAAACCGTACTGTACATGTTATTCTTTTGGTTTGTGTGTTCTGAATATAGACAGGACATCTTTGATTCCCTTGATCTTTAGATTTCAAAAACAAAAAAACAGTGTTACTTATTTATTTTTTTATAAGTCACATTCACATTATTTAGATCCAAATATGTTCACAATAGAGATCATTTTACAGAAAGCTTAGGAAATTTGCCCAACAACTTACAACTGTCAGGGCTAAGAAACCAGATCTTCTAACCTTAATCATCTCATTTTGCTAAAATAGCATGATAATACTCCCTTTTCCCACCTAAAGTCTTTGTAAATAGGCTCTAAATATTCATGTCAATCTTCTAGAGCAGGGAGGAAGAGCATGAGAAGAAGATTAACATTAAACAGGGCCGAGAGGTGGGAGGGAAAGGGAGAGAGAAGGGAAATTGCATGGAAATGGAAGGAGACCCTCATCGTTACACAAAATTACATATGAGAGGAGGTGAAGGGAAAGCGGGGAAAAACAAGGGAGAGAAATGAAGTATAGTAGATGGGGTAGAGAGAGAAGGGAGGGTAGGGTAGGGTAGGGGGGATAGTAGAGGATAGGAAAGGCAGCAGAATACAACATACACTAGTATGGCAGTATGTAAAAACGTGGATGTGTAACCGATGTGATTCTGCAATCTGTATATGGGGGCGGGGGGGAAATGGGAGTTCATAACCCACTTGAATCGAATGTATGAAATATGATATGTCAAGAGCTTTGTAATGTTTTGAACAACTAATAAAAAAAGGTACACTGAGATGCCATTTTTAATCAGAATGGCAATGATCAAAAATTCAAGCAACAATAAAGTTGACAAGGATGTGGGGAAGAGATACTCATACATTGCTGATGGGACTGCAAATTGGTACAACCACTCTGGAAAGCAGTATGGAGATTCCTTAGAAAACTTGGAATGGAACCATCATTTGACCCAGCTATCTCACTCCTCAGTTTATACACAAAGGACTTAAAATCAGCATACTACAGAGACACAGCCACATCAATGTTCATAGCAGCTTAAACCAACAATAGCTAAACTATGGAACCAACCTAGGTGCCCTTCGACAGATAAATGGATAAAGAAAATATGGTATATATACACAAGGGAATATTACTCACCCTTAAAGAAGAATGAAAGTATGGCATTTGCCAGTAAATTATGCTAAGTGAAATAAGTTAATCCCAAAGAACAAATGGCCAAATGTTTTCTCTGATATGCGGATGCTAATTCACTATAAGGGGTGGGAGAATAGAGGTAATTTGGACTAGACAGAGGGGAGTAAAGGGAGAGGAGGGGGCAAAGGGGTTGAGATGACATTAGAATGAATTGGACATTATTACCCTATCTGCATGTATGATTACATAACCTGTGTAACTCTATATCAGGTGCAACCAAAAGAATGAGAAATTATACTCCATTTATGTATGATGTGTTAAAACACATCTACTGTCTTGTATAGCTAATTAAAACAAATAAAAAATTAATTAATTGAAAAAAATATTCTAAATTGTTTTCAGGTAATATAAGTTTATAACTTGAGAATAAAATATTAATATATGAAGCAATACTGATCCTCTCATTTCAACAATAATGATTTCAATTACCTGGGTTAGTGGAAGCTTTGCTAAATGTCTTTCTACACAGAAGGAACCACGTTGCCATTCACAGCTCTATATTCCCTTGCTGACACATATAATTTATATTTCTTTTCTCACATGTCTCTGTGTTTTTTTCAAAGCCTACACTGTAACCATTTTTTTTTTTTTTTTTTTTAGTGGTTCTGAGGACTGAACCCAGGGCTTTGTGCATGCAAGGCAAGCACTGTACCAACTGAGCTATATCCCCACCCAAAGCCTACATTTTAAAGAAAGATTTTAAGATTTGGCCTAAAAGAGACCAATAATTCCAAGTTGAATTTCATAGGTCTTAATGCAACCTCGTCTCTTAGCATAGATATGAAACATCTATGCTAACCAATTGACTGGCAGCAGCCTAGAAAAATAGAAGCAAACCTCAAATGATCCCAGCCATATAAACTAAGAAGGCAACTTAGTAGTAATTAGGCCACTCCAAATACTGGGTATAAGAAGACAACTTAATTCAGTACATATATGGAATGGTTAGTAATTAAACCAACAAAATTTTAGGACTAAAGTTAGCAGGATATATTAGGTTGGTCATATAATCTGTATTTAAACTGCCCCCCCACTACCCAGATCATCAAAATTTGAAGATATTATGAACATTGCAAAGCAGAAAAAAATTGAGCAGCCATTAGGCAAATTTTAAAAAATCATTATTGCCAAAGGAATCATAGACATATCATATATAAATTCAATAAACTATTAATATTTTAACAATTGGTAAATTATTAATAAATTACTAATAAATGGTTAATTAAAATTATAAAATATTTGGACCATTAGCTTGGAAAAATTTTTTTTAAAAGACAATTAATAGTGTTTTCTTTTTTTTTTTTATTGGTTGTTCAAAACATTACAAAGCTCATGATATATCATCTTTCATACATTTGACTCAATTGGGTTATGAACTCCCATTTTTACCCCAAATACAAATTGCAGAATCACATCGGTTACACACTCACATTTTTACATAATGGCATATTAGTGACTGTTGTATTCTGCTACCTTTCCTATCCCCTACTATCCCCCCTCCCCTCCCCTCCCATCTTCCCTCTCTACCTCATCTGCTGTTGTTCAATTCTCTCCCTTGTCCCCCCCCCTTTCCCCTCACAACCTCTTATATGTAATTTTGTGTAACATTGAGGGTCTCCTACCACTTCCATATGCTTTCCCTTCTCTCTCCCTTTCTTTCCCCCTACTCGTCTTTGTTTAATGTTAATCTTTTCCTCATGCTCTTCCTCCCTGTTCTGTTCTTAGTTGCTCTCTTTATATCAAAGAAGACATTTGGCATTTGTTTTTTAAGGATTGGCTAGCTTCACTTAGCATAATCTGCTCTAATGCCATCCATTTCCCTGCAAATTCTATGATTTTGTCATTTTTTAGTGCTGCGTAGTACTCCATTGTGCATAGATGCCACATTTTTTTTTATCCATTCATCTATTGAAGGGCATCTAGGTTGGTTCCACAGTTTAGCTATTGTGAATTGTGCCGCTATGATCATTGATGTGGCAGTATCCCTATAGTACGCTCTTTTAAGATCCTCAGGGAATAGTCCGAGGAGGGCGATAGCTGGGTCAAATGGTGGATCCATTCCCAGCTTTCCCAGGTATCTCCATACTGCTTTCCAAATTGGCCTTACCAATTTGCAGTCCCACCAGCAGTGTACAAGTGTACCCTTTTCCCCACATCCTCGCCAGCACTTGTTGTTGCTTGACTTCATAATGGCTGCCAATCTTACTAGAGTGAGATGGTATCTTAGGGTGGTTTTGATTTGCATTTCTCTGACTGCTAGAGATGGTGAGCATTTTTTCATGTACTTGTTGATTGATTATATGTCCTCCTCTGTGAAGTGTCTGTTCAGGTCCTTGGCCCATTTGTTGATTGAGTTATTTGTTATCTTATTGTTTAATTTTTTGAGTTCTTTGTATATTCTGGATATTAGGGCTCTATCTGAAGTGCGAGGGGTAAAAATTTGTTCCCAGGATGTAGGCTCTCTATTTACCTCTCTTATTGTTTCTCTTGCTGAGAAAAAACTTTTTAGTTTAAGTAAGTCCCATTTATTTATTCTTGTTATTAACTCTTGGGCTATGGGCGTCCTATTAAGGAATTTGGAGCCCGACCCCACAATACGTAGATCGTAGCCAACTTTTTCTTCTATCAGACTCAGTGTCTCTGATTTGATATCAAGCTCCTTGATCCATTTTGAGTTAACTTTTGTGCATGGCGAGAGAAAGGGATTCAGTTTCATTTTGTTGCATATGGATTTCCAATTTTCCCAGCACCATTTGTTGAAGATGCTATCCTTCCTCCATTGCATGCTTTTAGCCCCTTTATCAAATATAAGATAGTTGTAATTTTGTGGATTGGTTTCTGTGTCCTCTATTCTGTACCATTGGTCCACCTGCCTGTTTTGGTACTAGTACCACGCTGTTTTTGTTACTATTGCTCTGTAGTATAGTTTGAACTCTGGTATCACTATACCTCCAGATTCATACTTCCTGCTTAGAATTGCTTTTGCTATTCTGGGTCTTTTGTTTTTCCACATGAATTTCATGATTGGTTTATCTATTTCTACAAGAAATGCTGTTGGGATTTTAATTGGCATCGAATTAAACCTGTAGAGGACTTTGGGTAATATCGCCATTTTGATGATGTTAGTTCTGCCTATCCATGAACACTTTATGGGAATTACAAATTGGTTCAGTTCTGTAGGGCAATTTCTTATTTTAAATTGAATTTTTCTTCCTCCAAATTCAAATGTCTTTTTAAAAATTTACTCATTTTTATTGAAAAATAGTAATGTGCATATTTATGGGATACTATGTGATGTTTTGATCTAAGGGTACATTGTAGAAAAGTTCAATCAAGCTAATTAGCATTTCCATTACAAATACCAGTACATTCAGTGAACAATATGTAGAGAATAGTTCATAGAAAAAAATAACTGGAAGCTATGCACCAAATTATCTATTGCCTACAGGGAGACATTAGATGATGGTAGTGGTAAAAAGGGGTACTTCCTTTCATATTATATTTTTGTATACATTTATATTTAAGATTAGAATTTTTTCAAAATTAATATAAAATGTAGCTCTGTACTAAACACCCAGCTTTTAATGTTTAGAGTGAGACTTCATGAATCAGGCTAAGAATATCTACAGAGGAAATGAAACTGAGTAAGATAAACAGTGCCCAGAGTTCACATAGAGTTAGGAACCATTTCACTTTTCTTATTTTTAATTTTCTGTTGTTGTACATAAACAGAATACTTTTATTTTATTTATTTATTTTATGTGGTGCTGCTGAGGATTGAACTCAGTGCCTCACACTTGCTAGGCAAGTGTTCTGCCACTAAGCTATAGTCTCAGCCCACATTTCACTTTCGAAACCTGAGGTGGAGAGATCAAGTTGGATACACAGAGCATTGAAGAAAAGTCTCAGAAGGAAACAGAAATATGACACATTAGGATTAGATCTGAACTAGTCCTAGAATAAAGGCTGCTGTAGACCTAATGGGTGCCTGAAAATAAGACTGGAAAATGCCATAATTTCATTCTTCTGTATGGCTGAATAATATTCCATTGTGTATATATACCACATTTCTTTATCTATTCATCTGTTGAAGGGAACCTAGTTTGGTTCCATAGCTTAGCTATTGCAAATATAGCTGCTATAAACAATGATGTGGCCATGTCACTGTAGTATGCTGATTTTAAGTCCTTTGGGTATAAACTGAGGAGTGGAATGGCTGGGTCAACTGGTGGTTCCATTCCCAGTTTTCTAGGGTACCTTCATACTGCATCCCAGAGTGGTTGCACCAATTTGCAGTCCTGCCAGCAATGTATCTTTTCCCCCACATCCTCACCAACATTTATTCTTACTTGTATTCTTGATAATTGCCATTCTGACTAGGGTGCGATGAAATCTTGGTATAGTTTTAATTTGCATTTCTCTAATTGCTGGAGATGTTGAACTTTTGTTCATATGTTTGTTGACCATCCATATTTCTTCTTCTGTGAAGTGTCTGTTCAGTTCTTTGGGCCATTTATTGACTGGGTTATTTGGTTTTTGTTTGTTTGGTTTTGTGTAGACTATTACGCTAAGCGAAATAAGCCAATCCCCAAAAAACAAAGGTTAAATGATCTCTCTAATATGTGGGTGCTAACACACAATAAGTTGTGGGAGGGTGGAGAAGTTCTTTGGATTAGACAAAGATAAATGAAGGGAAGGATTGGGGATGAGATTAAGAAAGACAGTAGAATGAATCAGACATAACTTCCCTATGTTCATACGTGAATTCATGACCAGTGAAACTCCACATCATGTACAACCACAAGAATGGGAAATTATACTCCATGTATGTATAATATTTCAAAATACATCTACTGTCATATATATCTAAAAAAACAAATTTAAAAAGTTCTTAAAATAAAATGAGACTGGGAAGAATAAAGCTGACCCCAAGTAAATTAACTGCCCACCAAAACAAAACTCAGTACTTTGAAGTACAAAATCTACATGCAAAATAACATAAATTTCACAATGTCCAGCATTTAATAAAGATTTTTAAATGCAAAAGAGCAGGAAAAATGTGACCCATTATCTGTGGTGAATTTAAAGATCAGTAAATAGAAACAGAGCCAGAAATAACAAAGATTATGGAATTAGTAGATAAGAACATTTAAAAATTTACTGCAACTATTCAAAGATTTAAAGACAACATAAACATAATATAAGGAAAAATAGAAACACTAGAATTAAACTAAATAGAATTTCTAGGGCTGAAAAGCAAAATATCTGAAATGAAAAATTTACATGACTTGTCTAATACAAGGTTAGAGGTCGCAGACAAAACACCTGAATTGAAAGAAAAGCCAATAAAAACGACTCAAGCTGAAGACTGAAGGGATAAAACACTCTGGAAAAATCATATATTTCTCCCTTTTCCTTTCAAAAATTCCATTATAATCATTTTACATGGAAAATAAAGTAACATTGGACAACATTTCAAAAACTTCAAGATACAAAATAGATGGAGGAACGGTAAGCAATTTAATAGTGAGTGGCATATGTTCGGCATGTGGCTTTGTAGAGACGTAACCCAACTTTTCTGACTAGCCATGAGAATGAATGACTTTTGGTGGCACCAGATAGTGCGGAAAGTGAAGGGAAGGCAGAAAGCAGGAAGCAGGTGATTGACCACTGCTGACTGACCACTGACCCATAGCTTACACCCCAAGATTGTGCTCCCTGTAACACTTGACTATTGCCATTTTCTTCGACTTCCTATTTCCTATACCTCCATAGAATATTAGAGTTTTAGGTTCTTATAAATACCTGGGTGAGGAAAAAAAAAAAGAAAAAAGATAGATGTGTGGAGCTAGGTGGGGATTCCTCATCCCTCCCCAGCACAAAAAGGAGGAAGAGCTGATCAGAGAGGTGAGAGCCAAGGCCTAGCCCACCTCCATCTTGGGACACTACAAAGTAAAGGAATGCACAATCTTTTCAGTAAAATAACATTGGAAACTTCTCCAAATCTTAAGATGAGATTATTAAGATAAAAATGCAAGATGCACATAGAACTCAAAATAGGCAAGATCAAAAAAGATTCTCTCCAAGACACATTATAATGATGCCTAAAATAAGAAGAACAAGGACTGAATTTTTAAATCTGCAAGAGAAAAACAGTAGGTCACATTTAGAGGTAAGCCAATTTGTATTTCCAACTAATTTCTCGGCCCAAATGCTAAACCTAGGAGGGCTTGGAATAATATATACCAAGTCCTGAAAGAAAGTAGGTGCAAACCAAAATCACTATATCTAGCAAAATTTTCCTTCAGAATTGAATATAAAATAAAAACCTCCCATGATAAGCAGAAACTGAAAAAATTTATAGCCACTAAGTCTGCACTATAAAGCATATTCAGAAAAATATTTCATGCAGAAGAAATGAAAAATAAAAATGAAAACCAGCATAGAGATGAAATGCACTAGGATAGTTAATGAAAAGAAATCAAGTTTGAATTAAGCATTAGAAATAAACTAAAATGATAAAAAATAAGAATAATCTATGTATAATAACATTGAATATAAATGATCTGAACTCTTCAATCAAGACATATTGACAGATAGGATTAAAAACAAGACCCAATTATATGTTGTTTACCAGAGACTCACCTTACAGACAAAGACACCCACAGACTGTTGGCAAAAGGATGGATAAAATACATATTATGGAAATGGAAATCAAAAACAAGCAGAGGCCATTATTCTCATATCAAACAAAGTAGACTTCAAGTCAAAATTAATCAGAAGAGACAAAGAAGGTCACTTATTACTAGTTAAGGGACTCTTCCAGCAACATGGTATAGTAATTATATATAAATATTATGCATCTACTATGTAAAACAAACTCTTTTCAATATAAAGAATCAAATAGGCCACAATACAATAATACTGAGTGATTTAAACATATCTCTCTCACAATTAGATAAGTCATCCAGACATAAAGTAAGTAAATAATTTTTAGAACTAAACATTACTATTATTTGAACAGATACCTATAGAGTATTTCTTCCATTGCCAACTGAATTCACTTTCTTAGAGGCACATGTAACTTTCTCTAAAATAATATTCTAGATCACAAAGTAAATCTTAGCAAATATAAGATAGATAATTTCTTATATCCTATCAAATCATAATGGAATAAAATTATAAATTAATGATGAGACACAAAAGAAACAAACCATTTTAACACCTAGAGATTAAATCATACACTTTTGAATGATGAATGTATCTTGGAAGAAATCAGAGGAGAAATCAAAAATATCTCCTTAAATTATTCCATGAAATAGGAAAACAAAGAACACAGCCAAATTAACTCTATGAAGCCAGTATTAACCTGATACCAAAACCAGACAAAGGAACATCAAGGAAAGAAAACTCCAAGCCAATATTCTTGATGAAAATAGGTGCAAAATTTCTTAATAAACTATGGACAAACCACATTCAAAAACACATTAAGAAGGTAGTGCACCATTATCAAGTGTGTTTCAACCTACAGATGCAAATTTGATTCAATATATAAAAATCAGTAAATATAATTCACTATATATAAATAGAGTTAAAGACAAGAATCACATGATTATATTAATAGATGCATAAAAATTATTTGACAAAGTCCAGCACCCATTCATGTTTAAAACACTAGAGAAACTAGGGATAGAAGGAACTTACCTCAACATTGTAAAGACATTATATATGACAAACCCAAGGCCAACATCATACTGAATGGAGAAAAACTGAAAGCATTTCCTCTAAAAATAGTAACAAGACAAGGATGCCTACTCTCACCACTCCTATTTCCCATAGTTCTTGAATCACTAGCCAAAAATATCAGGCAAGATGAAGAAATTAAATATATACAAATAAGAAAAGAGGAAGACAAATTATCTCTGCTTGCTGATGATATGATCCAATATTTAGATGACCCAAAAGGCTCCACCAGAACTTCTAGGGCTGATAATCAAATTTAGCAAAACAGCAGGACACAAGATCAATATATATTAATCCATCATTTTCCTATACTCCCAAAGTGATTCTGATGAGAAAGAAGTCAGCAAAAATATCACATTCACAATAATATTAAAAAATAAATAAGTGATGTTTTATTTGGGGATAAATTTAACCAAAGAGGTGGTTAAATCTAATCTCTTCAATTAAAACTATGGATGACTGAAGAAAGAAATTTGAGAAGACTTTAAAATATGGAAAGATCTGCCATATTCTTGGATAGGCAGAATTAATATGATCAAAATGGCCTTATTTTCAAAGTGTTAAACAGACTTATAGGAATTTCCATCAAAATACCAATGACATTCTTTACACGAACCAAAAAAAAAAAAAAAAATACAGTTCTAAAATTCACTTGGGAATGAGATCCAGAATAGCCAAAGCCAATCCTGAGCAAGTAGAGTGAGGCTGGAAACAGCATAATACTGGATCTCAAATTATACTACAGAGCTATAGTAACAAAACCAGCATGGTACTGGCACCAAAACAGACATGAAGACCACTGGCATAAAGTAGAAGACACAGGGACAGACCCACATAGATACAGTCATCTGATACTCAACAAAGGTGCCAAAAATATGCATTGGAGAAAAGGTAGCCTTTTTAACAAATGATACTGGGAAAACTGGTTAGCCATATGTACAGGAATGAAACTTGATCCCATCAAAGACCTAGGAATTAGATCAGAAACTCTGCAAGTGCTAGAAAAAACCGTAGGCTCAACCCTTCAACATATTGGCCAGATATTAATCTCCTTTAAAGGACTCCTAAAGTGCAAAAAATAAAATCAAGAATCAAGAAGTGGAATAGGGGCTGGGGATGTAGCTCAAGCAGTAGTGAGCTCGCCTGGCATGCGTGTGGCCTGGGTTCGACCCTCAGCACCACATACAAATAAAGATGTTTTGCCTGCCGAAAACTAAAAAATAAATATTAAAAAATTACAATCTCTCTCTCTCTCTCTCTCTCTCTCTCTCTCTCTCTCTTAAAAAAAAAAAAAGAAGTGGAACAGCATCACATTGAAGAGTTTCTCGCAGCAAAGGAAATAATTAAGAACATTAAGAGAGAGCCCACAGAATGAGAGGGGATCCTTCCCACCTGTTTCTCAAATAGGGGATCATATCCAGAATATATGAAGAACACAAAAAACTTAACACACACACACACAAAAGAAAAGCAAATAAGCCAATTAACAAATGGGCAAAAGAACTAAAGAAATACTTCTCAAAAAAATACCAATGGCCAATAATTGTATTTTTAAAATATTCAACATCTCTAGTAATCAGGGAAATTCAAATCAAAACTACACTGAGATTTCATCTCACTAAAGGCAGAATGGCAATCAAGAAAATAAATAATAATAAATATTGGTGAGGATGTGGGGGGAAAGGTACATTCATACATTGTTAATGCAACTTAAAACTAGTACAAACACTCTGGAAAGTAGTATGGAGATCCCTCAAAAAACTAAGAATGAGATCCCCATATGACTCAGCTGTTCCACTCCTTGCTAAATATCCAAAACATCTAAAATTAGCATACTATAGGAATACAGCAACATCAATATTTATAGCAGCACAATTCATAATAGCCAAGCTATGGAACCAGCCTAGGTGCCTATTAACAGATCAATGGATAAAGAATATGTGTTATATATGGAGCTTTACTCAGCCATAAAGAAGAATGAAATTATAATATTTGCTTGTAAAAAGAGGAAAATGCAGAGTATCATGCTAAGTAAAATAAGCCAGACCAGAGTCAAGAGTTGACTATTTTCTCTGAAATGCAGAAGCTAAACCAAAATATGAATAACAAAAAAGAAAGGGGCTATTTTCCATTATAACAGAACAGACATTAATGGAGTAGAGGAAGTAGATTGTCAGGAGGGAGGAGTGGCTGGAAAGGGGAAGAATGTTGGAGTAAATCCAACCAAACTTCAGAGGTACACATACAAATATACCACAGTTAATTTCATTGTTATGGATATCCATAGTGCACTTCTAAAAGAAAGTATAAATAAATAGAGGAAAGATCAGTAGAGGAAAAGGAACAGGGTGAAGGAGGAGGGAAGGAAAAGGGAAGTACTGAGGACCGAATTGGAGTGAATTATATTCTATGCTTGTATAACTATATCAAAATGAATCCCAATATTACATAATTAAGGGGAACTAATAGAAAAAAGAAAAGAAATATATGGTTTTTGAGTGACCAAGCATATTGCAAGCAATGGTGCAATAAGGGTTTAACAAGTAGGGATTAAGTAAAATTTATTCTAAACCGTTACTCTTGCCACTGGTCTGCTTCCATAATGCCAACAAATAGACGGTCCTTCTTCTCCAAGAACTTCAAAATGGCCCAAAGCAAGAAAATAGAAGGGGTGTTAGAAAACATAAATGACATGAGAAACGTTTTCAAGGTGCTCTACTGGAAAGACTGACCAGCTGCTCAGGGTTAATTTCTCTAACTCAGTCCACTAATACACTCAGCACTTCCTGAATGAATAGATGACACATCCAATTATTACCAGCGCATATAGGAAACTGTCAATAAAGAAGTGGGTCCCAAAGAAACAACCAACTAGAAACTGGGGCTATGCTGAAGAGAGAAGCTAAAAAAATAACCTATAATTAATATTGCCAAAGAAACGAGAAGTGATTGAATATCGACAGAACAAGAACTATATAGGCAAAGCTAAGGAAACATAATAAAATAGTTCTCGGAAAATTTAAACCATAGCAATGAAGGAATGAGGAATGTCTTTGAGAAAATATTCTATAAAGTAGGAAAGGAAGACAAACAACTGGAAAAGGAGAAAAATGAGGCAATTATAAAGTGGAATTAGGACTTTTCAGAATCCAAATGATGGAAGTCACACATAGTGGAATCCAAAGGGATGTATTTAACAGATAAATTACAAGATAGTTTCATGTACATATTATCACATGATAGTATGATGTTATCATATTATGGATAAAACCCCCAAATCTTTACTGCTGCTGAGAGGAAAACAGGACTGACACACAGGATGAGGAGGCAGAATGGCATCAGCAGGGACACGGAGAGTCAGATGATGCTTTCAAATTCTGAGACTTGTAATTTAAAAATTGGAATCTCTAACCAACCAAGCTATGATTCAGGATGAGGGTACGTATATTAACTGCTGAATCACACAAGCTATTAGTTAGAAGGGGGGAAAAGGACACGGATTCCAGGAAACAAGAGAAATACAAGTTAATGCCAACATCACTACTTTAATGAAGGGGGTGGGTGTGGAAGATGGAGAGGTGCAGGCATGAGAGCAGTGAATCCGCCCCAAGGGGAGAACAGAGCCGAGGATGATGCCCGTACCATAGTGCCAACAGGGACCGGGTGAGCAGGTTCTTCAGGACTGTGGTGATGAACACCAGAATAAAGAGTTAGTTGAAGAATTACGCTTTGAGAATGGATATGGCAGGGGTGAAAATCTGCCCCTTGTTTGGCATATTTTTTTTTAATACGGGTGCTTGTTATTTTTTAAATACCTACTTCACCTACTTTTAGCTGAAACTAATAAAACATTTTTAAAAGAATAAAAGGTAGCTTCTCTACTAGAAAAAAAAAAGACAATAGTAGTTTTCAAATAGCTCATCAGATGAGAAAGAAAGGGAAGGAGAAGGAAACAAATACCGGGGCCACAGGATGAGTGTTTGGGAGCATGAGGTAATTTGAAATTTGAAATGAGGTAATTTCAAATGAGATAATTTGAAATAGGAATTCTTCAAACAAATAAGAATTTATTTGTTGTACAGTGGATGAAAACCAGAGATAGGCAGTGCAGGGCTGGTGGAGCTGCTATTTCAGAACTCAGAAACCTAGGGAAATGGAGAATTGAGTTTTTCAGTTTCATTATTAAAGGAAAACAAGAAAATTTGAGAATGGATCATCTTGCAGCACAGATAACACCATTTGTTTTAGTTAGTTTCGCATCTCTGTGACCAAAATCCTTGACAGGAACAGCTTAGAGGAGGAAACGTTTATTTTGGCCCATGGTATCAGAGGCCAATTCCATAATTTGCCTTATCTGGACAAGATAAGGCAAAACATTATGGGGGAAGGTGTGATGAAGGTCAACTGCTTCCCTCATGGCAACAGGAAGCAGAGAGCAGTGAGTGGAAGGGGCCACAGGAAACATGCACCCTTCCATGACAACCCGGTGACCCACCTCCTCCATCTATCCACACCTGCCACAGTTACCACCCAGTCAGTCCATTCAGAGGAGAATGGACTGATTAGTTTCCAACTTTCATTACCCAATAATTTTACCTCTGAATATTCCTGCATTATTAACACGGGAGCTTTCAAGGGCCACCTTATATCCAAACCATAGCACCATTGATGAAGGAGTGATGTCCAAACCAAAGGGAATGGATAGATAATAAACAGGGTCAGATGGCTTACATTTACCTCACCTTTAATGCCTCTTCACTTATTGTTCAAGAGAGCAACTTCTTTTATACGGTGATATGGTCTCAGGTGTTGTCATGATTTCTTGTTGAATTACTTAAAACAGAAGAAAATAGAAATTATTAAGAATAAGGTTGTGAATATTCAGTTTTTAGCTTTATCAGAATGAAGTAGATCGAAAAAGCCACACAGAGAGTGAGAAAAGTTAGAGCCAAACTTCTAAACAGGTCTAACAGCTAAACCTATGCAAACTTGCTTATGATGTTGGGGGTGAGCATGTGCTTCATATAGTCAGTAGCCAGAAAGTAGTTTCACTGTTGATAGCAATTACTGAAGAACACGTGGTAATCTCATATTATAAGAGTTATGTTAATAATTTCCTAAGTTTTAAACCAACAGCAATGGCATATATCCTATACTATTTGTATTTCGTGAAACAAAGTACAGTGGGGAGCTAAATGGTAGAATGTATTAAAATAGTTTACCCAAAACAGTTCTGATTAATGTTTGTTCCAGTGTAATTATTAATAGTCTTTCCCCACTCAAATTTCTAAGGCATTGAAAAGACCCTTATATGTTTTCTTTCATAGCCAAAGTTTTAAAATTCTTTTAAATCTAAATTTCCAAGTTTGTTTCTCTCTCTCTCTCTCTCTCTCTCTCTCTCTCTCTCTCTCTCTCTCTCTTTCTTTCTGTATCTGTGATTGAACCCAGAGCCACTCATCAGCCCATTTGAAAATTTTTTTGTTTTTAATTTTGAGAGAGATTCTCACTAAGTTACTTAGAGACTTGCTTAGAACCTGCGATCCTCCTGTTTCAGCTTCCAAAGCCACTGGGATTTCAGGGATATGCCCCCGCTCCTTGCTAGTTTCACTTTTACACCTAACCTTGGAGCTTCCTTTGTACATCCAAGTCAGGCAGAGAGGAGAGGGCCAAGCAGTATGGAACTGTGACAAAGTTCCTTTGTTCTTGCTTTGACTATGAGACATCCTAGACTTGACATTCTGATGTAGGAGCAGGAGAATCTGCAAATAGCTTCAAAGAAGAAACAATATAGGGAGCCTATGAACCTTGGTTTAGCCAACTGTCTGCTGGTAAGCATGATAGGTAAAAATTTTCTTTGAGATCATGGTGATATTACAAGATCTCCTTTGTTCTTTGAGTCAACATTTCCTAAATGGCCAGTGTATTACAAGTCATACATTTCAAAGTGCAAGGTGGGCCAATGGATTTTAAAAAGTAAAAGAGAAGAAAAAGTTCATTGATGGAGTTCGAAATTCCACACTACAATTAACTTTTAAGAAAATGCCACTTTTATTTTGATCTGAATCAAAGCAATCTTTTCCAACACACCTTCCTTTTCCAACTAGGTAACTGTTTTGAGTGAAAATTCCTTCAGTAGATATTTCAACCAAAACAATATTTTGAAACATTGAATTCAGCAGATATGAGAATCCAAAGATTTTTGTTAAGCTAAATCCATTAAGCAAAAATCTAATAAGCCATATTTATCATATAATGTAAAACAGTTACCCTTCCATTATTTTTATTTTGCTTTTTGAACAAATTTTTCTATAAAACCATGTTATGTTATATATGTTTCATATTATAAGTGTTCTGTTTATGATGTATTTGTTATCTTCAAGTAAATATTTTTCAATTTTACTGGTTTTAATTTCTAATATTTCTAATACAGTCAAAATTGTTAGATACAACCCACATAAAACAAAATTACTTCTTCAATAACTTTTAAGCTTGTAGCTAGTGCAGGGGCACAAATTTGTAATCCCTGTCACTTCAAAGACTAAGGCAAGAGGACCACAAGCCCTAGGCTGGCCTGAGGAGCTTAGAGAAATCCTGTGTCGATAAGTAATAAAAAGGGGAGGGTATGAGGTTCAGTGGTTGAGTGCCTCTGGACTCAATCTCCAGGACCAGAAAAAAAAAATTGTAAGTGGATCTTGATACCAAAAAGTTTTTAAATTACTACATTTTGAAGTGCCACCTTTATATAATAGGTATTATAGATGTAAAATTATCTTAAGGTAGAAAATAGGCTTCCCAGGAAAATTGTCTTATTTTAAGGGAGACAATAAGTTAAATGCTTTTGCTTATGGAACCTTATGATTTATTTTTTAATGATATTCAAGCATAACAACTATGTCTACCGTTTGCATTTGAATCTCAGATGATTATCACAGAATGTGAAGAGGAGAAAAAGAACATCTGGATATCACAATATACACCAATAACACAAATTGGCTCATGAATGTTTAATTTGCATATTAATTCACCTAGAGATAAGAAAGACTTGCAAAACAAATGAATAAACTCATAAATATTCCCTGAATTTATTTATCTGATCCTTTGTAGAAAGCAGTAGGTACGTTATGCAAAAAAAATTTTTGCTCTATAAATAAGTTACATTTAAATAGGTTTTTAAAAAAATGTTCTTCATTGTAATCACTGGCCACTGCTATGCTAATACAAATAAATATTAAATATGGATATATGCATAGTTAAACACTATTTGCAATGAGATATTAACTAAATTGTTGTTTACACGTTAACAAGCTCTGTCAAAGGTGGTGTGATCCATGTTGTCTCTGGTCTGTCTGATGCTTCTGACAGTGGAGATGGAGTTCCCTCATCTATTAACTTCCGTTCACTTAGCGTCTTGTGCGACCTATAGATACAAGATGTTGGGGTCTTGTGTCTATACCTCAAACATAGTTGTCTCTTTGTTGTCTCAAGTACTTGAGCTAATTAAAGGTGAATTAGTGATTATATCCCTTGATTTTGACATGTACTCAGTTGCGTGTGCCACCTGAAAAATTTTTTTTATGGTTTGAAGTTCTTTTATTCTCTACAGAACTCTTTTGAAACCTTCCTGACACCATGAAATAATGAAACATTTTTTTTTTTCTGTTTCCTCAGTATAGACATAGATAGAATGTTTGAAATTTCATTCTGGGATTTTACTTTAGAATGCTCCCCATGTATCTTGCAACGTGATGGTTCAGATACATTCTGTTTAGTTGATTCTGCCTTCAGTTCCTTGAACTATCATTGTGCCCTTTGTAGCTGTGTCTGTATTACTGTGGCACAGACCTGAGAACTTAGGCATTAAAGGTGGGGTAAATGTAAGCCATCTGACCCTCTTTATTATCTATCCATTCCCTTTGGTTTGGACATCACTCCTTCATCAATGGTGCTACGGTTTGGATATGAGGTGTCCCTCAAAAGCTCCCATGTTAATAATGCAGGAATATTCAGAGGTAAAATTATTGGATATATTTCCTAAGTTTTTAAGCAACATAGCAATGGCATATATCCTATGCCAGAAAGGTGTGGGGTCATATGCCTGAAATCCCAGTGGCTTTGGGAGCTGAAATAGGAGGATCACAGGTTCTATGCCAGCCTCAACAAGTGAGCAAGACTCTAGGCAACTTAGTGAGAACCTGTCTCAAGTAGATACCAGAAGTGACACAGACAACATAGGCAAATACTGTCCAGATTCATTCAGCTCAGATTCATGATGAGGAAATCCCCAAATAAACTTTAGGCAAGGAAAGTCAAGAGTATCATATTTATATTATTTAATAAAATTTTAAGAATATTTTATTTCTTACTGGAAAAGAAAATACAATAAAAATCAAACTTCCAAAGCCTTAATTACCAAGAAGAAATGAGCTATTAGAAATGTGACCAAGAATAAAATTTCAACAGTATTTCAAATGAAAAACTTCAAAAATTATTTCCATTTTTCTCTAATTTTATTTAGCTTTAGAAAATGGTAGTAATTTCTCTACTCTGAAAGGAATTAATCAACAATAAAATGGCATCTGCCACCCTAAAAATTGTGCTTTAAAATTGTCAGAATAGTTTTTGTTGTAAAATTATGAACATAGAAATTACATTGGTTAAAGTTGCAAAGATTGATACTTTTTAGAATATTCTAAAATGGATATAATTCCAGAATTTCAAACCTGTTTATTGTTGTACCATTTTCACAACTACTAGTGATAACACTTTCTCCTTGTCAGCATAAATTCTAGCTTGGCTATCACCAGAACAGATCTTGTTACAAAAACTTGGAGATAAGAAACCATTATAGAATTCATCATGAAATTGATACCTTGATTGGCATATCAGAATTCTCAGAGTTACAGAAAGCCAAAGGTCAGATGTTTTGTCTGATTATAAAGAAAATCACTCCAATATATACAAAACCAAGAAAAAAGCTTGAGATATGTGAAATTTTACTTACTTAGCTACAGAAAATTTTTATTTAAACAAGTTGACTTAGGTATGGGGACATGGCTCAGATGTAGAACACTTGTTTAGCATGTGAGGCCCTGGGTTTGATTTCCAGAACAGCAAAAAAGAAAAATAAGATTCACTGAGAAAATGGTTGTCTGCTATTTTCTTTTATTTTTTTGGATAAAAGGTCATCATGTTTCATTATAATTCCTTCTCAGAGAAAATTTCATTTCCCCAGTAAAGAGAAAGAGACTTGAAAATGTGACATTAATTTGAAAGTTTATTCGTGTATAGAAAATCATAATGAAGCTAACTATATAGAATGAAAATGAGAACAAAAAATACAAAAGAAAACTGAAAAGAGGGCAAATGCAATATTTTGACAATTCTACATACTTGCATTCTACTGCAGTACCTGCTGCATTTGATATAAAGGAAATAGACTTCAGTTGAAAGCAATAAAAAGAAAGGAAGGAGAAAGGGAGGCAAGAGAGGAAGGAGAAAGAGAAAGGTGCTCTCTGGGCCATTGATTATGTCTTCTTGAGCAAGTCACCACGTCTTACTGGGGACTTTTCCGTTTGTGAAGGGGGCAATTTCCTCCTTAACAGTGTCATGAAGTGGCACAGGCATTATAATGTGAATGACATAAAACTGAGATAGAATTTATAATGGGATAATTAAATGAAAAATGTCCTCAACTTGTCAGATACATTACAGATGAGAAGATAAATTCTGGGGCAATAATTAATAATTCTATTCTCAAAAATGGGTTTAAGGAAATAGTTTGTTATTATAATGTGAGTAAAATAGATTCTCTTCTTCTTTAATTATTGAAGAATTATGTGTCATTATCCTAAAAAAAAAAAATTCAAGGTGGAACACATTTCTCTGTGTCCTTCATTCTGTATTGAATCTCTTCCAAGAACTTCCAATCATCCTACCACAGCTCTTATGACTGGTTTAATCAGCTTTTTCACTGCTGTGACCAAAGACCCGAGAAGAACAATTAGAAGAGGCAAAGTTTATTTTGAGGTTCACGGTTTCAAAGGTCTCAGTCCATAGATGACCAACCACCTGCAATTGCTCTGGGTCCAAGCTGAGGCAGAGCATTATGGCGGAACAATATGGTGGAGGAAGGCAGCTCAGGACATGGTCATCAGAAAGGAGAGAGAGAGAGACAGAGAGACAGAGAGACAGAGAGACAGAGAGAGAGAGAGACCTCTCTTTAACACAGACAAAATGTAAACCCCAAGGCCACACCCCAATCAACCCACCTCCACTAGCCACACCCTATCTGCAATATATACTAGAAGATTACACAATATTAATTAATCCCTATCAGGGAATTAATGTCCTGATTATATTGAGGCTCTCAAAACCCAATCATTTCATCCATAAACTTTGTTGCATTGTCTCACACATTATCTTTTGGGGGACACCCAATATCTAAACCATAACACTGTTTATTTGAAAGAACCTTATAAATAGATAGATGGATGGATAGATGGATGGATAGATATAGATAGATAGATTGTGCGTGTGTGTTTTAACTGTGTTTCCTCTGGCTACCATCTTTTTTCCCCATTATTTCCACCTTCCCATCAGAAGGAATTCCATTCTCACCACTTGATGATCCTGTCAGACTTCCTGGGCAAATTTTCACTTTCACAGAAAATAACAATTGGCATTTTGGAAATGAAATCAGCCTGGACGTTATTCATAGTGGAACAGTTATTTTCCTCCCTGTTTGCAAAAACTGTCATATGTTTGCAAAAATTGTGCAATTTTCTTTTTTCAAAATCTTGAAGTAAAGAACACAAAATATGCAGGATTCATTGCTGCTAATATAAACCAAAAACACTGTAATCAGTGAAATGATGAAATTTACATTTACCCTGATTACCTACCTTATGTAATCTTCTAATATAGAAGTTCCCAGCACATGCATTGCTCTTGGATCAATTATAACTTTTTATTACCAGTCAAGTTTAATCATGAAACATATAATAATAATTAAAATAAATATGATTTTAGGAATTGTGCTACAAATTGATTAGTAGACATTTTTCTTATATTTAGGAGAGAATCATTTCCATGTATAGATTGTATTCTACATACATATAGGATTAAATCATAACTATTCTAGCAAAAAATTGATCAACCTGATTTTATCAATGAATTTCTTCCAATCTAGTGTAGGGTCCCTATCAGTATTTATTTACTGTTAATTTTTTTAAACTGAATCATTTTAAGAATTTTTCAATATGAAAGAGGCCACATAAGGATTAATTTTTTCCTAAAGAAAAATCATGTCAAATAATCTCTGTTCAGAGTAGATGTAGATCATCTTTAAGCTGTTTAACATTTCTGAGTTTATCTTTACTTTTATTATTCTGTTTGGAATACTTTTTTCTGTTTTCATACCCAGCTAACTTACTCATCCTTCAGAATTGGCTGTGATCTTCTCACATCTGTGAAGTGCTCCTCGCTCTCCTAGGGTTAATTTTATCTTACCTGCTCCTCCCAGGAGACCTTCCAACCTCCTCTTGGAATAATAGAAGCAAAGACCACCAGTAAGGTAACCAAGGGATGCCTCCAACCAGACTATGTTTTTTTCATGGTTAGGAATAGCAATTATTTTATTCTGTTTTTCTAGCTTCTAACACATACCTGCCACATAAGTGTTCAATTAGGACTGTCTAAAAATAAAATGATTTCAATCTTGGAATCAAATTTCTGACAATGCAAATCTCTCTTAGCAGGAAACCACCCGTGAACTACTTGGGGATCTTCACTTGGTACGGAAGCCAAGGAGATTTAGGCTTTTCCTTGGGAACTATCTGAGGTTTCCCAAGCTATATTGTCCCAGGCACAGGATCTTTACCTCCGCTGTATTAGGAAGATCCCTCAGTAGCTCAGGAGATGGGCATAACCCATTGGGAACTGAACAGCCCACCTTTTACCTTTTTAGGCAAAGAATATGCCATAGAAAGCGTTTGAAGTTTCCCAATATAAAGAAAGCAAGCCTGGGCTCCATATTTGCTCTTGTTAACGTGGAAGCTCTATCCTTGTGATCAGCTAGCCCTTCCTGCCCCTGCTTTCTAAAAATATTTCCTGTGTTCTGTGGTTTTTCCTGGCTCAGTTTTTCTTAGCCTTTATTCCAAGCCAGCCCATTCCACAGAGAGGAGCCCCCTTGCCACCTCCCGGGCGGGACTTGGGCAGGATTCGCTATTCAACTAAGCAGTTTGGGGGACTTCATCATTTGATTTTTATTCAAGTGAATTTTACCCAGATTCCTCCATTTATTCCAAAGTGAATTTCTCTTCTGCCCAAAATGGTGACTTGGAATAATGATACTTTCTGGCATAGTTGGTGAAAAAAAAAAAAAAACAAACATAATTAAAGGGTTAGGACAAGTGCCAGGAATATAATACGGCAGCGGGGCAATAAAAGCACCCTTCTCCATTTTTTGTTTCTTTTTCTGATAGCTGTTCCCACTCAGTCTCTGCTGTGTCTGTGACTACAAATGAATTCTGATAATTAGTCTGGATGTGAGTGTAGGTCAAACCAAATCATAATTTTTAAAAAATGCACTAGTTTTGTTCACTTAGAAGGGAAGTCAAATTATCATTGATTTTCATCCCAAAACATAGGACTACAGAATTCTGCTTTTTGAAATATCTTGCAACAAATTCCATAAGAAATCTAAATACTCAGAGATTATATAAATTGTAAGATAAAAATTCATTTATTTGAAATCTTTCACAATATTATCATTATTTTTAAATTATATCTTAATTATTTTAAAATCATTTCTGCCTAAATAAAACTTCACTTTTTAGCAATACTGTGAGTTATTCCAGCGACTAAAAGTTGGGGGGAAAAAATTGGTAGAGAAATTTTCTTAAACATTGAGGAAAAAGCTAAAGTAAAATATGCAGAACATGCTAAAAATAAAACAGTAATATGCCTGTTAATTGTGTAATTGTACTTGGCATCCAATGGATGGTGAGAACTTACAGTACATAATTTGCTACTGTTCCATATATTTGAAGTCTGCTGTGTTTAGGGAGTGCTTTCTATCTGTAATCTCTTTTTTTCAATGTGTAATTTGGAAATAAATTTTACAAAAGCCTCATCTCTTTTTGGTCCTCGATAATTGGACCACGTTACACCCATTCATCCAGCACTCCAAAATAGCAATTACTTTCTTTCAGAATTACCTGTTCTCTTATAACTCCATGCATTTCATTTCTCCATGGCTTCAGCTGAGAATTTTTCCCCCAAATCTCATATCATGAATCCAATTCTCGAAATGGCCTGCCTACACGTTAGATGTGTTGTATATTTGGCCATAAAATCACTAATCATTTCTGAAAAGTCAAGCAAAAGTCAATTATAGAATAATATGCTTTACTCCACCAGAAAATCCAAGACCTAAGTCACAGTTAATGAAGTCCTTGGGGAAGGTTATTATGAATCATGTCATTAACTGTGTAAAACTAGCTTCACAAAATAAAGTCCAAGAGAATTTTCTTTCTGTTGAAATACTGAGGCAAGTGCAACAATGTGCATTGAATTTTTATTCAGAGGTTGATCATGCATTAAAGAAAAGAAATAAAATATCTCACAAAACATCGTTTTGTGGGTCACATTTTAACTCCCCCCCCAAATATATTTATTTAATAACCCCTAAAACATGTTCCTAAGATTTTCATTTAATTAATACTTAGGATCAGTTACTGTTTCCAGACTGCTGGTGAACACCATCAATTCCTCACTTCTAATTTGCCTCCTGTTGGTGGACTCCGTTTCTCATAACAAGTGATAGTGAAACAACATTTTCTGAGTCAAGCACAGAAACAGGTGCCATTCGCTGCTCATCACAGAGTTGTTAATATTGGTGTGACTTAAAAAGACATAAGGAATTTGGGAAAATAATTCATTTTCAAATTTTTATTTTATAAGATATTTGCCTTTATGAGTGTACCCCATATTGCCCTTAACAGGAGACTACCTGGACTCCCTAACTCAGCTAAGTGTCTCTTCCAACTCTTACCCCACATTAGTGGTCCAGTGATTTTTCTAGAACACACATACTTGCAGCCTCCTGGTTAAGAGGAGGCCTATTTTCCTTCTGGTCCAGTACAGAAGACCTTTTTGCCCTGTGAGTCCTGCCTGGATCCTCATGTTTACCTCCCACCATGAAGCCTTGCCCAGCCTGCCAACAGAGCACACTTCATCCCGGACCCCACTAGGATGCTCTATGCTGGGTCGTCTGGCCACTGTCACTGTACATTTGCACCCTTGATGCCCATTCTTAAATAGGAATTTCTGCCCAGTCCTAAGTATGAAGTTAGGTAACTTCTTCCAAGACAGGTGCCAGGTCTCTTCACTTGTGATTATCATCATTATTTTAAAACTTATGACTCAGTGTAGTACCTGATTCATAAACATGTTAGAACAAATAATTAACTTACAGTCATTATCTCTCATCTCTCTTATTCTTCATATCTTTTTTTTTTTTTACCAAATTAATTGAAAATTTGAAATAGACTATTCTACCAATAAAGTTTAGAGAAATTTTTGAGAATGATTCTTTGGAAACTACTTTTCTTTAATTTCATAATGCAAATTCAATGCCATCTTGAAGTAAAGTAAATTCTATTTTACAAAACTAGTTAAAAACCAGTAAACACTTTTATACTATTTCAAGCTTAGAACAAGGATTTGTGATGAAGTATAATTTTTTCTCTGTATTCATGTCATTTCAATGACTGATTTTCAAACATCTACTCTAAATAAAACTTTAAAATTTTACTCATGATGACGTTTTATCTAGTTTTTCTGCATGTCTTTGTGAAGTAGAATTATAGACACTAAAATCCTGGAACCAAGGTTACTCAGCATCCTAGAGAACACTCTCCATGAATCCACATGATCATTCCCACTATTCTTATCACTGTCCATAAATACTCCACGGGAGGAGGCCGTCACTGCACAGGTACCCAGACGCATCCGCCATTTCCCCTCAGCTTCCATATGGGATTCACCTCCCCGGTTCCTTGGTCATGAAAGATCAACCCTCCCTCTCTCCCCAGGTGGAAGCAAACTGAGTAGTTCCCTGTGCCTTCCCCCACGACAATGTTGTCTGAGACAGGAACAGACTCAAATAAACATGCTAAGGCTTTACTGCCAATAGAACTCATTAAGCCATAACTTCCAGTCCTGTGAAGTTACCCTCAAAATGATCTGAAATTTTCTAGTGTTCTTTTCAAATATACATTGTTCACCTGCAAACTCAAGAGCTATGAGGCTTATATCTTCATTTAAAGGGTTGATTTCATCTCTCCTGAATTTTTATCCAAATTTTGGAAGTCGATTATACTTCCATATGCCAGGATGCTATACAGTTTCCTAAATATTTTATGAGCGAATTTATGTGTTGAAGTCCTATAGCCCATTGCCTTAGAATGTACTGGTATTTTAAAATAGAATCTGGGATCTTTTCCGAGGTGATTTAGTTAAAACAAAGTCATTAGTGTGGGTCTTGAACATGTCTAGTTGGTGTCCTCCTAAGAAGAGGAAATCAGTGGCTCATACCTGTGACCCCAGCAGCTCAGGAGGCTGAGGCAGGAGGATCACAAGTTCAAAGGCAGCCTTAGCAACTGAGGCCGGGCCTAGTGGGAGGACCTCGCCTCATTTGAGGACAAGCAAGTCTTCTGAGGCCCTGCTTAGGTCTTACTAGAGGGCAGTGACAGAAGCCAGGGTCTGGCCCCAGCCAGGTCTGCTGGCAGAGTCTCTACGGATGTGACTTCCTGCCCCTGTGACACCATCCACCATGAGGTTCTCCCAAGAGAATCTCCAGAACTGAGAGCTAAATCAACCTCCTAAAGCTCAATAGACCTCTTTATGAAGTCAGCCTGCTCCGGTATTTTGCTGTCATCTAGTGAAACTTGTTTTTCCTAATGCTGTTTTCATGCTGGTTTTCTTCCTACCTCTCGAGTCTGACCATCTCCATCTCTGCTGAGTGACTCTTTCTCTCCGCATGCTTTGATTTAATATGCAGTTATTGGCTCTTTTCCGTTATCACTTGGCTTTCCACAATCATGATTTCAAAGTTATATTTCTAGTTCAAGTCTTGAACTCATGAAAAGCTGATATTCTAAGTAAAACGCTGAAGTCTGGACTCACCCCATCCCTCCTGCTCTTTCTCTGTGCTCTCTGTCCTCAGGAATGACATCACTGTACCTTCAGTTTCCAAGATGACAAAACACAAGTGCCAACCCTTATTCTTCCCTTTTCCAACATCCCCCATCAGTGAGCCTTTCTTGATTGATGTTCCATAATTGTATTTTTTAATACTTTTCTTTATTACCATCCCCATTGTCTTGGTTTTAGGCCATCTCATCTCTTATGTCGCCTTTTAACGTGTTCTGACACCGTTCCTTACTGAGAGACGCTGTACCCATAATAATTAGCTTGAAGCACTAAGCTGACTTCACAACTATCCTGCCTAAAGTCCTTCAGTGGCTCTCCATGGCACTCCAGTTAAGGTCTCAATTACATAAAGTGGTGTATGAAACCCTTCCTGGATTGGTCTGTGCCACTGGAATTAACACTTCTTTGTTCAGCCTTTACAGTGTGTGTTCAAGGGAATCTGTTTGCAGGAGCTTCTCTGAGCTCTTTGCTTAACCAGTAGCTACTTCCAGTCCTAAATGACACATTATCATTTTTTGTCACTTTCCTTTGTCATCTGAGACTCAACTAAGTTCCCTTGCTGAGCAATCCTGTGGAATTTTGTGCTAATATATTTAAGTATTTAGACAAGCTAGCAGTCCTTTTGTGCTCATTTGTCTATCAGTTTCTAGAATGCTTAAGGTGCTTAGTAAATAGCTGTTAACTGAAATAATTAATACAACAGTATTTTTAAGCTTTCCATCAGAGGATATTTTTAAACAAAACCATGTGGCTTTTCTTTCTGACTTTACTTTTCAACATCCATCTTACAGTCAACCTAGAATAATGTTTGGCACGTTATATATTTTCAAGGGTAGCATGAACTTGATAGAAAAAAAATGAGCCCTAATTAATATAGTGACAAATATTAATTACCATGTTCAATGTGCTGTTGTAAAACTGATACATGCTGTGAAGGAATAATTGACAAAAATCTTCCATGAGAACATTGTGAAAGACTGAAGAATGGCATGATGCTCCTTAAACTCTGCACTTCATGGCTTCCCTTTTCACCTGTTTTCTTTATTTTCAACTCAGGATACTAAATGCATAAATATGAAGAGTTCAGATCTATGTTCGCTGGTTTTCAGTACCTCTTCATACCATATTTGAAATCTCTAGCAGTAGGCACTTTGAAGTACCAACTAAAATTCTGCTACCTTTTCTACTCTTTTTAACTTTTCTTTTTGGAATAGTTTCAAATGTACAGAAGAGTTGGAAAAATAGCACAAAGATATCCCATATTCCCTTCTTCCTGATTTCCTGGATGTTAACAGTTAATGTGTTTGCTTTAGCATTCTTTAGTATATTACACTCATATAGCATACATTCTATTAATGTATATGATATAAAATCATCTTATAAATAAAATTATGTTATTTCTTATGAGTTATTTGAAAGTGAGTTTCACATATGAAGAATTTCCTGAATTCTTCAGCATGTTATATAACTACCAAAGAATTATCTAAGTTAATACATTAATAGTTGCAGAGATGATGATCAAAGCTGTAGAACTTGTTCAAACCTTGTCAATGACCTCTCGCTGACGTGCTTTCTTACATAAGAAATAATAGATCCATAGATATGCATCTCTCTTTAGACTCCTTTCATCTGGAACTGTGTTTTTATAATCCAGTTGTAATATCCATCCTCTCATGAGTGACTGCATGTTAGTGCTTAAAATCTTGGTCACTTCAGTGTAATGTATATCTTCTAGACCTTACGGAAGCCTAATGCTATATCTGTTCTTACATACAGTAATGGATTCATGTGTTTGGGGTCTGAGGTTATTAAACTGTAGTCTTGAACAGCTGCTGCTGTTAGGAGCCAGAGGGGGTATTTTCACAACTATTCTCAAGAGTTGCCATGGTATGGTTTATTTCAAAGTTCGGACCCGGAGTCGTAAATGAATTTTTCAGCAGCCAACTGAAGTTTAAAATGCCAGAGTGTAGAATCCCCACGCTACAGAAAAAGAGATAAAATACAACCCTTTATGTTAAACGAAAAGGTACTGCAGATCATGTAGGTGTTGGGAGCCTCCAAGGAACTGTGGGGTGTCTGAGCCAGTATTATCTCATAGCCTGCTCCATTGCCTTGGCAAACGTTCTGCTCAAAGAGAATTCTGTGATACTGTGCAATTTATTGCTTCAGACAGCTCTAGGTTCAGACGCAGCTCCCCAGAGGTGGAAAGAGATATCAGTGCCCCAACAAGCCTTGGGGCACCCACTGCCTGGAGGAGGAAGAATTACACTCAAGTGACACTCAGTCAGGCCCACTTCCCCCGGCCTCTCGCTTCTTGTTTTCCTTGAAGAACCCTTCCTCATCATAAATCCCTTGACATGTTTCACTATAAATAAAGCATTTGAGGGCTTTTTCCCTTTGTTAGGATCAGACTCACAAGGTCTTTTCCACCCATCAAGCCCGGCTTTAAATTACATTTATTGTGTCCTTTATTTCTTAATACTATTTGTTTAGCCCTTTATTTCCAGCCGGCCCACACCTCTGAACAGTTACTTATGCCCTCCCTAAGAAGGACTGCGGATGAGATGTAGGGACTCCTTTCACAGACCAGGACATTAACATTTTTTTTGTTTTGTTTTGTGTTTCTGAGCGCAGGCAGGACCATTTTCCCACAGAAATCAGTTGATTTGAAAATATTGTGTAAGTCTGGGTAGGACACATTAAGTTCTTGCATGTTGCTTATGCATTTGCTCAGAAAGTTTGCTCTGGGGTCCTGTAGCATCATGGGCTCAAAGTTAAAAAAAAAAAAAAGTAAATATATGTGTGTGTGTGTGTGTGTGTGTGTGTGTGTGTGTTAATGGCTAATCACTTGTTTCATGAAAGAAAATTGAAACATTCCAAAATGAGAAACGTGTGAAGTCTTTTTCAACAAATGATCAAATCTATGAAACTCTCAACCTAGTAAAACTACAGATATATTAAACAGATAACAGAAGGACTGACAATGTTGCTCAGTGGTAAAACAAATGAGACCCTGGTTAATCCCCTAGTTAATTTTGAAAAATAAAAAAAAAATTAAGAAAAAATGAATTTTTATAAAACTAAATAAAATAAAATTAGAGATAGAGAAGTAGGTATAAAGATAGATATATAAATAGATAGATCTGTACTAGAAGGAGTCTCTTAATCTGAGGATTCCATTGACCACATGTATAAAATCTCATAGGATATTATTTGGAAAGGGAATGTACTTTACAAGTCTTATCTCTGCATGTTTTCTATTTTAGTATAAGTTCTTATAGCCCTTTTTCTAAAAATCATTTAAAATAGGAAAGTAAATTATTCAGTATTTAGCTCAGTAACAACAAATACCTGTTCTTATGTTCGAGACCACCTAGTGACTTATTTCCCATTAAAAAGATGGAATTTATTGCTCCCTTGGCTTTCAGGAGTCATGGAAATCAGCTCTTACCCTGATAACCTAGCTTTCCAGAATATGAGATCAGGTTAGATTAAAATGGTATTTCCCAGTCCTAATGTTCCCATGTTTCATCCTAATAGATCCCTGATCATTATACAAGTCCTTTGGCAGGACTCTAAAATATTCCAAGGCAAATACGGAAAGAAACGTCATTCTTGAAAAAGAACCAAACTCATTATGGTGTTTGGGGGATGGTGTCCTGTTAGGGTCTGTAAACAAGTCAAGATGGCACCTGGCATTTTGCCAGAGGGAGTGGTTTGTGAAGTAACGCCAGCGAACCATTGAGTGTGGAGATTCCTTATTGGTTGACTACTGTATTTAGTTTATGTTAGTTAAGATAAGCTGTGTGTCATGTATATGTACCCCTTCTGTCCAACAATAAACGGCTCCCACTCCTGCTGTATCAATGTACACAAGTTGCTCGTCACCCCCCAACCCCCCTCTACCCCCTCACCCCCCCACCCCCGTCTGGCTGCAGTGTCCTACAAAACAGATATGGGGATCACAGACTGCCATCCATCTCCATGACAGAGACTCCCTGCCTGGCAAGTTCTGCAAGTCTCCTCTGATGAGACTGAGTGAAACTTCCAATCCCACAGATTCTCTGAAGGCCACCAACCAAGGTCCCAGAAAGTGCTCTATTCAAGCATGGCAATGACCAGACACAGAGGGTTCATTCAGTCATTTCTCAGAAGTGGCTGCCGGAATTGGGTAAACAGTCATGATTCTTCCAGGAGGTTATCATTAGAACTGAGAAATTGAGAATTTTAAGTCTACCTATATTGAAGAACATGCAAGCCGGTGGATTATGTTTTTCTTTTCAATTAAATGGAAATGGGGAATCCACAGGAGAGGAAAAAAAATGTATTTTTATAGGTGCTTCTAAACCTTGAAACATGTCAAAACTTTCCATGTAATGGGCCAGAGGGGTCAGTGAACCTAGATACTGCAACATACCCAGAAATAATGACTTCACTCAGCAAAGGCTTATTTCTCACAGTTCTCAAAACCTAGTACATTTTGGGCAGCCTCTGGGTAACTCTCCTCCACAATGACTCAGATAGTCAGTCTGTGACTACACCACCCTCAACACGCAAGCCCACCATTGCTGCAGGAAGGGAGGAGGAATAATAGATGAACAGGCATGGCTCTCACTGCCAGTGCTGGAGCTGGAGAGCAAGGCTCCCAGGCCCTGGCCAGGACTCACAGGGAACTTATGCAGATGAGCTCAGCCTCTGCAGCCGCCACCTGGAGCCAGGGTGGTCAGTAGATCTAACAGACTCCACCCCTTCAAGACCTCTCTGTTTTACCAGACAGAATACTAAGAAGCTTATCTGTTCCAGGGGCCCACATTCATACTCATATTTAAAATAAGTATCTAAACAAAGTATTTTATGTCAAATAAAATCATACTTTCCTATCTATGCTTATAGATCAGGGTGAATAGTTACATTAATATTCCTTTTGTAGATTCCAGTTATGGGATAGGAAAAAAAAAAATCTAAGGTAACATGTAATATATATTGCATGATTATAAAGTTATGAGATTAATTGGTTCTAGAACCAAAAACTATTTTATAAGCATGCATCCATTTTATCACTTTCGCATATCATATATTGTCATTCTTGTCTTTAGACTGTTACTATTTACCATCTTCCATCAGACCTGAGAGGGACTACTTTCCAATAATAAAGAAAAAGGTCAAGGACAGGCAGTGTTTTGGTACTTGTTGCCACAATCGAGTATACTAAAATCCAAACAAAAACCTAGGAAAGAACAAAGCTGAAATTCAATACATTTTCTTAATTGAAATTTCCAACTTCTGACTGACTTGACTACACTTGCTAAAAATAAATCTCATGGTAGGATTCAATTAATAATGTCCTGGAGATATGTACATTGTATTCTTCTCCTGTGCATGGGCTTTGTCAGTCTTATAAATATTCATTTCTGACTTTTCAGTACAAAATAATAAGTAGTATTGAGCCTCTTAGACGACTTTGAAAACCCATTTCTCTTAAATAGCGGTGTATTCATAACAAACCGAGGCTTTTTTATGGTTGGTAACAAAAGCAGCTACCTTTAAAAATCTTAAAAGAATTCAAAGAGCCAAGGAGTGCCAGCTACATCTGTGAGAAAATGTTTTACAAAACAAAGTAAATCTTCGAATAAAAGAAATGTATTGCTTAGCTAAAGGCAGTTTGGAAAAACAAAATACACACCGAAGATGAAGACCATAAGGTGTGGCAGCAATAGACTACAGATTGAGAGGAGGGGAGAGGGGGCTAGAATGACAAATGGGAGCCCAAAGCCATCAACAGGGCAGCAACACATGCTACATAGTTGTAAAGCTATTTGCATACCTGAACAATTCAAATTACTAAGACTGAATTTTTTTTTTTTTTTTTTGCAAAATCTTTGAGAGTTTAGAAGTTTTAAATCTGATATTTTTTTGTTTTTCTTTCTTTTCTTTCATCTAAAGAGCTTTCAGTATGAAGTGTTTCATAAAAAAACATAAGACTTAAATTGCTACTATGAGAATGGTAAATAGGTTTCCTTCCAAACAGTATTGAAAAGTAGGTTGTACATTGTTGAAGCACAACTTCTACTGGACAAATTCGACCAGTGAGGAACACGTCTTCTGGCTACTGCAATAGTGCAGAGGGCCAGGATCAGTCTGAGCTGCACTGCAAGCAAGACAGGTTTTCAGAGCTGGGAGAAGGGGAGAGGGATCGAAAGCCCTGGTATGTGCTTGTTTCAGGGGAAAAGCAAAGGTTTTCTTATCTTTTTGACAAAATTTAGTCCACAGCTTGGTGCAAGGAGCCTCCTATCCCCCCATAGAGGCTGGGGGACAAGGGCAACTCCTCCTTGATCCCACTCCCAAGTGGGGCTCTCAGGTGGAGGTCATTCCTGGGTGTGAAGTTGGTAAGAGTCTTTTAAAAAGATTCACATCTCTAGGGACAGAGAAAGTTGTCTCAGGTAAATGGTCTAAGAAGAGGAAAGTCCGGGCCTGGAATCGTGAATAAGCCTTGCCTAAGGTTAGTCCAGCTGAGGGGAATTTCAAGGTCATCTTGGTCAATATCATTGATTTGGAAAATAAAAATTGGAAGAAATAAAAAGCAATTCCAAAAGTTGGCTTTCACACACCAATAAGCCTGTCTTTTTTATCCAGTTTTATTAAAATGTAGTTGACAACTAAAAATGTATGTGTGTTTCAAGTTTTCTAAACTTGCTATATGTGTACCCTGAAATATTTACTATAATCCAGCTTATGATCATAGTATGACCTCAGGTCATTACCATTGACCTTTTTCTAGTTTTTATTTCCTGTCCTTTCTTTTGTCTTTTTTCCCTTCCCTCATAAGGGGGACACTGGTATCTACCCTCTTAGCAAATTCCAAGTATGCAATGCAATATTGTGAGCTATACTCACACTGTGGTACATTACCTCTCTAGGTCTTACAGGTCCTAACTTACAAATTCTGAGTCATTTGACAAGTATCTCCCTGTCTCTCCCTCTCATGATTCTCCTCAGCAATAAGCAAATCATGTAGTATGTGTTTTTGCCTCTGGTTTGTTTCACTGAGCATAGTGTCCCCAGCTCAGTCTGCATTGAACATTGATTTTAAAATATAGCCATGCTCAATAAAAAGCGACACCTCTTTGTGGATGAAGACAAATACCATAAACGTGAGGGGATGATTGAGACTGGGGAATATTCAGAGGTGGCTAGAAGTTCAGCTCCTACAAAGTTACAAGAATACTTAATGGAAAAATTACAGTGACACAAATAGAGAATGTGTAACAACTTCAGGGTACTGGCTATTGCCGGAAAGAAAGTGAAGGAAAAGCAGGAGGAGAGTCTGAGAAGGGGCCTCACCTATCATCATAACGCCTATTATTAAAGATCAGTGAATAAGCCATCAGTAATCTTGTGCAAGTTTTCATTCCTTTTACAGCCTATTTTCTTGTTAGATGGGTTTAGTCATATTTGCTAAGAAAATCACACAGGATTGTGAATGTCAAATTCAATAATAGATGTGAAAATAGTTCTTTTTAAAAATAACCAAACTGTTCCCTATGGGTCAGGTAAAAATCTCAAGACACTGGATATAAGAATGAGAACAATTTCCAGACTTCCCTAAAAGTATATTTGCATTCTAGTAAGGAAAATAAGCCTAGGATCAAATAATTTGATTGAAATAGTCAAAGTGGGAGTGGACCCACTCTGCAGTTGAGGTGGCTTTTGCAAATAAAGGATGGCATTGAGGAGGTTTAAGGGGGTGGAAAGCTTCCCAAGCGCAGGAACTGTGAGTCTCAATATAGAGAGGCTTGAAGATCTGAGATAGGAGGAACTGAGGGAGACTAGTTTGTTGGAGCACGGGGCTGGAGATGCGGTAGGGGGTATGTGGATTGGAGCTATCTGCATTGGTCCTGTTTAAAGACAACGTAGCCCTCAAGTCCTATGAATATTTAGATAGAAAAACCTACTTGGATATAAGGGAATTATATTGAGAATACCCAGTCATTCAGAATACCCCACCCCACCCCACCCCAGGCATAGTCAATCAGATTGCTCCATTTTATCTGCAGGAGTCCAGCCTGATGGTTACTGCCACCCACTTCCTAAGCCTTGGTGTCCCTCAGACCTTAAACTTGCTCCTTTCTTTCTCTGCCCAAGCAGGCTGTTTTGTCAGGTCGGTGGCAATTATTTCCCTTACTATGGGGAACCCAGTAGAAGACAATGAAAGTTGATGTGACCTCTACAGCACGCGCATGCGCACCCACCGCCTAGGCGCCGCAGTGTTGAACTGCAGCCTGACCACCTTGCCTCCATATTACTGCTTGCTCTGGAAATACAGGCATTTAGCTTTTCACTGTCTTGTGGGAAGCGCGAACCTGACCGTGGGGTTTGATTCTGCCAGCAGCTTTCCTCAGAGGGAATATCAGAAGGTCTGCTTACTTTCAAGGGATTTGTCCTTATTCAGTCTCTGAAACTCAGAAAGTCAGCAGCTCCAAAGGACATTGTTCTGTGTTGAATATAAAAACTCCATGCTTTGTGCTCTGTGACAATAATTAGGAATACTCTTAAATTTGACTGGCTGATGGGGCATGAAATTCAATTACTGCTCATTCAAGTATTGTTAGAGCTATACAAGTTTGTCCTTTTGTGAAATTTAACAAATGAAAGGGAAATAGAGTGTCTTCCGGTTGAAGGATATAATTGGCATTGTTATTCTGTAATTATAATTACCCTTATATTCCATCACCTTTTGAAGTCTGTTCTCCCCCAAAAGAAAATGATAAAAAAGAGAACAGAACCAAATAAACTTGAGAATAGTTTCACTGGATCACTTGCATCGATTCAGCAAGTTCTTCCAACTTCACACTTTATGGCTTCAACTCTAATCTATACAAGCTAGGAACACATTTTGTCATGAGGTCAAATCTCGTTTAATTATTCTACCAAGGAAAGAGCATCTCCTCTGAAATATTGATGTCAACTTTTATCATCTTTCCTTAAAACAGAAACTGCCTTCTGGTTAGTTTCTCTGGTATCCGAATAACCTCATCTTCCCTGCAGAGATGAAAATTCTGCATCAGTCTTCCCTTTGAAACTTTCAATTTCCACATGATGGATTACAGTTATTTTGGAGAATAGCTACAATTTTCTTATCAGCTTAGAAATTGTTATTGTTTTTATGAAAAGATTGTAATTTGGTTTTTATAAGCCTTCAATTTCTACATATATTAAAATGCTGGAGCTTAAGTTAGCCTTCATTCAGGTTAGTGTGAAGTTGCAGTTTTTACTGTAACTTTGTAATTTGTATTTGTAAATAGCCATCTGCTTTTACCTAGAGAATTTGCTAATATTAAGATACTGACTAGACTGGAGCAATAGATAATCTTACTTACAGCCTTATCACTACATAGACACGGTCAACAGCAAAAAAAATTCAACTTGGTGTTATGCTCAAATATTAATTTTAAAAATAAAACTCTTTTGAAGCTAAGCATAAATATTTGGTAAATAAATAGGATGAATAAATATTACCAATTCTATTTTTAGCTTAGATTATCTAAATTTATCTAGCTTTACCTATTCTATAGTGTCAGATTTTAGTTTAAACAATTCAATACCAAGACTTCAGGCAAATCATTTAAATGCAATTGTAATAATCGAGTTAGGAATTATTGCATCCCTCTAAGAAAGCGTAATTGAAATATAGCTAAAATATTCTAATTACAAACTTTTTTTCTACATCCTCTGGCTATTGTTGAGATGGAAATATTGAAATCCTGTATGCATGTCCTCCCCACACAGACTTAATTCTTAGAGATAAATTGAAAATAGAAATTTTAGTATCTTAAACCTATTCCTGATTCAAATATAATTTATATAAACATATTTTAAGAGACTCCATTACACACATCCACTTTGTTCTGCTTCTCAAATTGTAACACTCAAACAAAATTCCTTGACAATTTCAACGTGTCCTCATTCCTACAAGTCAAAAGAAAGTTGCTATCATTGGAAAATAATCTTTAATTTGTTTATATTCCTTACATACCATTTTTTCTTCTTCTTTTCAAAACATGTGTTTACTTGAAAGCACCAAATTATTAGATCAGAAATTAAAATTACTTTCCTCTAATCTATCCCAATAGTTTAAACTATATGTTAAGTTGAAATACTACGTTCAGGGAAAAGAGTTTAGATTTTGTTTGTTTTTATATTTTAATATCAAATTTCCAAAGCCATAATCCACATCAAAACATTATGTGTGTTTTTTCCATGAGTTTAATGAGTTACACAATAATCAAGTTATAAAACATTTTTAATTCCTTTGTGTCAGGTAAACATTATCTTCCATGCCCAGGACCAGGAAATAACCTGTTTTCTATCACTATCAATATTCTAGGATATCATATAAATGAAAACATAGAACTTTATGGCTGACTTGATTCATTTAGCAAAATATTTTTTATTCATCCACACTGTTATGTTTTATACTAGTCTACAGACATTTGAACATTTTCCAGTTGGGGCAATTATGAATAAGTAGATAATACACATTTGTGTATAAGTTTGTATGAACATGTGGTTTCATTTTCCTGAAGCAAAGAGCTATAAATGAAATTGCTGAGTCATATGTAAGTGCATATTTTACTTTAAAGGCTTCTATATTATTTCCAAATTGGCTCAACTGTTTTTTTTTACACCCTCAATAGTGAATTAGAGCCAGGCATGGTGGTGCACACTTGTAATCCTAGTACTGGGGAGGCTGAGGCAAGAGAATTCCAAGTTTGAGGCCACACTGGGCAACTTAGTCAGACCCTCTCTCAAAAAAAAAAAAAAAAAAAAAGTCCAGGGATGTAGCTCAGTGGTAGAGCACCCTGGGGTTCAGCCATCAGAACTTAGAGAGAGAGAGAGAGAGAAAGTGAATGAATTCAAGTTCTAATTAGTATATATTTTGCCAAAATTTATTATCAGTCTTTCAATTTTAGCCATTCTAATGGGTGTGTAATGATATATATATTACATATCATTAACACTGTGCTGAAAGTGTCAACATAATAGTTACATTATTTCCTTTTCCCTATTGATCAATGATATTGGGCACCTGTCATAATATGTATGCATTTTGCCAATCTGTGTATCTTCTTTTATAAAATATCTGTTCAAATAATTTGCCCATTTTTGTGTTTTCTGGATTTTATTTTGTGTTACTGAACAGTAGGAATATTTGTATATATCACACTAACTCCTTTGTCAGATATATGTTCTAAAAGTATTTTCTCCTAGTGTTGTCTTACTGTTTTATTTTCTTAGTACCTAATAGGAATAAAAGTTTTTAATTTTGATGAACTCAAGCAATTCATTTTTTTCTTTTTCAGTTTTAACTTTTTGTATCTTGCCTAAGATTAATTTTCTAATATAAAGCCATAAAAATGTTCTATATTCTGTTAAAAACATTAGTTTTGGTTCTTACATCCAGGTCTATAATTCATCTTGAGTTATTTTTTAAATATATTTCCAGGTGAAAGTTGAAGCTTATTTTTTAATATGAATATAAATTTATTTCAGCATTACTTTTTTGGAGAAAACTTTCAATTCTTCATCAAATTAAATTAACAACTTTGCTGAAAATCGGTTGATGTATTTTCAGATTTATTTGTGTCCTATTGATCAATTATGTAGTCTTAGACTACTTATGTAGTCTTACCACAAAGTTTTATTATTCATGGAGCCTTGTAGAAGATAAACAGATGCTATAATAATTCTTTTGTATCAGAATTTTTTTTGGCTATTCCAGAGTTTTTATGCTTTGCCACCAATTTTACAAATAATTTAGCAATTTTTACCCAAACAAGGACTGCTTAAGATTTCATTGGAATATAGATTAATTTGGGGACAATTAAATCTTTATCAATAATTAGTCCTCTAAGCCAAAAACTTAATACAATTTTCAATTGGTTTACATCTTCTTTATCTTGTTTCAGCAAAGTTTTTAGAGTTTTTATGTGGAAGAATTGCATACATTACGTTAAATTTATTCCTAAACATTTGATAGTTTTACAGTATTGATAAAGCATTTTTAATTCAACTATAGGTGTTTATATTTACATACAAAGATACAATTTATTTTTATGCATAAATCTTTCATCTTGCAACCTTGCTAGTAACTTTTTCACAGATTTCTCAGCTGTTCTCAAACACCGACATATATGCATTTTGTTTTCCACTTCTCAGCTTTTTGCAAAGTCTAGAAACTTTAGAACACCATCCAGGTGGACCCAAATTGATTATAGGGCATTCTATAGGAGGGAGGCAGGAAGTCAGAGAAGATGTAAGTCTTTGAGGATGGATGAAGAGTCACACAATGCAGGTGGACTCTAGAAACTGAATGAAGGAAATCAGTTGTCCCCAAGAACCTCTCAAAGGATCACATTCCCACAGACTCCTGGGATACATCTGATTTCCTGGTCTGAAAGACAATAACTTTTTATTGTTTAGCCACTAAATTTGCAGTAATTTGTTATAGCAGCTGTATGATACCAATACTTTAGCCTTATTTCCTAATTGAAAATCATTCATTTTTGATCATTAAGTAAAACATTAGCTTCTAGGGGACTTTTTTACTTTAGTTTCAGTAGGTGGCAAATGTTTTCTTTTCTTTGGTTGCTGGGAGCAATTAGCATGGCAGTTCATTGAATTTTGTCAATAATTTTTCTTCATATTGAGATGATCATATATATTTGCCTCTTTATCTGTTAACTTACTGAATTGCATTGTTTGAATTTCAAATATAACATATCTCGTTTATATTTTGTTGTACATAATTTTCTAGAATGATCATAATGATATTGGTACCTCTGTTCATTATCGATCTTGGTATATTGTTTTTTCCTCTTTTGGTACTGGGGATTGAACTCTGGGCTTCTTAACCCTGAGCTACACCCTATCCTTTTTGTTTTTTGAGACAGCCTCTCAGTGGATGCTGAGGCACTTGCTAAATTGCTGAGGCTGGCCTTGAACCTGGGATCACAGGCTGCACCCACACCTAGCTTCTTTTCTTTTCACAAAACATCTTTTCTGGTGTGTGTCTGGGTAACGCTGACCTCATAAAATTGATCATTGTTAATTTCTTCTCCTCCATTTTCTGGAAAATTTGTGAATTATTGGTGATGACTCACTCTTTTTGTGATTTCTTAATTGGTTCTTTTTAGTTATATATAACAGTAGAATCCACTTTAACATAATTATGCCAGCATGGACTAGATCTTACTCTAATTCAGACCCCATTACCTCACCTCTGCCTTCCCTTTCCCCAACCACTGCACCCTTCTGTTTCACTTCAATAGATCAATAGATAAAAAAAAATGTGGTATATATATATATATACACACACACACACACACACACAAAGGAGTATTACTGAGCCATAAACAAGAATGACTTTATGACTTTGGTTGGAAAATGGATGGATCTGGAGATTATCATGCTAAGTGAAATAAGCCAGTCACCAAAACCCAAAAGTCAAATGTTATCTCTGATATATTGAAGTGCACCTAGATTGACTCCATAGCTTAGCTATTGTAAATTGAGATTCCATAAACATTGATGTGGCTGCATCACTGTAGTACGCTGATTTAAAATCCTTTGGATATGTACCAAAAGGTGGGATAACTGGGTCAAATGGTGGTTCCATTTCTAGTTTTTTTCAGGAATCTCCATATTACTGGTTGTACCAGTTTGCAGTCCCACCAACAATGTCTGAGTATACTCCTTTCTCCACATCCACACACTTAGTTTTACTTGTAACATTTTTTTTAAATTTGCAAATTTTTTGAAGATGTACAATAATCAAAGCAAAATTTAGAACATGATACAGTTTTTCCTTATTTAAATTTTTAAAAAAATTTAATTTGTTATATATGACAGCAGAATGCGTTACAATTTATATTACACATACAGAGCACAATTTTTCATATCTCTGGTTGTACACTTTAACTTGTATTCTTGATAATTGCCATTCTGGCTCGAGTGAAATGATATCTCAGTGTAGTTGTAATTTGCTTGTCTCTAGAGATGTTGAACATTTTTTTCATATATTTCTTGACCCTTTCTATTTCTTCTTTCAAGAAGTGTCTGTTTAATTCCTTTGCCCATTTATTGATTGGGTTATTTGTTTGTTGGTTGGTTTTTTTTTTTTTTTTGGTGTTAAGTTTTTTGAGTTCTTTATATATCCTGGATATCAAAGCCCTATCTGAGGCGCAGGTAGCAAATATTTTTTCCCACTCTATAGGCTGTCTCTTCATACTCTTGATTGTTTCTGTAGCTATGAAAAAGCTTTTTAGTCTGATACCATCCCATTTATTGATTTTTTTTCTTTAATTTAACTTTTTGTGCTTTAGGAGTTTTGTTAAGGAAGTCAGTTCCTGAGCTGATATGTTGGGCCTACATTTCCTTCTAGCAGATACAGGGGTTCTGGTCTAATTTGTAGGTGTTTGATCCACTTTGAGTTGAGTTTTGAGCAGGGTGAGTTATAGGGGTTAAATTTCATTCTACTACATGTGGATTTCCACTTTTTCCAGCACCATTTGTTCACGAGGCTATCTTTATTCCAAATCGTATTTTTGGCAATTGACTAGTGTGAGATTTGTGTGGTTCATCTCTATGTCTTTTATTCCATTGTTCTTCATGCCTGTTTTGGTGCCAACACCATGCTATCTTTGTTACTATAGCTTTGTAGTATAATTTATTCTTGCTTGCTCAAAAGAATTTGTGAGTGAAGCCATCTAAGCTCAGAAATATTTAATTTATATTAAGGATAAAAACAAAACTACTTTGTTAATATTTTTACTTTAACCTTCTACCTGAAAAATACTACCTTTTCCACTTCTTGCATGTGATTCAACCTTTGCCTAAAAAGTGTTCAGTGTCCATTCATCCTTGTAGAGGTTATTGTGAAATGCAGAATTATAACTAGACAGATGTTTTTCTTTAGCAGTTTAAGAGATAGTATTTTCAGACATTCACATTTTCTGAGATGTCTGTTGTCAGTCTTTTCTTTGATCTTCTATATCAAATATTTCTGTCTTTCTCCTGCTTCCCTTGAGATGTATACTATATAAATATACAATTGTATAATATATGTTTACAATATACAACATACTATTTTTTTACATATTATGTTTTTAAATTAACTTACAGATGGAGAACAAATAAATTACTTATTAAACTTTTATGGCCAGAAGGAGAATTACTTTGGGGTTCAATTTGTACTTAAAAATCTCATGACCCTGTTATATTATGATTTTATGTGAGAAATCTGGCACTTTCCAATAATTTAATTTGATCAACTCTTCAAAGAGAGGTAAATAATAGACTGGCTTTCTGTTTATTTATTTCTTTTTAAAATGTGTATGTCTGTGTCCAAAGAGGTTCTAATTAATAAATTCAATGGTAAAATATGAAAAGTGAAAATTAACTATAATTTCAACTCTTTCTCATATCAGTTTCAAATTTTTCTCACATTCATCCTGTAGAGAGTAACAAGAATTTTCCTATAACTCCTCACATTAATAATGTTGGTGTAATCCTCAGTGCTTATACGTCCCAATATCAGACTCGTGTTCTGAGACCATCCAAAGAATCCATTCCTCACCTTCTCTTGTCATGCCATAGTGTTCAAATTCCTCAGAATATGCAAAACTATCGAAAGGGTAACATCAGTTTGACTCGTGGTTTGCTTCTCTTCTGGACACCCTTCCCCACCTCCCCAGGAGAGCCATGATGTTCTGAGGTCATTCACATCTGAATCTCCACTCCCCAGAGAATGGGTGGTATGCATTAAGCACCTAATAATGATCCAGAATAAGGCAATTATTCATTTATTCTTAAAGACATTTAAATTCCTGAAGCTTCTATAGGACTCATCAAGTTTAGCTATGAAAACGGTATCTCCACTCATGAAAAAATTCCACATTAAATGAAAACTCTGTGGATTCAGGTAGCTGGGGGCCAAGTGGCAATGTACCAAGTTCAGAACTAACTGAATTGGTCCTGATTAATATCCCATTTCGTAATGCATCAAAATCCTTAAAAATCAAGCTGACAGAAGCAATTCGTTGATTAAAATGAAGCCCGACAAATGAAATTGCTGTCACTTTTGTTAAATCATTTGTACAAGAGTGTTATTTCTAAATATATCAAGATATTTACATGGAGAATACTAATGACAACAGGTGGCAACTTGAGAGTTACTTGATCTCAAAGACAGATTTTTAACAACAAAGGAAGCCTTCTGAAAATCCACTTCCATTAGTTTCAAGAGGTGACAGACTTTAGAGATCACATTTTTAAGAATAGATTCCAAAATTTCTGACAATTCAAATGCAGTTTGAATATATCATAAAGAATATTTTAATGAAATGTATAAGCCTTAATTTTTTCTAGAATCTTATCCTGAATATGTATCTTCTTTAAAGACCAAAAGATATAGTTATTTTTAAAGTAAAAAGAAAATTATAACTGTGAGTGTTAGATGAAAATAATATATGACTAAATTTTTCTTGATATTTTATTTAGAGGACATAAAATAAGAATCCTAGAATATCTCGCCTTCTTTTTCATATACAGGAATTCTGTGAAGAAAATGAGGCATAGAGGGCACTATTGTACTTATAATCTGAGGAAGGGAGCCTACAGAGGAAGAAATTCAAGAAAAGAACTCAGGAGCAGATTCACTTTCTCTCACCGTTTGCCAGACAAGTAATAAAGTATTTTTAACTATTCTATATTCACAATGCTGGATTTTTTCCCTCTTAAAATATTCTATAGATTAACATTTTACAATTATGTTAATATGTTATTGGAATCTAAAGAAATTAATTTAACACTAATGCAGGGATTTTTATTTTTTGGCAACACAATGATATCATTAATATGATTTTTTTTTTGTCATTGTTAGAGAACTTGAAATCTACCCTCAGAGATTTTCAAGAACCCAATACATTATATTAACTCTAATCATCATATTTTAAAATGATCTCTCCATACCTTCTTCCTGTCTGACACTTTATGCCTTTTGACCAACAGTATTCCAATCTCTCCCTCACCACCACCAGCCCCTGGTCACCTCCCCTCTATCCTCTGCTTCCACAGTTTGCCTTTTTAAGGTGAAAGTGATAAGAAAATGCAAATGTTAGTTAGCTTGATTTCATTACTTCTCTGTGTATACATGTTTTAAAACATCATGTTGTAGACAACGAATCTATACAATTATATCAGTTAATTAAAAAATAAGTAAAAATTGTAGAAAACAATAAAATTAATGTAAGATTTATAGTGAGGAAAGTGTTTTAGTTCTAGTGGAATGTGTGCTGGTTTATTGAGATCAAACTTAGAAAGGATTTAGATAGGATTGGTCAGTGATTCTCATAATAAGATAAGTCCTTTTTTATCAACATCCAGAAATACCCAATTTGTCCCTAACACTCATTTTTTTTAAAAAAAATATTTATTTTGTAGTTATAGGTGGACACAATATCTTTGCTTTATTTTTATGTGGTGCTGAGGATTGAACCCAGTGTCTCACATATGGTAGAGAAGCGCTCTACCGCTGAGCCACAACCCCAGCCCCTAACACTCATTTTTTTTTTTTTTTTTTTTGATGCAGGCATTTGAAACCTAGTTGTTCACTTTGAATGAAGGGCATGCTCTTAATCCTGTCCCTTCTCCTTAAATCAGAATTCAACCAAACTGTTTATATTCAGCATAAATTCACACCCACTCCCAAGCCTTTGGCACCTGTGACCTACAAATTCCTGTTCTTTACTGAAATTGAATCATCCTTCCTTTTCTTCTTTCTCAGAGCTTGTTCTATTAACAGTGATTTATGAGCATGTGTCACCCTTTCACTAAATTTTACTCATTCAGGTTCTGTTTAAAATCCCAAGAACCAAGATCAGAAATGTTTCCTCATCCCGGGCTTAAGTCAAATCCCTCCCTAACCAAAGGCACCCTCGGCAAAGTGCACCAGAACGTGTACCTCTTCTGTTCTCACCACTCCTTACTCTTCCTCTGGGTCACATCTCCGATCCTCTCTCTTTCCTTCTCCACAAGGTGAGTGGCTTCTCACTCTGGCCTTTATCTGAGATGGTCCTCTTTATGTAAGACAAATATGTAAACTTCTATTTAAACACTTCAATTAAAAATTGCAATAGGCTTAAACCATCTTAGTCAACCAAGATGTATGATAATCCCTTCTTATCATAAAGCTATACATCTTCAATATAATTTTAGTATCCTCTACATATAATCTCAGAATCCTTGAAAGGGGAAGGCTTAGAACTCAGAAATAAATTCTAACTTCACTTAAACTACTCATGTTATGGGCCAGGCTATGTGGGCAAGGACCAAACAGACTCCATTTTGCCCTGAGATTCCACGTCATGTAAGAAATGCTTCTCCCAGGGAAAGCCCCACCTCTGTACCCATCAACAGTTGCTTAGCATAACATGTTTGGCAACACAAAATGACAATTCTTATGCAATGTAAAAGTGTTCTCTCTTTGGTTCCTGTTTTTCTTGGACAGTGTACCCTGTCAGAGATTGTCTAGATGTTCTTTAACTTGCACTCAGCTAGGTACCTTTAGACCCACTCTCTTTTCTGCTTATGATTTTAGATCTCATAATGTTTGTTTATGGTTTTGAATCATAGCAACAGCCACTTATGCTTTAATATGGTTTTGGACTATAAAAGGTATACTCAAATCCTGGGGTGGGGGGGTCAAAGGGTGTAGTCTTGTAGCCTACCCCTTGGTCCGCCAGCTGGTGGATCCGGTCTGCCAAGTGGTGAAGAAAGTTTCTGTCTCCTGCTTTAAGATCGACTCAGTGATTTATTGCAATCTTGCCTTAACACTCATAGTATTATGGTTTGGACATAAAGTATACCCCAAAAACTCATATGTTGGAGGCTTGGTCTCCAATGCAGCAAAGTTCAGAGGTAGGGCTTTTGAGAAGTTATTGAATCATGAGGGTACTAAACTCATTAGTGGATTAATCCATTGAGGGACTCATAATTTAAGTGAACTATTGGGAGGTCATGAACAATGTGAGTGGTAGGACCTAATAGAAGCAGTGGGTGCTTGGTGGCATGCTCTTGGGGACTGTCTTGTCTCTGGTTCCTTACTCTCTCCCCTACTCTCTGGCTACCATGAGCTGAGCAGTTTCTTCTTCCATCCCCTTCCACCATGACTCACCTTAGGCCAAAATCAATGTAGCCAGTCTACCATGGACTGAACCTCTGAAAACATGAGGCAAAATGAATCTTTCCTCCTCTTTTCTCAGGCATTTGTCACAGCAACGAATAGTTGACTAACACACATACACTGTGTGATATTTGAAAACTTTTCTAGAGCACTTTTCATCCCCAAAATATGGGCTACACTCTCTTCTCAAGGTCATTATAAAGACTAAATCCATTCACCTACATGAAAGCATTGGGTATGTAGCAGGTGTGTGATACAGTCCAGTGCTCTCTCCTGTTCCTCCTTTGCATGCCACAGTCTGTGTCTCCTGTTAAACTGTCAATTTTTTATTTTTTAATTTTTATTTATTTATTTATTTTTTTTGGTTCCCAGTGGCAGTCAACCATTGAGCCACATCCCCGTGCCGTTTTATGTTTTATTTAGAAACAGGGTCTTGCTGAGTTGCTTTGGGCCATGTGAAGTTGCCAAGCCTGGCTTTGAACTTTCAATCATCCTGCCTCAGGCTCCTCAGCCACTGGGAATACAGACCTGTGTACCACCGCACCCAGCCCTTTGAAACTCTTATCTACCTTTACAGGTTTCAGGAAATGTCGGAGTACCTGATTTGAGCTCCTCAAAATGCATAAAATTATTTATAATTATTTCTAATTTACAGACTTTTTTATTCCCAAATTGAGAGATTATTTTTTTTTAATTTATTTATTTTTTAATTAATTTTTATTGTTGGTTGTTCAAAACATTACATAGTTCTTGATATATCATATTTCACACTTTGATTCAAGTGGGATATGAACTCCCATTTTTACCCCGTATACAGATTGCAGAATCACAGAGAGATTATTTTTTTTCTGATTATTGCTCTGGCTTTTTGTTTGATTTTAAAATTAACTTAAAATTTTTAAATAATACATAAAAATTGGAACATATTTATAGTTACTAAGTGATGTTTCAATACGTGTATCCATTTGTAATAGCTAATGACTCATAGCTGAGTCACTTGGGGCATAGAGAACTGCCTTGTTCGAGGTCACACACTTCTTGAGTCCAGGGGTTGGGGGAGCCCATATAAATGACTGGTAGGCGCAGGAATACAGAGGGCTAATCACATTGCCCCAGTTGGGACGACTCTGAGTTCCCTTGCCTTTGCTGAGACTTTTGTTGTGACCACATTACTGTTAGTCCTCTGTGTCTGCCCACTCCGCCTTCCTTCACTCCTTCATAGATGCCGTCCTCCCAGCCCCCTGCCCCAGCAACTGTCATATTTCTGTTTTATAGTCTTTTTTCCAGGGATCCAACCTCAGATTGAATCTTTCCCTGATTTAGTTGAGTTTATCAAGTAACTGATGAATATATACTACACATTCGACTGTGTGGGTCACATAAGAAATACAAGAAGAGATTTTCTTCTCAATATTTTATGAACTTCCTAGGGAGATTAAATAACAATAGCCACACCATACTTTTAACTGTGTCTTGTGTTTAAGTGCGGATCTGAATTAGGGATCTGAATAAGGCATGCTGTTAGATGGCCACGATTCCAATTTCCTCCCCATCATTCAGTAGTTATATGACCTCAGGAAAATGACCGACCTCTTTGTGACCCAGATCCCTCACCTGTACTTTGGGGATGATAACACAATATGCCTCTAAGGATGGTGAGGGGATTAAATAAGTTAAGTTAAAATATTTTAAATTCTGAAACAGCTAGAATGGAGTCTGGTGTGTAGGAAGTGGCCTAGAAATATTTGTCATTGCTGTCCTTGGTATGACAAGAAGTAAACAAGAAAAATTACCAGGCAAGGCGGGTTTGACTAGGATTGGAATGATAGCCAGTAATGATAACTTACACTTCAAAAATGCTTTATTGTAGAGTTTTCATGCTCATTGTTTCATTTGTTCTTACTCTCATGTTGGACTTTTTTAAAACAAAAAGGAAGAAAGAAATGTAAATGTGCTTGGTACATTTTGTTCTTGAGTGAGATCTGCAGCCGTCTGTCTTGTGTCTTTAAAAGAAAAGAAATAACACATTGGAAAAGCAAATGTTAATTTCATTTTGCAAACTGTAAAACTAAAAAGCAAAAAGAGCCAAGACATTTAACCAATACCAATTCATAATGATGAGGGGGTGGGGGCCAGGGAGGTAAAACAAACTAGAGAATATCATTTGGAAAATAAACTGATGCAAGGTACATGAAGAATCAGGCCAGAAATTGCTGGTGGGACCTTTGTTTCACTAGGAAAGTTATGGTCCAGGCTGTAGAAAGCTTTTTGACTCAAAGGCTAAAAAACAGAGGGAAATCATTGAATGCTTTTGAGAAGGAGAAAAATAATAAAATTGTTATTTTATGATGAACTTGTCAGAGTCAGAGATAATAAAACTCTCGATGAGCAAAACAACTTGATGAGAATCTCAACTTGGAACACAAGCACACATTGTTTTGTGTGGATTTCTCCTTTAAATTATTTTGATATATGAAAAAGATTTTTGGATTTGCCAAGCAATTGTTTCTCCCTGTGGCAAAAACAAAAAACAGCAACAACAGTGCCTATAAATCATTTAGAGCTCTTCCACAAACAGTGAGTGATACAAAACCTTAACACAGCTGCTCAACCCATCTCAGCTTTGTTGAAAATAGTGACATCTGACAAAGTCATCTCAGGGATCTTCTCTTTTGTTTTTCCAGAATTTCTTTTCTGTCCCTTGACATTGCATGAAATGGTCTTCTGCTTTCCAATTTAAAAGAACTTTGTCTAATCAGATTAAACAGCTCCACAAATTTGTTCTTTCCTCATTAGACAAACCACAAAGAACAATGAAATCTGTGGTTCCTACACTTACTTTAAATACAATATCAAACTTGAACAGGAAGGACAATTTCTAACCTAATGAAATTCTCTGAAAATAAACACATTTGAAAGTCATTTAGCAGATGTCCTGTAGCAGGGTAACACTGAAATTCATAGTGAACTTGAGACATGTCACTGTATGTCACAGGGCCCACTTGCCCCCAGGCCCATATAACCATGAGTTCCCATGGAAGAGCTTTTCCCAGGAATCAGCCAATAGAAGTAGAGTCACCCTTGTGTGTTTTGTTTTCTATTAACCGAGAAGAGAAAAGAGGATACAGAAATGAGCATGGACCTTTTCAAAAGAGGAAATCCCTCAGTTTTCCTACCACTAATTCATAGGACAGAAGTAGGAGAACCCACCTCAACACTTTTGGAGGTGCAATGCTCACCTACTAGGAAAACAGCCCAATCAAGCCTTTGGGGCTGACTCACCCACAGTAGCACTTGTTTTTGGGGGGAAGGGACATTTGGCCCTACATTGGAGGACTACTCAACTACTCAAAAGAGACAGAAGTTCACTGTGAATTTGGATAAAACAGAGAACCTCATTAACTTCACTGAAATTCATAAATTTATTAAAGATAATTTTGAATATTATATGTAATAGTTTACCACTAATTGTTTTCATTCACTCATTTATCAATAAAATTAATCAGTAATCAATTATGATGTTATTAACTGTTCTAGGTGCTATAGATGCTACAGTTTTAAAAAATTCTTTAGTTTTAATATATTGGCAATTGAATTACTAATGAGTAGTACTCATTCAGCAAATAGCAGTGATAACTTCTATTTATAATTGCAAAATTATTTTCCTATAATGGCCACATATGCATCCTGAATAAGTTCATTTCATACTAGATATAAAACGCAAAATGATGATTTTGACTTCATAAGCTCAGAGCCACAAATTTCGTAAAAATATAAATTTGAAATTAAATCATATGTGTGTATACATATATATATTAGAAGAAATAAATATCATTGTAGACATTGCAATTTAAAAGATATTTGGTTCCCCACAATTTTAAGAGCATCTTAGGACAATAAACTGTTTTTAGTCTATTCATTTCACTTTTAAACTGACTTCTCAGAGCTGAAAAAAAACCCTTGAGTTATGTGCTAAACTTAGCAGAAAGTCTATTACGCTTAATCACTTCTTGATAGTACCAGAAGCATGTCTTAATTTTCAGTGTTTATTTTTGACTTTCAGAAAAGTTTTCAGATATTTATTTTTAACCATGAAAGATTTCAAAAAAACAGTAAAAGTACAGAGAACATCAAAACAATCACATACTCACTACATATATATTAAAATAGTTTTTCCACATTACTTGATAGTACTTTGAAGTATACAACTTTTTAAATTTTAATGAAATTCTATTTATCTGTTTTTCCTTGTGCTTCTCTTGATTTTGATATCACACCTAAGAGAACATTGCCTAGCTCAAGAGTCATAAAAATTACTTCAACGTTTTATTCCAAGAGTTTTAGCTCTTATAATTAGGTCTACAATATAGTGAAAAGCAGGCATCCAGCTTTATTCTTTTGCATAGCTATTCAGTTGTTTCAGCATCATTTGTTGAAGAAAAGGACACTTTTCTCCATTTAGTTGCCAAAGCCTTGTTTTTGAAAATCAACCATAAATCTAAGTGTTTGTCTCTGGGCTTACAATTTTATTTCACTGATCTATGCGTCTATTTCTATGCTAGTACCAGGCTGTCTTGATTACTATAGCTTGTCTTTCTATGTTAATTTTAGGATCTGATTGCTAATTTGTGCAAACAAACAAAGTCCAGCTGGAATTTTCATAAGGATTGCATTAAATCTGTATGTAACATTCTTGGGGAATATTGCCATCTTATCAATACCAAGTCTTCCAATCTATGAAAATGGAATATTTTTTTCCATTTATTTCAGTCTTTTTCCATTTTTAAAACAGTTTTATAATTTCCAATGTAAAATCTTGCTCTTATTCTGTTAAATCTTGCTCTTCTCTGTTTATATTAAAACATCTTTTTAATACAGTTGTAAGTTGGATCATGTTGTCATTTTGTTTTAAGAGTGTTCATTTCTAGGTATAGAAGCACAATTTATTTCTCAATTTTGATGTTATATTCTGCTGCTTTGCTGAACTATTTGTCAGCTCTAATAGGTTTGTGTGCTCCTTGGTATTTTCTATGTGCAAGATAATTTCTTATGATTTGAAAATAGCGATAGTTTCACATCCTCCTTTTCATTCTGTATTTATTATTTCCTGTCAAATTGCCCTGACTAGACCCTTCAATACAATGCTAAATACAAGCAGGAGAGCAAACATCTTGGTTTTGCTCCTGATTCAGAGTGAAAACTTTCAAGTCTTTCACCATTTAATGTAATATTGACTGTGGGGGGGGGTTATGCATGATCATTATTGGCTTGACGAATTTCCTGTCTATACTCAGTTTGCCAAGCATTTTTATTGTGAAGAAGTGCTAGATTTTGTCAAAGGCTTTATCTGTGTCTATTGAAATGGTTTTGTAAGGTGTGCTAATTGTTGGATTTTAATATGTTATACCAACCATCATCTCTTGGCAAACATCCTAGTTTGTCAAGGTATATGATCATTTTTCATATATACTGGATTCAGTTTGCTCTTATTTTGTTGAGAATTTTTGGGTTAGCACTTTTAAGTGGTACTGGATGGTTTAGTTCTTTTGATGTCTTTTATGCTAGTTTTAGTATTGAAAGAATACTGTCTTCAGAAAGGAGAAGTCTCCCTTCTTCTATTACTTGGAGGAATTTATGAAAGATTACTATTAGTAATTCCATAAAAGTTTAGTAGAATTCACCAGTGAAACTAGTTGTATTTTCATTGTGGGAAGGTTTTTGATAATCAATTCAATCTTTATGCTGAACATCTCAATTTTAATATTTTGGGAGAGGTTAGTTTGGGCAGGTTTTTTGTCTTTCTAGAAATGGGTTCACTTTTATCTGTTATTAAATTTGTTAGCATATAGTTATTAATCATATTTCTTTTTAATCCTTTTTGTCTGTAAATCTGCTATGATAGTCTCCATTTCATTCTTGATTTTAATAGGTTGAGTCATCTCTTTTTTCCCCTTTACTCAGTTGACCTAAAAATCTATTGATTTTGTTAATTTGGTGGATTCATTAACTTTCTTTATTGCATTTTATTCTTTATTCTGTATTTCACTCATTTCTTACCTAATCTATGTTATTTCCTTCCTTCTCTATGTTCCAATTTATTGTTACTTTTATAATTAGTATAAAATTCTGGTTATTGATTTGAAATCTTTCTTCTTTGAACTATAGATGTCAAGAGCTATGAATTTACCTTTAAGTACTCCCTTAGCTGCATTCCTTAAGTCTTGGCAGGTCTGATTTAGCTTCACCCATTTCAATATGTTTTCTAATTCCCCTTGTGATTTTTTTCTTTGATCCAGTGGCTATTTATAAATGTGTTGTTTAATTTTCAATTATTTGTCAATTTGCGAAGTTTATTCTGTTACTTTTAATTTCATTCCACTGTAGTCACAGAATATGCAGCATGTGTGTGTGTGTGTGTGTGTGTGTGTGTGTGTGTGTGTTACTGGATATTGAACAGAGTGGTGCTCTACCACTGAGCTACATCCCCAGAACTTTTTTATTTTATTTTGAAAGAGGGTCTTACTAAGTTGACAAGACTGGCCTTGTGATTCTCCTGCTTTGGCCTCCTGAACAGCACAGAACATATAACTCAATATTTTTAAATTTATTAATGCTAATTATGGTTTAAGATATGGTCTATCTTGGAAAACATTCACAATTATGCATTTGAGAAAAATGTATATTCTGTTATTATTGGATGGATTTTTCTGTAGATGTCTGTTAGGTCTTGTTGATTCATAGTGTTGTTCAAGTATAACATTTCTTTTTAAAAAAATATTATGCTGAGTTTTTCTATTTATTAGTCAAAGTAATATTATTATTGAATTGTTTTGTCTTGATTTTTATAGTTGTATCATTGCTTATCTAAATGTGACTTATTTCTTTCTCCTTTTGTTTATTTATTTATTTACTTATTTATTTGTTCTCACCACAAAAATAACTATGTGAGGTAATGCATATGTCAGTTAGCTAGAGTGGATACTTCATAACAACACATATTGTACATATTTTTGTCTTTGAAATTTCAATTAGGTATAGGTTACCACTTATTTTTATGTCTTTACCTTTCATTTTTATTTTTGCTTTCAATATTATGTCTTCACTTTTACTTCATTTCAATGCTAGAGGCTAGTGATCTTATTAGGTCATGTTGAATTTACCCCTCTGTTCAGCAATCCAAATCTAATATGTACTCTGGTCATTACATTGGCCTTCTTTTTAAGTTTTATCAGTTGCCTTCTCATATTTTGTATTTCCCCTCTTGTTGTTTTAAAATATTTATTTTATAATTTATAACATTCACCTTATCTGCAGTTCTTCCAGTTCAATTTTTGGCATTTTTAGTTTCTGCTAACTCATTCATGATGTGTTATTTTGTAAGTTTGAATTATGGACTTATATTTAATGAGACTTTCCATATCACAATTCTGAAATGCAAAGGCTCTTTTTTAAGTGGACCTGTACTTTATTTTGTGGCATCTGTTTTCATCTATTAATCTTCCTAAGATTACAGATGACAGTCTTTCTAAGATTTCATCATGACTTCTAGTACAGAAAATAAAAATGCTCATATTTGTGCATCTTCTTTGTTTTCTAGTGCCTTATTTTGTCTTGTGCTTATGATGACTTTATACTGACCTCAACTTTTGTGAATTTTTTTCCTTTATGAGACTCTTATATGCCCTAAATTTGAGGTGTATAACTAAACATGGCTTACTGTTTATATCTATTGCCAGGTCTCATAGATTTTAGAATACAAAGGGACTATTTTTATTTTTTTTAGTTTGGTTTACCACATAATGTGAATTTGAAAGCCACTCACATAGGTCACATTTTTTTTTTTAGAGATTTCAATTTTAAAAGGCACCCCGTCCTCAGTGCCAGCCTGTACCTCAGGTGGAGTGCCAGCTTCTTTTCGGCTTCTCTGGGCTAGTGGGAAGATATTCTTCCATTTTAGCTTTCAGAGAAGAGGCAGCCACTCAAGGTCCTGGCTTTATGTCTTTATTTAGAATTCTTGGGCCCAGTTCTAGACCTACCATGTCCAAGACCCCATGAGAGTCTGAATCTCTGCTCCAAGCATCTAGGGCTTGTTTCTAGTCCTGTTTCCACACCTCCCACTTTCTGGGGTACAGCATCATCCACTCTCATCTTCTGTTGTGACTTTGAATGTCATATTTATTGATAGCACTTTAAGTTGTTTTTTTTTTTCCTTTCGGACTCAGCTATATGTTTTAAATAGTTTCAATATTTTGTTCATATTTTTATTATTTGTAATATCAGAGGATCCACTTCAGCCCAGTGTTATGTCTGACTGAAGACATTGGTGCTGACTCTTTCACTTTCTAGTGAACATATACAACAATAATAAAAACCAAGTCATCAATTATTTAAATAATGATTATAATAAAGGTCATACAATGAAGACAGTCTGCCTTATGCAGTAGGATTCTCTTTTTTATTAGAAATGGAAAGACACAATTCAATATGGAAGAAATGTAAGTTTATATGCCTTCTTATGATTCAATTGGAAAACATGTGAGGTTTTGTATTTACTTTCTCCCTCAAAAAAAAAGCCATTTTACTTTAATTGATACATCTGATAATCATTATATTTGAATGTATGCCTCAGACATAAATGTGATATTCAAAGGCAAGATGGACAGTGAAAATGTCCCCAAATGTTGGGAGACAGAAGTGTCACTGTGATGCTACTCAGCTCCACCAGGTGGTTATGCACATCCATTATTGTCATAGATGTTTGAATTACTCTACAGTTTTCTCCATTGCAAGGTTTTCTAGAGGAGAAGAGAACACAACTTGAAAACTTTCCACCTCCCATGAATGTTCTCAGGGTATTCCCTGGAAATATACCATGTGACATCAAGCTGATGATCATAGGGAAATGAAGAGTGGCTATTCTTCATAAATAGCTGCAGTTACCTTGATAGTAAATCATATTAACTTTCAACACTGCTGCTTTATGGCAGAGTCGTGGAAGTTCATTGCATGCACTCTCTTGATAGAAAGACTTTGGCAATGCCTGGCACACAGTAGGATCTCAGTTTCCATTCTTATTCTCCTTATTCTTATTATAGCAATTAGTACAATATTGTAAGTAAATATGTGTCAACCAGTGTAAAACAGGGGACCTGGCTTGTGATAACTGGTTCAAGTTCATTGCTAAAGGGACAAGATAAATACATCATTCCTGATGTCACTGAATCAGATGTGCATGGTCTAATTTGTCATCTCCGCTTAAAGAAGCATATTTTTCATGGACCATATGATTTAATTTAGCCTTCAAAACAACCCTGGAAGAATAGCGCCATTTTTCTCAAGTTTAAATGATGCTCAAAAATGAGACTATTCACAAAGATAGTAAATGGCAGAGGTTGAATTAAAATCCCAATTTGCTTCATCCCAAAGCACTTTAATGCACTCATTCTTAAAGGGGACCTTATTGCCAATGTCCTTGTCCAGTAATTGTGTAATGGAAAAGAAACGGCTATGTACATAAGAATGGTTGGTCAGAGTTTCTGACTCACATGAAACCAAGCATTTACTTTTTCTGTGAATTTCAGTCACTGTAAATGCCCAACTGTTTACCTTAATGTAAGAGCACCAGAAAGGTTGGAAAAATTGGCAACTCTCAGAAGTCAGCAGTAGCAAAAAGTCCTGTCTCTACAAACTTTACTGTTACATAAGGGAAACTGTTGATGTTTTCAGGGACCTAAAAATCTACGAAGTGAGTAAATGGGACGACTGTAAGAATCTAACCATTTTTCTATGGCTAATGGCTTGTAGAAGTGGAGATGTTCACAAATGGAGCATATCGCCCTTTGATAATGCACTTGGATAGAGCAGGAGGACAAGAAGTCGCAGAAACTGTTGATCACTCTAATGTGGCAAGACCGATAGCTCTCAGACTGAACTTCTGGGAATGCCACATTTACAAGGTGACGAATAAATAACATTTACACAATTCCGGAAAGTAATGTGCACGAGTTAATAGTGCAGAGCACAGGGGAAGCAGTCTATTCCTAAAACATGTCCATTGCTGGTAGCAAGAGTCTTAACTTCTGAAACAATGCTTTTGTGATAGATGGTATTTAAAATACACATTTTATTTCTGGGCATATGATTTATTGGTAATTATACATTAGTGGCAGAGGGGCCTTTAATTCAACTGAAATAGATAGTGGAAACATTTTCTCACAAATAGAAAATACCTGTGTTTTTTTTTTTTTTCTTACAAGTATCTTCAGTTCATTCAGTGGGCAATACCTAAATATTGGAAGAGGTGAGATGGATGTGGTCCTTCCTTAGAAACAGTTGTGTCATTAATGATTTACTTCCTATGAGTCAGCTTTCTGACCCTCAGTCATCTCATCACATATAAAAATGGATGATTGTGAATCTTATTTTTGATGATGCAATCAATTATTTCATACTTTCCCGCTTTAGACAAAGGGATATCTGAATTAATAGTGGCAAATTTCCAATTACTATTCTGTTATGAGTCAATTTTTCTCTATTAGACAATAGAAATATGACATAGCTTACATGAGAAAATAGCTTTTTCTTCTCATATATGCCTGAATTCTACTTGATAAGGACTGGATATTTGTGGTTTCTGGAACAATAAAGAAAGAATATATTGTACAGATTAGGGTTTGCTGTGTTCTTGTGAGCTAGGTAATGACCTTATACTGAAAAACACATTGGTTTTTCAGAAAATTTATAAAAACTAAATTTTAAGAAAAACATCAATATGCCTTTTAATTCAAAACAGCAATAAGAGAAGATTTTGTTTGTCTGGGCAGATGTTTCATTTTCTTCAATTTACTGCTCATTAAGCTCTCTTGTATATCATTGATCACATATTTGAGGTTTATTTAGATAAATTTAAACCTCAGTTTCTTTCTTACCGCTTCTTCCAAATTAATATACTTCTCTATAGAGAGAGCATTGTAAATAATCAGGGCTCATATTCAACTAGTTCTTTTATTTTCCGTGAGTGTGTGGAGTGGGGTGCTGGGATCAAACCATGAACTTTGCACATGCTAGGCTAGCACTCTACCACTGAGCTGCACCCCAGCCTCAACTAGTTCTCAAATGTCATCTAGGTGAAAATATCACCTAGATGCTCTACCAAAACAGCATGCACTACTAATAGTAAAATAGTACTAGAAGGGTCCTGGAAGATTCTTCATTGCACAGTCTCATTCTTCCCCCAGGGACCCTGGACACAGTATTTAGGATTGGAAATATTAGGAAGCAGAAATTGAAATTCCTGATAGCTGAGAATAGTGTGGAGCTGCCTGAAATCAGGGATAAGAGGAGCAGAAGAAAACAAACCTCAAGAGTTACATAATCTGAAACAGCTCTTGTAATAACTTATTTTCTACTGTGGCCATTATTGTGTCTAACTTTAAAATCCTGTGGTTAAGGTCATGCCTCCCAGTGGTTATCACATTGTCCAGTGGTTATCACATAGTCCATTAGAATTATACCAAAACCAAGCCATTTGCAAGGCCATTCTGAGTCCAATCAGGGTATAGAAACCAGACCACGGGTTTGAAAGGGAAGGTGAAATATAAAAAGTTATTAAACTGGGGGTAAGAATGATGGTGGAATGAGTTAACCATCATTACACTAAGAACACATATGAAGACACGAATGGTGTGAAAATACATTGTGTACCATCAGTGACTTAAAAAATTGTGCTCCATATGTGTAATATGAAGTGAATTGCACTCTGCCATCATGTATAACACATTAGAATATATAAATAATTTAATTTAAAAAGTTATTAAACTATGATAAAAGAGTAACTATAAAATGCAAGAGAACTCCATCTAGCATGCAAGAGGCTCAGGAAGATAATCCACAGAAGGAAAGTCTGACAAGGAATCCCTTTTCCCTTGTCAGGAATCAGGCTTTCTTGGAGAAGGTGTAGTTACAGTCACTGGATAATTGGTTTGTCTAAGCCAGAGCTGGTCTGCAGTAGCTGGTCAAGCAGAGGCAAGCAGAGGGCAGGTTTTTGACATGTTGATGAGCCCAAGGTCATGGACACACAGAGGAAGTGCACATGCAGGTTATGTGTCTAGAGAAGGATCCAGGAGGGACCCACTGGGCTGAGTTGGGGCTATGAAGTTACTGAAGGACGATAACCTGGGCACAGTCACACCAGACGTCTCCCCACCTATGCTGAAGACCAAGCGTATATCTATAGGTACCAACAAGACCAGCTCCTTCCACCTGCAAAGTCCTGCCAGCACCTTGTAAGAAGAAAAATTAATGCTCAACCACAAAGGAGAAATGCTTCTAGGAAGTGGGCCCTTCATCACGGAGTAGGCAGAAAACAGTGTATTTGAAGCTGAGAGGCAATCAGTTGATAACTAGCATGTGTACACACACACACTCCTGTGATTTCATCGTTACCAACTGTAAAATGGGCTGTTGTGAAGATTATGAAGAACATAGTTGTGAAGTGCACAGCCAGGGCCTGAACCTAAATGAGTGTTGCGTGTCAGCTGTTCAACCATTGAACAAATGTAGCCTCATTTTTACCACACTTTCTATCTGAGCCTATGCAGAGAATCAGAGACCAAGAAGGCAAAGACCATATTTTTTCCTACATTTTTACTATCTCTGATCTATTAGTGACCCAGGGGTGGATGAGCATGTAAAAATAAATTGTTTAAAAAAATGAATTGTTTTCTAATTATATCAATACATTTTTAGAAAAGGATCTTATTCATGACTTATTTTATTTCTCTTGGTGTTATTTTATTTATTTAACACATACACACACACACACATCCATACCTATGCATGCCACCCTGTGTACACTCTGTGTAATTCTTTGTTTTGTTCTATTTTGATGACATTTTTTTATGAACTCAAATGTTTTATCACTAACCACCTGTGTACTTGTGCTAACAAGTTATGTAGTTCTGCCTACAGGAATGTTTACAATCATTGGACTCTCAGGTCACATCATTATGGGATGGGCCAGGAGGTGGTTTTAGCATCCAAGTATCCTACTCAGGTTTCTGGGAAATCCGGTCTTCTACAAGATGTAGTTAATTTTAAATAATTAAATTAAAATGTCGAGGGGGAATCTTTGTCTCCTTTTAAATGCTTCATTGCAGGCTCTGCTCCTTGATTTTTAAAACATTTTATTTCAAATGAATTTCATACGATAAAAAGGCTTTAGGAGCTGAGCCTCTCTTTCAAACAGAAATTTTCAGTTCTCTGGGCCAATCTGCCTTCCAAAATAAATAAGCAAAAACCAAATGATACCACATAGAGCATTTATAGAAAACTTTCTTTTACAAGAACAAAATTATTATGACATTTTATATTTACTGTAGCTTAGCAATCCAGGTTATGTTGACATATGCAGTTAACTTTTTGCATTCACAAAAGAACCAAAAAGCAGATATTTTAACTCTAGATTAAGGAAAATTATATTGATTGAACTTTCTCATACTTTTTGAAGAAGATAGTCCATTTGCAAACTCTACTTTGGTTGGTCCTTTCTAGTTTTTTGGCCAATATCTTGAACATTTTCATTTTCTTCTTCATAGTGTTTGAGTTTCTCTCTCCCACTTTTTCCTCTCAAAGTGTTTCTTTTTTTTAAACAAGATATTAAGTTTATTTTAAAAATCTAGGTTCTAAAAGAGTAATTATTGCAAAACATAGAGTAATTTACAAAGTATTGAAGACTCAATAAAATACATATTAATCAGATCCAGAATTTGAATGTGTATATAAATTTATAACCAGTATGGAATAAACATTTAATATTCAAAGATACAAAATAAATTCCTAAAATATTGTAGTTTAATATTTTTCAAGTCCCAAATATAAGTCTTGTAAAATATATTCTGATTTAAATAAATTCAGAATGCAATTTCTCTTTAAGATGCATGTTTACAGCATATTTATCTAGTTTCCAGATACTTACTGAAAAAAGCATAAAAATAGAGAGCCAGTAAAACACCAGTAAAATAAATTGTATGCTTTTTTTTCAAATACAGAATCCTAGAACATTGGTGTAAACAACATTTTTAAGGATTAACAGATCCATTTCTCTTCAACCTTGCTTTTATTTTTTCCTTTGTATTAATATTTTCCTTTTATGTTTTAAAATTTTTCTTACATGTAAGAAATGTAATACTGTAATATGTATTTTCAAAAATCACCTGAGATCCTTTTTAAAACAGGATAAGACATAAATTTATTTGTCTTCTTTTCCTCTTTTGCTTGTTAAAAGGTTTTGGCAACCACTGGTTCAGTCTAGCACATTAATAAGAAAGACAGAAATTAGGGGGAGCCCCTGTGGCCTGACTCTTTGTACAGTTTGGTTTTAATCAACAGGAAACTTAATTAATCACAGAAATCTTCATCTATAAAATAACCCACAAATCATAAAAGAATTATGTTTTAATATAGAATATGCCATATACCTATGTGTGTACAAAGAATAATGTCAATATTTCAAAGAAAAATACATAAAAGTTTCCTGTACTAAGCACATAAAGTACATTATAAACATATGAAGAAACATCTTGTGTAAAGCTACTTACAAATTTAGGAAAACAGGGTTAGAACCACAATATCAGATAAAGTTGCATGAATACTAAGGTGAATATTGTGATCCACATTGAAAATGGATGGAGCTTTCTATGATGCTCTGCCAGAGACTGCCTAGTTGAGGCCCTTCTTTTTGAAGTAGGTTAATAAGTGTTTCAAAAGGGTATTTTGTTAAAATGCACTCCACTGCCAGCCTGTATAGTGTGTAGACTTGATCAAGATGTCTCCCAAAGTGGCCATGAGACCACTCCATAACAGAAAACCTCAAAGGAGTTGTGTTCCTTGGAAGATGGATTCAAAATACCCTCAAACTGTTTCTTAGCAATGCACTTAGTTCGTACGGGTTCTTATTCTTCTTTTGCTTTTTGATCTGATAGTTTCTTTTCCTTTGTTCTTGCTTTCCTTTTATTTTATTTTTGTTTGCCTGATATATGAAATTGGTCTATTTTTTTTTTTCTTTTAAAAGATGTCTATAGTCATTTCTTGGGGATACTGAAACAGAAGAACTGCAAGCCGAGTGGCTCACAAGAGCAGAAGTTTGTTGCCTGACAGTTCTGGAGGCCGACATTTGGAACTGAGGTGTTGGTGGCCAAGCTCCCTCAGAGCCCTCAAGGAGAATACTTTTACCTTCTAGTGTCACCAGTGATCTTTGGTGCTCCGTGGTTTGCAGCCACCGAAGTCCAGTCTCTGCCTCCATCAATGACAGGCTCCCTCTGTGTCTGTCTTCACCTCATCTCCCTTTTCTTAGTGGACACTGGTCCATAGGTTAGAGAAAAGACAGCCTTTTAAAGGAATGGTGCTGGAAAAACTGGATATCCAAATCTAGAAGAATGAAACTAGATCCCTATCTTGCACCCTGCCCAAATGTCAACTCAAAGCAGATCAAAAAACATAAGAATTAGATCAGAAATGCTGCAAATAACAGAAAAAAAAATGGAGGTTAATACTCCAATATGTCAGCATGGGCAATGACTCCTCGGTAAGACTCTTAAAGCTCTAGAAACAAAACCAAGAATTAATAAATGGGATGATCCACACCAGGTCAAAAACAGCTTCTGCATGGTGAAGAAAATGATCAGGATTATGACTAGAGAGCCCCACGACACTTGTGACTGAGGATTAATATCTAGAGTATAAAAAGAACCAGAGTATAAAAAAACTTACCATCCCCAAACCAAATAACCCAACCAATAAATGGGCAAATGAACTAAACAGACACATCTCAAAAGAAGAAATATAAATGGCCAACAAATACATGAAAAAAATGTTTGATCTTTAGCAATCAAGGAAAGGAAAATTAAAACCATAGATTTTATTTCACTCCAATAAAAATGGTAATCACCAGGAATACAAATAACAATACATGCAGGTGAGGATGTGGGAGAAAAGAAATACTTATACACTGTTGGTGGGACTACAAAATAGTTCAACCACTATGGAAAACAGTTCAGAGTGTTCCTCAAAAGACTGGAATGGAAGTGCCATGTAGCCAAGTTATATTGCTCCTCAGGAAATATTCAAAAGAATTAAAATCAGCGTGCTATAGAGGTGCATGCACACCCATGTTTATAGCAGCACAAGTCACAAGAGCCAAGTTAAGGAACCAATGTAGATGCCATCAACCAATGAATGGGTAAAGAAAATGTGGTGTCTCTACACATTCTTAGCTTTATTCAGCCATAAAGATGAACAAAATTATGTAATTTGCAGGAAAATGGATGGAACTAAAGAGAATTATGTTAAGTGAAAAAAGCCAGACTCAGAAGTCAAAGGTCACATTTTTTCTTCTTATATGTGGAAGCTAGAAAATGGGGAGTGGGGAATCTCATGAAAATAGAAGGGAAACCAGTAGAGTCAAGAAGGGGTCAGAAAAAGGGAGGAAGTTAGAGAAAGGGGAGGTCCTGGGAAGCGAAATTGACCAAATTGTGTTACAGTGATTCCCGTTCTTATGTATAATTATAATGCATCAATAAAAATGTTTTTTAAAAGGAAACCAGTAATATTGTAGGAAGGATGACTACTCCAGTATGACTACCTCAATTTAACTATGGTAATTTCATCTTCAATGCTCCAATTTCCAAATAGGGACACATCCTGAGGTACTGAGGATTAAAAATTCAACACAGCATTTTGGAACACAGTGTTCAAACCATAACAATGAGTTTCTCAATTTGAAAATTAGTGTTATGATACTAAGTGGAAAAAGCTGAGATGCATTACACTTTTGCCAACTAAAGTAGGAAATGTAGTACAGAAAAGATGGAGACTTACAGGTCTGCGGAGGTTCACTTAAAAACCTTCTCAGCCCAGTTTTTTTTGTTGTTGTTGTTGTTTTACCAGCAGTATGATTAAAATGGAAAATGTAGTCCTTCTACTCAGATAATTTTTCACTTCTTGAGCTTACTTTGTTACATTAAATTATCTCTGAAAGTTAGTAAATTCACCAAGATGTCCTCATTGGTATTCACTCATCATGTTAGATACTCCACATTCTGGTATTGTGATCTGTTTAACTAATGTTTGAATTTGTGTTCATATCCCTTTCTCTTAATGATGTTCTTCAAAGGATTGTGTATTTTAATGGCATTTTCAGGCACCAGCACATTCATTTGCTTTCTGCACAGGATTCTTATTACAAGGTATTATTAATTCTATTGATGTGATTTCCTTAAGTTTGTTTACTGTCTCCTATTTTTATTAAACATTAAGTATTTTATGTTTTATTTTTCCTGGCTTAATCGCAGTATTTAAAACTATTCATTACATGTAGGCTATTTAAACAGCTCAAATGTGTTGCTGTTGATGTGCTTATTTGATCTTTATGATTTCAACTTAAAGAGTTTTTTATGAATTTGTGTGTGTGTGGTGCTGGGATGGAACCTAGGGTCCCATGCATGCTAAGCACGTGCACTATGTCACTGAGTGATATCTCCAACCCTATGCAGTCTATATATATGTCTTAATATGTTATCAAATTTAATCAATGTTCTTAACACTTGAAAGAAGGTTTCAGAAAGAAATTTATTAACTCAACTACGTGAAGTAAATTATCTCCTCTACATAGTTGTTTATTATTTTGCTTGCATATTCTACATGAAAACAAAAGAGTTAAATCAGAAAACCAATAACAATTGCCAAGTTTGGTTCATCTTCTAGTTTTTTTTTAGTACATTTGATACAATGCTATATGGTACTAAAACACTCGCTTATATTCTTTCTCAATGTAGAATCATTTTTATTAGTATGATGAATATATTTTCATAAATAAGTCATATTTATATATGACTAAGGAAAATACTTATCACAGTTGCCCTAATCATAGAAGTAATGCATATTAAAATAAAAGTGATACTTAATAAAATTATAAACATAAAAATAAAGATGACCTTCACCTTTCTATCCATCCATAACTGCTAATGATATTTTAATGAATGTCCTTCCAGATTACCACACCAGAAAAATGCTTGTGCAGCATATTTCATCTCAGCATTGTCTTAGATGCTATAAAATTCTGAAAAGTTTGTTGAATAGATGTTCTGACATCTCATAATGAATTGCTCTACATATATTACAAACAGTGGTATAAATCTAAATGTAAAAATGGGAAGAAATTGGGCTGGGATTGTGACTCAGCGGTAGAGCGCTTGCCTAGCACAGGCGGGACCCAGTTTTGATTCTCAGCACCACATAAAAAATAAAGGCATTGTGTTGTGTCCATCTACAAAAAAGATATTCTCTCTCTCTCTCTCTCTCTCTCTCTCTCTCTCTCTCTCTCAAAAGAAAAAAAAAAGGAAGAAATCATTCCACAACATATTTTAATGCAAAACAAAGGCAAATCACAAAGTAGTATATATGGGGGCTTTATGTTTTTCCTAAATAAAATTTTGATTTTAAACCAATTACAGATTTAGAGAAAAACTGGAAGGTATTACAGAGAATTTCCATATAACCCATACCTATTTCTCCTATTAATAACATCTCGCCTTACTGATACATGCTTCATGTTAACTTTCTGTAGAATTTTATTTGAAGAATGTTTCTTGGTAAACATTCAGATATCTGGATTTGGATTGTTGGGGAGATATTGCTCTGAAGATAGAAAATTATAGTTGGATTGGAGGAATAAATTGAAGAGGTCTATTGCATAGCATGATAACTGCAGTAAATTACAAAATACTACATTCATTTTGTTGTTTTATGTTGTCTCAATTATTTCATTTTTCCTTATTTTCTAGTTTTTCTTGTCTTTCACGATTTAAACATTTTCCAAAAAAACTTATTGAGTAACATACGAACATGTCTACCTTTACATCTAAGCTACATTTGCATTTCCTAGCTCTGTCTTAATGCAAACCATGAGTATTGTATTTTGCTCCTGAGGTGATAACAGTGGTATCCTACTTAAGTCCTTGAATCACTGAAAACACCTGTCTATGGCATCACACAAGAATCCTAATTTGGTGAGATGTGGTGTCTTTGGTCACAGTATGTCCCACAAAAACTTTCCATCTATGACATCTTTGTGTTTCGCTTTTGGTTTTGCAAATTAATAGTCCGAGGAAGACTGAGAACATTTTCTTAGCAATTAGTCTGTGTTGATGAGTGTTTATTTGCATTTGCTTTCTGGTAGTTTTTTTCTTTTTCTTTTTCTTTTTTTTTTTAATCCTCAATATTAAACTGTTTCTCCTACGTATATCTAGATGTCCCTATGAATTACATGTAAATAAAAATATATATTTAAATGTTTACTTCTGTTTCATTGGCTATTTCAGTTATTGACTCGTTATATTTTATTGTCTAACCCTGGCCACCAGCTGAATGATGTGTTTTATGTCTCAGAGCAACTGCACTGGCTGCCTGGAAAGGGCCCAACCTTGGGGTAAGCAGCTGCCCACTCCAGTTCCTACAAAAGAAGCCATGACTTGCCAATCGTCCTCTGAAGTGAAGCAAATACAGCTGAATTGGTAAGATACAAAAGTGAGGCTCAGAGAGGAAATGTCACATTTCCTGGAGCAGCGGATGAAGAGCCACTAATGACTCCATTCTGTTGGTGAGGCGGAAAATACCAGCAGGAGCCAAGCGGCCAACCCCGCACAACTCCAGACAGGGAGCCTGGCGCAGGGCTGGGGATGTGATGCACGATGGCATCAAATCGGTTTCTTCATTGTCATGATTTTGTGCTGAAGTAATGAAATCATATCGTGTGGTGGCCTGTATCATGGCAGGGAGAAACCCGAGTCTAGCTGCAGAGGGCCTGGATTACAGGAGATGAGTGTGTCCAGGCAGAGAGGCAAGCCTGGTGTGGGCAAAATGTCCACGGCTTCCACAGAGGCCCTGCTATGGCTGAGAGGCCACAAGTGGTGGTCAGCGACCCCCCCGTCCACACGCTGGCCCTGCCATATGAGGAAATGCACTGAGAGACGTTGAAGCATCTTACAGCTATTGACTGAGAAGGGCTGTTGCTCCATAACCAAAGGGCCCTCTGTGTTGCTGCTGCGCTGGGAACTTCTTGGCTGAAGTTCATGGTCATAGGAGGACAGTGTTTTTCCATTCAGATAAACTGTGAGAAATAGGTAATAACGTAAGAAGAGGGCAATACTGAGCTAGGCTGTCCATGGTCATCTGTATTTTCAGCATAAAATTGAATTACTGGGAACATATGGAGGATAAAAAAAGAAAGAATTTTTAAAAAAAAAAATCTGAGGGAACCAAGAAATCTTGTTCAATACCCCTTTTGTTCGGTTTATCCTTTGAAATCTTTCAAGTCTCACTCTGAAAAATTACTTTAAGACTTTCATTTAAAATGTAGACATTTATCTAGCTTCAGCCTTCTAAAACAAAGCTCTTTGATATGAGAAGTAAGGAGAAATAAATCCCATTCAGACAGAAAGTGCCGAAGAGTTAGAGTATACCTTATGAAAAGCCTACAACTTTAGTTCTGCACATCTCTTCATTTATAAAAGGAAAATTAAATAAAAGTTATACTTTGTTGCATCTTCTCATTTGCTAAAGTTTGCACTGGTATACAGTGAACACTTTCTAATAGTGAGACATATGAAACCTAGCATACATTATCATTTTAATATATATTCACCCACCTAATTTAAGTAGAGGGTTTTTTAAAATTACTTCTCTTGATTACCATGCCATAATTTTACTGTTTTACTTTTAAGCCCTCTCAATATGTGTTCTTTTTTTTAATTTTCTCTGAAAACTTAATCTTTTTATTATATGTATCATAAAAGTATTCATGCAGACTTCCATAGATGATTTTTGAGCTTGGATATAAATTCTGAGTTTGGTATTCAGCTGCAGTAAGTGGTTATCAGTTCAAAGAATTCTCAAATGTTTTAATCCCATGAACACTAAAAAAAATACTAAGGACCCCAGAGAATATTTGTTTATGTGAATTATATCTACTGTATTTTCTATAATAGAAGTTAAAATTCAGAACTTTTTGAAATATTTATTGTCTTTTAAAATAATAATACCTCCATTCCATGTTATACAAATAACATATAACTATTGAAAGTAATTTTTTAAATAGCAAGAGAAGCCATTTCTTTACAGTTTTGAAGATGAGTTTAATGTCTAGTTTTGGAAAAGATATTTGAATTCTGTATCTGCTTCTGTACTCAATTCATTAATAACAGAAATAACATAATTTTTTATATGAACATGTAGTTAGAAATGGTAGAAAGATTTAAAGGCTCTTTAAGATAATTGTGGATATTCTTTGATATTACTCAAAACTTCAACAGTGATAAAGTTATCTTAAAAGTTACTTGGAGTTTTAATCTGAAACTATCTGTAAGATTTTTCTGTGCTCTGCTTCATAAAAATCCATGATTCTATCTTGTACCTTGACTGGATTTTTCACACATGTATTGCTTTATTTTTTTTTTAATACTAGCAATTGAACCCAGCAGTACTTTACCACTGAGCCACAATCCAAACCCTTTTATTTTTAATTTTGACACAGGGTCTCACTAAGTCACGTAGGGCCTTGCTAAATGGCTGAGGCTGGCCTCCAACTTGTGTCTCCCTGTCTCAGCCTCCTGAGACACTGGGATTACAGGCGTACACCACCATGTTCAGCCCATGTATGGCTTAGTAACATGCATTAATTATTCACTTGGAAAATACCAGTTTAATGAGTATTCTTTAACTATTGGTGCAATTTACTACATAATATCAAAAACTCACTTCCATTAATACATCACTGATCTCACTGGGAAAGTCTTCAAGAATTGGAAGTTGTCAAACTAATGGCAAATAAAATGTTTCCAAAATTCTAATTTTTGCCCCAAACTTGAATTCTACCATGGTAATTCTTCCTTCAGGCACAATATTTATTCTGTTCATTTATAATAAAATATCTACCAAACACTTAAGTCTAGATAACCCTAGACTGTCCATCATTCTTTCAAATACAAACAGTGTTGAACAAGGAAAGCTGGCTGTCCAGCTCACAGTGCACATAGCAGAGCAAGTGCTTGTCCTTAAAGAAACCTCTATGGTTGGTACCCAGCAGAAAAGCTTCTGTGTCCGTTTCAGGATATGGACTGCTTAACAATATACATTCAAAGTTCCAAATTGGACAAAATGAATATTTTTCCTACATCCTCAAAAAATTCCTCAAATAAAAATGTTTTGTTTAGTGGGGGTTAGGGGCTGGGAAAGTGTGTGTGTGTGAGCATTTTGTTTGGTTTGCTTTGACCATGAGGTCTTTTATTCCTGTGGTATCATTTTGGTACTGTCTTGATTTGTGCTAAGGAACAGCAGTTTTATTCCCCTTTACTCTGAAGTAACAATGCAAATGTGAGCACAGTGAAAGGAGCAAATAACTTTTTGCTATGATGGTATTATTATGAAAACAAGTTTGACCTCGCAATCTCCCTGAGAAGACAGAATGAATCCTCAAGGATGTTTGCAGCACACTCTGGAATGTATGCAATGGATCATAATGCACTCAGTTACTGTAAAATATGGACTTGTTGCACTTGGTTGACTTGGTTCATATGTATCTGTTACATTATTCTGAAATTTTCCTGAATTTTTAATAATCGTACAATATTTCTCAGAATAAAATTTTTAATGTCATTTTCTCCAAATCTCATAAATGTGCTCTTGATAACTATTGATTACAAAATCAAACAATATGTGAAATAAATGCTCAATTAAATGGCCCTCTCTCTTTTTGAGCAAAATATTTTTCATTTTTGCAAAACTACCTACTGAGGTATAATTTGCAAGCAATAAGAGACACATAATATGGTTTGACGATTGTATACTTTTGTGTAACCCAGCCAAAATCAATAAATAAAGCATTTTTATTACTTCAGAAAGATTGTGTGGCCCCTTACTTAGGAGTAAGTAAATAATTCACACAATTACTTGCCTGAGTAGACTAGTTTTTTTTTTTTTTCTCTGTTTTAGACCTTCACATAAATGGAATCATACATAACTTCACAACAGTTTTAATAGTCGTCTCTGCTAGGACATTCATCAACAATTGTTTTATTTTTTTAATGCTGAATAGTACTCAATTTTATGAAAATGACAATGTGTCTAGCTTTACTCCTGTTTGCAAACATTAGATTGTATCCAGGTTTTACCTATTTTAAATAAACTGCTAGGAAAATTTGTGTGCATGTCTTTAAAGTTTTAATTTCTCTTAAAAAATATCTAAAAGAGGGATTTCTGGGTCTTCTGGTAAATGTATTTTAACTTCATAAGAAACTCAAAATACTTTCCAAATGACTAGTCCATCCTGCATTTCACCAGCAGTATGTGAGAGTTTCAGTTGCCCCATGTTCTCACCAACATTGAATGTTGTTACTTTGTAAATTTAGCTATTTTGTAGAGATGTAAGTATTCAATTATGATTTAATTCTTATTTTCCCTATTGGACAACTTTGTTGAAAAATTTTTCATGTGTATATTGTCTATTGCTTATAGAATTTTAGTTTTTATTAACATCTAGTAACTATGTATATATTGGGTTCAATGTGGTATGTCAACACATGTATATAGCATATATTGATCAAACCAGGGTAACTACATTTCCATATCCCTGTTTTGGTGCCTTTGAATTCCTCTCCTTCAGTTCTTTATAAAATATATAATATGCATTATAAACTTCATTCCCCCACTGTGATGTGAAACATTAGAACTTATTCTATTTAACTGTGCTTTGATAACTCATTTTTCAATGCACACTTCAACCATGCATGCATGCGCTCCTTGTTGGACATAATTTACTTAAAAAGCAACTGAATGTTGAAAGCAAAATGGCAATAGTTGAGAAGGGGTTTAAAAATGTATGAGAGATGTATCAAAACAGTAGCACAAAGTGCCGAGGCCAGATGTTCATTATTCCTTATTGTAGACGGAGTGTTCCCTTTTACATCTTTTGTAGTCAGTCTAAAAAATAGCCTTTGATATTGGTTATAGTGCAGTCGACTATTAAAAAGTTCTCTTGGTTTATTCATCTTAAATGTCTTCATTTTACTCTAAGTTTGAAATTGTTTTTTCCCTACATATAGGGTTCTGGATTGTTCTAATTCACTTTAGATAACTATAAAAGTTGCTTTTTCTCTCTGACTGAGTTCATGTGTGTTTGCTCTTCTTTGTTTAGAGTTTGATACATTTTTTCATCAGGAGTGTCTGTTATTTATTGGGTTTTATTTATTTGTTTTTTACTTTCCATTTCCCTGCTTTGTTTCTTATATGTCTACACCACATTTTTGGCTATGTGTCCTCTTTCATTTTTATTTTTGTGCCATTCTCTTTTTCTTCCATTTTTAGGATAAGAATTATACATAGGTCCAACAGGTGAGCTTTTCTATAGGCATTGAGTGCAGGTGGCATTTCATTTTCTTCATCCTTTTTTTCTCCATTGTCCTGGTTGGAAACTTTCTAGTTTTGCCTTTTCAAGTTCACTGACTTGTGCCATCTTCAATATGCTGTTAAGTACATGCAATGAGCTTAAAATTTCAGTGCGTGTGTTTAGTCTGAGTTTTTCATTTGTATACTTTCTTCTCTGCTCAGACTCGCTATACGTTCACTCATTATTACTATAGTTTTCCTTACATCTTTCAACATATTTATATTGGCCATCTTGAGTTCCGTTTTGATGCATGGCTTTTGTCTTTCACTGTAAGTCAAATATTTCTGTTAATTTGGCCATTTTTAACCACTTTCCACCGCATACTGAACATCATGGGGGACATGATATAGATGGTTGGGATTCTGTTAATTTTCTCTGGTTTTTGCTCTAGCAAGCACTCACTGGCTGGCTGATTACCCTGAAGTTGTGATTGCCTGTGTTTAGGAGTCATTAGGACAAATCGTGACAAGCCTAAAGTATTTCCTAAGCCACTTGTTCTAGTCTGCTTTTTTATCACTGTGAACAAATGTGACGAGAACAATTTAAAGAAAGAAAAGTTTATTTTGACTCATGGTTTTCTGAGGTGCAGCCCGTGATTGGCTGACTTCACAGTCCTGGCCCAAGATGAGGCAGAGCAACAAGGTAGAGGATGTGGCAGAGGAAAGCACCTCAAAACATGAGGTCCAGGAAGCAAAGAGACTGCCACTCACTGGGGACAAAGATGTAAACCCTGAAGTCACACCCCCAGTGACCCACCTCCTCCAGCCGCACTCTACCTGCATGTAGTTACTGCCCAGGTGATCCAAACCAGTGGGTTAATACACTGCTTAGGTTGAGGATCTCAGGACCCAATCATTTCACCTTTGAAAGTTCTTACATTGTCTCACACATGAGCTTTTGGGGGACACCTTATATCTAAACCATACCACTTTAACTAATTAGAATTCAACTTCCAAATTCTCTCTTTCTCACACCTTTTTTTTTTATATAGTTTGATTTTGGTCTTTTTAAAGGGTGGCCCTTTTCTTGTCACAGTTGGATGCTCACAGGTATTAACAAAGTCATTCTACTCTGTCTGGGTCTAAATTCCACCATCCCCCAGCACTACTGAACCCCAGCATCTCTTTTTCCTTCTTTACCTTCATCAACCTTTCTCTGGCAGTCTGTCATAGTACGTTTCTGAACCTTCACTGCTCAGCTTTGGATAAGACTCTGGTTAATCCACACACAGACTTTGCTGTTCTCTTCCCCATGTAGATTCTCTTCTGTTTAACTCCATCCCAAAGATTCCAGCTACTTCCATAAACTTCTAATCTAATTACTATAAGGCCAGAGAGAATAACCTGTTTGTTCTCTAGCTCCATGTCCTGGAATAGGAAATTGCCACAAAGCTATGTATTAATCATGGCACTCACTTGGTGAGTTTCTCTTCGATGATCTGTCACTTGCTGTCTTGCTTTCATTCTTCTTAAAGCCAGTAAACTGTTGCCTCATGTGATTTGTCTTTTATATAATTTGGTACTTTTTATATAAATTATAGCAGTGAGACCAATGGAGGACCAGTTATTCCATCATGGAATAGATAAAAGTTCCCTGGATCTCTTTTTGGGCTTTCATAAGCACCTTGCAGGATGTTCCAAGTGGCAAAATAGACTTAACTATCTTTCTAGTATCCTGAATTAAAACATGAATTGTGTATTGTTAATATATGTATATATTTTTAGATCATAAGATGAGCCAGGTACAGAGGTGCATGCCTGTTATCCCATCTATTTCTGCTGAGGCAGAAGAATCAAAATTTCAAGGCCAGCCTGGGCAACTTAGTGAGACTCTGTCAGAAACTTTTTTTAAAATTAAAAAATTGCTGGGTACTGATTAAATTGTCCAGTACAACAACAACAAAACTCCTGACAGATCCTTTGTTCCTTGAAGGACCTTGAGGAAAATTAACTAAAATCTATTTTTTGGAGATAGTTATGGCCTTGGCTATTTCTTTTTGTCCACAATTTTTCATTTGTGTATACAGTTGTGCATAATGGTGGGATTTACTGTTTCATATTCCTTCATGCACACGATGCACCAATATAATGTGGCCAGTATCACTCCCCAGCACTTCCCCCTCCCCTGCTTCCCACCCCTGGGTCCCTTTTCTCTATGATCTCCCTTTGGTTTTCTTGAAATCTTCCCCCACCTTTCTTTTCCTTTTTCCTTTCAAACTTCTGCATATGAGAAAACATATGGCCCTTCACTTTCTGAGTTTGACTTGTTTTGCTTAACATAATGGTCTCTAGTTCCATCCATTTTCCTGTAAATGATATAATTTCATTATTCTTTATGGATGAATAAAACTCCATTGTGTGTGTGTGTGTGTGTGTGTGTGTGTGTGTGTGTGTCACATTTTATTTATCCATTCATCCATTGAGGGACACCACCCAGGCTGGTTCCATAGTTTGACTATTATGCTGCTACAAACATGCATCTGCATGTGTCACTATAGGATGACGACTTAATTCTTCAGAATAAATACCAAGACATGATACAGCTGGGTCAATATGGTGGTTCCATGACTAGTCTTTTGAGGAACCTCCATACTGATATCCATTGTGGTTGTACTAATTTACAATCTCACTAACAGTGATTTATACATTGTATATATGTAAACTCAAGCACAATAATTCAATAATTTAGTAAAATAATCTCATGAGTCCCCAAAAATGACACTCTGACACTTGTATTATATATATACATCTTGTACACAGACTAATCAAATAAAGTTGCCTAAGATCACAGACCATTTAATTTTCAGAGATCAACTGAATACAGTTCTGACTTCTCTCAAGGAAAATTACCAGTAGCGTCACCATGAATTTGTACAGGTAGAAGCATAAACTCTTAAGGAAGAAAAAAACTAGAGGAAGTCAGTGGCCTATTCAGATAATTGAGAAAATGGGATTCTAATCCACATTTAAAAATCGAGATTTTTCAGATTTATTTCTTCTGAGGCATCAATAAGCAAGAAGCTCAATAAAAATGCTAAAGCTTTTCCTCTTACTTCCTAGCTGCTGAATTTGCAGAATTAGGACATAGGATGTGGATGCTTCATACGCCTTCTCTATTTTACTATCATACATAAATTTTAGCTTATGTTGAGGAATATAAATTTCCACTTAATCATATCCTCTCAACAACTCTATTTTATACTTATGTTGGCATTGTTTACATATTCTTCCAAGTGATTGTGGCACTTCAGAATGATTTATTGCTGTAACCGCAGTTTGCATTTATTCTTAAAAGTTTGTATTTTTCCCCCCAAGAAAAAGTATCAGTCATCTGATAACCAACATAGATCACAGCCCTTCACATTCATCATAGCTTGAAGCTGAACTCATCCATAAATGTATGATTTCTTGAAGCAACTTTATTTACTGAAAGCTTTTTCACAATGTACAGGCTGATCCTGTGATCAAAACTTTTAATAAACAGTTCCAAAATGATAAAAAAAAAAAACAGTTTGTTATTTTTCACAGTAAAGTTAAATTTGTGACTCTGTTTCTAAACTTCTGCCCAAAGGAATCTGCTTTTATAGACTCCAGATCATTGGAAAGATCTAGAATGACAATGGAGGGTCTGCTACATATTCCTAACAGTGTTCTAGGCACATTTTAAAACATACTTAGGTGACGACTTTAATATCCAAGATTTGTGAATAAGGATGAGAGAGATGACATTCCCCTGGAGTGGACAGGACCCCTGAGACCAAGAGGAGGGAGGCTGGTGGTTCGGCCTGTCAGGACCTGGGCACGCAGTCACCTTTGGCTGACAGGTCCTGAGTGGGCTCAAGCAAAGCTGATCTGCTAGGAGCTGTTGGTTTGGGTCAAACTGCAGGTGACCTGACCTGGCCACAGGTATGGAGAAATAGATTACCACTTCAAAGCAGCACATGAAGCAATGACCAAATATACCAAATCCTTGCCTTCATTCTACTTGAGGAAGAGAAGTAATAAATAAACTGTATCAGGTGATTTCAGACTGCAAAGTTTGGGTGATTTAAGGAGGTTAGTGATAGAGGTAGAGTAGCAATCTTTTATAGAATATTAGAGCTGAGACCAGATTGGAGCGAGAGTAAGTCCTGTGGAATGTGTGGCGAGAGAGAAGTGCAGGAAATGAGAATCTGAGGCTGAGGCTTGCTCCCTGTGTTTAGAGAACAACCTCTATAACCAACCCATCCTGTAGTTATAACCTGTCACTCCATGTATTACAGTCACATCATGATGATATATTTTGAGTGGAACCATACTGTGCAAACAGTTTCACTGATTTTTAACTTAAAATTTAGAGTGGACATTTTTATGTCAATAATAGATATTTAATTCACACCTTAAGTGGCCAATAATATATTTTTAAATTATTCTATTATCTGAGATATTTTTAGACTATTTTCTATTTTTTTTTTTTAGCAATACTCTGGTGAACAACTTTGAATATGAAACTCTGCCTGACCCAACGATCCCCTTTGTTGGAATACATCCCAAGAAGCAATCACAAGCCATGTGCCCATTTAAAACTCTCTATATGTACAGCTGAACTGCTTTTGAAAGAGTTTTACTAACCTACACTGTGACCAGTAGCTGTTGATGAGTATGATTTCCCTACACACTAGCCATAAGTGAGTAATATCCATTCTGTAACACTTTTCCCAGTGATTCTGTTTCAATGACTACTAAACACAAATCAAATCAGTGTTTTGAGGACACAGAACATGCATGAAATTAATATAATAATCAAGAATAAAATGGATCAGTTATCTGAAGCTTTCTAATGCTCAGATATTCTTTGGGTTTGGAGTCTAAATTATATATAAATATTTGTGTATATATGCTAATTATATGTATTAGTCACACACATAAATAACTATCATACATATGTGTGTTTTATATATATATATATATATATATATATATATATATATATATAAAATTTGAATTTATAAGAGTTGCATTTGTACTACATCATATATGGATATTGGCACATGCTAAAAAATTATGATTTCTGCACTGCTCTACTAGCTGCTGATTATATTAACTTTTCCTGAAAGAGACAAGTACATAAATTTCAAGGGCAAAGAGCATATATGTAAAGGATAGTGACATGAACATGAAATTTGTCTGACCTACAATACAGATGGCAGTAAACATGTTCTAGATTTTCTGGGACAATCCTGATATAAAATTTTTATATTTCATTTGTTCTATAACCAGAAACATCCTAAAAATGCCAATATTTTTTCATCCAATTTATGTTTCCCAGCATGTCTCTCACACATTTATAGCACACACACACAAAAATCACTGTCTGCTTCAGTGCACTCATTTTGGGCTTAAAGTCATAGCCCTAAATCTCAAGGGAACATCTGTGTTAACCAAGAGCTATCAATATGCTTTATCATTCTGTCATCATCTTAATATTTTTATGGAAAAACACTTCAAAACAGTTTATTTCAGTGCTTTTGTCTACATGATAGCATTTAATCTAAAGACAAAAACAGCCAACTTTTTAGAAATAAATCTATCCTATAAAACAGTAAATTAAAAAAATTGTCTAGCAAGCTGATAGCTTTTATCATCGTGCACTTGAATGGATGTGGATGTGTATATTTATTATGGCTTTCTTCACCTTCTAATCTTGTATTAATCATAGCACTATGTAAAATAATAATAGCTCAACAAGCATTCTGTTGTTTTATTGTCAACAACAAAGTTTGTTCAAGTATAATAAAAAAGTAAATGGGACAAGGAAGTAAACAGTTTTTCATTTGATTTTTTCCCTGGTCCTGATAAATTCAATTTGATCATTTTTAAAAATCAAACCAAATTATGAGTCTCTAACCTCAGACCTTTATTTTGGATGCCTCCCATATGATCTTAGGGATAGAATTTCTAATAAGAGAGAATCAGTGAGCAGTGTTGACTTGAGTCAGCTGGGTCTCATGCTCAGATTATTACTTCACAGCAGGCAAGGCCCATTCTCATAATACAGCATAATTAGACTGAGTTTTCCACACAGAGGAGTGTCATACTCACAGTTTCTAAGAACCAAATAAACTTAACTACCATTTGTAAAGGCTCAGGAAGATGCAAGGCCCTGCATTCTATCTATTCATTATACCCTACAACTTTATGATGTAGATACATATTATTGTTCTTGTTTTTCTCATGTGAAATGAGGAACTGGAAGAGGTCAAGCTGCATTCTCAATAGAATGCAGTTGGTAATAGAGAAGGTAGAATTCATGCCCATCTGTTGAACCGCAAGGCTCATTCTCTGTAATATTGGGTAGGTGCCTGGTAATGGTGGTTCTGTATTCTGTGGCCAGAAGTCTAGAGAAAGCAGAGTGCAAGAAGCTATTAGGACTTCCTGAGGCTGCATCCGCAGTAATGCAAGGAAATAATAAAACTGTAAAGCACCTTGAAGATAGTCAAATCCTTCCCTTGAAAAACATGAACTTATTAGTCTGAACAGTTTTAAAATCAAAGTACATGTACATTTTCACCTGCTACTCAAATGTCTGATAGGCGCATGGAACAAGAAACTAACATGAAACTCTCTTAATGATTTTAAAACTAATAATATTATTGTGATTCGCCTTTGTAAAGTTTTGGCAAGTGTGCAGACTGTGTTCCTCTCAGCACAACACCTCGTTCAGACCCATATTTCTAGTAATTTTCTTCATCCTTGAATATTAAAACTTTTCTCTTTCTTTCAGCTTTGAATTTTAAAGAAATATCCTATAATAAATCAGAAATAAAAGATTAATTTTTCTACTGAGGGTTTACATAATGAAGAAAATGATTATTAAATCATTTTATTATTTCATTCATTTTCTTAATTGTTAAATAATTTAAAGATGATGAAATAATGATGATAAATCTTCAGTCCAATTAACTCCATCTATTTTACAATCCCAATGTGCTAATGATAATGAGCTAATCTCAAATAAGCGTATAATTAAATCTCGAGAACTTGTTAAAAATGGTCCCCTTAAGCCACTGTTTTCTATGAAAATGTATTTAATCATGTCTTTTTTTCTTTTTTTCTGTTGCAGAGCTTCTCTAGATCAGTGAAAGATGAAAGGAATAGCAGATAAGAGTGCTTCCTTAGAAGTATAAGCCCCTTTAAACACACTCACTCTGAAGCAAAGGTAGAGTTCAGATACCAGGATGGAAGAGCCACAGAGTGGCCTATCAAGTCAATACAGGACTATTTGGTGAAATCTTTCAGAAATGGTAATTGTGCAGAAAAGAAAGAAAATTGATTCCCCACAATGACTGCAAATGAATTTATTAGTGAGCAAAGCAGGCAATCACCTTTATGATGTTAGATATTCAATTCATAATCTATGAATCTTTGTAGAGTTTAATTAGAGCCTTCCTCCCAGGAACCAGTTAATGCAGTTTCTCCTCCTGACACCGACTTAATCAAACTCTTGAGTTGGAAGCTTGAGACAGAGACAAGATTGTGTTCTCTATTTTTTTTTGTAATTGGGCAAAGATAGAAAACAATCCCAGAAGGAAAACCAAAGCCAGATGTCTGTCAAAGGCAGACAGGAAATCAGGAATAAAAGCCAAGATGAAGACTTTGGGCAGGAGGCAGTTATACTTTCATTTACAGAACAGGAACCAACATTATTCACTAATGTTTTTAACCATGCCCAAGGTTCAGACTTCTATTATAAACATGCAGAGGCACAAGATGTAAGAACTAAATGGTACCTCAGAGACAATAATATGACTGATTAGTCCAACAAACGAAAGTTCTCAGGGCCAAAGAATCAGGGAGGTTGCTCAGGTTCACACAGTTAATATCAGAGCTCTGACTTCAGAGTCAAGATCTATTTGTTTTAAATCTTAATTTCGATACACAATAGCACATAAATAGAAGATGCTGACCTGAGAAAAAACAAGTCTTGATGAGCGTAGAAAATGGATCTATGTTTGGGTGAAAGATGGTCATGTGATTAAAGAGAGTCCTTGTAGGATACCTAAGTAAATCAGAGAGATAATCTGAAAATAGGGGGAACAGCTCAAGAAGAGGCCAGTATATCCAAAAGTGCACAGAGACAGGACATGGAGCAGAATTGGACATCACTTTCTCCTCCTTCTCTATTGTACTGAGATTGAATCTGCAGCTGTTGTTTAAACCCCACAACGAAATAATCCTGAAATCTTGTTGTCACACATCCAGTTGGGATAACTTTTATTTGAGAACTACAGTTTGGCATATCAACAAAAGGATATGATCAGATAAATCTTCTGTTTTCTGACCACCAGCAGCTTCTGCCAGGCCCAACCATGGTCAGTTGTGTGTATTGGGGACTGAGGGTCAAAGGCAAAGGAGCCCCAGGGTTGGTTTTACTGCCCTGAAGTCACCACTGATCTTAGGGAAAGTGTCTGCTGCTGCGTCACTGTCGCTGCAGTCCTCTACATGATGAACATCTGCCATACAGCTGGTCATGCCCTACCCTTACTCCAAGGTGATTTTAGAATTTAAAATCAATATGCTATGTCCAAGTACAATTATACCACAATGAATCCCCCATATATATATAATTATAATGTACCAATTAAAATATTATTAATAATAATAGAAGGGAGATCAGTGGAGCAGAAGAAGCCGGTCAGCAGGAACAGGGGAGGGAAAGGGAAGGGACTGGGGAATATGATTGATGGATTTATGTTATGTGTGTTTACAAATGTGGCAAAATTAATTCCGCTATTATTTATAATTATACCACACCAATAAAAATGTAAGATCAAAAACTAAAACCTGTCCATTTTCAGTTTTTTTAAAGATATTTGATATCAAAGAGTTTTCAGGACTAGAAATTCTATTTATTTCTCTAAAATACTAAAATTTAAAAATCCCCATCGGATTAAATCAACAACACTTAATGAACGATTAGAATGTTTAGTATTGCATGAATAATTATGGAATTGTCTTTAAAAATACAATAGTTAATAAAGCCATTATTGCTATTGCACATACTATTTGATTTGGTTCCTACAATTTCTTAAGCATTTTCATTCATACTTTCTAATCATAGTAGTAATCAACAGTCACAACCCAGGTGTTCATTTTTCTCTCATAAGTTAATGGAAGACTTGGAACCTCATTGCATGCATTTAAATCTCAGTTCTGCCGCTTATTAATTAGCTTCTATAAAGATCAACTTCTGTGTTTCCAAAGTGAGAAAATAATAGGACATCAACCTCACAGGGTCATGGTTGGTATAAAGGGTGGAATATAATTGAAGCATTTAGCAAAGTGATTGTCACAATGTAAGAGCTAAACGTATACAAACCATTATTATTGATAATCAAATGTTACTAGGGAATATGATTGATGGATTTATGCTATGTTATATTATATATTTATATATTATATAACATTATATTATATATTGTATATAACATATATTATATAATATGATATATAATATAATGTATATTATATTATATATTTATGTTAACAATCACATTGCATTGTTAATCCTTGTCTTCTCAGGTCATTTATTATAGGCCATAAACATGAATGGGTGACTTTTTAAATTTCAAATTTCTTACATGTTTCCTTAAAACCACATAAATTTACACCATCTCAATTTGCTTCTCACAGCAGAAGCTCACATTCACCATACATGTCGATGTTTGGAAGATTGGATGTTAACTTCCCCACTGATCCTTGGGTTAGGCTTTGCCAAGAATGGAAATGTTGAGGCAATACATTTTAAATATTCGCTTAAGACTCTTATTTATGCAAAGCAAGGCAGATGCTATATATCATGGTAGGCTGAAAGTAACAATCACATCAGAGATGAAAGTCCTTTTCACTCTTCAGTGCAATTTTATTATCTTCTTACCTTTTATTTTACTTATTCCAATTTATTCCCAAACGAAATTCATTCTGATATGTGCTGTTTGGGGCAGATAATATAAACAAGCCTGGCTCTCTCCATAGACAATACAATGTCCTCCGATCAGATGCAGGGTATGCAGAAAGAAAGCATCATTAGAAAACAGCTGAGGTTAGGGCCATGCCTACACCCTTGGGGCACAACAATCCCCTGAAAAACTTCTTTGATTTTTTTTCTTTAAGTAGAGGTATCCATGCTCTGCCTCACACTTAGTAAGTCAGAATTTCTAAGGCACACAATCCTCATATTTATTCTCATGAAAAGAACCCCAGGTTAAGAAATTTCATAGCCATGGCATACAATATTCATCTAACCATCCAGGTCTGTGATTTTCAAAGCTTGTTTATTTAGCAATACAATTTTTCCAGGTACTTTTATGCAGAAACAGCTTATAAGCTGGATGCAGGAACACTTACTTTGAAAAATGATCTGTGATCTAAAGGATCAAAAGCCCCCATTTCTTTCTCAAACCTTGGTGAATTCTGTGGCCCTCTGTAATCTTCAGGGTCAATGGGACACCACTGCAAATCCATAACCCATGAATCTATGTAGAGTATTTCAGCTATGAATTAACTGAGATTGCCAAGAAGCCTGTGTATAGACAAACCTAAGTATTTTCCTTTATAAGATCACTACCCTGACAGGGGCTTTCATAGTATATATAGCCTCACATTATGTCAGACTTCACCATGGAAACAGACATTTGGGTTTCACTGTACTTACAATATAACTGTGGTTTAGGACACTGCCTACTGTCTCACCCAATGGACCCAGGCAAGAGATTTCAATTCAGATTGAATAAGTAGAAAAATCTGCATTGTCCTTGAAAACTCGAATTATGTATGTCTTATTGGCCATGAATCCTATTATGTGGGGTGTTGTGGGGTTGAGGTGTTCCCCCCCCCCCTTGAGAAATTCTTTGGTGCAAATGGAGTCTCTGACCTCAAGGAACTAAATCCAGTGAGAGACAGACGGCAAGAAAGTTAATTTTAAGACAATGCAATAAGTTCAATGTGATAGATATACATAGGTTGCTATGGAAACAAGTAGATAAGTTCTATAAGTAATTACATTTCCATTTTCTCCATAGCTACAGGAAGATAAGAGCTAAATTCTATGCCCAATTACCATTTGCCAAGGTATGTTTGCCTCTTCTTTTCTCCTCAATGCTACTTTATCTATTTTATACTTTATAATTCATCTTACATACATCTTACTTACATTCTTGTTTCTATTAAGTAAAAAAATAAGGTTAAAGGATTACACTAAAATATTCAATTTATCATTTTTTTTGCCAAATATCACTTGCTTTTAAAATTTTTTTGAATTATGGACTAAAAAGACAAAATCATGACTATTTAGTAGTGATATGATATTCCATAAACACACAAGTATTCTAAATAGGGGAGAGTTAAAAATGGAGAAACAAAGTTGAGAATGAAATGCCAGGCATTATGTACAATTTATATAATCAGTTGGGAGAGTGATAAAGCGAAGTGACCTGTAACCTCATTTCTCTAAAAGGCACAAATCAATTGGTGTAATAGAGCAGAACATGCCATGCTCTTCATTAGGAATCTCAATTTTAAAGAGACACCTGGAAGCTAGTTAATACAATGATCCTCAATATTCCCCTCAATATTCCCCAGTACAAACACATTTGTATAATTGCTTATCGGTAATGCAACAGATCTCCTGCTCACCTTGTGCATGAAAGATTGGGTAAGGCTGCACTAAAGGAGGTCTGTGCTGCTCCACAGGAGGGAAGATGCTCTTTCTTGCAGAGGGAAGCAAGTCCTAGGTGACATTTTCTTTGATGGGGCAGGATAGCTCTATCTGCATCAGTGAACACTAGCCCAACCTGCTTCCTGGGTAGTCTGGTGGATGAAACAAATCTGAACGTCCTAAACAAATCAGGACCTAGCAATGTCATCTTCCAGAGTGTGTTCTATCCTGCTCAGCTCTCTGGAAGTTTAAGCATAAAAACAGACATTGGCTTTGCTTTTCTTCCCGCAAACTTTGTTCTATGAAGTAGAAAGTTATAACACAAACAATAATATGCATTTTCCTGTTCTATTTCATTCTGCATTCTCTGAACGTCAGACATCAGTAAGAGGGTGTCTCTCTAAAGTCATGGATGTAATAAACAGTAAGAGATACGGGCTCTGTCACTTCCCAACTGAATAACTCTCCTGCAAGACACTCAACTGCTTCATGTCTCAGTTTTCTTACCTATAAAATGGGGAATCTAATGATGGAATTATTAAAGGAATTTAATACATTAAAAATGGAAAGTGCTTCGAAAGAAACACTCAAAACTTCAGTGCTTTATGTGAAGGGCTTTTGTTGTTGCTTGTATTTTTGTGCCACTCTGCTCATTAAGAACAATAAAAAAAATGCATCAGTGACACATGCAAAATATTTGTTCTGGTTTATGTCCAACTAAATGATAAAAATCTTCTAGTGGCGGACTGAACATTGTTCCTGCACCATACATCTAGCATCCTGTCAATCTAGCATCCTAACTATGAAACATTGAATGGGGTATTTTTTCAGTGATTTCAAAGTAATTTTAAAGTTAATTTGTGGTTTCTAATTAACTGGCAAGCTGCTTCTTCTGTGATAATAAAAATTGTTTGAATAACAGAGTGTCCATTTCTTCAAAAATGCAATTGAAGTTCACCACAATAGCCAGTTAGAATACATGTGTTTCTTTCCCAGATTTTTTATTTCCTTTATTCACTCTGATTCTGTAATCCTACGTATATTTTAGTGTTGTTTGTCCTTGTGCGCAAGGCCTCAAATATTTGTGGATAAAAGAAGTTATTAATAAATAATAAGAAATCGCTTTCTTTTGCTCTTTACTAAAACATTCCTTCTTACCTCTGAGACGAAACTAAGTCCGGGGATGACCGTCCCTGTCATCTCTCTGCAAGCTCTTTGGATTGTATCTTCTCTCTCTCTCTCTTGTCTGTGGTTTGTTCTCACCAAAGTTTCAATGAAGGGAGAGGAGTTAGAGGAGAAGTTAGAGGCCACAGAAAGAAAACTTTGAAAAATTCAAATGCTGCAAGATCACTTCCTAATTGTATGAGTTGACTGTTACTCAAGTATGAATTTCAAAATTAGGAAAGTAAAAAATATTTTTTTCTGATGATTCAAAAATTCACATTTAAGCAGCATGCTTAAATTCTAGTTGTAAAAGTACTATCCCTTCATCATTTCCAAGTGATGTTGACTGCAGAAAAAAATTTTTAACAAATAAAAATCTTACAAAATGATTTCTGATCTCAAGGCTCTTTGGAAATTCGTCTCTTTGTTAGCTTCCAGGCACTTCACAGGATTCCTCAGGAGCAGAACTGGGGGTAAAAGGCGGCTTATGTTCATGCTGACTATGTTCCATGATGTGACCAATTTGTCGAATGAATTTCCCATTCAGGCCATCATGCAATGTGTTATAGAAGAGCTCCCTCCACCACCACCACCAAAAAGAAAAGATGCTTTATGGACTTCTTTCTGCAATAGCACTGGGTTCAATGTCTCTTGCTACGACTTACAAAAGAAAAAAATTAACAGTGAAGTGTTGCATCCGTAAGACTCGTTTCTATCTTCAAATCCCACATATAACTCAACCCTGGTTTGGTCAGCCCACACCCCCACGAAGTTACCCAGGTTGAATAATACTGAAGCCATCTAATTTTCTCACGATTTTATTACAAAGCACACACTCTCACACACACACAAGCCTGATGGAAAATATCCCCGGGTGCTCAACTCCTGAGACAGTATCCAGTTATCAAGCATGAACTCGCACCGAGAGAGCTATGAAATTTGTTATGACAGTAGGGCAGAAAGGTGAATAACTGCTCACTCATTTGTTCACTATTTGCTAGATATAATTATTGGGAAACATAAATGAACACAGCAAACAACTGCTGCCCTGGATCTTCCTTTCTCATTGATGGTAGGTGGATGGCTGGAGCCTGACTATCAGGTACTTAGAGGAGGAACACTGAGGGAGAAGCACTGGTAACCCAAAGGCCCTGATCCCACCTGGAACCCCTATAAATGGCAGAAAGTAGAAAACAAAAGAAAGAATGGAAGAAGTGAAAGCCAGAGAGCTGGGGTGAGCCTGACCAGTCACTAGGAGAAATCTGGTGACCAAGCTGGAGGGAAAGAGTGACTGTTCACCAGAGGAAAGACATGCTGAGTTGCCTTTTAAAGAAATGCTTTTGAGCTGGGGATGTTGTTCAGGAGCAGAGCACTTGCTTAGCACACATAAGGCCCTGGGTTCAGTTCCCAGCACCTCAAAATAAATGAATGAATGCTTTTGTTACTGTATGAGAATAAAGCATGGGAAAAAGCAGAAAGTTGGAGAGGAGGACACTGCTACCAGACATGTTGGTGATGGCAGCACCCTGTCCAGGGTACTAGCCACAGGAGTGGAGAAATGGTGGACACAACCTGGGATTTTTCATAGATCAGACATGTAGGCATGAGGTCTACATGGTGCTGTTACCATAAACTGAGCTCGGGAAGTCTGGGGGAGTTGTATATCTTGGGGTTTGATCTCAAATATAGACATGCTAATTGGGGGCCTGGAAATATATTACATTTGAATCAAAATTACAGAGTTGGTTTATGAAAATGATATTCTAGCCTTAATAAAACCGATTTTCCAACTTGCTTTGTCTGGATTCTTTTGTGATCTTAATAACTCATTAGGAACCATTGATAAATGTCAGGAAAGCCCATGTACAAAATATGTCAATAGTATTTAATGTGATTTATATACAGCATTGAAAAAAATCGTTGCAGCACTGGGAATGGACCGCAGAGCCTCACACACACTGGGCACATGATTTACACTGAGCTATGCTCCCACCCACGGAGCATGATTTGTAAATGTACTTGAAGCAATTATGTTTTCTTAAGAACTCTTCTTTCATTGTCATCTCCAATTTCTCCTTATCAGTGTTTATTCTTCCGTCTTTGCCTGTGACCAAGACATCCAGAAAGTTTCCCTCTGCTGAACTAAACATTAGGCAGCTTTCTTCCTTACTCTGGGTCCCTGAGGCCCCCCATTTTTTGGCACCCGGGGGTTTGACCCAGGGGTGCTTAATCACTGAGCCACAACCCCCAACCATTTTATTTATTTATTTATTTATTTATTTATTTATTTATTTATATTATCTACACATGACAGGGTCTTGATAAGTTGCTTAGGGCCTCACTAAATTGCTGAGGCTGTTTTTGAACTCAGCCTACCGAGCCACTGGGATTTTAGGTGTGTGCCACTGTGCCCAGCCCTGAGTTCCTTTTTCTTAGAATATTAAGAAAGATTTCCTTAAATCTTCTTCCAGCTTCTTATCAATTTTATAACCCAGAATGTCTTTCTCAAATATCAGAAACCTCTGCTACATGAAGATAAGAATACATCATAGTGAAGCCTACAAATATGTATAATTATAAATTCTGTCAACAAAATATTTTTAAATGAGTATTGTACAAAATAAAGATGAATCTTAAAATGAATGCTTACAAAAGAAAAGAAAGAGCCTCCACCACCCAGTCTCTGTGGGAGGTAGAGGGCTAAAATTGATAAGAAACAATCCATACACACTAATAAATAGCCTCTAACCTCTACATAGACCAACCTCCCCCAACCCACTCCAGGAATTTTCTATCAACTCACCCTGTGTTAAAAACTTTTCCATTTTGCTTCAGCAAAATTGAGTTCAGTCTTTTTTTTTTTTTTTAGTACACGTAAGTGCCTTGAGTAAAGTCTCCTTTGCCTTTTAACTCCATCTGATGTAAATTTCCTTAGCACCTGAAGAACTTTCTTATTGATGGAGAAGATGGAATAAAATACAGATTAAAATCTGTTCTCTCCTGTTATCCACTGAAGAATTCATGAAACAACAGTATACTTATTGTCCCCATGCAGACTGCATCCTGGGTTATATTTCTAATATTCATTTTTCCTTAAAGTTTTAAAATTCAAGGCTGCTGGATGCATTAAATAGGGTTACTACAAAAAATAGTGTAATATGAATAGCAACAACACAGAAGATCTCAGGTCCATCTAATATTTCAGAATCTGCAGGGCATGGTGTACATACCTGTAATCCCAGCTACTCGGGAGACAGAGGCAGGAGGATTCAAGTTCAAATTCAGGCTGATCAAATCAGCAAGACCCTACCAAAAATAAAATTTTAAAAATTTTGGGCAAGTACTTCACTGGTAGAACACTTGCCCAGAAAGTATGTGTGAGCCCCTGGGTTCATTCCCCAGAACAAATCATCATCATCTAGATTCTCAATTTTCCTTTTCTGTACAGCTTAGACAGAATAAGAAAACATTTAATTCCTTCCAAACCCATGTGAAATTAGATGCCCTTAGTTCTTCCCATGTTACAGATGAAGAAATTAAGGCAAATTTTCTACTTAAGATTAAGCTAGAAGTCTTTTCCTATCCATTAAGGACTTTCTCTATCCAACCTTTTTGAACCAAATTGCTGCATTTCAAACTTTGACTCACCAATTATTATCTTTTCCTTGGGAGGTATTTAACCCTTTGAAGGCCCAGTTTCCGCATCTTAAAATGTGTGTAAGAAAGGCACATAGGACTTTGTTAGACCTGGAAGAGCTCATGTATATTAAGCCTGTAGCATTCAACCAAGATAAACATTAATAGTGACATTCAATGTTTCAGTTTCTTGGTTTATTTAGTACTTTTATTCTAAATGTTATATTATCTCATAAGACATTAAAGGGCCAAAAACTGGTTCACTATAGGTCCCTTAAATATGTGAAGAGTGTAAGTAAGAACAGTGAGGACAGTATTTACTCTGTTACCTTTGACCCTATCCTATTGCTCATGTGTATACTCTCCATAACTTTTGATCTTGACACATGAATCTATTGTTTTTGTACATAGTCTGCACCCACTCCTGCATGTACACCCCCACACTTACATCACATACATACACACACACAGAGCCCCTTTAAGATTATAAGCGACTTCCTGATAACTGCTTTTCTGTATATGGAGTTTCCTCCAGCTGAGAATGGAGGCAGAGGGGCTGTCCCCTAGCAGGTGCCATGGAAACCACATATTTCAGACTAAAACTGCCTCGCTAATGCTAAATATGTGTATTTCCTACCTTTCTCCCACTGTACCCTGTCTCCTCTTATAAAAGCTGCTCATGCCCCTGAGACCCCTGAATATGGAGATTTGAATCAGAAAAGGTCTCCATCTTTCTCAAAGCCCATTTTGAAAACTGTTTTCTTCACCAACCTTTGTCTCCCAGACGTTAGTGGAGCCAACCATTGGAATCTTCATACCCAGTAACATATAAATGATTTATATATACAGTAGCATGTAAATGATTTATATAGGCATTAATATTTCAAATATATGCCTAAGAGTGTTTCCTTTTACTTATAAAAGTAACACATAATCGAGTATGCAATTTAGGGAATATATAATTTGTTGATTTACAAAACAGATGAAACTGGATTTGGTGGAACTGGATTAAACTCAGATAAAGTCCCCACTCTGCCCTTCACTAGCTGCGAGGGACTTTGGAAGTATCACTTCACAACTGTCTGCTTTAGTTTCCTCATTGAAATTTAAGCAATACGAGAACCCAGCAAACATGGCTCTTGGGTGTATTAAATGAGATGTTATCATCTGATTTCTAGAAGAAATAATAGTATTCCATGAATATTAGTTGTATTTTTAAAAATGACCCTTCATTGCACATTCATAGATAGTTACTGTTAACATCTGGAGATAGATATCATCATATCTTCTGATACAAGTATAGATATAGTAGCAGATTGTTCTATGTTTTCTTGGATTTTATATATGTCTACTTGGCATCTATTTATTATAGAGCTAATTATATTAACTACGTTTTATTCTCTGTATTCTTAATGCTCTCCCCCATTGTGGCCACTCAAACCGCAGAGCTGCTGCCCCTCCGAGTGCCAGTCACTTCTTGGGGAAGGCAAAGGGTGGAGGGCCAAGCTACCAAAGGTCTTTATGTGCACACCAGCCAAACCCGAATCTGTACTCCTGATCACCTCCTTATCTGACTCTCAGACAGCAAGCCAACATTTCCCCTGCTCTTAATCATCCCACAGTTGGGTACTAGACAACTGGAGACATCTCTGTAGTCAAAGCCTGGCCGCATTATACAAATCAGGCTGTCCTAAACCATGCTCTCAGGCCAGCTTTGCCTCTCCCACAGAAACCCCAATGGTCAGCGCTTTCCTCTCTCTTCCTACCTCCTGACCACACTTCCCTGAGGCCTTGCATGAACGGATGACCCCTCTCTGGGACTTCTGAGTATAAACAAACTCCATCTTTCCAAGTCCCAATCTTGTCTCCTCTTGTGGCTATGCCAACTTTAACACATCAAATCCATCATGGATGTTCTTAGAAAACAGATATGTTCTTCACAAAGATGGTCTGGTGTTTTATGTTCTGTATTCCCACTTATCTTATTGTTTTAATACAATTGCATCTAATAAGCATATTCCCTGCCAATAAATAGAAACATATGTCATTCTTAATGTCAGCTTTCTATTTTATTTAAATGGATTTTCCATAATTATTTCAATGTCCTTATTATTTAAGGAATGACAAATGACTTCTATTGTTCTTTTATTAAATATGCAGCAAAGAACTCTAGCAGTGATTCTGTTGGTGTGCCAGGCACTTGGTTAGACGTGGGTCATCTCAGGAAAGTCAACACGATCAGGACTTCTGTCTTGTGGCTAGCCCCAGCATGCCCGTCTCCAGCTGTGGCTCCCAGTGCACCTGCCCGATTGTTTTCTTAGCAGAAATTCATAAAAATGGAAACCACACACATGCACATGTGCATGTGCACATCCACACATTCAAATTATCATTCAGAAAGATTTTATGTTTGCTGTCTTCTCTGTCCTCTTACACCTGACCCAGAAACTATAGAAAAGTCACCAAGCATATGGGGAAAGAAAGAATCTCCCACCTCAGCCTATCAACTCTTTTTTTTTTTTTCCAAGTTTGCTGAGAACCAGAGTGGATAAGGAAACAAGCTTACCACAGTAATATCTAATATTATCTGAGTGCTTCTTATGGCTCTGGCTTTATTGAAATTTTAGCATTTGTTAATGCAGGTGATATTATATTTACCTTGTTTCACAGAGGAGGAGATGGAGGCAGAGGGACGCTGGGTGATAGTGTAAGTTTGCACAATTGACTGCAGCAAAGTTCACACTTCAATCCAAGAGGCTGAGTTTAAGAGTCTGATATCAGATGCTACGTCCTACATTCTACAGCAGTGCTTAAAAAAAAAAAAAAAAGACAAAGTAGTGAAGTGTTGGTTACTAATGGAAAGAATACATAAGTGACTGGAAAAGTCTTAAAAGCTAACAGAACTTTTGTCTAGTCCGAGACAAAAAGAACTAAGCCATGGATCAAATGTGAAGATACAATGGGAGAAAGATGGAGTTGTTTTGTTTGCACGCTATCTATCTGTCTCATGCTATAAGCCCGTTCCTTACCATTTCCTCTAAGGAAAAGGAATGTGTGGGTGGAACTGATGGGCTCTATATGTACTGTAAACCGTTTCAAAGAGTGAAAATCCACATATCGTAAATAAACGTTTGACAACAAAATGCTTCTGCTTATTTGGCAGTGTGTTCTACCAAAAACTTTAACCTTCCCAGAACAGCCAAAATACAAATCCTGAAACCCAGGGAGAAAAGTGAATTTGAAAAAATGTATTACACTTTCTCCACTTTCTCAGAATTGTCAAATGTGCCATGTACCCAGGTCGAAAAAGCAATCAAATATAACCATTCACTTCTGTTTCAAACAAGAATATGAACATATTGCTAAAGACTATTTTAATGATATCAGTTCTAAATTAATTGACTTCTGAGTCACGCAGTTTGTGAAATGTATAACCAAGACTTAAGTATTGGGTCTTTTGACCTTAAATGTGGAGCTACTGTGCAAAATGCATTGTCACTCAGAAATATTTACAAGGACTTGATTAGTATTATGGACTCTTAGTTTTTCTTTCTTTATTATCTGAACTTAGGAGATGTCTTAGTCCATTGTGCTACTAGAATAAAATAACACAGACTTGGTAATTTACAAACAACAAAAGATTATTTGTTCTGGTTCTGGAGGCTGTGAGGTCAAGATTGGAGGCTGCATCTGGTGAGGGCCTTCTAGCCTTTCCATCCCATGCACAAGGCCTGCGCCTGCAAACCACTGAACTCAGCCTCAAGCTCCTTCATAATCACCACTAATCCATTCATCAGGGTGCAGTCCTTGTGATCTAAAGACCTCACCTAAAGATCTAAAGTTTGGGCCCCACCTCCTGAAGTTATTGATTGGCGATTAAGTTTCCAACTCATGCTTTGGCGGGGACGGAATATTCCAACCATAGTAGGAGGTGTGGAAAGGCCAGCATGTGATCAGCTTGCTCATGTGGTGTTTTATGAGAGGAAAACCTGTCTTACTATAGTCAGGATCTGTGAACTGTGGGTGGTTATCAATGCAGCAAAATATTGCACTACCTGAGAACAAATTAACAGAGGGGTTTAAGGCTGGACAAAGTGTCAGTCTGCATTCTAGCTTATATATTCCAAAAATGTTGGCTATTGTCACTGTTATCGTTATTGGCAAAGAAATCATCATCCTCGTGAGAAATAACCCCTTCTGCTTCCTTTCTATCAGCCTCTCTCTCTTATAAATGGTGAGGTGGACAGGGAAGGCCACGGCCAACAGGAGCAGACAGAAGTACCAGATCATGAAGCCTTGGGAAAGGCTGAAGGGCCCTCCCTGCTTATTCCATTTCCCCTAAGAATTTCAAGAGTCTTATTCCTGTTATTGCAGTCGCACATTTCTTGGTTTTGCTTCAGTGATGTGGTTCATTCAGTTTGGGGACACAGAGGGTTTGCTTCCATACAAAGTCAGCATTTTCTAGAAATTTTCAAAGCAGTCTATTTCATTGTTCTGGTTTCTTAGTCTCTTCAGAATACTTTTTTCCCCTTGCTCTTCTTTCTTGAAATGTAATGAACTGCTGTCTGATATATTTTAGATCTTAAAGGCAGCACCTTCTTCTTCTTTACTTACGGTTCAGGGGCACAGCTTTGACTGTATTCCAAGGCATTACCCAGGCATGTTCAGAGACTTGCAGCATTTTGAAGCATGTTTATGATATTTTTCTTCAATATTGTAATATCAAAAAACCAAACCGAAAAACAAATAATTCTAATTTAAGAGGCAAGTGGCATTTTGCCAGAGAGGTGACATAACAGAAGTGATATTTAAAGAAGATTAACTTGGCAAACTTATGCAGCAGGGATGGAATCATAGCAAAAGGTGAATTTGCCAAGGGCTGTTCCCCACTACAGACAGAAGTCGTCTTGGCCTCCGGCTCTGTCTGATTGGGAACAGCGAATGCTCGGTTGTTGATCTACTTGCCATTTAAAGGATCTTAGTGGACGGAGAGGAGCTACTTTGCCAGGCTACTCTAAATTGTGCAGCCTGGCCCCCCTGCGGGAACCAGAGTCAACTCTGGGATTATATGAAGGACAAGCGGAAGACTGGTATTGAGAGAGGGAACTTGATATAGAAGAGAAGGCCCAACTTCTAAAAGCATCATTAGGGGAAAGAGGCAGCAATCAGTGCTATGTCACTCTTTTATGTCAAACTAAAAAAGTCCAACAAAATTTTCCTGTAGGTATGTCTGTGAGCATCACTAATATCTATCTGATTTTCTAAACATTTTTCTAAGTAGTTATTGGTTTGAGAGAAGAAAATGTTATTTCCTCACAGAATTAACATTGTCATTATTAGGAAAACCACTCTAATTTGAGTATGTCCTGTATATGTTTTATACTGAATGTAATAGAAAATGCATATAGAAAATTCATAACATTCTTTATTCACTAATTTAGAAATAAAATAATTGGCAAAATCTCTGATTTCATTCACATTTTCTGCCCTTATATTGAACAGAGTTCTTTTCTCACCTTAAATAAATCTGAGTGATGATAAAATGCTATGTGAAGAAATCCCTTGGATCAATGTGAGCACAGACATATCATAAACAAAGTATACGCTCAATGTTTTAATAACAAAAGTTTCTTCCTACTAATGTGACCACAATAACTGGATCTTGAAATGGATCAAGGGTGAGTGATCAAGGGGCTTTATTAATATAAAAATTCATAGGTATTTCTGATTAAACACAAATTATCAAGGTTCTCACCTCTCACAGCTAAACTGCATGACAAATTAGCACATTTTGTGATCCAAAGCCCACAAAGTCTGTTTGCAGTATGGAACGAGGACCTACTTTTACAAATTATGTCTGTAATTTGAACAGATAACTCCTGTGGCTTTAGAGCATTCCTGATTGCATTAATTCCAGAATAGTATTTTAGTACCGGGTGTCATCACACCCTGCTCTTGCTCTGCCTCCTGTTCCCTCTGCCACCACATCACTGGTATGAAGTTTAGAGAATAAAATATATTCTCCTTAGGTTTTTTTTCCAAACAAGTGCATCACATTACATTTAATAAGGCTATATTATGCACTATATCAGATATACAAAATTAAACATAATATTATTATTAACAACACTTAGATCCCTACCACAAACTTTAAAATATAAAGCATTACAAATACATTGAAGGCTTTGGAATTCTCTTTTGGTAGTGTTTTCCTCACAGTCTGAAGAATGAATAGTTCTCTTGATATATACATATATATATATATATATATATATATATATATATATATATACACATAAATACACCAGTAGGCAATATGCAATATTGCTTTCCATAATTTACCATTCTATGTTGAAATATCTTTCACAAATATCCTTTTATACTTGATTTCTTTTCCATTAAATTCTGTAATTTAGTGCTCCTGGCTCATTCATTTTCACTGAATATAACATTCCTCTCTATTACTATTTCATAATTTGGTCTTCCATGCTGTGGTTGATTGAATCTAGGTTGTTTTCAAATTTTCCCCACCAGAAGCAGTATCAATACAGTAACTATGTCTTTGCCCATATGAGTGAAAGCATCGACTTGCCTTGTATCCATTCTAGGTTTCACCTTTAAAAAAATCTTGTCTTATCTAAAGCTAGAATAAGTCTACAAATTTGTGGGCTCTATCAATAATAATTGGGAATCTATTTTTCATGATTCAATTTGATGGTATCCTTGTGGAAATTAAATATGGTAGATAGCAATAGAATTGATGAATCCAAAAGTTGCTAACATCTTCTATTCTACCAGATATCAAAAGATGGCTTTGTGCTTGTTCGTATGAAACTGCACTGCCCCTCAAGTATGTGAGAATTCTAGTCTTCCACGGACTGCACAGCCCTCAGTATGGTCACACACTTGACTTATGGATGTGAAATGTCAACTCATTGATTTTTTCATACACTGATGAGTCATGGCCTTTTGTGTTTTGTTTCCTATGAGGTCCTTATACCCCCTTCCACTATGAAAGATATTTTTCTTTTTCTTGTTAATGCACTCTGGGGCAAAACAAATTAATGGAGGGAGTTTTATTTTATATATTTATTTGCAAGTTTCACATGATTTGCCTAGGTTTGACTTATTAATTCTGTTTGGGATTTCTTCAATTTTTTTAATCTAAGAATTCATATATTTTAGCTGTTCTAGAAAAAAAAATTTAGTCACTCTTTCTTCAAATATTTCCTGTTCCTCATTCTTTTCATCCAACCATCTGGGAATCTAATAGAACCTAATTATTCTATACTCAGTGTTCTTTGACTTCTTTTTCTATACTTTCTCTCACAAAAAAAAAAAAAATCCTAAGTGAATTTATTTTCTGTTCAAGAAAAGAATTTATTTTAACAAATGAAGTTCGTCTAATTTATCTGATTTAAATAGCTAATTAATATTTCCTTTCTAAAACTTGTATTTGATATAAAGTTTTTTAAATTGATGATGAATGTTGAATTCCAAAGCAATTTTTAAAGATACTCACAAAATAATTACATGTTAAAATTCTTTGCCTAAGAGCCTGACCTAAATATAGTAGCAGAAAAAGAATATATTTTAGCTCAAAGGAAGGAAATGAGTTTAAAATTGGAAAGTCATTCTTGTGAAATATATATTTAAGCAAAGGTAATGTTCAAAAAGCTACAGAGAAATTTGATTGCTTAGAGTTAATTTTACTTGAAAGGTTAAAACTTATAGTATTATAAAAATGTATTTCCCTGGCTTTTTCCCCAAAGTTTTAAATTGGTGCGTTATAATTGTACATACTGGTGGGGTTCATTGTTACATATTTGTACACGCACACAATGTAACAATGTTCTTTGGCCAACATCATTCCCCAGTGTTCTCTCTTTCCTCCCCACCTCCATTCTGCTAGTCTCCCCTTGCTTTTCATATGATCTCTCTCTTTGTTCTTTTTCTTTTTTCCTCTATATTATTTTCTGAAATTTAAAAAGGATTTACAATCTTAGTTTTCATATTTCATACATCTATCAAAGAGAAATCATAGTTTATTTGGATTATATCCATCTAAATTATCTTTAAAATTTTCTTGTGTTAGAGTGCTAGGGATGGGTAGGGGGAGTAGCTCAGTGGTAGAGCACTTGACTAGTGTGTGTGACTCCCTAGCAACGGAAGGAAGGCAGGGAAAAGAGGAAGAGAAGGGAGAGAGCGAGGTAAAAGAACCATATACTCTATGTTATTCAGTAATAGTTTATGTACAGATATTTTTCTCAGCTCTATGCAAATAACAGAAATATAATTGGTTACAAAGTATGGTGGTCTTCCCTTTGGGAATAGATTTAAAAATAGGTAAGCATTTGAGATCACTGCTTTGTTTTTGTTTTCTGATGAATGCTACTTATTTTATCTTCATAAAAATATGTAAGTATTATATTACTCTTCTGGATAGAAAAAAAATGTTCACAGGTTTAGAAATCTATACTTCCAAGGACTGTTTCTATGAATAACTCCATCCATATGCTTTATCCAGATATAAAAATAAGAAAATGCAAAGATTGAGTGTGATCTCTGAGAAATCCTAAATTGGACTTCAAACACTAGTGTTACCACCTGTTAGCTATGAAGTATTAGACCAGCTCTTCAGCCAATCTATGCTTCATTTATTTTATCTATAATGTCTAGATACTATTAAGACCTACTAGCACCAGTCTCATAGATAGCACTATGTTATTGGCTATTATTATTATTTCAAGAAGTTAAAAAATTAGGAGATCTAAGCTAACAGAATAAATGGTTAAGTGATCTCCTAAGGGATGACTATCACATTTCTAAAAAACCATATGGTTTACCAGCTAAACTGGAAAATGGTTTAACTAAAAGTTGTACATGGCCTTGTTCCTTACGGTTTCCTCCAATAGTAACAGAAGCATCTTTACACAGGAAGTGTTGTGAGGAGGGGGAGGGTGGGGTGAGTATAAGCACTCTCAAGAGAGATGAGAAAAATGTACCTTTGATCCCGCTTTTCATAGATGCCCAGTCATAGGGCAGCTTCGGAGGCCACTCTGATCTGCTGGGCAGATGAAATTACACTAAATAACAGGGAACTCAATCTTTCTGCATCTCTGTAATTTCCGTTGGTTTCCTTGCAAAGAACTACTTTATTGGTAATCTAAAAAGTTTGCACTTCAAGAGAAAGAGGTAAAAAAGTGGTCATATAAAAATTCTTCATGGCAACTATACAGTTGTAAGCCTTTCTTTTTGTGTCTTTTATCCTACAGAAAAAAAAAAATCACTGCCAAATTTGATCATTAGTTACGAAAACATTTAGGTTTTATTTTGTCACATGTAAAGTAATACTTTACACAATTAAAGGTGAATAATGGCTTATCATTGACTTGTCAAATACAGGCTTTAAAGAAAAGAAAAATCAATACTCAGGGTTTTATTGAAGTGTTTTTTCTTTCAAATGATCTACTCTAAGATATTGCTAATTAGACACATTTGAAAGATCTCAAAAGAAGAATAAATATTTCAATTTTAGCATTTCCACATGAGGAACTGCTATGCTGCCAATTAGAACAGCATTAACTCTATGCATAACAAGAGAGCACAACAGGATATTTTTCAGCCAAAAGGAAAAAAGAAAAAAACTAACTGAATAAATCTACAATGGGATAGCATTTATTTATTTACTTGAAAGGTTAAAACTTATAGTGATATAAAAATATATTTCCTGGCTTTTTTCCCCAAAGTTTTAAATTGGTGCATTATAATTGTACATACTGGTGGGGTTCATTGTTACATATTTGTACACGCACACAATGTAACAATGTTCTTTGGCCAACATCATTCCCCAGTGTTCTCTCTTTCCTCCCCACCTCCATTCTGCTGGTCTCCCTTTGCTTTTCATATGATCTCTCTCATTGTTCTTTTTCTTTTTCCTCTCTAGCATCTACATCTGAGAGATAACAACACCCTTGACTTTCTGAGTTTGGATTCTTTCACCTAACATAATGTTCTCAAATACCATCTGTTTTTCTGCAATGACATAATTCTACCTTTATGGCTGAATAAAATTCCATTGTGTATATATACCACGTGTTCTTTATCCACTTATCCTTTGATGGACACCTAGGCTGGTTCTGTTGTTTGGCTGTCATAAATTGTGCTGCTATAAACATGGGGATGCAGGTATCTCTATAGTATACCGACTTAAATTTTTTAGGATAAATACTGAAGAGTAGTATAGCAGGATCATATAGTTATTCCTTGCCTAGCAATTTTTAATATTTCTTTTTAGTTATACAGGGACACAATACCTTTATTTCATTTATTTATTTGCTTGTTTGTTTGTTTTGTGGTGCTGAGGATTGAATCCAGTGCTTCACACGTGTGCTAGGCAAGTGCTCTACCACTGAGCTACAACTCCAGCCCCTTGCCTAGGCTTTTGAGGAGCCTCTATCACTGATTTCCATATTGGCTATACTAATTTACAGTCCAACCAATAGCCTAAAAGCATTCCGTTTTTTTCCCACCTCCTCTCCAGCATTTAATATTTTTGTATCCTTGATGGCTTTTATCATAACTGGAGTGAGATGAAATCTCATTGTGATTTTTATTTGCATTTCCCTGACTGCTTAATGATGTTGGACATTTTTCATATATTTGTTGTCCATTTATAATTTGTCTTTTGAGAAGTGTCTGTTTAGTTCTTTTGCCCATTTATTAATTGGGTTATTTGTCTTTTTTGGCATTAAATTTGAGTTCTTTCTATATTCTGGATATTAATTCCCTCTCTAAAGAACAGGTGGCAAAGATCTTTTCCCATTCAGAAGGTTTTCTCTTCAGATTCTCAATTGTTCCCTTTGCCTTACAGAGTTTTTAAATTTGTTTATTAATTTTTGGTATTATTTCCTGAGCCTTAGGGGTCCTATTGAGAAAGTCATTGCCTGTGCCTATATGTTAGAGTGTTGACCCTAAGTTTTCTTCTAGGAGTTGCATGGTTTGTAGTCTAATTCCTACATCTGTGATTCATTTTGATTTGGCTTTTGTGCAGGGTGTGAAATCAGGGACTACTCTCATTCTTCAACATATGGATAACCAGTTTTCCCAGCACAATATGTTTAAAAGGCTGTCTTTCTCTAATCTTTTCTTTTCTCTATGTTTTTTATACCTTTGTCAAGGATCAGATGACTGTCTCTGTGTGGATTTGCCTCTATGTCTTATATTCTGTTCTCCTGGTCTATGTGTTTGTTTTCTGTGCCAGTACCATGCAGTTTTTGTTAATAGAGTTCTGTAGTATTATTTGAAGCCAAGTATTGGGATGCCTTCAGCATTGTTTTTTTTTTTTTTTTTTTTTTTTGGCTTAAAATTGTTTGGGCTATTCTGGGACTTTTATTCTTTCAAACAAAATTTGAACTGTTTTTTTTTTCTATTCTGTGAATAATGTCTGGTATTTTGATGGAGATTGTATTGAATCTGTATATTGCTTTTGGTAGTATGCTACTGTAACAATATTATTTCTATCAATCCATGAATGTGGGAGGTCTTCCCATCTTCTTGTGTCTCCCACAATTTCTTTTTTACAGTGCTGTATAATTTTAATTGTAGAGGTCTTTTGTCTCTTTGGTTAGATTTATTCATAGGGGTGTTTTTTGAGGCTATTATGAAAAAATAAGGATCATGTCCCTTATTTCTTTCTCAGAAGATTTATTATTGGTATATTGGAAAGCTATTGATTTTTGCATTTTGATTTTGTAATTTGCCACTTTGCTGTACTTGTATATTATCACTAGAGGTCTTCTGGTGGAGTTTTTTTTTTTTTTTGGATATTCTAAGTATAGGATCAAGATATTTATGTAAAGCATATACAACGTATATACACAAATTATTCTAAGGGCAATTCATATGTGGATAGCACAGAAAAAGTTCTAACATGATACACACCACAGTTAAAGCAACAGTTATCTCTAAGAAAAGAATAGTTTTAGTCATAACTTTTATGCATGTGTATTATAATATACAAGAATACTGTAATATATTTTTATTTAAAAATGTCTCATTATTTCAGCAATTTAACCATTCAAAATTTTCAATAGTTTTATCTTTATGTCTTTGACTTATTAAAACTAGTCTCTCTGATAAATAGATTTTGCATAACAGCTTTATAAGAAATCAAAAATGTTTTTTCTATGTGATTTCAGCTGTTTTTTTTTTTTTTTTTTAAGTTCTGAGATCAAACCCAGGACCCTATGTATGCTAGGCAAGCCCTCTACCACTAAGCTACACTCTCAGCTCTATGTAATTTCTATAGAATGTCTCTCCAAAAGTGAAAAAAAAAGCTACAAAAAATGGTTTTAAGAAATTAAGCGTGGCTTAATTATTTTTTCATGTGTGAGGCGTAGAATCATCTGAAAACATTTAAAGCTGCAAAGATGTGCTCTGAGGTCAAAGTAAGGCAGGACATAGTAAAATATTTTCCAAAAACTAGGTATTAGGACATAATATCCATGAATTTATTCAAATATTTTTGTAAACATTGATTTTTCAGCTTTTAATAGCTTTTTTAATTACAGTTTCTTCCAGCTGTGCTAAGCTTGGTTTCCTTTTACTTGCCCTGAACTTGTCTTTAAAATGAAAATGTCACACAGGGACAAAAGTCATGTCTTTCTCTGAATACTACTACATTTATATCTGTATTTAATATAATTATAAGTCTTGAGAATTCATTTTTAGTGAGTCAAAAATTTGTCCAGTGACAAAGCTAGCTCATGCTTGTAAAGGTGTGAGGTGAAGTGTAGAATTATAAGACATGTTAAGTTCCTGGATGTTACTTTCCAGATTGACTGGCAGTTGCCCATGGACAAGAACATGATTTTTTCAAATACACTATTTAACAAATACAAGACTTTGTATAAAGTCAAAAAAGTAAAAATCATCTTATCTTATCAATACCTGGCTCAGATACCCTCCTTAGACCTTTGATCTCTGAGGTATTCAATAATTTGCCCCCTTTGTTCACTTTTTTTGTGTAGATAAGGCCTCCATACAATCCTAAAAAAATGGAGTGAACTACATATTAGATATAGGTATTTTGTGTTTGGATCCTTGGGTATAATAATGATTTAAAAACACGATTACATAATTTAGACAATTCATTTCTATAAAATGAAAAAAAATGTTGATAAATTAATAATCCAAAGATTTAAACGCACATAAAAAGCTTTTTTGATTTTAAGAGCTCTCTCCACTACGACTCCTAATTGCTCCTCCATTTGCACAAGATTGGTTCAGTGCTCTTGTGCGTGACCAGCTGACGTGCCTCTTGTCAGATGGGCTCAGAGCTTCCTGAAGTGGGCAGAGAGGTGGGTCCCATTTTCAGCTCTGTGACTCACTCAGGAAGGCTTTCAGATATCCTCTTAGACTTGAAAATGCTTGCCCTAAGCCACAGCAGAAAGGAAGTCCTTTTCAGGTTTTGGTGTTTCACACTTTATATAAAATAAACTAGAACCAATCCTTCTCTAAACCCCATTGATTATGTCATGTTTTTATCACAAAACAATTAGAGCTGTACTCTTCCTTCCTTGGTGCCCTTCCTTTCCTCCAGGACTGTCATCAGCTTGGTCCCAGTAGGTGTGGTAACATAGAGCATCACGGTACTTGGCCCTTGAATTTTACCAGGCTTGCAGCCTGTGATTATTCTGTGAGTCTGAACATTTAGGCAATACTCTTCCAGATAATATCTTCATAGAAATAGTTTAAATGCAAAGCAAATTCAAGGTTCTCTCATTTCTTGATTTGTCATTAGATGATGCTATCAAATATGTATATTTTACAGCCTTTTGGTAGTACAAAGCACATTTCATCGCTGAGACAAATTAGTGATGGATTTTTCCTCTTATAATTTTATTTTACAAAAAAACCCTCAATTGTAATATTTCCCTTTATCAAATAAAATTTTGAAGATATGAGCAAGAAAGGAATTTCTATCTTCTGTACTGAGAACCATATAAACTTGCTATCAGTGGAGGAGATGGACAGGGATCCCCTTTCTGGGTTTGCCTATGAACTAACATAAGCATTGAAAAATGCACAGTTCTGGACATTTTAAAAGCAAAGAAATTAACAACCCTTTACTTCTGTTTATCAAAAGTAATTTAAAAGCATTTTGAAGTACATATTTATTAGTTTAAGAAGAAACTTATTAAATTAACATCTTTAAACTACTTTTGAGTTAAGAAACATGCTGTTATTATTTTTGTGCCAGTATTTGAATATACAACATTGTGCTTTTTACCAAAATAGCCTTAGATTTATTTGGGCTCCAGAAGCTAGAACTAAGAAAAAATAGTGTAGGAGGGCTGATTCATTTCTAGATAAGGAAAATTTAAATATTCTCAATAATTAATCAGGGTCTTGGTATAGCAATGCATTTCCTGGCAAATGGGGGATTCAGTGATAGTTAATGATTCATCGCCCTCTGGCAAGGATACTGTGTCCTGTGAAGTGTGGATTATGGGGCTTCCAGCATTGAGGCCAGATTCTGCCATAGCAAACATTTGTGAAAGTGCCATAAACCACTGGTACTGTGATTAGAATACAAACCTCTCTCCTATCCTGAGTTCAGTGAGGAGACAAGAATCAAAACTTCATGATGTTTGTACAGTTATGTATGCATTTGATTTAAACATATATAATATTGTGCTTTCGTGTAGCACTTTCCCAAAACACTCATAAATGTTTCTTTTTAATTCAGAATAATTCAATTAGTTTCCTCGTCCTTACTAGGATCCCTGGGTTTTATTATTCCCCAGTGATATTTGCCTGCATAGAACACACAGAGTTGGATCTAGACATTAGGCCACTGCTAGCATCTCTTTATAACACCCCTGCCCGATATATCTAATGGGGAGTATCCAGGGTGTGCTACTCAGGGCTAAGGGGAAATTCCCCCTATGCTCTTAAGAAGCAAATAGAGAGGATTTTATGGAAAACTCTGCTCCTATCCACCAAGACCCCTTACCTTGCATGTAGCTTGGTGATGACTTCTCATAAGGGGGTCACAGAGACATGGTCATCATTAACATTGACTTCTCAAATGCATGAATCTCTTCAAAGCAAGAAATTGGTCCTTTTAATAGTAAACAAATATTGGCAAGAAATACTCTTCCATTTTCTACATAATTTAGCTGTGTGGTTTCATCCCTTCTCATCCTTGATTGACTCAATTTCACTTGTTTTCTCCATGTGTACAAGTTGAATCTTCTTTTTGCTTTACAAAGCATGTTTGAAAATACCTTTAGATTCTTAAGAAAACAAATGAGAGTTATAAATTTTAGTAAGCTATCTATTATTAAAAACCTAGGTGTTGGATTCCTGAGCTATATGAGCAGATTCTTACAGAGCGCAAGTGAAGTGAGCCTACACCCATATTTACCTGTTAAAACTTCTCTTTAATTCTCCTCACTGTTTGCATCTCAAGGTGGTAAGTAATTCAGCATCACAGTTCAGCGTCTCATGACTTCTTGTAATCAAATTCTAGACATCGCTGACCCTGAAGCTGAGGTTGAAAGCAATAAATTCTTGTTTTTTCATGGGTTCTTTTTCACTGAAATGTAGGTATAAGTACATTTCTCTTCCAATGAAAACAAAAGTTCATAAATTACAAAAGACTATTTTACCTTGACTTGATAAGAAAAAAATGTGTTCTATCATAGTTGCTGGTAACTTCGTGACAATTATTTTTTGTGTTTGGGGAAATTTTGCTATTATAAATAATTCATTTTTATGCCTGAGTTATCTATTGTTGGGATTTCTCAGGAAATATTTGATTATATTGAGGCATTCATACTTTTAACAAGTGATAATTTTACAGTGTGTTCCCCTGAAATAATTCATTTTATTCAATTTGTGGCTCCATTTCCTGTAGCCTCATAATTGTTTTGGGACAAATATCCAACTAAGCCTGGCTTCATGATGTAAAAAGATCTAGTATAGGTATGTGTATATATATTTAATTATAATGAAGCACATACATATATATATTCATTGTTAAATTTTTATTGGGATCATCTTAAATAGGCAAACTTTTAAAAAACTTCATAAACACAATTGAAAACTGGAAGGGATTGAGGTGTCATCTCTGATGTCATCATTTCACAAAGCAGAAGAATAAGTTAGGTGTGAGGTATTCACAGCCCCATAGCTAGTTTTTGGAAGATCGCTGCAGCTGCATATCTATGTACCTGTAAAACATACAGAACTGCTGGATAAAATCAACAACAGCAATTGATATATTTAAAATATTGACAAAGGGAGATAAAAAGAGATGGGAAATAAAGAAAGCAATATTCTCATGAGTTAGAAAGGAAGAAAGAAAATTAGAGCCAGAATCGAAACCACACTGGTACAGGGGAGCCTGGAACAAATCTGGAGATTTCCATCCTAGTTAGAGTTTTGTGGTGGATTTAGTATCCTGCTGAGGAAAAGAGAAATGGCCTTTTCCTACACAAGTTAGGAAAGATAGAATCGAGGATATAGAAAGAACTCTGGTGTCATGAAAAGCTGCTTTCTCTGTGACAAGAGATTAGAATAGCACCACTCATCTGCTCAGAGAAGTGGCCAGGAGGTGACTCTCTAGACGGAGGAGGGGGAAAAACCCACCACAGCTGAGTAGACACCATTCATGAAGCTACTATTTGGTAGAAAAGCTTCCAAAATGAAAAATTATTATAAAAACTTTATCCTAATATTGAACCTCCTACAGGTTCAGCAGAAGAAAAAAAAAATAAAGACTACAGTTTTTGGAGACTTTAATTGCTGAAGGATTTTGACACTTCCCCAGATTATTATTTTTTTTAAGTTCCAAAATAAAACTATGAAGAATTTTTGCTTCAGCACCTGAATAATTAGTGGCTACAGAACTTGCCTTTCCTCATAATTGAAGAAAGATGTAAAAAAAAAAAAAAAAAAAAAAAAAAGTCTTCAGGCACTAGATAATAGGAAGATGGAACTGTTACAGCCTGGGGCCTTCGGGGAAACTGTGGTATCATGAAGACCTGCCTTCAAACCCCAATTTTGCCATCAAGTCAGAAAGAGTTCAGATTTATGGCTCAGAATAACAGGCATGAGTTTATTAAAGGGACAGGAAACGGAAAAGGGGACATTCTCAAGGGATAAGGAGGGTAATCTCAGCTAGGAGAGGAATACTATGCCAGAGACGTCTGACAGAAGGATGGCATCAGACTCTCAAGTCCCCGCTGCCGTGACAACTCTAGGTCACTTTGGCCCATGCTGACTGATTCTAATTGGATTCTTAACCATAAATTCTTACAGGTTTTATGGTTAAGGGAAATTATTCTTATCTCACTGAGTTTGAGGATCTGGTCTGTGAAAAGGGTCACAAATGTCTCCCCTTTCAGGGTAACTTTTATTTCAGGTCTGCATTTCTCCTGCAGATACAGGTAGTTCACAGAGAAATATTGAATTGGGCTCCAGGGTAACAGCTAGCAGGGGGAGGAAAGAAAGGGGAGAAGAAGCTCTCCCCTTCTCAGGTGTTGTCCTTGAAGGGTTAACTTGCCCAAAACAGTGAAAAAAAAAAAAAGCTGCTTTTCTGTGAACTTCTGCAGACTGTGGACTTCTGAGCCCCTCCCCTTACATGCTGGATATAAAACTCTGAAACTCCCTGAACTCGGGGTTCAGAGGATTGATGGATTACAGCAAAATCTGTGCCCTCTGAACCTGGCTTCAGCCAAATAAAACTGTTTACTGCTATCTTCGGTGCTTTGCCTCATCTGTCCCTACAACAAGATGACATGTCCTGTCCACTTAAGCCAGGCAGGACTGCAGGTAAATGCTTCTTGGAAAATAAGCATGTAGGGGTCAGGACAGTGGGCTCCTTTTATAGAATTATTTTTCTAACCTGTCTTCCCACCATTTGCATCTCTCTGTCCCCTGTCAGAAATGATTAAGCCAGGCGTGGGGGCATACGCCTGTATATCCAAGCAGCTCAGGAGGCTGAGGCAGGAGGATCACAAGTTTGAAACCAACCTCAGCAATGTAGGCCCTCAGCAACACAGAGATCCTGTCTCAAAATTAAAAATAAGTAGGGCTGGGGATGTGACTCAGTGGTTAAGCACCTCTGGGTTCAAACCCCAGTACCAAGGGGGGAAAAGAACTATGATGACAGAGAGAGGGGAAACAATGCTGCGGAGGGTCACTGCCCGGGCTGCAGGAGTCAGGAAAAAATTGGAAGCAGAGTGCCGTGGTCTTCTGAAGTAAGGAAACAGAAGTCAGGGTTCAGGGAAACCAAGGCAGAATGAATCTGTGGGACGAGAATCGGGGAGAACAGAGCTGCTCCAAGAGCTCAAAAGGACACCAACAGGGTGCTCTCAAGATTGCAACTAAGTGCCGTCTGCATCAGTGAAGATATGGAGTTTAACTCTAGGGAAAGAACTCAGATGACCTAGATGACTTAAATTTATGAAGCTTATCTAGGGATGGAAAGTCTGTTTTCACAGCCAGACTAGAAAAAACAATCTTAATACACAGGGAGCTGGATGGAGTTCACAGGGGGATAAAGTTCACTTTATGGAGGGAATAAATTAGACCCACAGTAAAAGCTATCATTTACTCAGATTTTTTTGTAAAGCTTAAAAAATCTGTCTTTGGGCTGGGGTTGTGGCTCAGTGGTAGAGCGCTTGCCTAGCATGTGTGAGGCACTGGGTTCAATCCTCAGCACTGCATGTAAATAAATTAATAAAATAAAGGTCCACAAACAACTAAAAAATATATTTAGAAAAATAAAGTTGCATGATATGACCCTTTTAAAAAAAAAATCTGTCTTTAATTAATCAAACTGAACAGTATTACAAAATAAAATTGAACACTTTGGAAGTCTATAACAAAAACCAGCACTCAAAATTTTAGAAACCAAATGTTTGGCATATAAACAAAAACTACCAGGCATACAAAGCAGTAGGAAAATACACCCACAAACAGGAAACATCTCAGTGGAAATAAAACCAGAAATTAAGTGGGGATGTAATTTAAAATAAAATTTCTCTTAAAGACCTATTATTCATGGAAGGTGTAAGCAATTTTTTTTTTCATAAAGGGCCAAAGAGTAAATATTTTCTATTTGTTTAGACTAAAAGGTGACATTAAAGATATTCTGTATTTGTATAATTAGAGAGAGAACAAATTTCCACAAAGGTTTTATTGATCAAATTCAAATCATAATAACCATAATTGAATATCATTTTTTTTTTTTTGTAATACAGGCACCAGCAATGCTAAGAATGAATTCTTACTGGGGGCATAATGTTCTGCTCAATAGGGCTTCATAGTTAGTGTTCCGTACCACCACAATCCATTGCAAATATTTGCCTGAAGATAACACATAATGAGATTTTGTGTACATCTTTGAAAACAGGTTTTCACAGATAGCCACTGCCGAATACAGTTATCACTCCATAGGCATACAATTTAATTGGGTACACATCATTAAAAAGTATCTATGAAATCTGTTAGATTCTTCTCTTGATATTTGCCTTTCAGCATTTCATTTGATGTAGATTAATCATTTCCAATTGAGGATCTGATGGAAGCTCCTTCATAGCACAGTTAAATGGATTCTAAAATGTGGAAATATCTTTTGTATCTAAATCAAGGTTGGAAAGCGCTCCAGGAACTTTACTTTGAGCTCTGAATGCATATCCATAACCAATTTGTATGGGAAGGGAGATCTCACTTGTAGCTTTAGCTTTTGATTGCACAGGAAGTTCATAAAGTAGCTTGACAGCACTTGTGATTCAAATGCTAGTTGTCATCAAAATGACTTGACTGCACTATAAATTTTGCATGTAACCATTATTTTTCCTTGTTATTTTATATTGAATTTATTAAACACATAATCAAGTATGCAACAAAAACTAATTTCTAAAGCTATTCAGTATTTGACAATAGAGTTGAAGGACAGTTCTCTTTCAGGAAATTTCCATCTTAAGCTTGAGCTAAATAAAATCACAATAAAGCTTTTCTACTGTTAAGTCACCTAAACACAACATGGAGGATGTGTCAAGATATTCTGCATCCATTTCTGACAAAAATTCATGGAGCCATACACCACTAAGTCCCTGAGAACAAGTAAGTTCACCATTGATACTAGTCGCTCAATAATGCATTGTAGATTAAAATATTTATGTAAGAAAACTGTTGATAAGTAAAACAATGAATAGCTGTAACCTTTCTATGCCTTATAACTTCACAAGTTTTTAAATTGTTCAACTAAACATTTTCCTGCTCCATAGCTATATGTACTACTATCCATCAATTGTAATACTCAGCAGATTCCACTTCAGATTGTACTAAAATAGTTTTCTTAACTTTGGAAATACTGTCACCTATAATTGCCCCATGCATACTTCTTCTAGAAGCTAATTCTTTAGAGAATGTAAACTTAGCATCAACTTCTCACATTTATAACTGAACAGTATCAGTAACATCTGTTAAGTCATTAAGATCCTAGGAAAACCACTAAAATTATTTGCTGTGCTTTTCTAACTGTTGATGTTGCACATAATGTTTTTAACTCCCAGAGTCACTATTCTTGAAAAAAAAATGTTATCTTTAGCTAGTTCAACTGTCTGGACACATTTCTTCAGCTCACACAATCAAAAGCAACTTAATTCATTATCAGTAACTTTCTTGCTCAATTATTAACAAATGAGTCACTCATAAAATTAGATTATCATTTTCAGTTCAGTTTTTTTTCTTTTGTGAAGAAATTCTGTTATGATGAGATTTTCATCCTCAAATTTCTTTTTCTAGCAGTTGATTTCCTGTGAGTCAAAAAAATGACATGTTATTCTGGTAATGTTATTGTACATTTTAATTTTTAGCACAGCTTTAATAGTAAAACAGAATGTTTTTCCATGTAGTGCAGTAATAACTCATATTCTAACATATCTTAAGTGGACAGCATTTTTCAAAGTTCTCACTTTTCTTTATTATTTTGAGATGAATGATATGTGTTCATATTTTTAAAATAAAACAAAATGTCACAACATAACCATATGCACCTTCTCAAAATATCATCAAATTATGACTGCATCACTGTGATACTCAGGGCATAGACTAGCAGCCCAAACTAGCAGCACGCCAGGTCAGGTCTCTGTCACAACCACTTGACCCTGTTGCAGTGTGAAGGAGGCCAACAGGACAAAATTGAGTGGTTCAGCTGTGTTACCACATAACTTCATAGATACTGAAACTTACATTTTGTTTACTTTTCACATTCCACAAATATTATTCTTTTAATTTTAAAAAACAGTTTCAAAACACAAAATTCATCTTTAGAGAGACGAAACAATGAGAGGGATATATTTGCCCATTGGTCATCATTTGTCAATCTAAACATTCAGCCAAGAATGTTACAACAGAAGAGTAAATTACAAGAGAAAAAAAGAAAGGAAATGAGAAGGATATGAATAGCTGTTAATGAAAAAGCAAATAAAAAAATAAAATAAAAGTAAACACCAATTGAGAGTATCAAAAAAGTAAATGTATTTTGAAACACCTATCAAAATGATATACCCCTGGCATACTTACTATAGAAAATCAGAAAGATATACAAACAGGCCAAGAAATGCCGATCTATTGGAATATGTTTCATAAAGAATGGTTTGAGTGGATATAACTGCTGTTCAAGGCATTTTATTTCTGCACTATATTTTTCTTCCTTCATTGTAATATTTGTTAGTCGTTTTGAACTTATGACCCCTTTGGAGGTGAATCTTTTCTGTATGGGAAAAAAAGCCCTATGCACCTTAAAAACAAATTACATTAAAAATTTGGAGATTTGCAGCATGGCTGCAAAAGCATGGCATTTGCAGGTACATGGAAGGAGTTGGAGAATATAATGCTAAGTGAAGCAAGCCAATCCCATAAAACCAAAGGCTGAATGTTTTCTTTGATATGAGGATGCTGACTCATAATGGATGGCGGGGAGGAGCATGGGAGGAATGGAGGGATTTAGATAGGGCAAAGGGGAGGGAGGGGGAGGGAGGGGCAAGAGAGTGGGAAAGATGGTGAAATGAGTTAGACATCACTACCCTAAGTACGTGTATGAAGACACGAATGGCGTGAAAATACTTTGTGTACAATCAGTGATTTTAAAAATTGTGCTCTATATGTGTGATTTAAGAACTGCATTCTGCCATCATGTATAACAAATTAGAATAAAGAAATAATTTAATAAAAAAATTAGGAGGTTTGGAAAAGACAGAAGTAAAAACAACAACAAAACCCCTCATGAACTGTGTCAACATTCACCCCACAACTTTAAAAAATGTTTTGTCTAAACTTTTCTTGAAATTTGCACTTTCTCGTATAGAGTTTTAAAACATACTTGCTTTTATCTTATTAAAAACGATTTTCTCCTTAATACATTTTGTTTTCAAGTAAAGATATTTCAGAGATTCCTCTGGGGATAACTCTGCCTCCAATGAGATAACTCTTCAGCTTATTGATCTTACTTACCTTTCTATTAACTGCTCATCATTTCTCTGAAATTCTTAAATAATGCATTCCTTGGTGGTTCCATTCCATTGTGATTGCAGGATCACCAGAAATCATAACAAAAATCATAGAAAACCAATTTGGAGTGACCAAAATATTGTAATTATGCCTCTCCTAATGCTGTGGGCAGCATGGTCTATCACTCAATCACATCAACCCTGCCAGGGCTCATTGGCTTCATTGCCATCAAAATACTGTGTCACTTGGCAACAGTTTCTGACTGTCACTGGGGTTCTAAAAATCTGTATGGAACAAGCTGGGGCACTTGCTAAATATGGAAGTTATCATTCATGGGATTCAAAATTTCTCATTGGAAATTGATTTAATATGTCTGGTTGGTGTCTGAGAATCTATGGACTTAATAAGTGTTTTACAAAGAGGCTCCACATCAGTTTTTCTCTGCTGTAACTATAAGATCCAACCAGAACAATTTTAAGGGAGGAAAACTAGCTTCATTTTTCAGGGCTCAAGGTAAGCCTGAACATCATGGTGGAAGAGTGTGGTGGAGAGAAGTGTCTCAGGACATGATGATAAGAGACATAGAGAGATTCCACTCGCCAAATACAAAATATATACTCCAAAGGCATGCCCCCCCCACACACCTCCTCCAGCCACACTCTACCTGCCTTCAGTTACCATTCAATTATTTCCATCAGGGCATTAATTCACTGACTGGATTAAGGCTCTCATAACCCAATCACTTCTCCTTCTCGCATTGTCTCACATGTGAGCTTTTAGGGAACACCTCACATCCAAATCATAACAATAAGCATTCCAAATTAATCTTTTAAGGAAAAGTTTGGAAACATTTGGTCTGAATGATCAAGACATGACTTGATTTGACACTACACCGAATTACTTAAAGTGAACATTGGCTCTGAGCTCATCTGACATCCCTTAAATTTTATTTTTTCATGTCAATTTTAGGTGTTAATTATTCTTAATTTTTACATAGTGATTTAATAGTGGAAATACCACCAGACTGGAAGTTAAAAACTCATGGATTGGCCTTTTCTGTGCCACTAGTTCCTAAAAGGCCTTTTGCACATTGTTACTAAGTGTTTCTACCTCGGTGTCATGATCCATAAAATTACTCACTAATATTTGCTATCTTCTGCATTTTGCCTAATGTAGAAGTTCCTGTTCTGATTCATTTGTTATCAGATTAGAATGTTTTTGAAAGCATGTTTCTGTTATCTTGAATGGTTTAGTTGCACTCTCTTGAAGTTGTGGAATCCACGGCAATCTTTCTCTCCCTGGAGTACTTGGATTCCGGGATCCAGGGTTCCGGGCCATTTGCCTGAGGAGTCAGTATGTTTTTTCCTGCCGTTTTCCCAATATTGAACATTAGAAGCTGGTGGCATTTTGAATCATCTTATCTTGTAAGCAACTTATTCTTCCCATCATAGTTTTTTAATATTTTCTGATTTTCTTTGGATTTCAGGATTTTCTTGCAAAAATATTATTATCTAATATGCCTGAAACTCATCTCTTTTCATCTGCTAGCTCCAATTTTTAGTTCAGAGAAACATTTCTCTAGTAATCAATTTATTGTTATTTTCTCTCATCTTTTTTCTTCTCTAGGATTCCTATTTTTATATAGTTTAGTGATCTATTGCTGTGTAACAATACCACCAAATTGTCAGCATTAGGTCATGCTCCCTGTGAGTAAGAAATCAGAGCACAGCTTAGCTGGGTCCTGTCCCAGGATCTCCTAGTCCTACAGTCAAGCTGTTGACAGTTTGGTTTCATCAGAGGCTCCACTAGAAAGGAATCTGCTTGCAAGTTCATGCAGTGTGGCAATTTCCCTGGTAGTACTGTCATGCCAAAGTCTCCCCTAGGTTTTTACTGCATGGATTTCTGTATGAGGTAGCTTACTAAATGGTAGTTATTTCATTCAAAGTCAACAAGGGAAAAGAGAGTCTAGCAAGATAGACTATAACATGTAATATGTAAATCACTTACATCTTGTTGCCTCTGGTGTATTCTTTTGCTTGGAAGCAAGTCACATGTCATACACTCAAGAGGAGAGGATGAGCAGGACATGAGTATCAGAGAGCAAAGACCATTGCTGTGATCCTAGAATCTGTCCACCTTAATAGGAAGCTGTTGTCCAAGGCTTTGATCATCCAGCATAAGTTCTATCTGTTTGAGCTTTGTTATATACATTGAGATATTTTTATCATTTAGACTACAAGTAGTCAAAGACACACATTTTTATGCAATTGTTTTAATTGACCTTCATATGTTATGTATTAGATACTATTATCATCTTCACACTGTACAGATAAGAAAATTAAGATGCAGAGACACATAGCTTAGCTAAGTAGATGCATTCATATAAAATCAAGAACAAAACAAAGATGAATTCTATTGCTGTTATTATTTACTATTTTATTAACATTCTGGCCAGGGCAAAAAGAAAATTAAATTAAATAATTGAGACAAATATTGGGGGGTGACTTATTAATGAGAAATGGTACAATTAACCATCAGTAATACTTGTTTACATGCTAGCAAAAAAGTAAAAAGATAATAGAAAAGTTATTCCATCATACAAGCAAAACATATATGAAATGTCTAGAAATCAATTCAGTAATTCAGGATCCAAATAAAACATAGTACCTTTTGTAAAGTCATGCAAACAGCCACCTAAATAAATGGGAAATGAAAAAGCATTTTGTCTAATGGAAAGTTTGGCAAAATAAATATTTCTATAGATGTTTATAAATTCATTATTATTCCAATCAATGTCCTCAATGATGTGGTTCTTAGAACTTGGCAGGATAATTTTTATGTTTTGGATATGATATGCTTCCCCCCACCCAAAAGCTCCTGTGTTGATGCAGGAGGTGGATGATTAGATGATGGGAGCTGTCACCTAATCTGTCCACCTTAATTTGAATGGACTACATGGATAGTAACTGTAGGCAAGTGGAATGTGGCTGGAGGAAGTAGGTCGCTGCCGGCATGTCCTTGGTGATTATATCGTGTCCCCTTCGCTCCTCCCTTGCTCTGCCCCACAGCTGTCCTGAGCTGAGGGGCTATTCTCTGCCATGCCCTTCCATCATGGGGTTTTGCCTCACATCAGGTCACAGCAATGGACTCAGCCAACCACAGACTAAACCTCTGAGACCATGAGCCAAAAGAAACTGTCCCTCCTCTAAGTTGTTCCTATTGAGGATTTTAGTCACCGTGATGAAAAGTTGACCAACCCATCATTATGAAGAAGAATTGAGACGAGTTGGTCTTCACCACAAACTTTTTGCAAGAGTATTGACAGGAAGTTGTTTTCACTACCCCAGGAGCTATAGAAGCCCAAAGAGTATAATGTTAGGAACAAAACACAACAACCAGTAACACAAACCAGTAAATAATTACACAGATGATTGTAGTTGTTCGTAATTAGTGTGCATACATGCATAAAACCTTGCAATCTTGGGGACAAGTAGCATCCCAGCCCCAGGCCTGGCAAAATGATTACTCTGAAGACATAAGGGCCAGGATTAGGGTGAAGGAAGAATGGAGTGTAGAGCATAAAATTCGAGACACTTTATTTTAGCACAGTTCAAAAGCCAGTTCTCTACATGTGGGACCCTAGGGATGAGTGTTTCCTAAATTTTGCACCCATAGTGACTTTTATCAAACCCTAACTCAGGGTGAAGGCCCACTCTCTTTAGAGGAATCATTTAGCCTCATTGATTTCATTAGCTAACACCTGACTTGAGAAACCTGGGCCATTAACTTCTATCTGTATCTTTATTCCCAGGGAGCTCTATACATTCTTGCTCCTGACTCAGTAATTCCCTTGGAATATTTTTTAGTGTGACTTGGCAAACATAGCTCCATTCTCAGCAAACTCCCCTCGCATCCTCAGTCTTTCTGACATCACTCCATATACTTGTTTGTCTTAACTGAACCTGAGAACACAGTATTTCTTAGCATTTGGTCAAGTTATGACTGGCATCTCAAGGTCAAAAGATATGATTTGTGGTTTTTTTTCCTCTCAATTACCCAATAAATCACTATAATACTCATATAAAATAGACAATTCTCTACAACCTTCTTACAAATAAAAAAGGAAAGATCCTGCTCAGTTCCTCTTTAGCACCACCATCCAGTCTCTGTGGCCTTTCATCATCCATCCTCATGGTCACATCCCTCATCCACTTAAAAAGTAAATAATGTCTCAAAACTTTCCTCTTTGTTCCAAATTCTGCATTTACCTTAAGTGACTCCACATCAATGCAGATGCCCACACAACACCCTAGTTCTCAGAATTTTATTTTTCTCCTCTCTGAAGATGTTCTCCTTTCTTCCTTTTCACACTGTAATCATGGCACAACCTGAACAAGCTGTTTGCCAAAATCCTTACACATTCAACATCCCGATTCCAAACTTCCTGAGTCCGAGCACACCCTCCTCTTGCTTCTTCAACTATATGTTCTGATGATTCTTAAACTTCAAGGTTTCTGTTGAACTGACTCCTTTTCTCCGTTTGTGACCCCCTTGCTTTCTCCTCTCCTTGAAGTTCTCTGACTGATCATTTATTGAAACTCTCAAAAGAAAATTCCTTGCAACTTTCTCTGTATTAATTATTTTTATATGCCCAGACTCCATCCACTGACAATGGATTTTCCACATATGCAACACAGAAGCAGAGTATATTTGAAAAAGTCGAAATAGAAGACTTTCATAATCCCCCTACTCCAAACAGAACTGCAAAACTGTCTGTGTTTCTGGTACATTCTTCTAGTCCCTGCATATTCCCTCGACCAAACACCTATTTTAACTCAATACCCCTTTCCACTCTACAGAGAACAAGGAGTGAAGGATGAGGTCTTCCTTAATTTCCCAACCCAGCTGAAAACCTATGTCAATCCTAACTCAGCCCATCCTGGTTTTCTGTTACATCAAAAGAGGGTCTTCTCCTTCAAATCGGAATCCATGTAAGCTTTCTGGGTCCTACACTCTGACTGGTTCAACAGCCATACATCGAGTATAGTTCCTTATTTGACTGGCTATTCAACAACTCTTTCTCAACTGAATCATTATCATAAACTTTAAAACATGAGCAAGTTTCTCTCATGTAAATGCTTTTAAAAATAATTTTAACAGATTTTTTGAGGTATAATCTACCCCCTATGCATGAGTGGATAATAGCTTTTAGTAGCACACTTGTAAGCATTTTTAATTAACGTAGTTAAAATAATTCATAATGCCAGCAACTTGGGAGGCTGAGGCAGGTTCAGCAACTTAGGGAGGCCCTTAACAACTGAGTAAGACTCTGTGTCAAAGTGAAAAATAAAAAGGGTTAGAGAAGAGGGGTTCAGTGGTTAAGCCCCTCTGAGTTAAAAAAAAAATTGACTTCTACTTTGTATCTGTATTATGGGAATTTAGGAAGAAAAGGACAAACAGTAAAAATTTTAGACAAATGAGAAAAAACCAAGGATATGTGATAATAAATATTTAGATATACAAAGTGATGAAAAAGTTTTAAAGAGCCTTACCTTGCATCTCTTCAGGAATTTTTCATGAAAGACTTCTAAAACTATGACCTATTTCAAATACCAGTAGGAACAATTGCAAATGCCACTTCTCCATATATGCTCAGTCTTCATTTGGGTCACAGCATTATTTTCTGAATTTAAAATTATTATTCATAATGCATCGCTAGCGTCCATACATGTTTACATTTGTAATTCATAGACATTTTTGACACACAACTACAAATAATTCTTTGCACTTCATGTTCCGCACCTGGAGATTGGCACCCTCGGTATGCCATGCCTGAGGACACAGCCCTTCCACTTCATGCTGCTTTGGTTTCAGCTTGATGAAATCTGTTCTGTGAAGGATGTGCAGCTTACAGGAATGAGAGAAGATGAGGCTATTCTGAGTATTCAAGGAAACTGGAAGCAAAAGATCAATTTCTCTCTTCTGTGGGTACCATATAATACATACATTGCATGTAAAGATGGCAGCCCCATCAATGACTATAGCTTAGTTTGATCTACCGTAATCCCTTGAGCTCAAAGGAGTTTATATGTCTTTAAGTAACTATTCTAATGATTTTAGGGCAAACAAATGCCAGAAATCCAAATCAAAGACCATCAACGAAATACAGTACTAAGATAAGCAAAAATGATGTATTTGTACCAATGGACAGATTAAACTAAAGACTTGTGAAAGAAAATAAATCCCCAATAAAGTACATTAGTAAAGTGATCATTTTTAATATCTTTAAAGATAGTAATCTTCATCACATTCAAAGTTTTTATCATAGATTGTGTATTTATATTAGTCTAAAATACATTACATATTTTTGGAAAATTTGCAAATTGCCTTACAGAGAGGTGAAGTTGGAGATATTGGATGTCAGAAAAGCTAAAATTTTAATTAGCTTTTTAAATTGTAGATGCAATCTTTGTAGCTACATACTTGTACTTAAGGAATAGAAAGTGAAAGAATATTTATCTTTCAATGAAATATCTTACCAATATATTCTTGGAGAAGCAGAACATAAATGTCCTTTTAACTGTTCTGTGAGCTTCTAGGAAAAGATTACCCAGTCTCTGAGTCATGTGAATTTGACATTGCACAGAATGTGATGTGAGATGCATTCACAGTGAGAATACCAGTCAGCAGTGCTAATTTGTGATATATTACAGCAGTGCTAATTTGTGATCTCAAAATGCATCCACCTGAGGAAATTTGTACCAGATTTTCCTGACTCTTTGATAGAACCCAAGTGATAATAAGAGTAATGAATAAAATAATTAAAAAGATGTAATACTAGGACTGTAATCTATAATTTTCATTTTTAATAATTTCAGTTTATTGGAAAATGTTTCTTCTGGAATTTGTAGTATGAAAATTTTCCATAATAAAATTACACTAAGGTAATTCATATAGACCAATAAAAAATCCTACAGTGCAGATGATCTCTGTGTACTGATTTTTAAAGAAAAATTTTTGTCTAAATCTAAATATTTAATTCAGTTGATCTATGATATCAAAGCGACGGGAAATGTACCAAAGATAGGTAATTTAGAATGTTTGCTCTGACTTTCAAAGAAAAGATAAATTTGAGTATAATGCATAAAATCATAAAGAATATAAGACTATACAATTCCTTTGCTCTTCAATCTGGGAATATTAGAAAAATTATCTAGGGCAATAAAAAAATACTACCTGAATGGACTCTGGAGGGCTGGGCAACTGATGTAATATATAATTGCAGCTTTTATAACTATCTTCACATCCTAAGGTTAGTAGACTAAAAGTGATATTCCAACCCCAGGCAAACCAGAAAGTAAATTGATATGACAATAAACATCACCCATCATTACCTCAGAGCATCAAAATATTATGTCATTCATGGTATGCCTACAAAAATTATATTTTCAAACCAAAGCCAACAGAAAATCTCCATGTTTTCCTTCACTATTTTTCTGAAAAAAAAATTATACATTGATGGATCTTTATTTTATTCATTTATTTATATGTGGTACTGAGAATCAAACCCAGGGCCTCACACATGCTAGGCAAATGCTCTGAGCCACAACCCCAGCCCCTTTACTTCACTCTTATGAAACAAAAGAAAAAAGAAGTTGGGGGAGACATTTTCATACAAATAAAGCTATTTTTTGTGAACTAGATAAGGAAACAATTTGTAGAAAAAGTCCAAAAAGAAAGAAAGAGAAAGTTATTCCTTT